>NC_138801.1:3420083-4100588 GCF_965178545.1 Coloeus monedula | reverse complement strand
ATTTCAAATGGCCAGCCAAGAGCTGCTTCACGAGCAGCTGCAGCTGAGAATGCTCTGGCTGCTTCCGAAAGGAAGGCGCAGCCCTTGCACTCGTGGACACAAGCTGGCCAGAAGCAGCTTCCTAAACCTTCCGTGCTGCAGAGTGCATGCAGCTGGAGCACAGGCAGAAGGACGCGTCCAGAAAGAAGGCGTTCTTCAAGTACCCCCCCCTCCTCCAGGCAGCCTTGAAACTGAGCACAACACACCGCGCCCCGGCAGCTTCCTTCTCCCATAGACGGACCGTCCCCTTCTTCACTCTCGCACCTCCCTTGCCCACTTGCAGCAGCTGCTGCCAAAGAAAAAGGCTCCAGCAGTCAAAGCCTCTGCTGGGCTGCACTTTCATTTCCCCTTGCCTCACGTCAAAGCAGCAGAAACTCTCCGCTGCACTCTGTATTTCCAGTCCCCGCTGCATCTACCACTGTCAGCTCTGCATCTCCAAGCATAAACTTGGCACAATGCTTTCCAGGGAAAGCTGGAAGAGAAATAGGTAGCAGCGCAAGTAGCCGCAGGTGGAACTTTCTGGTTTCAAGTGCTAACGTGAATCCGCACACAAGCGAGAGGCAGCCACGCTTCCTCTTGCAGCCTGTGCCATGCGCATAGCAGCTCCGTGCTCTGCGCCTTCATTGTGCCGGAGTGGAAGCGGTGTCTACTTGTCGCCCAGAGAGCGCGGTGCCGGCAGAGAAATGCTCCAGGCTGCTGCCTCTGCCCAAACACGCCTGGGCTCTGCACTTTCTCGCTCAGCGCTAGGGAGCAGCACATTCGCTCTGCCTTGCAGCCTGAATCTGAACGGAAAGCTTCTCAGCTTACGTCTCGCCCAGAGAACAGTTGTAGGTCAACGAGCTCACCCGGAGCTTACCCTCGACGCGTGGAAGCCTGTATTTGCAGCACATCCTAGTGGTAGTAGCCCTCTTTGCTTTCCAGCCTGCAACAGCGCCGGCAGATCGCGGTGCTCTCTGCACCTGCCTTCTCACTTCCAAGTACCACCGCCGAGCTTACAGCCTTGCAGGGAGCCCAGAGGCGGATAGGCGTGTCGCCCAGAAGAACGTGGCAGGACGAAAAGATGCTCTTCCTTTCTCCTGCTCCTTGCCCGAATTGGGGTGCTGTGTTGAAAGCCTTGCGCAGCGAAAAGCTACTGCAGCGAGTGTTTCTCTCCAAACGCGTTTCGCTGAGCGAGAGCTCCACGGACAGCTTGGACTCGGTGAAACAGCAAGAAAATGCTTGTAGTACGTCGAGCTGAAGGAAAATCCCCGCACAGCACCCTGTGGCTGCGTGCAGCGTTGACGCTGAAGAGCGGCAAAGCTCCAAGCCACGGCTGGGCTTCACTTCTGTCCAGAGCACAGAAGGCGAAGAAGCAAGCAGCTGGGCACCGGGCTCATGTACTCGGGGGAGCCAATTTCAAATGGCCAGCCAAGAGCTGCTTCACGAGCAGCTGCAGCTGAGAATGCTCTGGCTGCTTCCGAAAGGAAGGCGCAGCCCTTGCACTCGTGGACACAAGCTGGCCAGAAGCAGCTTCCTAAACCTTCCGTGCTGCAGAGTGCATGCAGCTGGAGCACAGGCAGAAGGACGCGTCCAGAAAGAAGGCGTTCTTCAAGTACCCCCCCCTCCTCCAGGCAGCCTTGAAACTGAGCACAACACACCGCGCCCCGGCAGCTTCCTTCTCCCATAGACGGACCGTCCCCTTCTTCACTCTCGCACCTCCCTTGCCCACTTGCAGCAGCTGCTGCCAAAGAAAAAGGCTCCAGCAGTCAAAGCCTCTGCTGGGCTGCACTTTCATTTCCCCTTGCCTCACGTCAAAGCAGCAGAAACTCTCCGCTGCACTCTGTATTTCCAGTCCCCGCTGCATCTACCACTGTCAGCTCTGCATCTCCAAGCATAAACTTGGGCACAATGCTTTCCAGGGAAAGCTGGAAGAGAAATAGGTAGCAGCGCAAGTAGCCGCAGGTGGAACTTTCTGGTTTCAAGTGCTAACGTGAATCCGCACACAAGCGAGAGGCAGCCACGCTTCCTCTTGCAGCCTGTGCCATGCGCATAGCAGCTCCGTGCTCTGCGCCTTCATTGTGCCGGAGTGGAAGCGGTGTCTACTTGTCGCCCAGAGAGCGCGGTGCCGGCAGAGAAATGCTCCAGGCTGCTGCCTCTGCCCAAACACGCCTGGGCTCTGCACTTTCTCGCTCAGCGCTAGGGAGCAGCACATTCGCTCTGCCTTGCAGCCTGAATCTGAACGGAAAGCTTCTCAGCTACGTCTCGCCCAGAGAACAGTTGTAGGTCAACGAGCTCACCCGGAGCTTACCCTCGACGCGTGGAAGCCTGTATTTGCAGCACATCCTAGTGGTAGTAGCCCTCTTTGCTTTCCAGCCTGCAACAGCGCCGGCAGATCGCGGTGCTCTCTGCACCTGCCTTCTCACTTCCAAGTACCACCGCCGAGCTTACAGCCTTGCAGGGAGCCCAGAGGCGGATAGGCGTGTCGCCCAGAAGAACGTGGCAGGACGAAAAGATGCTCTTCCTTTCTCCTGCTCCTTGCCCGAATTGGGGTGCTGTGTTGAAAGCCTTGCGCAGCGAAAAGCTACTGCAGCGAGTGTTTCTCTCCAAACGCGTTTCGCTGAGCGAGAGCTCCACGGACAGCTTGGACTCGGTGAAACAGCAAGAAAATGCTTGTAGTACGTCGAGCTGAAGGAAAATCCCCGCACAGCACCCTGTGGCTGCGTGCAGCGTTGACGCTGAAGAGCGGCAAAGCTCCAAGCCACGGCTGGGCTTCACTTCTGTCCAGAGCACAGAAGGCGAAGAAGCAAGCAGCTGGGCACCGGGCTCATGTACTCGGGGGAGCCAATTTCAAATGGCCAGCCAAGAGCTGCTTCACGAGCAGCTGCAGCTGAGAATGCTCTGGCTGCTTCCGAAAGGAAGGCGCAGCCCTTGCACTCGTGGACACAAGCTGGCCAGAAGCAGCTTCCTAAACCTTCCGTGCTGCAGAGTGCATGCAGCTGGAGCACAGGCAGAAGGACGCGTCCAGAAAGAAGGCGTTCTTCAAGTACCCCCCCCTCCTCCAGGCAGCCTTGAAACTGAGCACAACACACCGCGCCCCGGCAGCTTCCTTCTCCCATAGACGGACCGTCCCCTTCTTCACTCTCGCACCTCCCTTGCCCACTTGCAGCAGCTGCTGCCAAAGAAAAAGGCTCCAGCAGTCAAAGCCTCTGCTGGGCTGCACTTTCATTTCCCCTTGCCTCACGTCAAAGCAGCAGAAACTCTCGGCTGCACTCTGTATTTCCAGTCCCCGCTGCATCTACCACTGTCAGCTCTGCATCTCCAAGCATAAACTTGGGCACAATGCTTTCCAGGGAAAGCTGGAAGAGAAATAGGTAGCAGCGCAAGTAGCCGCAGGTGGAACTTTCTGGTTTCAAGTGCTAACGTGAATCCGCACACAAGCGAGAGGCAGCCACGCTTCCTCTTGCAGCCTGTGCCATGCGCATAGCAGCTCCGTGCTCTGCGCCTTCATTGTGCCGGAGTGGAAGCGGTGTCTACTTGTCGCCCAGAGAGCGCGGTGCCGGCAGAGAAATGCTCCAGGCTGCTGCCTCTGCCCAAACACGCCTGGGCTCTGCACTTTCTCGCTCAGCGCTAGGGAGCAGCACATTCGCTCTGCCTTGCAGCCTGAATCTGAACGGAAAGCTTCTCAGCTACGTCTCGCCCAGAGAACAGTTGTAGGTCAACGAGCTCACCCGGAGCTTACCCTCGACGCGTGGAAGCCTGTATTTGCAGCACATCCTAGTGGTAGTAGCCCTCTTTGCTTTCCAGCCTGCAACAGCGCCGGCAGATCGCGGTGCTCTCTG
Organism: Coloeus monedula; assembly: GCF_965178545.1. Lineage (NCBI taxonomy): Eukaryota > Metazoa > Chordata > Aves > Passeriformes > Corvidae > Coloeus > Coloeus monedula. The sequence goes on along the minus strand of NC_138801.1, from coordinate 4,096,731 downwards.
CACCTGCCTTCTCACTTCCAAGTACCACCGCCGAGCTTACAGCCTTGCAGGGAGCCCAGAGGCGGATAGGCGTGTCGCCCAGAAGAACGTGGCAGGACGAAAAGATGCTCTTCCTTTCTCCTGCTCCTTGCCCGAATTGGGGTGCTGTGTTGAAAGCCTTGCGCAGCGAAAAGCTACTGCAGCGAGTGTTTCTCTCCAAACGCGTTTCGCTGAGCGAGAGCTCCACGGACAGCTTGGACTCGGTGAAACAGCAAGAAAATGCTTGTAGTACGTCGAGCTGAAGGAAAATCCCCGCACAGCACCCTGTGGCTGCGTGCAGCGTTGACGCTGAAGAGCGGCAAAGCTCCAAGCCACGGCTGGGCTTCACTTCTGTCCAGAGCACAGAAGGCGAAGAAGCAAGCAGCTGGGCACCGGGCTCATGTACTCGGGGGAGCCAATTTCAAATGGCCAGCCAAGAGCTGCTTCACGAGCAGCTGCAGCTGAGAATGCTCTGGCTGCTTCCGAAAGGAAGGCGCAGCCCTTGCACTCGTGGACACAAGCTGGCCAGAAGCAGCTTCCTAAACCTTCCGTGCTGCAGAGTGCATGCAGCTGGAGCACAGGCAGAAGGACGCGTCCAGAAAGAAGGCGTTCTTCAAGTACCCCCCCCTCCTCCAGGCAGCCTTGAAACTGAGCACAACACACCGCGCCCCGGCAGCTTCCTTCTCCCATAGACGGACCGTCCCCTTCTTCACTCTCGCACCTCCCTTGCCCACTTGCAGCAGCTGCTGCCAAAGAAAAAGGCTCCAGCAGTCAAAGCCTCTGCTGGGCTGCACTTTCATTTCCCCTTGCCTCACGTCAAAGCAGCAGAAACTCTCCGCTGCACTCTGTATTTCCAGTCCCCGCTGCATCTACCACTGTCAGCTCTGCATCTCCAAGCATAAACTTGGGCACAATGCTTTCCAGGGAAAGCTGGAAGAGAAATAGGTAGCAGCGCAAGTAGCCGCAGGTGGAACTTTCTGGTTTCAAGTGCTAACGTGAATCCGCACACAAGCGAGAGGCAGCCACGCTTCCTCTTGCAGCCTGTGCCATGCGCATAGCAGCTCCGTGCTCTGCGCCTTCATTGTGCCGGAGTGGAAGCGGTGTCTACTTGTCGCCCAGAGAGCGCGGTGCCGGCAGAGAAATGCTCCAGGCTGCTGCCTCTGCCCAAACACGCCTGGGCTCTGCACTTTCTCGCTCAGCGCTAGGGAGCAGCACATTCGCTCTGCCTTGCAGCCTGAATCTGAACGGAAAGCTTCTCAGCTACGTCTCGCCCAGAGAACAGTTGTAGGTCAACGAGCTCACCCGGAGCTTACCCTCGACGCGTGGAAGCCTGTATTTGCAGCACATCCTAGTGGTAGTAGCCCTCTTTGCTTTCCAGCCTGCAACAGCGCCGGCAGATCGCGGTGCTCTCTGCACCTGCCTTCTCACTTCCAAGTACCACCGCCGAGCTTACAGCCTTGCAGGGAGCCCAGAGGCGGATAGGCGTGTCGCCCAGAAGAACGTGGCAGGACGAAAAGATGCTCTTCCTTTCTCCTGCTCCTTGCCCGAATTGGGGTGCTGTGTTGAAAGCCTTGCGCAGCGAAAAGCTACTGCAGCGAGTGTTTCTCTCCTGACGCAGTTCGCTGAGCGAGAGCTCCACGGACAGCTTGGACTCGGTGAAACAGCAAGAAAATGCTTGTAGTACGTCGAGCTGAAGGAAAATCCCCGCACAGCACACTGTGGCTGCGTGCAGCGTTGACGCTGAAGAGCGGCAAAGCTCCAAGCCACGGCTGGGCTTCACTTCTGTCCAGAGCACAGAAGGCGAAGAAGCAAGCAGCTGGGCACCGGGCTCATGTACTCGGGGGAGCCAATTTCAAATGGCCAGCCAAGAGCTGCTTCACGAGCAGCTGCAGCTGAGAATGCTCTGGCTGCTTCCGAAAGGAAGGCGCAGCCCTTGCACTCGTGGACACAAGCTGGCCAGAAGCAGCTTCCTAAACCTTCCGTGCTGCAGAGTGCATGCAGCTGGAGCACAGGCAGAAGGAGGCGTCCAGAAAGAAGGCGTTCTTCAAGTACCCCCCCCTCCTCCAGGCAGCCTTGAAACTGAGCACAACACACTGCGCCCCGGCAGCTTCCTTCTCCCATAGACGGACCGTCCCCTTCTTCACTCTCGCACCTCCCTTGCCCACTTGCAGCAGCTGCTGCCAAAGAAAAAGGCTCCAGCAGTCAAAGCCTCTGCTGGGCTGCACTTTCATTTCCCCTTGCCTCACGTCAAAGCAGCAGAAACTCTCCGCTGCACTCTGTATTTCCAGTCCCCGCTGCATCTACCACTGTCAGCTCTGCATCTCCAAGCATAAACTTGGGCACAATGCTTTCCAGGGAAAGCTGGAAGAGAAATAGGTAGCAGCGCAAGTAGCCGCAGGTGGAACTTTCTGGTTTCAAGTGCTAACGTGAATCCGCACACAAGCGAGAGGCAGCCACGCTTCCTCTTGCAGCCTGTGCCATGCGCATAGCAGCTCCGTGCTCTGCGCCTTCATTGTGCCGGAGTGGAAGCGGTGTCTACTTGTCGCCCAGAGAGCGCGGTGCCGGCAGAGAAATGCTCCAGGCTGCTGCCTCTGCCCAAACACGCCTGGGCTCTGCACTTTCTCGCTCAGCGCTAGGGAGCAGCACATTCGCTCTGCCTTGCAGCCTGAATCTGAACGGAAAGCTTCTCAGCTACGTCTCGCCCAGAGAACAGTTGTAGGTCAACGAGCTCACCCGGAGCTTACCCTCGACGCGTGGAAGCCTGTATTTGCAGCACATCCTAGTGGTAGTAGCCCTCTTTGCTTTCCAGCCTGCAACAGCGCCGGCAGATCGCGGTGCTCTCTGCACCTGCCTTCTCACTTCCAAGTACCACCGCCGAGCTTACAGCCTTGCAGGGAGCCCAGAGGCGGATAGGCGTGTCGCCCAGAAGAACGTGGCAGGACGAAAAGATGCTCTTCCTTTCTCCTGCTCCTTGCCCGAATTGGGGTGCTGTGTTGAAAGCCTTGCGCAGCGAAAAGCTACTGCAGCGAGTGTTTCTCTCCTGACGCAGTTCGCTGAGCGAGAGCTCCACGGACAGCTTGGACTCGGTGAAACAGCAAGAAAATGCTTGTAGTACGTCGAGCTGAAGGAAAATCCCCGCACAGCACCCTGTGGCTGCGTGCAGCGTTGACGCTGAAGAGCGGCAAAGCTCCAAGCCACGGCTGGGCTTCACTTCTGTGCAGAGCACAGAAGGCGAAGAAGCAAGCAGCTGGGCACCGGGCTCATGTACTCGGGGGAGCCAATTTCAAATGGCCAGCCAAGAGCTGCTTCACGAGCAGCTGCAGCTGAGAATGCTCTGGCTGCTTCCGAAAGGAAGGCGCAGCCCTTGCACTCGTGGACACAAGCTGGCCAGAAGCAGCTTCCTAAACCTTCCGTGCTGCAGAGTGCATGCAGCTGGAGCACAGGCAGAAGGACGCGTCCAGAAAGAAGGCGTTCTTCAAGTACCCCCCCCCTCCTCCAGGCAGCCTTGAAACTGAGCACAACACACTGCGCCCCGGCAGCTTCCTTCTCCCATAGACGGACCGTCCCCTTCTTCACTCTCGCACCTCCCTTGCCCACTTGCAGCAGCTGCTGCCAAAGAAAAAGGCTCCAGCAGTCAAAGCCTCTGCTGGGCTGCACTTTCATTTCCCCTTGCCTCACGTCAAAGCAGCAGAAACTCTCGGCTGCACTCTCTATTTCCAGTCCCCGCTGCATCTACCACTGTCAGCTCTGCATCTCCAAGCATAAACTTGGGCACAATGCTTTCCAGGGAAAGCTGGAAGAGAAATAGGTAGCAGCGCAAGTAGCCGCAGGTGGAACTTTCTGGTTTCAAGTGCTAACGTGAATCCGCACACAAGCGAGAGGCAGCCACGCTTCCTCTTGCAGCCTGTGCCATGCGCATAGCAGCTCCGTGCTCTGCGCCTTCATTGTGCCGGAGTGGAAGCGGTGTCTACTTGTCGCCCAGAGAGCGCGGTGCCGGCAGAGAAATGCTCCAGGCTGCTGCCTCTGCCCAAACACGCCTGGGCTCTGCACTTTCTCGCTCAGCGCTAGGGAGCAGCACATTCGCTCTGCCTTGCAGCCTGAATCTGAACGGAAAGCTTCTCAGCTACGTCTCGCCCAGAGAACAGTTGTAGGTCAACGAGCTCACCCGGAGCTTACCCTCGACGCGTGGAAGCCTGTATTTGCAGCACATCCTAGTGGTAGTAGCCCTCTTTGCTTTCCAGCCTGCAACAGCGCCGGCAGATCGCGGTGCTCTCTGCACCTGCCTTCTCACTTCCAAGTACCACCGCCGAGCTTACAGCCTTGCAGGGAGCCCAGAGGCGGATAGGCGTGTCGCCCAGAAGAACGTGGCAGGACGAAAAGATGCTCTTCCTTTCTCCTGCTCCTTGCCCGAATTGGGGTGCTGTGTTGAAAGCCTTGCGCAGCGAAAAGCTACTGCAGCGAGTGTTTCTCTCCTGACGCAGTTCGCTGAGCGAGAGCTCCACGGACAGCTTGGACTCGGTGAAACAGCAAGAAAATGCTTGTAGTACGTCGAGCTGAAGGAAAATCCCCGCACAGCACACTGTGGCTGCGTGCAGCGTTGACGCTGAAGAGCGGCAAAGCTCCAAGCCACGGCTGGGCTTCACTTCTGTGCAGAGCACAGAAGGCGAAGAAGCAAGCAGCTGGGCACCGGGCTCATGTACTCGGGGGAGCCAATTTCAAATGGCCAGCCAAGAGCTGCTTCACGAGCAGCTGCAGCTGAGAATGCTCTGGCTGCTTCCGAAAGGAAGGCGCAGCCCTTGCACTCGTGGACACAAGCTGGCCAGAAGCAGCTTCCTAAACCTTCCGTGCTGCAGAGTGCATGCAGCTGGAGCACAGGCAGAAGGACGCGTCCAGAAAGAAGGCGTTCTTCAAGTACCCCCCCCTCCTCCAGGCAGCCTTGAAACTGAGCACAACACACTGCGCCCCGGCAGCTTCCTTCTCCCATAGACGGACCGTCCCCTTCTTCACTCTCGCACCTCCCTTGCCCACTTGCAGCAGCTGCTGCCAAAGAAAAAGGCTCCAGCAGTCAAAGCCTCTGCTGGGCTGCACTTTCATTTCCCCTTGCCTCACGTCAAAGCAGCAGAAACTCTCGGCTGCACTCTCTATTTCCAGTCCCCGCTGCATCTACCACTGTCAGCTCTGCATCTCCAAGCATAAACTTGGGCACAATGCTTTCCAGGGAAAGCTGGAAGAGAAATAGGTAGCAGCGCAAGTAGCCGCAGGTGGAACTTTCTGGTTTCAAGTGCTAACGTGAATCCGCACACAAGCGAGAGGCAGCCACGCTTCCTCTTGCAGCCTGTGCCATGCGCATAGCAGCTCCGTGCTCTGCGCCTTCATTGTGCCGGAGTGGAAGCGGTGTCTACTTGTCGCCCAGAGAGCGCGGTGCCGGCAGAGAAATGCTCCAGGCTGCTGCCTCTGCCCAAACACGCCTGGGCTCTGCACTTTCTCGCTCAGCGCTAGGGAGCAGCACATTCGCTCTGCCTTGCAGCCTGAATCTGAACGGAAAGCTTCTCAGCTACGTCTCGCCCAGAGAACAGTTGTAGGTCAACGAGCTCACCCGGAGCTTACCCTCGACGCGTGGAAGCCTGTATTTGCAGCACATCCTAGTGGTAGTAGCCCTCTTTGCTTTCCAGCCTGCAACAGCGCCGGCAGATCGCGGTGCTCTCTGCACCTGCCTTCTCACTTCCAAGTACCACCGCCGAGCTTACAGCCTTGCAGGGAGCCCAGAGGCGGATAGGCGTGTCGCCCAGAAGAACGTGGCAGGACGAAAAGATGCTCTTCCTTTCTCCTGCTCCTTGCCCGAATTGGGGTGCTGTGTTGAAAGCCTTGCGCAGCGAAAAGCTACTGCAGCGAGTGTTTCTCTCCAAACGCGTTTCGCTGAGCGAGAGCTCCACGGACAGCTTGGACTCGGTGAAACAGCAAGAAAATGCTTGTAGTACGTCGAGCTGAAGGAAAATCCCCGCACAGCACCCTGTGGCTGCGTGCAGCGTTGACGCTGAAGAGCGGCAAAGCTCCAAGCCACGGCTGGGCTTCACTTCTGTGCAGAGCACAGAAGGCGAAGAAGCAAGCAGCTGGGCACCGGGCTCATGTACTCGGGGGAGCCAATTTCAAATGGCCAGCCAAGAGCTGCTTCACGAGCAGCTGCAGCTGAGAATGCTCTGGCTGCTTCCGAAAGGAAGGCGCAGCCCTTGCACTCGTGGACACAAGCTGGCCAGAAGCAGCTTCCTAAACCTTCCGTGCTGCAGAGTGCATGCAGCTGGAGCACAGGCAGAAGGAGGCGTCCAGAAAGAAGGCGTTCTTCAAGTACCCCCCCCTCCTCCAGGCAGCCTTGAAACTGAGCACAACACACCGCGCCCCGGCAGCTTCCTTCTCCCATAGACGGACCGTCCCCTTCTTCACTCTCGCACCTCCCTTGCCCACTTGCAGCAGCTGCTGCCAAAGAAAAAGGCTCCAGCAGTCAAAGCCTCTGCTGGGCTGCACTTTCATTTCCCCTTGCCTCACGTCAAAGCAGCAGAAACTCTCCGCTGCACTCTGTATTTCCAGTCCCCGCTGCATCTACCACTGTCAGCTCTGCATCTCCAAGCATAAACTTGGGCACAATGCTTTCCAGGGAAAGCTGGAAGAGAAATAGGTAGCAGCGCAAGTAGCCGCAGGTGGAACTTTCTGGTTTCAAGTGCTAACGTGAATCCGCACACAAGCGAGAGGCAGCCACGCTTCCTCTTGCAGCCTGTGCCATGCGCATAGCAGCTCCGTGCTCTGCGCCTTCATTGTGCCGGAGTGGAAGCGGTGTCTACTTGTCGCCCAGAGAGCGCGGTGCCGGCAGAGAAATGCTCCAGGCTGCTGCCTCTGCCCAAACACGCCTGGGCTCTGCACTTTCTCGCTCAGCGCTAGGGAGCAGCACATTCGCTCTGCCTTGCAGCCTGAATCTGAACGGAAAGCTTCTCAGCTACGTCTCGCCCAGAGAACAGTTGTAGGTCAACGAGCTCACCCGGAGCTTACCCTCGACGCGTGGAAGCCTGTATTTGCAGCACATCCTAGTGGTAGTAGCCCTCTTTGCTTTCCAGCCTGCAACAGCGCCGGCAGATCGCGGTGCTCTCTGCACCTGCCTTCTCACTTCCAAGTACCACCGCCGAGCTTACAGCCTTGCAGGGAGCCCAGAGGCGGATAGGCGTGTCGCCCAGAAGAACGTGGCAGGACGAAAAGATGCTCTTCCTTTCTCCTGCTCCTTGCCCGAATTGGGGTGCTGTGTTGAAAGCCTTGCGCAGCGAAAAGCTACTGCAGCGAGTGTTTCTCTCCTGACGCAGTTCGCTGAGCGAGAGCTCCACGGACAGCTTGGACTCGGTGAAACAGCAAGAAAATGCTTGTAGTACGTCGAGCTGAAGGAAAATCCCCGCACAGCACCCTGTGGCTGCGTGCAGCGTTGACGCTGAAGAGCGGCAAAGCTCCAAGCCACGGCTGGGCTTCACTTCTGTCCAGAGCACAGAAGGCGAAGAAGCAAGCAGCTGGGCACCGGGCTCATGTACTCGGGGGAGCGAATTTCAAATGGCCAGCCAAGAGCTGCTTCACGAGCAGCTGCAGCTGAGAATGCTCTGGCTGCTTCCGAAAGGAAGGCGCAGCCCTTGCACTCGTGGACACAAGCTGGCCAGAAGCAGCTTCCTAAACCTTCCGTGCTGCAGAGTGCATGCAGCTGGAGCACAGGCAGAAGGACGCGTCCAGAAAGAAGGCGTTCTTCAAGTACCCCCCCCTCCTCCAGGCAGCCTTGAAACTGAGCACAACACACTGCGCCCCGGCAGCTTCCTTCTCCCATAGACGGACCGTCCCCTTCTTCACTCTCGCACCTCCCTTGCCCACTTGCAGCAGCTGCTGCCAAAGAAAAAGGCTCCAGCAGTCAAAGCCTCTGCTGGGCTGCACTTTCATTTCCCCTTGCCTCACGTCAAAGCAGCAGAAACTCTCGGCTGCACTCTGTATTTCCAGTCCCCGCTGCATCTACCACTGTCAGCTCTGCATCTCCAAGCATAAACTTGGGCACAATGCTTTCCAGGGAAAGCTGGAAGAGAAATAGGTAGCAGCGCAAGTAGCCGCAGGTGGAACTTTCTGGTTTCAAGTGCTAACGTGAATCCGCACACAAGCGAGAGGCAGCCACGCTTCCTCTTGCAGCCTGTGCCATGCGCATAGCAGCTCCGTGCTCTGCGCCTTCATTGTGCCGGAGTGGAAACGGTGTCTACTTGTCGCCCAGAGAGCGCGGTGCCGGCAGAGAAATGCTCCAGGCTGCTGCCTCTGCCCAAACACGCCTGGGCTCTGCACTTTCTCGCTCAGCGCTAGGGAGCAGCACATTCGCTCTGCCTTGCAGCCTGAATCTGAACGGAAAGCTTCTCAGCTACGTCTCGCCCAGAGAACAGTTGTAGGTCAACGAGCTCACCCGGAGCTTACCCTCGACGCGTGGAAGCCTGTATTTGCAGCACATCCTAGTGGTAGTAGCCCTCTTTACTTTCCAGCCTGCAACAGCGCCGGCAGATCGCGGTGCTCTCTGCACCTGCCTTCTCACTTCCAAGTACCACCGCCGAGCTTACAGCCTTGCAGGGAGCCCAGAGGCGGATAGGCGTGTCGCCCAGAAGAACGTGGCAGGACGAAAAGATGCTCTTCCTTTCTCCTGCTCCTTGCCCGAATTGGGGTGCTGTGTTGAAAGCCTTGCGCAGCGAAAAGCTACTGCAGCGAGTGTTTCTCTCCAAACGCGTTTCGCTGAGCGAGAGCTCCACGGACAGCTTGGACTCGGTGAAACAGCAAGAAAATGCTTGTAGTACGTCGAGCTGAAGGAAAATCCCCGCACAGCACCCTGTGGCTGCGTGCAGCGTTGACGCTGAAGAGCGGCAAAGCTCCAAGCCACGGCTGGGCTTCACTTCTGTCCAGAGCACAGAAGGCGAAGAAGCAAGCAGCTGGGCACCGGGCTCATGTACTCGGGGGAGCCAATTTCAAATGGCCAGCCAAGAGCTGCTTCACGAGCAGCTGCAGCTGAGAATGCTCTGGCTGCTTCCGAAAGGAAGGCGCAGCCCTTGCACTCGTGGACACAAGCTGGCCAGAAGCAGCTTCCTAAACCTTCCGTGCTGCAGAGTGCATGCAGCTGGAGCACAGGCAGAAGGAGGCGTCCAGAAAGAAGGCGTTCTTCAAGTACCCCCCCCTCCTCCAGGCAGCCTTGAAACTGAGCACAACACACTGCGCCCCGGCAGCTTCCTTCTCCCGTAGACGGACCGTCCCCTTCTTCACTCTCGCACCTCCCTTGCCCACTTGCAGCAGCTGCTGCCAAAGAAAAAGGCTCCAGCAGTCAAAGCCTCTGCTGGGCTGCACTTTCATTTCCCCTTGCCTCACGTCAAAGCAGCAGAAACTCTCGGCTGCACTCTCTATTTCCAGTCCCCGCTGCATCTACCACTGTCAGCTCTGCATCTCCAAGCATAAACTTGGGCACAATGCTTTCCAGGGAAAGCTGGAAGAGAAATAGGTAGCAGCGCAAGTAGCCGCAGGTGGAACTTTCTGGTTTCAAGTGCTAACGTGAATCCGCACACAAGCGAGAGGCAGCCACGCTTCCTCTTGCAGCCTGTGCCATGCGCATAGCAGCTCCGTGCTCTGCGCCTTCATTGTGCCGGAGTGGAAGCGGTGTCTACTTGTCGCCCAGAGAGCGCGGTGCCGGCAGAGAAATGCTCCAGGCTGCTGCCTCTGCCCAAACACGCCTGGGCTCTGCACTTTCTCGCTCAGCGCTAGGGAGCAGCACATTCGCTCTGCCTTGCAGCCTGAATCTGAACGGAAAGCTTCTCAGCTACGTCTCGCCCAGAGAACAGTTGTAGGTCAACGAGCTCACCCGGAGCTTACCCTCGACGCGTGGAAGCCTGTATTTGCAGCACATCCTAGTGGTAGTAGCCCTCTTTGCTTTCCAGCCTGCAACAGCGCCGGCAGATCGCGGTGCTCTCTGCACCTGCCTTCTCACTTCCAAGTACCACCGCCGAGCTTACAGCCTTGCAGGGAGCCCAGAGGCGGATAGGCGTGTCGCCCAGAAGAACGTGGCAGGACGAAAAGATGCTCTTCCTTTCTCCTGCTCCTTGCCCGAATTGGGGTGCTGTGTTGAAAGCCTTGCGCAGCGAAAAGCTACTGCAGCGAGTGTTTCTCTCCAAACGCGTTTCGCTGAGCGAGAGCTCCACGGACAGCTTGGACTCGGTGAAACAGCAAGAAAATGCTTGTAGTACGTCGAGCTGAAGGAAAATCCCCGCACAGCACCCTGTGGCTGCGTGCAGCGTTGACGCTGAAGAGCGGCAAAGCTCCAAGCCACGGCTGGGCTTCACTTCTGTGCAGAGCACAGAAGGCGAAGAAGCAAGCAGCTGGGCACCGGGCTCATGTACTCGGGGGAGCCAATTTCAAATGGCCAGCCAAGAGCTGCTTCACGAGCAGCTGCAGCTGAGAATGCTCTGGCTGCTTCCGAAAGGAAGGCGCAGCCCTTGCACTCGTGGACACAAGCTGGCCAGAAGCAGCTTCCTAAACCTTCCGTGCTGCAGAGTGCATGCAGCTGGAGCACAGGCAGAAGGACGCGTCCAGAAAGAAGGCGTTCTTCAAGTACCCCCCCCTCCTCCAGGCAGCCTTGAAACTGAGCACAACACACCGCGCCCCGGCAGCTTCCTTCTCCCATAGACGGACCGTCCCCTTCTTCACTCTCGCACCTCCCTTGCCCACTTGCAGCAGCTGCTGCCAAAGAAAAAGGCTCCAGCAGTCAAAGCCTCTGCTGGGCTGCACTTTCATTTCCCCTTGCCTCACGTCAAAGCAGCAGAAACTCTCGGCTGCACTCTGTATTTCCAGTCCCCGCTGCATCTACCACTGTCAGCTCTGCATCTCCAAGCATAAACTTGGGCACAATGCTTTCCAGGGAAAGCTGGAAGAGAAATAGGTAGCAGCGCAAGTAGCCGCAGGTGGAACTTTCTGGTTTCAAGTGCTAACGTGAATCCGCACACAAGCGAGAGGCAGCCACGCTTCCTCTTGCAGCCTGTGCCATGCGCATAGCAGCTCCGTGCTCTGCGCCTTCATTGTGCCGGAGTGGAAGCGGTGTCTACTTGTCGCCCAGAGAGCGCGGTGCCGGCAGAGAAATGCTCCAGGCTGCTGCCTCTGCCCAAACACGCCTGGGCTCTGCACTTTCTCGCTCAGCGCTAGGGAGCAGCACATTCGCTCTGCCTTGCAGCCTGAATCTGAACGGAAAGCTTCTCAGCTACGTCTCGCCCAGAGAACAGTTGTAGGTCAACGAGCTCACCCGGAGCTTACCCTCGACGCGTGGAAGCCTGTATTTGCAGCACATCCTAGTGGTAGTAGCCCTCTTTGCTTTCCAGCCTGCAACAGCGCCGGCAGATCGCGGTGCTCTCTGCACCTGCCTTCTCACTTCCAAGTACCACCGCCGAGCTTACAGCCTTGCAGGGAGCCCAGAGGCGGATAGGCGTGTCGCCCAGAAGAACGTGGCAGGACGAAAAGATGCTCTTCCTTTCTCCTGCTCCTTGCCCGAATTGGGGTGCTGTGTTGAAAGCCTTGCGCAGCGAAAAGCTACTGCAGCGAGTGTTTCTCTCCTGACGCAGTTCGCTGAGCGAGAGCTCCACGGACAGCTTGGACTCGGTGAAACAGCAAGAAAATGCTTGTAGTACGTCGAGCTGAAGGAAAATCCCCGCACAGCACACTGTGGCTGCGTGCAGCGTTGACGCTGAAGAGCGGCAAAGCTCCAAGCCACGGCTGGGCTTCACTTCTGTGCAGAGCACAGAAGGCGAAGAAGCAAGCAGCTGGGCACCGGGCTCATGTACTCGGGGGAGCCAATTTCAAATGGCCAGCCAAGAGCTGCTTCACGAGCAGCTGCAGCTGAGAATGCTCTGGCTGCTTCCGAAAGGAAGGCGCAGCCCTTGCACTCGTGGACACAAGCTGGCCAGAAGCAGCTTCCTAAACCTTCCGTGCTGCAGAGTGCATGCAGCTGGAGCACAGGCAGAAGGACGCGTCCAGAAAGAAGGCGTTCTTCAAGTACCCCCCCCTCCTCCAGGCAGCCTTGAAACTGAGCACAACACACTGCGCCCCGGCAGCTTCCTTCTCCCATAGACGGACCGTCCCCTTCTTCACTCTCGCACCTCCCTTGCCCACTTGCAGCAGCTGCTGCCAAAGAAAAAGGCTCCAGCAGTCAAAGCCTCTGCTGGGCTGCACTTTCATTTCCCCTTGCCTCACGTCAAAGCAGCAGAAACTCTCGGCTGCACTCTCTATTTCCAGTCCCCGCTGCATCTACCACTGTCAGCTCTGCATCTCCAAGCATAAACTTGGGCACAATGCTTTCCAGGGAAAGCTGGAAGAGAAATAGGTAGCAGCGCAAGTAGCCGCAGGTGGAACTTTCTGGTTTCAAGTGCTAACGTGAATCCGCACACAAGCGAGAGGCAGCCACGCTTCCTCTTGCAGCCTGTGCCATGCGCATAGCAGCTCCGTGCTCTGCGCCTTCATTGTGCCGGAGTGGAAGCGGTGTCTACTTGTCGCCCAGAGAGCGCGGTGCCGGCAGAGAAATGCTCCAGGCTGCTGCCTCTGCCCAAACACGCCTGGGCTCTGCACTTTCTCGCTCAGCGCTAGGGAGCAGCACATTCGCTCTGCCTTGCAGCCTGAATCTGAACGGAAAGCTTCTCAGCTACGTCTCGCCCAGAGAACAGTTGTAGGTCAACGAGCTCACCCGGAGCTTACCCTCGACGCGTGGAAGCCTGTATTTGCAGCACATCCTAGTGGTAGTAGCCCTCTTTGCTTTCCAGCCTGCAACAGCGCCGGCAGATCGCGGTGCTCTCTGCACCTGCCTTCTCACTTCCAAGTACCACCGCCGAGCTTACAGCCTTGCAGGGAGCCCAGAGGCGGATAGGCGTGTCGCCCAGAAGAACGTGGCAGGACGAAAAGATGCTCTTCCTTTCTCCTGCTCCTTGCCCGAATTGGGGTGCTGTGTTGAAAGCCTTGCGCAGCGAAAAGCTACTGCAGCGAGTGTTTCTCTCCAAACGCGTTTCGCTGAGCGAGAGCTCCACGGACAGCTTGGACTCGGTGAAACAGCAAGAAAATGCTTGTAGTACGTCGAGCTGAAGGAAAATCCCCGCACAGCACCCTGTGGCTGCGTGCAGCGTTGACGCTGAAGAGCGGCAAAGCTCCAAGCCACGGCTGGGCTTCACTTCTGTCCAGAGCACAGAAGGCGAAGAAGCAAGCAGCTGGGCACCGGGCTCATGTACTCGGGGGAGCCAATTTCAAATGGCCAGCCAAGAGCTGCTTCACGAGCAGCTGCAGCTGAGAATGCTCTGGCTGCTTCCGAAAGGAAGGCGCAGCCCTTGCACTCGTGGACACAAGCTGGCCAGAAGCAGCTTCCTAAACCTTCCGTGCTGCAGAGTGCATGCAGCTGGAGCACAGGCAGAAGGACGCGTCCAGAAAGAAGGCGTTCTTCAAGTACCCCCCCCTCCTCCAGGCAGCCTTGAAACTGAGCACAACACACTGCGCCCCGGCAGCTTCCTTCTCCCATAGACGGACCGTCCCCTTCTTCACTCTCGCACCTCCCTTGCCCACTTGCAGCAGCTGCTGCCAAAGAAAAAGGCTCCAGCAGTCAAAGCCTCTGCTGGGCTGCACTTTCATTTCCCCTTGCCTCACGTCAAAGCAGCAGAAACTCTCGGCTGCACTCTGTATTTCCAGTCCCCGCTGCATCTACCACTGTCAGCTCTGCATCTCCAAGCATAAACTTGGGCACAATGCTTTCCAGGGAAAGCTGGAAGAGAAATAGGTAGCAGCGCAAGTAGCCGCAGGTGGAACTTTCTGGTTTCAAGTGCTAACGTGAATCCGCACACAAGTGAGAGGCAGCAGCCCCAGCTTTGCAAACAAGGCTCTGACATTTCCAGCTATTAATTTCTCTAATCACTGGGCAGTCCTGGCCTGCAGGAGCAAGGCCATGCAGAAGCTCACCCGCAGATCTGCAGCACTGAACTGTTTGCAGTTCATTTATGGATTATACTGGCACATTGTTGGGGAGTTTGTCACAGAAGAAAAAAGGCTTTGGCTCCATGCAGAAAATGAGCTTTGAATGGTGAATCCTGTGCAAAGGGGCAGCAGCACTGACCTGCTCTGGGAAAATGTTTGGACACTGAACTCCTTTCTGTGTGTTTTGGTTCCAAAGAAGTCGGCTGGCAGGGAATTTAACACAGACTAGTGCAAAACAATACATTTTATTTGTTCACAGTTAAACACAAGCAACTGCCTTGACATTTTAGAACATTCTAATAAGGACAGCAAAACCTCCTTTTGGTTTAAGTTCTCTTTAGCTTACGATTGTACCATTTCCTTGTATTTCATATTTATGGCATTTAATGTGGATTGTTTAACATGCTTACAAAGAGCGAGGCAGGGAACAGATTAACTTGACAAAGACAGCAATTTTAGATTTAACTAAAAGCAGTCAGTTAAAAAAATCTGTTTCCACTTCACTGATGGGACCCCTTCAAACAAACTGCAAGTTAACTACATACAGCAGATCCATGATTTTTAGACTTACGAAAGAAAATTGCAAAATTTGTTCCTCCATAATCTTTGTGGTCCATAAACAAACCTAAAGTGGTTTCCATTACTATCCCGGTGCTAAAATCCTGTTTAAAAGAAGAAAAAAAGCCACCTTATCAAAGAGCTTGCGTTGCTGCCAGGGCATTTTTGTGACCGACACAAAACCTGCCTCCCCTGGGAACGCCAGATCCGGGCTCGGCAGAGCGGGACGGGAATGAGCTCCTCCAACATTCCCGGCTGAGCTGGCCCATCAGGCCCTTTGTGTGCAAACCGTTCACTCCCAGGGCTGGGATCCAGTGGGAAAGGGGCAGGAAACCTCCAAATCTTACCGAAACACGCGCTACCACGTTTGCTACCACTACGTCTGAGAAAGCCTAAAGACGCCGACAAAACCAGGCTGTCACTTACAACCAACTCTCTACTCTCTACTCCATGCAGAGTCAGCTTTGACACAACCACTGAAGTTCACCTCTACTCTCAGAGTTTGGACTGACCAACCGAAAGGACACGGAGAATAATTTAAGACAGGCAGAAATGTATTCAGACCTTGGAGTTACGGAGGAGGCGGAAATGGGAGGACGAGTCCTGTCAGGGGCAAGTGAGCCGGGCACCAGCTGCTCTGAGAGTCTCGTTCCCACCCGGGCTAAGAAGGGATTTGAACTACAAATGCAAGTGTGCTTGGACTTGATTTCTATGTGAGGTGGTTCTTAAACAGCAGCTGCCACCCACAGAATGTTTAGGAGAAGAGGCCACGTGTGATGCAGGGGAACTGTGAAGCCTGAACCATCTGAGTACGCCTGGACCCAGCCACATGGGACATTTAAAACAAGCACTGCCTTCCTAACAGCAGGCCCTGCTCTGTCATGAAGGAGATTGAGTCTGACCACTGACAAGCCCTGATCCCACAATCCTCCTTCACAGAAAGCTCATAATTGATTTAAAACATGACCAACACTGTAAGGCTTCACACCAGGATTCTGATTTCAGTGTGAGCAGGATTCCTCCTCAGCCTTGTCATCTAAGGAAGCAGGATGAGGGTGAAGGGGAGACACCTAGAGCCAAACTGACATTGCTGAACAGAAAATGTGCTGCAATCCAAGTAGAAGAGCACTCAAAGGAAACCATGCTCTCCAAGTCAAGCCTGAAAAGGTATTCCCAGGAAGAATGAAGCCAATTTCTTGGACTCAAAAACATGGTGGTCTTGTTCAGACCAGGAACAAAGAACAGAACTATGAAGGAGAGTGAGGCAGCACATTTCCCTGATTAGAAAAGCAAATCCTCCTCTGCAGATCTTCATGAGCTTGGAGATCTACCTCCATGTTCTGCATCCTCTCCCTACTTGAGTGAAGCTTCCTCTTCCCTCTTCTCCCACCCCAATTGCTTTCCCATATGAACCAATGTGATGTCAATCACAGTCTGTCAGGCAACACTTCAAACACCAAGAAGATCTGAAGCTGGTGTTTTAACAAGTCTTCAGCATTTATGGTCTCTTCTGCATTACAAACTCCAGTTCCTTTTTGTCTGCTCAAACGTAACTTTCCAGGAAATGTTAAGGACAATATAAACAATGATCATGAATTAGGGTGAATGAATCATTTTGCAGAGGTACAATGTTCTTTAAACATTTGGGTATTCAGACTCCAACTTAATGAAGGCTGGGCTCTGAGGGATGTGGGACAGTGGACAGGCAAAAATAAAGAATGCACTGGAAATCCTAGTGCTGCTTCTTTCCAGAGTGAAAGGAACCGAAGTCACCTGGACAGGCAGCACAACCAGCTGCTCTAAATGGGAAGCTTGCAAGGAAATACAAAGCATTCAGAGTAAACTCACAAATGTTAATTTGGCCTCATATTGCACTCAAGTTCATAAACGCAGCCACTCAACTGGGGACAGGGAGAAAGGGAAAAAAATACTTGCAAATGCTAACAGTTGTCCCTTCAAATTAGTACACACTGCTAAGGATTGAATTTGAGAAAGAAGCAAGAGTTAGGCTGGGTATTTTCAATTCCAGACCCAAAAATCCACTTTGCATTCATTCAGCAGCCTCCTTCCGTTCCTGGCCATCGATCCTGCTCCGCTGCATGAGCCACTGCTCAGACCAAAGAAACATAAAAGCTTTTAGTTAAACTTGCACTCACGCCTCCTGTTCTATGCCAAGAATATGAAAATAACACTGATTGACTATCTTCCTCTTTAACTGTGGTCATGATGAGTTTCATTGTAGTCCATGATATGAAGCTGTCCAACACTGCTTTCCTGGAGCTTAGGTGAGAGGTTATCGGGGCTTGGAGGAGACTTTGACTCCATGCTTGGATCTTTACATAGTTCAGTCTTTAGGGCATCAGACAGCCTGTTGATGGTGACCCCCTCCTCATCACACTGGCTCTCACTCTTGTTGCGAAATAATTCTCGTGCCTTCATTCCAAGGAAGCTCTTGGAGCTGGGGAGTGAACCTACAGTCAGTGGGACAGTAGTCGAGGGCTCCAGCAACACCGATGTCTCCCAGCGACTGCTCAGCCTCTGGTTCTGGGGTTTTTCTGGGGTGGAGAGCTCGCTGCTGCTGCCCCCCTTACTGCTACTGCTGCCTCGGGTGCTGGGAGGTTTGGTCTCTCCATTTCTACCCATGGTTTCTTCACTGTGTCCTGCTGTATCTTCATTAGCACAATCCAGCCTGCTTGGGGAAGAGAGAGGACACAGGGTCAAGGAAATCACAGCAAGTAAACAGCGGAGAGGGAAATGCTGGCCAGGGCAGATTACTTTGATTACTTTGCATTTCTGCCTCTGGGTATGTACTTCAACAGGCTTCATTTCATAGCTCTGTGGCAAGCAGGAGTGACAGGGGGTAACCAGATGTGTCACACACTCAGCTTTGCAACATCCACTGTTCTAAGTCCCAAACTGACAATAATCCCACATGGGTCCTGCAGATTTCACACCCTCACCTTTCTTCTGCTGCTTCAGCTGCTTCTGTTTTATCATCTTCAAGTTTTTTCAGTAGGCTGCTCTTCTCCAGCCTCCCAAACAGATCCAAGATCTCCAGCTCAAATGCCTGGGTGATTCTTTTCTGGGCCTTGTACCTGCTTTCCACTGCCTGCAGCTGACCCCTAAACAGAGAGAGAAATCAGAATGTCCAAAATCTCCAGATTCTGCCTCAGCTGTGAACGTGCATCTGTCAAAGCACAGCTAAAACGTTGCATAAGAAGCCCCTACCTTGCTTGGATTTTAACATCTTCAAGGTATTTCTTTTGCTCCAGGAAGAGGTGGTCCTTTTTTGCAAGCTGAGATTCCAGTTCAGCTATCCTTTTCTGGGAAGCATCAAGCCTTTGGCTTTGCTGCTGAACACACAACTTTGCTTTCTCCAGTTCTTTCCGAAAAGCAGCGTGCAACATTTCAACCTCCTCGAAGCAAACAACACAATGGTAAAGTATAATTTGATCCTGTGTTATTTTTATTGGTGTTTAGACATGTTTCTGATGTTATAAATACGCATGTTTTAAAGCAAGCTAGAATAAAAGCAGCATTTCTAAAAACAGATATAGAAAACCAGCCCTGCCGAGGATGTACACTATTAAAATAACTACACATCACTGGAATTTATTAGCACATTAATGTTCCTTATGAAAACCTCTTTTCATCAAAGCACTCTTGCCAGTTCTGCACTGGATTAGAGTAGACAAACTCCATTTTAAATCCATTTTTCCAACACGACCTTCATTAAATACCAGTAGAAGCCTTTTTCTCAGTGTATTATTCACCTTCTTTAATTACGTGCTCTCACGCAGGAACGGTTATATTGTTGTGTAAGTTACTTGCTTCTAATTAGAAAAAGGCTTCTTTGAAGTCAGGAAGTAAAACCATATGAACCACAGAAGTTTTAGTGAAGTTACTGGTAACTTTTAATAGGAAAATGACTGAGTGGGAAGGCTGAGATGCTCATTTTAAAGTAACACCTCACGAAAACCCGTAAAATCCTTGTTAAGATCTTTCCACAAATTCTGGCACTACTACCCTGCATTATTTTACCAACAATCTGCTGTCAGTTATATTGCAGCACAGTCAAGTCTTGGCCTTTGGAAAAGAAATTGCTAAGAATTTACATGAGGTGGCTAAAACTGACCCCAGCTGTACCCCAACAAGCCCTTCTTAGCTTTCTGAAGGGGCACTGAAGATACTCCTCAAACCTACAGGGCAGAAAATACCTGAACAGAAGATCAAATATAAAATCAAATCCCTGAAAATCAATTTCAGAACAAAGAATCTGTTAAGTTTTCAAGGCCTTTCCTTCTGAACTCAGGGCTGGGAACTGCTGGATGATGACCTCAAGGGAAGTCTCCCCAAAAGTCCCCTGCACTGGTACCTTTGTAGTGTCTGTGTGCTTGTGCTGCAGCTGCTCCAGGTACAGCTCGTTGACCTCCCCAAGAACCAGCAGCTGCCTGTTCAAGAACTCCATCTGCTGTTGCACCGATTCACTGTTGGAAAGCTGGGAAGGGAAATGGAATAGAATCCAACACTGGGATGAACAGTTCAGCAGGAGAGTCCCAGCTCTCAGACAGGCATTGTGTTCACAGGGTATTTTTATAAAGAAGGGAGACAAAGGCTAAAATCCAATGCATCATAGGTAGTTAAGAGTTAAATAAATTTTTTTCATAAAGAACTTTTCATTTCCATTCAACTTCTGACATAAACAATATCTATCACAGGTCAAGATTTAGCAGAACTTTAATACAAATTCATAATGCTCAGTCTGCAAATTCCTGCTGTGGAAAAAGCCAAACCAAGAAATTTCAGAAGCATTTGAACTGCATTTAGTTTCTTCAATAAAACACATTTTTCTGTGGGTTTTTTTTTTTTTGTGCAATTAATATCAGACTTTATGGAGCTCAGCACAGGCTTCTTTCAGAACAAGAAAGAAAATTATCAGATAAAAAATAATCAGAAAGACACAAAGGGAACCTGACAACACTGACTTTTCTTACCTTTTGAGAAACTTGACTAAGCAGCAATTCAGTGTGACACACCTTGTTGTTGGCCTTCTTTAATTCCAACCTCAGATCTGCTATCATGTTCCTGCAGTCTTCCAGCTTGGTCTGTTCAAGTGACACAAAAACTACTCAGGGTTCTGAAACTTCACTAAGGACAGCAAGGGCACAGGGCTGGGAGGCTGTAAAACCTCCAGCACTGGAAATCAATTTATACTGACCCCTCCAAACCAGCTAAGAACCTGCCTTTTCCTATTTTCAAGCTGAGGACAGGACAAAACAGAACTATAAAAGGACGATATTAAGTTAAGCACTTCCATACTAAGTTATGCACTGTCTCATTTCCAATCAGGACAGTATCTCTAATAAAAATGTGCAGCTTTCTCTCAGGTATTTCATGCCTCATTATTAAGAAGGTTATTTTTAAAACCAGTAAGTAGGCAACAAATTTGTTGATGCTTCATACCTGCAATTCCTGGCTCTGGTTGTAGAATTCCTCCCGGTCGTGCTGCAGCTGTCGGATCTGGCTGTGAAGCTGAGCCACGATGTTATCATGTTCCTCCTGAAACTGGTGGTACCTTGCTTGTTCTTTCTGCAGACTCAGTTTCAAGGCCTGGATCTCCTTTTCCTGCAGTTTCAGCTGATCTTTCTGTTAAGAATCCCACATGAGGCATCAGACAAGACACCCACTTAGCAGTTAGGACATCTACCCTCAGCCAAGCAAAGCTGTCATTGCCAGCACGCAGGCAAACACTTTTCCACACATACATCATTTTATACAGAGCATGTTCTCAAGGCTTTTGGGGTTTGGCTTGGTTTTGGCTGAAAAGGAGATGAAATGGTGGTAGGAGTGGACAGGCTGAAAACTCACAGCCATATTCAAAGGCACAATGAGCAATAACCTATTTTTCCACTGCCCCTCATGCTTCCAATAGGTTCTTGGGCCTCACAGCTGAAGCAACAGTTCACCTTCCAAAACCTACTTGGAAGTCTATTTTTGGCTCTTGTAGTAAGTTATCAGAGGGTGAAACTGTTGATGGAATTAGCTATAATATGAAAATACAGAATGAAATACACCTAAATATGTCCTGAGACCTCCTTCAGTGCACTTACAACTTCAAATTCTGTCACAGTGAACACCTCTGGAAAGGCACACTTGAATTTTCAAAGCTTTTGCTATTACTCCTCAACTGAGGAGCAAAAGGACAGCACTTTATCAAATATGCAGTAAGGTGTTTAGCCAGGCATTGAACAACCCTCTATTAACAGGGAAGCCTTTACCATTATCCAAAGGCAAGTGCTGCCAGGGGTAAAACATGAAGGATTCAGCTGCCTGCAGTCAACTACAAAGTACTGACAATAACACTGACACTGCACAGAACTGGTGCGCACGTCACTCCACAAACACCAACTTTAATAAGGTGACAAATGAGGCTTCTTTGTTAATTGAGTGGTACCAAAAGACACCAGACAGGCCAATTAACACTTGTTGCAGCACCAGTGTGTCTCAGCCACCGGTGGAGCACAGCCCTGCTCACCATGGCAGCGTTGTGCTCCTCCAGAGCCGTGGCTTTGATGACTTTGCGCAGCAGCCGGCGGTTGCGCAGCGCGTGCTGCTGCCTCTTGAAGCGCTCGTACAGCAACTGGTTGTGCAGCAGAAGCAGTTGGTTCCTCAGGGTGTGAATCTCATCTGAGGGGGGAGAACCTGGAGTAGGAGACAGAAAAGGTTACTGAGCTTCACTCTCTGCTCTATTTATCTCCAACACTAAACTGTAAACATTTTTCCCAAAGCAACATGTATACGCCTCAAATGAACTGCTCCTTTGATTAAGGAAAGGAAAGCTAAGCCATCACCACCACAGAAGCCTAAGAGCACCAAACTAATATACAGACACATAAATAAGCAAGAAAAACAATCAGTTTTAGATTCAATGAGCAGTGAGAAGGTGGAAGGATCTGTCAGATGACCAGCAGCACTCTGAAGCTTAGTAACTCTGAAATGGTCAAAAGAAGAAGCATCTAGAATTTTGCACTTTTCAAAGATGAAAAAAGCAGCTCATTTCTTTGGAACACAGCTATCTGCTAAGCAGATAAACCATGACTTAGTGGAGTGCATCATCTTTCTGCAGCATTAGTTAAAAACCCACAAGCAAAAAGTATGCAGGTCATTGTTTAAGCAAGTCTAATAATAGAGGAACAGATTGCCAAAACACGTGAGAAATTTCCTCACCTCCAAAGTGAGTCCAGTCAGCAGATTTGCTTGGCAGAGACAATCTGAAAAAAGAAAATCCAGCATTAACAGGTAAGTTTAAGTATAAAAATGGAATGTTCACCTCAAAAGAGCTTATAGCCTGGTAAAAGTACAACTAAGGTCAGTTGGTATAAAAAGATTAGGGAGGAACAGTGCAGCTGCTTTTCCAGCACAGCTTAAAATTAAGCCAGCACAAAAAAGAGTAACAATAAAGTCTGCAAAGTAAGATTTTCAGTCACCTACTTGTTCAGCTCCTTAGTGTGTGCATCTGCTCCCTGCTGAATCAGCCTGTCCAGCACTTCCACGGGAGAAGTTGAGGACATACAGTCTTCATCCTGGGTTCCCTTGGTTTTCTTTAGCAGCTCCTCAGTCTTCTTGCCAACAAAGAGGTAGGCAGTCTTTGGTAATGCAACCTCGAAGAGGTGCTCATAGAGGGGAGGCTGCCCACTCCCAAACACCACTCTCCTTTGTGCTGGTACTTTGCAAGGGCTGGGAGTGAGAATACTCGGCTCCCCAGAGGTTCCTTCCCTGTTCCCAGCAGGGCTTTCCCCAGGGCCTCCACAGGGCTTGTCTATGGGAGTAAACGTTTGTTTGGGTGTTTCCCGTGCACCCTCAGGCCCAGGCTTGTCGAGAGATGTTAAAGGCTCAGAGGTCTGACTGTGTCCCTGAACACTGGAGGCTGCTGAGTGAGTCTTCTTCTGAGAGCCTGACAGATTTTCGTTTGTGCGGTAAAACGGGGAGTCAAATCCTCCTCTAGGCACCATGTGTTCAGCATCGGTCGTGATCTCGGAGATCTCTTTAGATATTGCATCTGAGGAGAGGGGAAGCATCATGATGCATTTGGTATTTCAACAAGACAAACATTTCCTTAGCTAAGATGTACCTAAGGAGGGCAGACATTACCTTCCTCTCTGTCCTTCTCAGCGCTATCCTCAAACGACAACCCACCTAAAAACTCTGCAAGATCACTTAAGGTTACTGAACTTTTACTACTGGGTATGTCTGAAAAAAACAGAAAACAGAAAGTTAGTTGTACAGGTGCTGTTTTCTGCAGCCTTAGCACAGCACAAAACACAAGTCTTTTACTGCTGCAAGGTCCTTAGAATAAAAGCTTGTCCCTCCTTCAGATGCTTCCTCAGAGCAGGAAGTTATCTGACTCCTGTTCCATTCCATGTGGGAAAACAGCTCAGAGATCAGTCACAGGTCAGTCCTGATCCCAAAATGTAATTTTGTAAACTTAACATTTCCTATCGCACAACCTCTGTGAGGAAGGATGTGCTGTTTGCAATTTAACCCATTAAATAAATAAAATAAGGTGGCTCGTGTGCACTGTGACTGCTCTACTTCCTAATTAACATTAACCTTGCCTTTAGCTTCTGAGCTGGCTCCACAAGGACACAGCACCTGCCTGAAAAAAGGAAGTTTAGCAATCTGATGTAATACAAACTTGCCAATATGTGGCTACTGATCAAAACTGAGACAGCAGCTGTTGGATACACACTCAAACCTGCAAGATGGAAGCCTCATGCTCAGCTCAGTCACAGATCAGGAACTCCGTGAAAAACCTCACCTGTTCTTCACTTGCAATTCAGAATGTTCAGATTCCAGTGGTACTACACATGTACACCATGGAAAACCAGCTCTGAATTTCACTATCATCTCCACTTTGAAGATGGTAAAGATTCACAGCACAGAGGTCTCAAATACAGTGCCAAAATCCCTTTCTACAGCTGTCACAGATGTAGATGACAGAGAATGGAAAATGGAATCTACATTTACCTATTAAAAGTTGAGTTCCTCAACCTATTGATTTCAGTATTTCACAGAACTTTAAAAAAAGTTCAAGTACAGCAATATAATTGTAGATAGAAAAGTTTTTCCAGAGGCCTTTAAGAAGAAGCATCATATCTACCCTGATGTGCAGCCTTACAGTTTGATCCAGACATGGGACATAAAACTTGCTGAAGCAAAATTTAATATACAACTCGCTGCTTCTAATAAAAATAATCATCCTCAAAGAATCAGCTTTTATAAAAGTAAATATCCTTTTTTGGCCTTCAGTGTAGATTTGTATATTTAAATATGCAGAAGAGCAAGGTAAAAAAAGATCTCAAACTATTTCTGAACATGAATAGTTAAAATGAAATCAAAAGCACCTCAAGAAGTGAAGTTGAATCACAGGTTAAGGGAGCATCCTGGAACTACAAAGAACTCAGGGAAAAAAAAAAAGTCCTGTGGGAAAGTGTTTGGGAATTGGAATATGTGTCAATAACAACTGGAGTTGTTTACAATAGGTTGTTGTAATGGGGAGAGGAAAATGGAGTTTACCCAATGATTTATCGCTGTTTGTGACATTTTGCTGTCGGTACAGTAAAGGCCTCCCAGAATCTGGTTTGTCCTCCTGGAAAACAAAAGAAGCCCAGAATACATTAATTGCCTTAGATTTCTTTGGCAACTGTGCAGCTGGAAATGGCAGTGGATGTCTAAACTTAGAAGAAAATGAGTTTTTGCAAGTGAAATGCAACATTCCTTATAAACCAGCTACGCTGATCTTTCTCAGTGAAGGTCACTGAATTAAGGTAAGTCAATGAAAAGAAAAACCCAATTAGTTCAGCAGAAGAATTTTGTAATACCTTTTTAGGAGGTGTGGCAGCAGCTGAAGGGAGTGAAACAAAGTCATCTGAAGTGCAGGGTGGAGGAGGAGATGTGGCTGGTGTTCCCAAAGGTGTTCCTTTCCCCCCTGCTGAAAAGGAGCACAAGTTCTCTCAACAGGCTCCCCTTTCCTCCTTTCAGCTGAACATTGTATGTGAAGAATTGTACATTTAAACACTACCTCATAGCATTTACTTCTTAAATATCTTTCAACTGTTTATCAATACAAAAGTGCAGTTTCCCAAAAGTTGCTTCAGACTTTGGCACTGAATTCACAGATTTCCTCTCTCAGTTTGCACCAGCACTGCTCTAGGTGAGGTACTCAGTTCACAGGAGTAATCACTCAAGCCTATCAACTGGCATGATGTGGCATTCCCATTTAAAAACCGACAGTAAAATTTACAGCCAGAATTTCCAGTATAATAACCCTTGAAGGCCTAATTCCAAAATGCAGCACGTACCAGATGAGCCAAAAGCTTTGCTGTAGGGCTGTGATGCAGACTGGGATGACTCTGATGGGACAACGCCGGGGGATGTCGGTGGCGTGGTCATACCACACACTGCAGAAGGGCTCCAGATGGTGACCTGTGCACAGAGTAAAACACAGCAGAGCTCAGAAAAGGAACGTGTGAGGCATCTGGATCCAGGTTCTCACACAGGAAATCAGGCAGGGATTAAATGTGAAATGAACACCAACTACTGAAGAGTTCACAGCACACCTCAAAACCATGAATTTTAAAGACTGGCATAAGAGACTACGAAAGTGCAAATCATGAAAACTTGCTGGGCTTCCTCTTCTGCTTTACCTGCTGTGGCTCAGTCGACAGCCTCGTGGACTGTGGGCTCAGAATCTGAGGTAGCTGCCCTGGCATTTGTGATAGTGTTAGCCGAGGAGTGGAATATGGGGTAGAAGTCCCTGAAAGTTAAAAAAAATAGAAAATCAAAATTCAAAAGTATCCAACACACCAAATACAAACCCAGGATTCTTCAGGCTAGGACTTAAAGGCTTTTAATCAAAGCATTTCAAATCCATTCAACATACACATTTGTAGGTAGAGACTTTTCTTCCAGCCTAAGAAAGTATTGAATACATTACATACTACAGCTTTCTTTTTTGTTGTTGTTGTTTTGGGGTAGGGAGGATGGGGGGGGATGAAGAGACAACTTTATATGAATATGCTGTATGTCTGCACATAGAAAACATTTATATATATTTGCTTTTTTAATGATGATTAATTTTCTGATGCCTAAGAATCAGACATCAAGTGGGATAAATTAGTGAGATGGGCTTTTTTGCTCTAGGGCCAGTTCTCCTCCAGCAATTGGTATTGATTAGCCATCAGGCAGGCCTTACCATAGCTGCTCTGTGTGTCAATGTAAGAGCTGGCACTGGGGTCAGTTTGATGATGTTTTAAGTTTGTGCAGAGTTTCCGAGACACAGAGTAATAACCATCTTCATACGAGGCTTCTGCAGGGTCCAGGGAGATTTTGGCACATTCTATCACAACATCATGAGTTTCTAGTCTTTTCCACCTGCAGACAGTTTTTGGATCCAAAAGAGTAAGTTAGTCAATTATTGTTAAAAACAAGAGTTCCTGGAGATAGGAGGAATTGGCTTGTAGGATGGCTCATTTGTTCCAGACAGCTTTGCATGCTCCCAGCCAAACTGGAACAAGGCACCAGACAGAAATTGCAACCAGATGACTTGTGAGAGGGGGTCTCAAAGAGGAGACAAACAGCTTTGACACAGAGATCCATAAAGGTCTGCCATGGAGCACTCTGGAAAGGAGGAACAGCATACGAAGACTTGGTTGATCCTGAGCTTCAGCAGCTGTAGAAATCAGCTCAACTACACTCAGATGTTGGTAGTCAAAATTTAGACATGCCAGCAGTGAGGGAATCTGTATTATTTAAACAAACACTGTCTGCAATGCCAGTTTCAGATCTGGGTTTCTCCTCCCAAGTTTGGGGAATGTTTTTTACTACTACTGCCTCCTTCACCCTGAAAACTACTTCTCACTAAATTAAGCAGCCAGATTAGATCTGCCCAATATTTCAGGGGATGGAAGTTCACTGTAAAGAAGAGAAAGCCCAGAAGGCTGTCTATTAAAGGCTGGGTTGCTTTTGAAAGTAGGATATTCTCTGTCCAAGATACCAAAACAGAAGGCTTCCACTGGTAGGTTTGTGCCAATTGTGCTCCTGAGTGGTGCCACCCTCCCCCCTGCAAAATTGAGCATTGTGACATTCAATGGGTTCCCAGTTAGGAGTGATTTCCTAGTGTCTCTGAAAAGCAGGGCAAGAGCACTACTGTGCAGCAACAAGAGTCAAATTCTCCTCTTCAGTGGCTGGGCCTGTGGAGACAAGAGAAAAGCAGCAAGTGGTGCTGCTGCAGGCAAATGAGCCTATTGCTAAAGAAAACTAATACAGCTGATAATGTTAACACATACCTGTTAAAAGAACTGATCTGTTAAATGAACCAATATCTAGGTACCAAAACAAGACACACTGAAGCCATTTTAAACACTTAAATCCCATCAAATACTTCAACAAACCCAAGGAATATGACCCAAACCTCCAGCCAATGAAGCATCTCTGGTAGTTTCATTTTATTTGTTATAGGCAAACTGTTTTAGATCTTTATGAGGGTGATTGATCATTAAATCATAAAAATAATATAAAGTTAAGTAGAAGACAGATGCCATCCCAGACACAAAATGAATTTAGAACCCCAACGTTGTTGTTAATGACCTTTCACAACAGTTTTTGCTTATTCATCCAGCTGTAAGCTGGGATGAAGAGTCTATGTGTTTACCTGGTGCAGCTATGAATCTGGGTGGCAGAACACCCTCACACAAACTGTTGCTGACAGAAAAGGTTTTGCTGCAACCTTCTGAAATAACCTCACTGAAAGCTGCTCAGTTTGAGCCTTTCCTAATAGCAGAGAGAACATATAATACCTTCGTGGGTCCAGTTCATGGTCCTTAGATCCAGTCACTAGCTCTGGATGAATCCGCACATGTTCCATCATTGGCTGGGAGGAAGAAGAAGGACTTGTTATCAGTGCAGCACCTTTGGATTGCACTAAACCACACAAAGCTGATGAGCAAACTACTGATCCCAAGAATTCAGAATGTTACATTTAACAGATAAGGTTAATACACATCACCACAGCTTCAAGAATTGATCCCAACTGAACTTTCAGTCAAGCTGCTCATTTTTATATTGTTTTGTTGATCAGCCCTCAGCTGAATTGGCAAATTAATTGTATTAAATTGGAATATATAGCTATAAATTCCTTGCCTCAGATAATACACAGATGAGCAGCATTTTACCTTGACTACTTCTTCAAAGGTCTCCAGGTTTTCCTTCATACTGTAGTGAGAGCGCAGAAAGGAGACAAAATTGCAAGGGTACATTCCATAGAGACGATGAAAGAGAGAATAAACGCTGGCATGAAGATGGACAAGATAAATCTCTGCCACATGACCTGGAAAAAGCAGTTAGAATCTTTTTCATTACACTGGAGAAAAGAACAAAAGTTCTAAGAATGCAAGCGAAGTACTTTGAAATTTGAAATGTTAAATGGAACAAGTCTTCCGGGGTACAAATAGTCCCTACTGAAACTGTGAAGTCTTCTCAGAAAACAAGCAACACTTAGTCATCAGCTCACAGGAAACCCAGAAATTAAGATGAAGACCATTAATTCCAACCAGTGTGCTGTCATTCTCAAAGCACAGCTTTGTTTTTATTCAAGTTAAAACCTGAACCTCCTCTAGATAGTGAGCCAGAGTAAGATGGACTGAATGATTAAAAAAGGAAACTAAGGTTTGTTTCACTTCCAAAGGTAAAAACTAAAAGCTTGTAGCCACCAAAAGCAATCACAACAGACAAATCTTAGTCTCCACCTCAGAAGTTCCAATACTACTTGCAATGCAGAATGGCTCTCTAAATAGCAGCTCTATGTGCTTAACACAGCACTTGTTCATTCGGCCATGAGCCACACTCACTGATACTGCTGGTGTTAGACATCAGACCCCTTACAACAAATTCAGCAAAGCCAGGGCTGTGAGAAAACCAGTTTTACCAACCTTCATGACTATTGGTAGTTGCACATTAAAAGAAACTCTTACATGCGTTGCTTCTTTCCCCTCCCCATTTATATCTGGGAATATCAAATTCCCCAAAATCTGCCTCAAACATCAGCATTTTCCCTTCTTCCTCCATTAAGATCAATCTCTGCTTTTCACTGTCATCAGGGCAGTACTTTGGTTCAGTGAAATTACATGCAGTAGCAGCACCACATGGAAGATTCTAAGAGGCTTCTAAATTCTGAGCAAAGAACTCCCCCATGCTCTCAAAGAACCAGAACAGCTTGTGGGCTTAATACATCATCTTTTGTGTTTAAATAATCTTAGACCATTAAGAGTCTCACAAAAGAATGTGCTCACCAACTGCACATGAGTCACAAGGATACTGCTAAACCACAACTGCATGCAACAAAGTAGAAATCTCACCTGGATTCTGCAAGCACCAGGCTGAGAGACGCCCAAAGATACCAAAGAAATCATGAAGGTACTGTTTGCCAGACTGAGGAATCATTGGCAACATGGTTATTAGCACTAGGACACCTGTGGTGAGTACTACTACATCTGTGTCAGTCTGCAAGAAGGGAAAAAACCTGCATTAGTTAAATGTGTTGAACTTAATTTTTTCCAAGGATGAAGTGAACACTGAATCATCATCATGGAAAAAGTTCTCTATTGAAACAGTCCCTCTGAAACCTACCAGAACTTAATGATCCAAAATTATTGAGTTTTTTCATACAGAGCAACTTGAAGAAAAAATAGATTTGGGATTCTTGCTCCTGCTCTTTTGCATTTCTGTATAAAAACTTGACTTAGTTAAAAAGGGGACATCACCACAGTTCCACAGCTGAGTAAAAAAAAATATTGGTACATGAAGTATCTTATGTGCCACCTCCCTTCTTTTGCAGAGCTAAACTCACACAGCATTCAGAGAATCAGAAACTGCAGATCTGATCAGGGTGTTCAAGTGTATTGGCAAGTTACCAACACAGGTCAAAAGCTTTTCTACTAAACCGGGCTGCTGGCTCTGGCTGCTGGAAATTTCACCAGACAGTAATTCAAACAATGACTAGAACACCTTGGCTTGTGCCACAAGAAAGGGATGTGGCAGTACAAACCTTTGGCTAGATGAAACAGGAACAGAGGATCAGATTTTAGGAAAGGACACAGAAAAGGTTCAAACTCTTTCCTTGCTACCCCAGTTTAATGCACATTTTCCTTGGTAGCTCCTCTGCTTTGTCAGCACGGGGTGCACAGAGCACAGGTCAGGCTGGCAGGTGCCACTGAGCTGCTCTGGGTATGGCCCAGGAGCCACTCAGGCTGATGGGACAGTCAGTTTTTAGGGATTTATCCTCCTCTGTGTGTCTACAGCCTCTACTCTCCTTCAGTCACACCAAACCTATCAGAGCACATTTCCTGTCCATCCTGACCCTCTGCCCACACCCCCAGCACCTTCACGTCTCTGTCCTACTCCTAGCGGCTTTCTGACACACTTCACTTCTCTCTCAGTCATGCTGCAAAGGGCAACAGATCTTGTCAGGCACGTCAGAAGTTCCAGTAACAGCAGTTGGAGCTGCTCCTTTGGCAGCTACAAATTTGTGGTGGTTTTGTTTTGAAGAGAGCTGGCACTTGACTGCATCATGCATTTAAATGTGACTTCATGACTAATGTGGATTCTTCACTATCATAATGAATTCCATTACTGACAATGCATTCTAGGTCTCAAAGCACTTTCCACTCCTTCTTCACTGGTACAATACTGTACAGTATTATAACTGATCAATCTGTAGATGGGGAAAAAAAACCCACAAAGCTTGGGGGAACAGCTACCTCCTTGTAATCCAGCATGTCAGTAGCTAAGAAGGGAAAGTCTGCTAATTCCAAGGTAACTTCACCACGGAATAGTCCATTGCATGGCCCATCTACACTGCAAGTAGAGGACACACAAATTCAAACTGCACCTGTGGGAAGTTACTGTATTTCTCATTAGGTTCACATTCAAGATATCCATCAGCTTCACCAAGGGCCCTCTTGTCTTCAGTGTATTTCAGGAAAGTTTTAATAAACTTTCCTAACTCACAGTGACAGTGGCTTTTAGAAACAAGATTGTCAGCAATAACAGGATCAGTACAGAGTATTCAGCAGATATTAATAGCACTGTGGCTTAACTAAATGACATCAAAACAGGAATCAAATGCCTTGCATCTGTATGCATGTTTACATCAGGTGTTTTATGGACAGCACTGACAGTTCTTACCTTGAGACATTTAAGTAATGAAAGCAGGAGAGGTGCTTGAGAAAGTTTGTGTTTCCAAGATGGTTGTCGTCTTATCACATGTCCCAGCAGAGAGAGGGTGGGTAAACGAGTAGCAGCTTTGCCCATATAATCATTAATTTTGTCCAGTAGATGCTGATAAAGGATTTTGCAGAGTAGTAGAAAAAGGAAAAGAAATGTATTTATATTTAACTGCTCTATATTCTTTTCCACCAATCTATATTCAGCAGCTTGTCAATATGGAAACTAAGCATTTTACAAATATACAGGATCTCAGAGGAAATAGAACCCTACAGTAACTTTGAGACTACTGGTATACAAATGCAAACTATACAGGCCAGAAGCAGTCACTGCACTTCAAAATGTTTATAAGTAAATAACAAAAAAAACAACAAAAAAAATCTGAGCAGCAGCCAATTTGTAGTGCCATTTCCAACCTATTTAAAATCCTTACTTGCTCTCAAAATACCCAATTTGTTTTAGGCTAACACATCCAGCAGAAGGAGCACTGTAAAGAGACAACATTAATCCTCCAAGTCCTTTCCTTTTTAGAGGTTCTTTGCTTAATTGGGTCAGTTTAAGCAACTCAAGAAACAGAGACCTCTGAAGTTTCTTAAAAGCTTAAACTACTCTTACTACAGAGATACTACATCTCTACAGCAAGGTAATTCTACACCAGAGTGGAACCCCAGAGTTTTAACAGATGCTATTTAAAGGCTGCTTCAATACCAGGCTAAAATCTGCCATAATAAGATTTTTTTTTTTTACCTTGTCATGAGGCTCTTGCAGAGTGGACAGAATATGCAGTGCCTGCTGAGAATTGGTTTCCAAGTAATAGTCCACCAGGTTGTTGACAAGCATAGGCCCACGGTCTGTCAGTTTGGGGACAGCAAGGAAAAAACCAAAAACATTCTCAATGCACTAAAAATGAAGCACTTGCTACAAGGACATTGCAGAACTTTTAAACAACTATTACACAATTTCTAACATAAAGCAGTCCTTGGTGTTTAGCAGACCTTTGGGAAAATGAGACCTCTCAACTGCATTTCCTGGTTCCAAACCATTCAAGCGATTGCATTTGGCTCAGTGAAAGGAACCAGGATTTTTAACAACCAACAATTACTGTCTAACCATAAAACCCTACAGGTAGCTGAGCTGCAAGGGTACTTTACCCAGTAAAGTGTTCAGGAGTGACTTGATGTTCCCTCCCTTCAGCAGATAAAGGAGAGCAAGTTCAGGGACAAGGACACCGGCAGTGCTCTCATGCTCTGAAAAGGCTCTGTCAGCACAAGTGATGCCTCAACAGCAGCAATCACTTTTCATAACGTCTGAGTCTGTTGTTTTGTTTGGGAGTAGGGCTTTTTGTTATTTTTTTTAATTAACAAAATCCCACTGGTTCCCATAATGGGGATGACACCTAATTCTTTCTGGATACACTTGACAAGGAAAGTTTCATCAGCTCACACTTGAGGCTCTGCCTCAGGAAAAGCCAGTCATTTTGTAATAGTGTTTTAACAATTATGTAACAGACCTTCCAGGAGCCATGCCATTAAACAAAATGGACTGAAGAGAAGCCTCAATCCTTAAAGCAATTTCAAACCCAAATATCAAGAGTTTCTTTCAAGCTGCATTTGCAAACACAGTGTTTGATAGAAAAAACCCCACATTATTCCATCTTTATTGATGTAAAAGCAAAACCCTTCCCAAAACTACACAAAAGGATACATACCACAAATGAGATTATCTTTGAATGCAGCTGTTATATCTTCCAGGACACCCAGAATTGGAGAATCCAGCATTGAGAGGAGCTCACCAACATTTCCTTGCTGTGCCATGATGCACGTACTGACATGAATGTGGACGTTAAAACTGCAGGAAGTTCTTCATTGGTGTCTTTCTACCAGACTAGGAGAGAAGAAACAGCAGATGAGTGAACTTTTCCTTTTCCCTTTCTAAAATCTCTCATCTCTCCTTTTCCATACAAGTGCCCATTTAACACTGAGAGGATTGTTAGGGTTTCCACACCTGCAATAAAAACTGTAAGAGTTTCCAAAAAGCCAGTGAGTCATGAGCAGGGTTTTCTTCATGTTTTTCACAAAGACATTAATCTGTTCTGCAGAAGGCCTCAGCATCTAGACTGTCAGAGCACTCTCTCACCTTATTTTTTTAATTTGCTCTCCAGGTCAGCAAACTGAAGCTAAAGTGTTGAATAAAATGCAAAAAGCTCCCTAGAAACCCTCCATTCCTGAGTTCTTGCAGCAATTCCTCCTCAAACCACCTTTCAAGTCCTTTGCATAGAGGACTAAACTCTAGAGAAAATACACACTTCCAGATCCTTCTCCACTCCTGTGACCAGGTCAGGAATTCCCTGCCCTGGGCTCTGCATTGCTGCACACTCAGAGATTTGGGCTTTAAGACTTTGCAACGTGGCCAGGCTGCAGCTGTTGGGAAACTCAGGCAGGGCTGCTGCAGCTGCTGCTCCTGGGCAGCCTGAGGACACCAAACACAGGCTGAGCAGCACAACACACCTTGACTTCACTCGTGTGATTTGTGAGTAATACATCAATGCATAAAGTATTAAATGCAACAGTGTGCAAATAACATGACTGGTCAGCTACACATATTAAGTGAGAGCAAATCTAAGCCATTTCAGGCTTTTAAAATGGCTTCTTCCCATGTACAAGCATCAGAGAGATTCAGGTGTCACATCTATCTACCTACCACAAAATGAATCAATTTTTATTTCATCCATAAGAATCCTATGCTGAACCTTTCTCAGTAGAGAATGAAGGTGGCTTTAGATCACACCTAATATTATCAGCAAGGGTTTCTTCTTCCCTCCCACTCCGAGCTAGAACACATTTTTCACTTCCCCCATGGAAGGCAAGACTGACACATACCAAGTTTACACACAAAATTGTTTTTCTACTGCAGTTGTGTTTACAGCACCTGTTCTGTGGATGAGCTGAGCTTCTGTCTGCAGTGCTGTCAGCCACACACCTTTCATGATCACTAATAAAGAAAAACCAGAAAGAGGTTAAGAAAAGGCACGATTTATTTCTTTCTTATCACACCAGATAGATGTTCAGACCAGCACTAAGTTTTTTACACAGAATAGCAGAGTTGAGCACCCCCTGTGTGAGAACAGTCAGCCCTCAGTCTGAAAAACACCAAAGGGTGCTGCAGTTGCTCTTTCCAGAACTGTCCACAGGTTAAGCTGTGCAATTACCTCAAACTAGATGGCTTTCACAAGATCACAGATTTGTACTGTGACCCTTCAAATGCAGCTAAAGGGTTTTATTTATGGCAGGTAGAATCTTGCACAGAAAGGATTCTTCGCTATTCTGAACACTGAGTAATTAATTTAAGCCTTTAAATCCTATTCAAAACATTTTTAGGCATTAGCCAAGGACCACAGACCACTGCTCTGTTTTAAATGATAATGCTGTAATTACCTATACACATATTACTTTCTTGAATATTTATGGTTAACAAAGTTACTGGACAGCAGGAGTTAACGTGTCCACCAGTAAACTTTGTCATTTGCAACATATCCCTCTGCAGTTGCAGAACTGCCCAAGGTCACTTTTCTTAGTGCCACCAGACATCAGCTTACTTAATCTGGCACTGATTGCAAATTCAAAGGTGATAGTATGGCACCACACTCACAACTGGCATTTCAGTAGCAACAAACTGGCTGGAGCGTTCCAGTAATCACCACTGCAGAACACAAAACCCCTCACCCTCAGTTTTCAATGATTGTAACTGAATAGTCCAAATGAAACTTCAGTTCATGTACAAGAAGCCAGCAGAGTGTGATCACTGCAGTGTTTAGATTGAAATGCTATTTCCTTTCTAGTCTAATGCTGGCATAATGCTAAACCTGCAGACTTAAAACTGGCTGGGAGTGTGAGCAAGACTTGGATAATAATAGAATAGAAACTTGGGGTGAGGGAAGTTGCTTTTTAGTGAAAGCAGAATGGATCTATGCTTTTCATAAAATCAGAGCTGGGATTTGTTGTGGTTTAGGTTTTTGGTTTGGGGTTTTTTGTTGGGGTTTTTTTTCTCTACATTGTGCAGACTCCCAAGCTTCAACTCCTTCCTCAAAGCACTTGCTGTTCAGAAGACCAACAATGCTCAGAGAGTGAACCATCCTTTCAAAAAGTTTAAAGCCACACATCCGTGCAACCTAAGAAGTCAACCTTCCACTCTGTTAGTAATTTTGAGGAATCAACTGCTTTTTTAGTTTCTAGTAATCATTATAATACTGAATTCACTCAATGACTGCATTTGGAACACTGTATGGGGAAGCAGCTCACTCCAAGGAATCTATTCCTTTATTTCTGAGAACACATTTTTCAAAAAGGCCTTGCTGTCCCTCAGTTTCTATCAGGACACAGTCTCAGCTAAGGTTAAGCAATAGATCCACCAGCTTCATAAGCAACATGAATTAGTTGTTTAAAGTCTTGTTAACAAAAGAGATGACCACACCCCCAGAGCAGCTGCAAGAAAAACCTGTATTTAGAATTAAAGCAGCAGAAACACGAGTCTCTGCTTTTTCACCCCATAAAAACCTTGTCAACTCTTCTCTTTGATTCCTACTCCATACTTGTGAAAAGACTGATTTTTTTCTTATTTTCCTTGAGCAATACCATTAGATTGGACCAGATCTTTGTCACACCAGTAAAAACCTCAAGAGCAGTTGCATTCATTCTGATATTGCCAGAGGAAAAGCTGCAGCCTGGTGAAATCATAAAACACACCTTTGAAGAGACTATGGATGGGCTCTGGAAGTCAGGTTCCACAATACCTCTGTACACAGATGGGGAAAACCCCGGTTTAAATGTTGAGTAGGTAAGAGGATTTCAAACTTTGTGCCACTGTGCTGGCACGAACAAACCCTGCCATCAGATAAGGGCGAGGCTGATAAGGTGAGCTCAGCTGCTGATAAGGACACACACACATACACACACGTAGGTAATGGATCATTTCCCAAGCTCCCTGACTAAAACAGATGGCTCGAGTGACCTTGTGCCAATAAATCCAG
Source organism: Coloeus monedula (assembly GCF_965178545.1). Classification (NCBI taxonomy): domain Eukaryota; kingdom Metazoa; phylum Chordata; class Aves; order Passeriformes; family Corvidae; genus Coloeus; species Coloeus monedula. The sequence continues at coordinate 4,060,829 of NC_138801.1, read as the reverse complement.
CATCTTTTATTTAAACTTGTCAATCGTGTACTGGAGTATTTTAAAGTGGAGCAGTCTCCACTCCAAAAGTATTCAAAGTATTAATAAAAGTATTTCAAAGCACATCTGAATATGTTACACACAGGTACCTCACAAGGTAGACGTTTATCTGAAGTTACACCAAACCAGCCAGTGTGTCATTATACACAAATGGCCATAACTTTAAAAAAGCAAATCACAGCTTTTTTTCTCAAGGTAAAGTCACTCTATCATTTTGTACTCTAAGTAAGAACGAGATGCTCCAAATCTGTGCCCAACGCAAATGAACAAGTCAGGAAATTCCAGCAATAGTCTTAAATCATGTCACACTTTTTTTCAGGCAAAGGCAGCTGAATAAGTAGTTTACAGGCAACAGGCTTTTAGTCAGAAAACGCCGTGTTCTGGCAGACGAAGTTCAGCTCCATGGTGTCAGCGTGATTTATCACAGTCCCACCAGGAATTTGTGATGTGATTTTCAAATCATGTAGATAAGCACAGCCCAGGTTAAGGGGCTCCCATCACCTTGTGAAACAGCAGGATCAGCCCCTGACTGTCATGGTATTTTGTATCTGGAATTGATACTTGTGTGGTGAACAGGACATCCCTGACATCTTTACAGTATCACATCACCACCACGGCTTTCTGCTCAAATACATAGTTACAAGATGAGTCCCGCTAATGCTTCCATCCCCAGATACTGCAATCATTCCCTCATCAGAAGAGTTTCCACATCCCTGCAGCCATTCTTGCAACTAATAGGATTAAAACAAGTAAGTTTTCCATGTGATTTGAGTCACTGACTCTTCACTAACTTTTAAAGCTAGTTTTACATAAAAGATCCAAAGTACTTGGTCACTAAAGAGTAGGAAAGAAGTCTGTTTAAATACCTTTTAAAACGCACCATTTTAATCTCACTGGAAAACATCACACCAACAGCACTTCTTATTCTTATATTCAAGAGCTTTCTTAGAGATATACTTAGTAAAAAGTATTAAAGCGCCAATACAGCTTTGGAGCCATCTTACAGAAGGAAAAGGAGAAGCCAACAAGCCAAAAACCCAGTTTAATTTTTTTTTTCAGTAGCCAATTTAACTCCAACACAAAACAGTTTAAGCTACAAACTCGAGACAAAGGGAAAGACAGTAGAAATATTAATTGGAAAAGGCTAAGCAGAGAAAGAGACAGCAGAGTATTCCCAAAGATTATGACTTCTGTAAGTATTTCTGTCAAGAGAAGATGTTCTTCTGTTCAGTGTATTTTTATCTCAAGCCAAATGAAAAAGCAGCTGGTAGTGCCAGTTATGCTGCTCGAAGGGGTGGGGAGGAGGGGGACACACCACAAACACACCCTCGGCCTTTGCTGCAACAACACCCAAATTCAGACACCGGGAGCACCAACTCTGGGGGGTGCTGAGGGGGATCAATATCGGTATTTTATCTCTCCTCATCAACCAGCAGTTAAATTTAGGGTGTGCCAATAAATGGTCAGTGCCCCCTCTGCCCTGAGAGAAAAGGGGATTTGATTTCAACACCACGAGTCCAGAACCTTCAGATTGACACTTTTCCATCTGATTTCTATTGCAGGTAAGGTCAGGTCACATCCCCAGGTATTGCTCTGGCAAAAGCCGTGAACGAGGACAGAAGGATTTTACAGCAATTGTTTTCAAAGAAAAATTCAGATTGACAACACAGCAGCCCTTTTCACTCACATCTTTGAAATGTTGGTCATGAAAGGATTAAGCCTCACCCCCTCCCATTCACCACACAAAAACTGAAGCCTGTTTTATGTGTCCTAACCATGCTCAGTTTTACATTTCCCTCACAGTTAAACTAAACAGTGCCATTATACAAGTGACATAAGCAATGAATGAAAAGTTCCAGCAGGGAGAAAAGCCACTGCTGGCATAGGAAAGCAAGCAGCTGATAATTCCCTTTTTCACCACCCAGAAATAATAACTCTAAATACTCTAAACCTACGTTCAAACTGATCACTACAACCAGCAGTACAATCAATTTAATTTATTTATTCATCTTTAAAGAATGAAGGTATCTGGCTTCTTCTCACAGCAAATATTTTCCTGGTTATATTAAGATCTGATACAAGATTCCATAACTAAACTAGATCATTACTTATAGTTATAACTTGACATTATACCCATTCTCCTGTACTTTGTTACAGGTGCTTAACTGACGTGGGAACAGGAATATCACAAAAACCCCAGCACGCCCAAACAAAGAGAGAAAATCATATTCAGCAATATTTAAGATTCTTTGGACTCTGTGCTGTGCTAATACACTATTGCTAATTGCTACTCATCACATTTCTGTCAGAGGGAAAATTGTTTAAAAACAATCCATGTCATAAAAAGCCCAAACATGAAAGGACTGTCATTTCACCCTCTGGCAGAAGCCAGGCTAACCAGCCAGTTACTAAAGGGAATCAGGGAATTATTACAATTCCTTACACACAACTGCATATATTAATAGCAAATAAATAAATAAGAACAAGCCCTGGCTTTCTGTAACAATTTAATTAACAGTACAGGGAAAGTAAGTCCAACTGTGGAACCTTTTTAACTACAAGCAGGTGATCAGAGAGCTCTAAACTTGGCACTAACACAAGGAGTGAGACTCCTAAATCTCTGCAGCATTTTTTTTTTTTGCCCCAAAGAGGAACCTTTTAAAATATTCACACAGTTAGGCAGCAATTCAGTAAACCTTGAAACCACTGCAACCTATCTAATGTACTCATCAAGGCATTTTAACTGCTCCAAGAATTAAACTCAGCACTACACAGAACAATACCAAACAATGTGTAACTGTAAAGTAAAAACAAAACATGAATAATGCCCAGGAAAGTGACAGCAATTCACCACTGCAAGAACTTTACTCTGAATCTTAATGTGCTACTCAAAAAATGCTTATGCTAAGAAAGGAAACATCATTACTTGTCCTCATTATGTTTATTAAACTACATGAACATACAATACCGGACACTAAGCTGTAACATTCTTTCTTAAATACACACCTGTCTGCAACATGCCACAAAATCCAGTGCCATCCCTGCTTCGACCACTGCAAAGTGCTTTGATTGTTTTATTCGCTTATTATTGAAGAATCCCAGAATGGTTTGGGTTGGAAAGGACCTTAAAGACCATCAAGTTCTACTCCCTGTCAGTGGCAGGGGCACCTTCCACTATCCCAGGTTGTTCCAAGCCCCATCCAGCCGGGCCTAGGACACTTCCAAGGGATCCAAGGGCAGCCACAGCTTCTCTGGACAACCTGTGCCAGGGCCTCCCCACCCTCACAGGGAAGGAGTTCCTCCTAATAAATGAAAAGGTATCTTTTCCAAATAGATATGTGTGTGTGTGTGCACCATGCATGTGTGTTACAGGCCATTCAGTTTGTACAGAGGCTGAATCACATCCCCAGCTCCTGTCGGGGCTGACAAGAAGGTGCCTGGCAGTTGGAAGAATTTCAGGAATCAGGACAAGTCAACATCCCAGCAGTCCAGCTGCAAATAGAGCCAGCATTCATTTTAAACTACAAATAGTTACTGAAGACAAATATTTGTCCAAACACCAAAACATCTGCAGTTGGCCAGTGTATCTCACATGGGAATCCATTAATAACACGACATTTTTAGTCACCATAAAGGTAACAAAGAGTTAAGGTGTCAGAATTCAACACAGCCAGAGATAAAATCATTTTAATTAAAGCTTATCTCATGACACATTAGATATTCTGACTATATTCTCACTGGTGTAAGTCCATGCAATTCCCCATAAAAGAAATGTAGTGCTGGGTGAACTGGGTTACTGAGAAACCAGAACAAATGAACAAACAAAAACAAAGCAAAAAGGGTTTTCACTGAGGAAAGGATCATAAGCCCCTGATTTTATTTTAAACTTCAATGTGGTGTAGCTGTTCCTGATAAGCAGAATACCTGATTGCTGCTCAGCAAAGACAACAGTAGACAGATGGATTCCCAAAGTTTGCACTGATTATTAAAATTTCCAGAGTTTTCAAAGATATAGTCTCTAGTTGTTCATACATGTAAGTTGAAGAGGAATTCTTTCACCTAATAGGATCACTTCAGTAGTGCTTCAATTCTGATGGATTTCCAACAACTATCCCCAGATATTAATGTCAGAAAACTGCAGGATCAGACCACGCACAGAATGAAAACCTGTATTAGCACCCACTGGAAGGTTCTCTGGAAACAGCAGTTCTGGAAAGAGTTCTGCACACAAAACCTGATCCCGGTTTCTGGGTCATTTCCAGGGGTTTTGAATCATACATTCCTTTAAGGCACGTTCTTCCTTTCACTCACTGCCTTGTAAAAGACTCATTAAAAAAAAACCCCAACCCCGAACAGCAAGGGGAGAAGCTCTGCCTAAACTGATAAAACAATGATAGAGGATGCATCCATAGCAAACAAAGGGTGAAAACTTCAGAACTGCAGCCTTCCAAGTTCTTTGGGATAACAGGAAGCAAAATGTTTTATTGTAGAAGTAAACAACATCCTGAGTTCACATTACCTACCCAGGAGCAAGGAAATGAGAAAAGCCTTCCTCACCGAGAGGACAGACTTTAACAACTGCTTTATTTAATACCCAACCCCGGACAAGGGAACCCCCTCAGCAAGTAACCGAGGCAGAGGAAGCCTGGAAATCGCTACTCAGCTGAGCCTTTTTCGATAAAAGGCGCAGAATTAAAAGGGCGCTTTGGCTGGTGGGGGGACCCTGCGTGGGGGGGGGGAGGGGGAGGGAGCGCCCCGAGGCCCCCGGGCAGCGACCCGGAGCAAGTTTGTCTGAAAGGAGGGAAAGGGGACAGACGGAGGCAGGAAAGGGGACGGAGGGGGAACACCACCCCCCCGACTTCCCCATCCCCCCGACCCTTTCCCTTTCTCCTGCCGCCTCCTCCCCCAGCCCTTTCTCCCTGCTTCCCCGCTCATCCCTCTGCTCTGCCTCCTCCTCTCCGTCCCCGCGGCTGTCCCCGGTGTCGCCGCGGCGGTGGCGGCGGGGGCCGGCCCGGCGCACTCACCTCGCCCTCTCCTCCCCTCAGCTGTTTACCACTCCGGGCTCCTCCGGCCCACAGGGCGCCGCCATCTTGGCCCTGCCTCCCCCTCCCATCAGAGCGCTTCGCCCCTCGGATCCCTCCGCTCCGCAACCTAGTCCCGCCTCACCGCCTCGCTCCCCGCTCGCTGCCCGGCTTCTCTCCCGGTCCCTCCCCGCCTCGGTAGCCCCTCCCGCCTCACGGGACCTTCCCGCCGCGGGGGATGAGCGGGGGGCAAGCCCGCGGCCGCCGCGCCCCCGCGGTGTCCCGCGGCGGAGGGATCTCGGCGGGGGCAGCGCTGCGGCTGGCGGAGGTCGCGTGATCCGGGGGGCGGGGCCGCGCGCGGGCGGTAAACAAGGCCCGGCCCTGAGGGGACGGCGCGGGCGGGGGTCGAGCCCGGCCCGGGGAAGGGCGCTCGGTGCCCGCGGTTCTGCGGGGTCCCGCCTGCGAGCGCCGCAAAAAGCGCGGGGATGTGCTGAAAGGGAATAAAAAAAAGGGGCTCGGAAGTGCCGCTGTGTGCGGAGTGGTGCTGTCGGGACACGGCTCTGTGGCTCCCGGACAGAGCCCCCGGGCACGCGCCCCAGATCGCATTGATTTTAATTGATGGACGTGCAAAGCTCGTTTCCTTCTCCCGTTTTTGGGTCCCTGAGGACTTAACTCATCCAAGCCGCGCGCAAGGGTTCTGTCTTCGTTTTTGTTTTCTTTTTTCTCCCCTAAAATGCGGCAACCGTACGACACAAACATTCCATCCTTCCAGATAAAGGTTAATCTTTGCCTGTGGAAAATGCAGGGTAGGAAGGAAGAAAGGGAATTAGCACGGGGAAGGATCTCCAGCCTTCGGTTTTGTGTGCCACGTGCAACAGGTTTTCAACTCAGCATTTCAGTCCCCAGACTGGGGGATCTCCGTGTTTTCCCTTCTCCAAGGAGGAGCAGCTCCGCAGGGACGCACCGAGGGTGCTGGGTCTGACTTAAGTCTGAATTGTCCCCAGATCCCAGTAGGAATCACAGGCATTAAAATTGCAAGCTGGAAATTAGGTGTAAGGACAGAAAAGCAGATTAGAGCCCCATCTGAGACGTATCAGTTGATTTTTAACTTCTGCAGCAGTTTTTGTGTTTCCCAGCTCTGATCCTTGCAGGACTGAGATAGTTCCTTCCCACTGCACCTGCAATGGGTCATCTGCCTCATGATGAGATAAGAGTTGCTTGGAGCCAGCATATTTTTAATCTAGTCCTGCCTTGTGCCTGGCAATTAATATTTATTACAGTCTGGACCGAGTGATGGTAATTTTTTTTCCTTGATGTGCCGAAGACACATTTGTTTAATCTGCCACAGAAGAGGGTGAAAATTAGGATGGGCTTCAGGAAAGAGGTGGAAGCAATTAGTCGTGTTATTTTACTGGGACTTAATTGCTGTAACAGTCAAATTGACAAAGAAAACATGGATGCTATAGCAGGGGTTTGCTGCTGGATTTGAAAGGAAAAATGACTGCGCTAGAAGGGACGTGTTATGTTATAATTAACCTGTTTATTATTACTGAGCTGTACATTTAAAAATCTATCTACTTAGGATGCACTGGAGCATATGACACGTAGTAAACACTCGCAGCAGCACACAAAATTCAACTGCCCTTGTGTGCAAGCAGGACTGTGCATCCCCCATGGCCTGTGTGGGTCAGGGCCAGGACAAACCTCTGGGAGCCCAGATAAGCTCTCTGTGGCTCTCCCTTCTCTGCTGGTCCTGAATTAGACAGAACAGGGAAAATGATATCAACAGGAAGAACATAAAATAAGAATGACCACACGGGGTCAGCTCAAAGGTTCTTCCAGCCCCAAATGCACCTCCCGCTCTCTGGGTTTATAATTCAGCTTCTGTAAGTCACCTTCTGATGGTGGTTTCAGTGGAGAGATGAACAGAAGCCATAGACAGAAATCCAGGGAAGAGTAGAACACAACAAGGCAAGCCAACTGCACTCCCATCCTGCAGCTGTTTGCTCCACAGGAATCCCTGAAATAAAATAAAGGGAGAAGGGGTGGGCGAGAGCTGGAGAAACCACAGCAGTGTCCCCATCTCCCTTCAGGCATTCCAGTGTGGTGAGAAAGGTCCCAAATGAGAGTGTCTGTGCCATTAGCTCAGGGATGGGTTTGTCTGCACTTACATCTGGGCCTTGTGAGCTCGTGGCTACTTGGAGCTGATACAGCTGTTACTGACACTGGAGATGGAGTCATCCTCCTTTTGCACAGGGCTGTGCCCAGTGCTCCTTGGAACACCTCTGAAATCAGCTGTCTGGGCGGGTTTTACTGAACATAGAATCTTAGAAAGGCCTGGGTTGGAAGGCATCTTAAAGTTTTCAACGCAACTCCTTTTCTAGGGTTTTTTTTTGTGTGTGGTTGACTTACTTTGACTGTCTCGAATTTAAGAGCAACATTCTGCAGCCATTTGCACTTTGTATCAACGGGAAGTCTGTGCTCAGGGGTGCTGGCAGAAGCCAGCTCCAATGTTTCATAAAATAACATCTCAGTCCTTTTCAGCAGCTTGTCATTTTCCTGTTTTGTTTAATTCCTGTTAACTGTCTTCATATGAAACCCTGAAGCCACAATGTACATTTTGGGTTTCTGTTACAATGCTTGTTTTTGTAGCGGGAAATGTAATCCCTCAAATGCCTGTGTTTAAGAGGATGCAAATCAGCTTCTAAGCACAATGCCTTGGGAACGTTTCTTTCATGCAAAACCTGGCTAGATAAATAAGGAGGGGAGGAGGGAGCAGGAAAAGGGATTGTTCACTTCTATAAACAACAAGAATTAATTATGCTCAGTAAATGACAGATGGGTTAAGATCAAAATCTGAATCTTTCTCAATGTGGGTGAAATCCACACTCCTATCTCTGAGTTGCATCAGCCCCATTGCACAGCCCGGCCAGTGCCATGGGGCAATGCCACGGCTGGCACTCGTGCCGGGCCTGGCAGAGCGCTGGGGACAGCAGGCCCTGCCATGGCCGGATGCAAAATCCCTCGGCTCTCAGCCCCAAGTGTCCCTGGACCATGTCTGCTCCGCCAGGGAAGCCCCAGCCTCTCGCTGGTCCCAGGGCAGAACAAAGGTTGGCGCTTCCTGGTGTTCGCCACGCTGAGCTGCAGCAGGAAAAGGGAGCCAACGGAGCCCTCGGTTAATGCAGCTGTAGGAAGCAGTGAAATGCGTTTGGAAGCTCACAGGGAGCAGGAAAACTCCATGTCCAGAAGCATTTTCCTGCTGCTGTACACTTATTTGCCTCTGGAATGATAAACTTCTTGCAAGGCATCTCTGCGCTCCCAGTTCCAGCCGTGGACAGAGAGAGCTGTGAGCACGGGAGGGGACATCCGAGGGCACACACGACCCATGCCACTGTGCCTGCACGGGCAGGAGGGTTGGGATAATTGGAGAATAGGTGGAATCGAGGAATTTACTCCCCTTCTCTCTCTCCCAAGTGTTTGGGGACAGCAGCTCTCCACGTTTGTCTCCAAATAAGAGTGATGCCCAAGGATTCTAAAATAAAAAACTGTTCTCCAGCTCCTGTTCCCAGCTGTGCTACCGAACAACCTGGGGACAGGCGCTCTGCCTCTGCTCCGTCCTCCCTCCTTCCATTGTGCCACTCCTTTGACGCTCAATTATTTCACATTCGCAAACCCATTCTCAAACCTTTTTTGAAAGCAAGCGATAGAAGTGCAAATTCTTATTATTGCTCTTGAAGAGCTTTTTGCAAAGCTGTTGTTAATGAGCTTGCTTAATGAGCTTTCTTAAATCTATATTTATACCCTATATACAGCTGCATATAGATAGAGCAACGCCTAAAATATGTGTGGATTGCACACACATATGCCTGGGAAAATGAAGGGTGATTAACACACATCTTCTTCGGTTATACCGTGCAACTATTTATTCGTTTTTCCTTGGAAATTGGAGAGATAAAAGATCCATTCTGGAATAAAATAATTCTGTGCATATGTGCTCGATGGTTTTGTTTATGAGCCCCAAGTATGTGAGTGTGTGTGTGTGTGAGACAGATGGTGTGTCTGTTTGTGAGAGATATGATGCGGGGATGAATGTGTGTAAAAATACAGGTTTCTTAAGGGCTTTTTTTATTTTATTTTTTTTTAAGGAAAAAGCAAAACAACAAATGCCTGCTCAGTACATTATTTCTTGTGTCATGTTCTTTGTCAATAGGGCAGAGGAGTATTCCTGCAGAAGGCAAAGCTGCCCCCAAAAGTGAAGGGTGCTGCCCCCAGGGCTTCGAGCTGGGCATCGTGAAGTCTCTTCAAGTTTTCAAAGTCCTGGGAAGTTTTGATAAGCAAATACTTTCTGGGCTCTGCCTCTTATTGGCTGTTTCTTCACCGCCAGATTTTGACACAAATAATCTGATTGAAAAATCAGGGAGGGGAACAGGGGGAAAAAAACAGAGAGAAAAAAGGAGAAGTATCTATTTCAGCCGACTGCGACCAAGTGAGAAAGTGGAAGAGGAGTCCTGAGAGAAGACGACGTCTCACTTGTCTGGGGAGATTTCAAGGCAAATCCAGTAAAGCAAAGTCCCTCAAACAGGTGATTGATTTATTCTTTTAAACACTTCTAATTGCATTGGTTTTCTCATTTTTCTGATATGTTTTTCTAAGCTTTTTTCCTCCTTCCTCTTCTTTGCTTGTGTTTGCAAATATGTAATGTATTCCACTGCCTAAGCCACTTGTCTTGAGGATTCCTTTATGGTAATAGTGCACTTGACTCATTTGAATTGAACCTTTTAAAATTACGACATGTACTTCACTTTCACATTTGAAAATGGTAACAGAAAAAAAATAGAAGAGATGTGACAATGTTTTCAGGTACCTGTCCCAGCCAGCTCCATCAGCAGGAGCAGTTTCTAGCTGTAGAGTGTTTTATTTTGCTGTTGAGGAGAGGGCAAACTGTGTTTTTCCTTTTAATTGTTCTTTTATAGGGCCAAACCTTTCCATTCAGAGAGCAGCACACCTCGGCTGCCATCACCTGTGCCAGTTTTTCTAGATGACAATTCGGTCTCTCCCATTCAGGATTTTTGCTTCAAATCCATCTTTTATTATTTCTCCATCCTTTTTTAATATAGGCTGATTAATCTAACAATTTTTAGCATATGGAATTAGCTATTTATAGGAGCTTCTCATATCACAAGATTGATTCAATACATTAAGCAGGGAAGCAAATGATTTGCAAGTTCACTTCGAAAGTGCATCTGTACATTAAGGAGATAGGGAATTTGGGAGATTGCACTGCATAATTCCATCCATGGATGCCTAAGGCAAAGTTTCCTAAAGCCAGTGGCATTCCCAACATCACAGAGAGCTACGTGAGCTTTCTAGAGAACAAATGCTGCAATTACAGTCTAAATACTTTTTTTTTCTGGGTGTTGCAGCTATACCAGCATTTCTGTTCAACTTCTTGGGCAAAATTACCACCATAATTTGCTGCCCTTGCCATAATGTCCATTTATCCAGTCTTACCACAGGAATTAAAAATGTCCTGTTTGTTTTTCCACTAAAATAGTCATGTTTAAATTACTCTCCCCAAGTGCATTCGATTTTGCAAGGGTGGACTAGTGAAGACATGATTAATTTTGTTATAAAGAGCTGAAATTATTTCAAATTTGACTTTATATTTGAAGAGTCAGGAGTCCATAAAACCTTTTATTTTATTTTATTTTATTTTATTTGGGCTCTTAAAACACAGACACATCGTGTTCTACTTTGCACTTTTTTCTCTTCAAAAATGCAGTCTTTTGAAAGATAAGCTATTCTGTATTTTTGGAAGCTTCACTTTTTCCAGAAAAAAAAAAAGAGGGAAAAAAAGGCAGAAAAAAGCAATATTAATATATAAATATAAGTTAAGCAATGGAAAGGAAAGAGCTTTTTTTAGCCTAAACCTTTGTATGCTCATCAACTTATCTGAAATATGATGTAATGTATTACTGGTGAGTACTAGCAATGTAATGCCAGTTAAAACTTAAAGTTTCACTGAGTGTAGCAAGAGAAAGTGTTTAGTCTCTAAAATTAACCTTGTAAATCTGAAAACACAATTACTTGAATTTAGAGAAAAATGCAAGTCAGATTTAGAATGGATCTTTCACTGCAAATTGGGTTCAGCGTGGCACAATCCTGCAAGCACTGTCCCCACCGAAGGCTTCATAACCTAATTCACTGAGTATGAATTTCCTCTAAATTACATCAAAGGACCAGTCCTGTGGGTTTGGGTACTGAGAGCTGGGGTGCATTGAAGTGAGAGTTAGGGCTTCATGAGGAACACAGGATCCAGTAAAATGAGGGTCCTGGAGTCAGAAACCACCCCTAAAGAAAAAAAACTGGACCCATTCACTGTGTTTCAGGGTCCCATTAGAGGTTTACCTGAGATACTCTGCAAAATCACCCAAAAGCATCGCTGAGGATGAAGGAACTTGGAGTTTGAACATGCAAATGCTGGATCTGCTTTCAGATCTGACTGGGGAATTTATAACTGGTGAAAGAAACCCTTCTAAGGTGCTTAGGTGAGGTACCCAAAATAGTGGAGCAGCTTTTTTCCCCTTGGCTCCTGCTGTCTTTTCCTCAGTGCACATTATAACATTATTATAAAGCTGCATGAATGGCAAGCAAATAAGAATGTCAGTTCTAGCCACCTACTGGTTTATATCCTATACTGAATGAATAAAAATGCCAGAACACTTCCATTTTGGATGGGCACTCCTGCCCAAGCAGTAATTCTCTTGTGCACTTACCAGTCCAGGTAGAAACTGCTGCCACAGGGGCTGAAAGAAACAGACTCCAGAAAAAGAAAGTTTAATTTTCAGAAAAAGGTTGAAGTTACATTCTGCCAGAAGCTTCAATAACCCTAAAACGTAGCAGGGTCCATTGTCCATAGCACTGCTTTTCCTGGGAAATACAGTGAGCCATTAGGAGCAGCTGATCACTTGCTACAGATAATCTGGAGTTTCGAGGAAAAACAGTGCTTTCCCTCCCACAATCTCTGCTTGTAGCTTTCCTCTAGCCTGGTTGTGTGAATCACAAAGCCAGTCCAGTGCAGTTGTTAATTAACTCTGCTTTGGGCTCCCAGTTCCTTTTTTTTTCTGTAAAATGGGGTGGGGGAAGGTGACTTCCTTTTGCAACGTTCAGTCCATTAAAGATCGTTGTGCTCAGTCGTGGCCCTTATCAGCAGTCAGGATACTGGACCAAATTTGACTTTTACAAAGGCTGGGGCAAACACATCCAGAAAGATTCTTTTTATTCATGGACATCTTCTTTCAACCGCCACCAGGAGAGAGGGGCTGTACTTAGTGCTGTCTGTACTTGGCATATGGGCACTGCCATATAACTGGATTGCTTAAACCACCCTTCTCCAGTCCTCTGACTTACCTGGCTGAGCTGCCCAGCTGCTGCCACAGGATTCTCCAGGATTCTCTAGCCTGAGGGCAAGGAGAGTGGCTGTTCCAGCAGGCACAGCTGGATGCAGGCTCTCACCCTACAGCCAGTTACCCACTGCCAGAGCCTCTTCCTCCACCGTGGAGGAAGCCCAGGGAAAGGAACTGGTTAATTCAGGCAGAGAAATCTGATGTCTGAAGAATCCTGGCATGAATACCTCCTGTTGTGGACACAGTCCTGCCCCACCACATGGGAAAATCCCTGTGACATGAGTGGAAATTCCATGTCTGAAGGGTTTGAGGCAGCACTTTCACCTGGGGCAGGTCTATAAGGCAGAGCTGGGTCCATGCACAGGTACCTCAGCTGGGACTGACCAAGAGCTCAGCAGTGCTGCTGGAATGGGAGGGACACGGGTTGAGCAGAGCTGCTGAAGGGTTATAACCCACTGCAGAGCACTCCCATGTTTGCACTGAGCTGGAGCTATTTCTGTGCCTGCAGCTTTTCACTGGGCACAGACTCTTCACAACACTTTGAATGAACCTCATTAGAGAGTTCCAGGAGAGCAAAAAGCAGCCGTGTACTTCAGTGCCCCTTCCCTCAAGGGCTTACTTATGGTTCATCCTCAGTACTGTTCTGTCCTTTTTCTAAAATTAAATTTAAAATCTACTCTTGGCCTCAGCTTTCTATTATTCATCTCAAGCTACACATAAATTTCTTGGAAAAAGATGAAGAAAAACAGGTGAGTCATTTCAGAAGAAAAAACGGTCAGAGCCAACAAGAGTTATCCCTGAAATCATAGGTGGAACAATGGGATTTAAAAAGACAGCAGCATATCCAAAGGTGGCTGGGCTGGGGGCACCCTGGCAATCCCTCTGTCCCCAGCAGACCTGGCTGTGGGAATCCCACAGCTTTAGGCACCACTATAAATGTGGCCCTCAAACCTTTAAACAAAACCCCACTGTGCTCTGTAATTATATTTAGCATGAAGGGGTAGTACAGGCACTTCTGAAAGCTGGGAAACAGACCTTTCCATCCCTGTGTGTTTGGGATTCCAGGACTGCTCTGTCCTTGGACAGACATTTCATGTCATTCCTGCTTAACAGGAGCAAACTTTATGGATTTTGGGGGGTTTTCTTTAGTTAGTAAGTAACTAGGTTCAACTGAACTGCGCTCAGAAAGGAACAGAACTTAGTAACACAGTTTCCAGTCAACAGAGAGCCAGGACTTAGTGCTGACTTTTCAAATGAAATATAGCAAGATTTGTTTTTAGTGCCACTATCCTAAACAATTACAAGGGAACATGCAAATACATATGCAAATAAGGCACCAGCTGATATTACTGCACACACCATCGTCCCTGCTGCCACCCTGCCTCCACAAGAGCAGTTACCAGCCCCAGGGAGCGGGCACAGGGCGGGCTGGGTTCTGGGTGGCAAAGATAACACTTGCATTGCAAGAGAATTTGGTATGATTAAATTTCAGCATTTTATGTTTGTCCCTCACCCGCCATTTCAACGGTCTGAAATATTTGAGTTGGGTCCAAAAGGTGACTTCTCTCCCAGCCTTCCTGCTCTGCCTCGGCTCCATTGCTGTTTGTCAGCCAGAACTCAAACTGCTCAAGCAAGAGGGAAATCCTCCACACATCATTCTGCAGGGATTTCCCTCTGTCTCTCTCCTATTATTGATGTTGTTTCTATCACTATTGTTTATATAATAATTTCACAGTAGAGCCCAGCCCATGGCTTGGGACTGGGCCCTTCCAGGTGCAGCACAAACACTCAGACTTTCTCCAGTGGGGATCTCCAACCCGTGGTTGCCACTGTGTCCTCTCAGGGAGGAAAAGATCGGAGACACAGCCTGTCCTGCAGGACTATGAGAGACAGATCTTGGCTTCCAACATGTCTGGCACAGAGAGTTTTGGTCTGTAACAGCTCTCAGGTTAAGCCTGTCCCTGTTTCTCCAGCTACAACATAAAGGTCACTGTAATCTTTTGCCTCAGCCTGGGGTAGATTGTGAAGTGTGATTTTTACAGAGTGCACTTAATCTGAACAAATGGGAAGTTACTCCCCAAGCCATAGAGGTTTACCTGCTGTGTGTCTGTGTTTCATCCCAGAAAGTGAATGGAAGATGCCACGTTCCTTTTTGGTGAAGAGCAAAAAAGCTCACACCTATCACCAGCACCGCTGTGTGGAAGATGACCTGCCAGTACTCACGTGGGGTCCGGTCACCTCTCCCTTCCCTGGTGAGTCAATCCATCCACTGGGCATGCAGGAACACACCAAGGTAAATCCATAACTGAGTAGGCAGCTAAGGGAGCAGGATGAGTGAGCTAAAGAGCATCCAGGGGCTTTCACACAGGGGCATCAGTCTAAGGGCAAACTGATCCCTTCCTGTGTGTCCTTTCTCTACACCAAATCCACACCATCCCACTGAACCCAAATTTAGATCCTCCTTTTGTTTCCTGCTTGGTTGCTGGGGAGATTTGAGATATAAGATGCTGTGTGGAGTTGGTCACATTTGGGAAAAATGGACAACTTCAGGCCACTAATAGCTGGGAAAAGAGCTTGCGCTTGGTTGTCAGTGTTCTACAAACTCACAACTCTGCCACGTCCATCTCCAGTTTCCTGTGTTCACTGCCCACATTCCCTCTGGACTGCATCTTCTCTACCTCAGGGTGTTACCACCTCTTCCTGAGGATTTGCAAGGAAGGTTACAGCCAGAGTGAGAAAATACTGGGGATACCCCAACACTGCTGGTGAGGAGTCCTGCACGCTCACAGCTGCTGTGTGCTGTGCTAACACCACCCAACACAGTTCTGCCTCTCCCTGCTGTCCTCCCCCTGCTCCCGCTCTCCCACAGCCATCCAAGCAGTGGCAGGGCCAGGGTATTATCTTCTTCCTTCAGGCACCATTCAAATTTTCTTTATTCAAATTTAGGATCAATTTACCCTTTGTTCTAGCCCTGGCTATCAAATTAGAGTCTAGCCCTGAGATAACTTTGATAAAAAAGAAAGGAGGGGACATTTTAGTTTCCATTCCTTCCATCATCCTTCGGGCATTTGTTGTGTCTCTCTGGTGCAGTGGCAGGTTTGGACAACAGATAAATACTGTCCTTCAGCAGATCTGTCCCATCTCCAGCAGAAAGGAGACACATGTAAGACCTCTGTCCATTTCAGATTTTTACTACAAAGTTTAACAAGGGTTGGTTGGGGTCTTTAGGAGCTGGGACAAGCACGGAGAGATCAGTGGGAGTGTGGGCAGGAGGAGACGAGGCTCACACTGAGGGCTTGCCTCCCCTCTCTGCTTCCCTGCTTGGCTGTCCGTAAATCCAGGTTAACAATACCCAGCTCTCTCAGGAGACGGGTGGGGAGGTTAATAAGTTAGTGATTGCTAGTTACCCACACAAACAGAAATGGTTTAAAATAGGGAAATTATTCTTACAGATGTAATTCTAGGATTGATTTTCTCTAACTACATCAGGTATCAAGTATCCTATCATCTCATTCTGCCCCCCTCTACCTTACCTAATTTCACCCTGCTTAGAACTTCCCTTTGTCAGCAATGGGCAGACTTTGAATCCTGATTGCACGACTCTGCACTTCCTCAGGGAGTTGAGCATGAGCTGTGTCCAGGCATGAGTTCACACATGAGTACAAAACTCACCTAAACAGACTCTTCTTGTAACAGCAAGAATGACATCATTGTGACATAACTGTGACCCCGCTGTGTTACAGCCACAGGAGACAGGACACCAGAGGACATCAAGAAACAGGACCTGAAATGTGTGGTTCCAAGACAAGAGAAGGACCCACCTGAACTGAAAGAAGAAAGTGTCCCTGTCCAGTACCTGAGCAGGATGCTGCCAGGCCCTTCGGCTCAAGGTTGGCCACCCAAAATCCCAATTGCAAAGGAGGTCAGGGCTGAGCTGATTATGGAGTTCCTAAAACTGGGCCCACATTTTCAGTAAATGGCAGCTCTTATTTTGACATCAATGGCCAAACTTGTCACAGGCAGAGCTCAATTAGGAGCATTCTGTATTTCCCTTTACAGTTCTGGTCTAGACCAGAAAGAATGAAGGATAATGCTGTTATTCCCAATGAATGAGCCTTCCCATCTTAATGCAGCTCTGTGCTATGTGGGTCAAGGCAAGTGCCCACAGGATACTTGTTCCAACACCCTGTCAAGGAGGGCTAGCGGGGGCTTAATATTCCCTTAACCATAAAATTTCCATGGCATTCTTTGCCATAAAATTTCCTCAGATTGAAATCAAAGTCGTAATAGGAGCTTTACCTGAGGAATCAGGATTTGAATCAAGGAGAAGTTGCCAACTGCAGCTCCTGAGGTCAGACAAGATGGGGAACTTTTTTACAGGCAATGGTGTGACACTCACTTGTCCCTCTCCTTTGAACACTCAGAGATGGCCATGCCAGGGCTGCAGATCAAGGACTGCACTAACACAGCGAGCACCCCAACCTTCTACAAAGCTGGCTTTTCCTGGGATGCTTTCCATGTGCCATACAGCTACCAGCAGATGTCTTCCAGCATGCAGTCAGCTCTCCTGGAGCACCCCGTGAGCCTGTATGGGAGCCACCTCCTGCCAAGCACTGAGCCCCCCCTGGATTACAGCCTGCATTATTCCTCAGACATGGAGACCTTCCACTGCATGAAGTGCAACAAGGTGTGTGTTGGATAAGAACCTCTGGCATGGGGAGGGCCTGGAGGGATTTTCATTGCACACATGAAGTATGAAACCCATTCTTCACTGGGTCACACCAAAGTGTGTGGCTCAGAGTGGGGCCCAAAGTCAGAACAAGTACAAAGGCACTGGGAATGCTGCAGTTCACGTGAGTTCTCACAGAGGGGAGAATTAAATAAAGAGAAGGAATTGAAGACAGAGATGGAAGCACAGCCACCTTATGTCAAAAAAAAAAAATCACTGGCCTTTCATTTTGCAGGTGTTCTCCACTCCCCACGGACTGGAGGTCCATGTCCGAAGGTCTCACAGCGGGACCCGTCCTTTTGCTTGTGAAGTGTGTGGCAAAACCTTTGGGCACGCTGTGAGCCTGGAGCAGCACACCAACATTCACTCCCAGGTGGGTGGCATGGTTCCAGACAACCAGCTCTGGACCTCAGCTCTTGCTTAATCTCTTACAGAGGAAGTGACACTTCCTAGATTACAAACGTGATGCCTTTCCTGTAGCACAGTGACAAGGACAGGAGCTCTGAAAACCACAGGTCATAGCTCTTGGTCTCACAAATCTCAGACTGCCCTTGAGAATTCCTTGGAAGGGAAGGGAGGATCATTGCTACTCACTCCTCTGTGCCTCACCTCCTGCTAAAGGGTGCAGGAGTTTGGATCACAAGACGTGATCCATTTCCATAATGAACCCTCCCTGCATTCCCTTTGTGCTGCACCCAGCATTATCAGTCCACGAGCCAAGGAGATTTGCTTATCAAATCTACAATTCTCATCCCTCTTCAAGCTCTGTCACATGTCTTGCAGCCTCAGACATCCCATGACTTTCCTTCCCCAACAGGAAAGAAGCTTTGAGTGCAAGATGTGCGGGAAGACATTCAAACGTTCCTCCACCCTCTCCACTCACCTCCTGATCCACTCGGACACACGGCCCTATCCCTGCCAGTACTGCGGGAAGCGCTTCCACCAGAAGTCGGACATGAAGAAGCACACGTACATCCACACAGGTGAGAAACAAAATATTCCAAGAGGAAAATGAAAATTCGAGCCCATCATGCTGATGCACGTACACAGTCCCCAGACACAGAGGTGTCCCCATACACAGAGGTATTGGACTGGGGATAAGTATCCAGAGGCACTGGAAAGTCGTTATTCCATGTGAGGTGAGACAGCAGGAGGCTGAAGCACATCTGCCTGACAAGGAAGTGGTTATTGACCAGCCTCTGGTGCATGTTGTGGCTGTACTGAGCCCTGGATGCAGGGAATGGGTTACTCAGCTGGAGAGGACTGTCCCTTGTTCTTCCCAGGCTCTGGTGCTGGATCACAATCCAGGCACATCACCAGGAGAGCTGGGCTGGCAGCACCCTGATGCCCAAGCACAGCCAGTCAGGTTTGACTCTGCTAAAATGCATTTCTGCCTCCCTTCCTTCACCTGTTAAAGCATTTTTTAAACCATTTTCTGTGCTCTGCAGGGGAGAAGCCCCACAAATGCCAGGTGTGTGGCAAAGCCTTCAGCCAGAGCTCCAACCTGATCACCCACAGCCGCAAACACACCGGCTTCAAACCCTTCAGCTGCGAGCTCTGTGCCAAGGGCTTCCAGCGCAAGGTGGATCTCCGGAGGCACCGAGAGACCCAGCACAGCCTCAAGTGAGGGGTGGCTCCAGGTCTGTGCTGGAGCTCCTGCTTTATGCTCCAGAGAAGAAGACTGTCCCCAGCACCTCCATCCACCTCATTAAGCTCTTGTGGTGTCCTATGTTCCCCTGGGGACTGGCCAAGTCATGCCATTGGCTTTGGTGTTTGGCACCACAGGGCCTTGCACAGCCCAAAGAAACCTGTGGGAGCTTTCACTTTTCGATTGCAGCAGGAACCAGCCCAGATCTGACATCACCTGCTCAAGTGTAAATCCAGCGGAATTCCTCCAAGGTCACTATTACTCTGGATTTACACCAGGAGCAGAATCCGGTTCGTCAGGCTGCCCAGCGGGGAGGAGGGGACTCCTGGGCTGGTGGCAGCAACAATCTGTGCCAAGCTGGTGCTGTAACCACGTTCTGCTCCGATGGTTGGGAAGATAAGCCCAGGGCATGCAAATAGATTGCATTCAGTCAGCTGTGTTCAACCTGGACAGGCCTTCTGCAGAGACTTGCCCAGGCCATAAATTCTGCCAATAGACACCTAAAGTAATTTCTTTCAGCAGAGCATTTACTGTGATCAAATGACAAGTTAACCGTGCTGTATTTTTAGCTTGGAGTGGGAGGAAAATACTGAAGAAACAGCTCCTATCCCTAGCTGATAACAGGGGTCTCTAAATACATTCCTCAGACACACCGTGCTGCAGAGATCCCAAGCAGGCTCCAGGAAGAGCCACGGCACAGCACCAGGCAGGAGCTAATAAGCCCCATCTCTTGGTACCATGGGAGAGCTCTTGGAATCGGGGCTGGTATGTAACACAATATTTCACCGCGTGCTGGACATGCCGACTTCGAGCTGTCCTGAGCAATCCTGGGTCACTGCATGGGCAGGAGTGGCCCTGGATATCGATATCAAGGGCCAGAGTTCTGCTTGCCAGCCACTCTCCTCAAGGAGGAAGTGACTGAGCCTGTACATGTTGGCAGAGCATGCAAGCACCTCACAAATATTATACAAAGAGAGCAGTGGTATTTCCTCCTTTTGCCAGGTCTAGGGGTTGAAGCAAAGCACTGGAGCAAGTAAAAAACCAGTTCCCCTCCAAGCTCTGCCAAATTCTCTCTCTATAACCTTTGGCAAGTCACTGCACTGGGCTCTTGTTTTTCCATCCCTCCTGATGACGTGGGCCATTCACTCAGGTTTGTGGAGTCCCCTGAGTTCTTAACAGGAAGGACAAAGTATTATTATAACATTATTATAAAATAGACAAGTGTTTTCAGTTAATTGGGGCATTGTAGCAGCCCATGGCTCACACCATAACTGCATCCCTGAACACACAGCCTCAGACAATGACACCAGTGGGAATTACCCTGGGAATGGGCTGTGGCTGTTTCACTCCAAAGGCTTATTTGGAGTGAAAAGGACAGTTGCCATCATGGGCAAAGACAGAATGGTCCACATGGAAAATTCATGTATGGCCAGGAGAGAACTGCCCTCAGTTCCACTGGTGTAAATTGCAAGTTATTCTCCTAAGACCTAAAATGTACTTGCCCCTTCTATGCTGTGCCTAAGCTGTAAGCTATTCATATGTATCTGGAAGCTCAAACCCAGAGTCTGTACTCCTGGCTTTACTTGTACACTGTAAATATGTATTTATACTTATTCTAATGTATTTTTTTATTGCACTGTACCAGACAGTGACATGTACAGGCCTGCTGGGATTTATCTGATAAATCTGTTCCTTCTTAGTAAGTGGGCTAACACAGTGTATTTCATGTTCATAACACCCATTTAAAGAACAGCTCATACCTGACTGGGGACACAGGCAGTGGGGATGGGGTGAAAAAGGAGAAGGGAGAGTCTAGGATGGTTTGAGTGGGAATAAAGATGGATATTCACATGCAGAAAAGGGCTCCCATTAGAGAGACATTCATCCTGGAGACAGATTGGTGCAGAGCCCCACAGAGCCAGAGCCAGCTCTGCAGAGCAGGAGGGCCACAGCAGATACACGGACTCTGTATCCAACTGACAGTGCCAGAGCCCCCATTAAATCCCTGCTGTCTTTCCCTGAGCCATTCTGGGGAAGGTGCCTAACCTGTGATGGAACCGTTGCCCAGCCCCACAGATTCATGAGAACACCCACACATGCACAAGCCTTGCTCAAGTTAAAGTCATTGCAGCTTATTAAAGCTATTGCCCAAAATGCAAACCGTGTTTGTTATTCCCCTTGTCCTCCACTAATCTGCAAACAGAAATATTCAAAGAGCATGTCAGCATCTGGATTGCTCAGGAACAAAACCCCCCAGCTCCAAACCACATGGACACACCAGCATAGACTTCCCTGGGGACAGCAGGTGTGTCCGACTCACGTAAAGCTCCCCAGTTTTGGCCATTTGGAGTCAAGTGCTGGCACACATCAATTGGCAAGGGTGCCTGTGACCACTCATAAAACCAAACCAGACAGCTGGTTCTTCTGAGCCTCATGAAGAAGAGCTGCTGTATCCATTAGATTTTCATTCCTATCCTTGGTTTCCAAGGTACAGAGGAGCTATAACCTTCAATGGACAGCCGGGACCTTCTCTCCTGTGTGCTCCTACAGCCTGCTTCTCCCTCCTGACGCAGCACACATCACTCCAGTTGTCTGCTACTTCCCCAGGACTCCAGGGCGGGTTACTGAGCCCAGATAATCCTGAAGAGCAGCTACACTGGAGGAGGCAGTGCCAGCCTTAGCCTGGTGTTTGTGAGGAGCCTGGGGAGCACATCCCAGGAGATCCAGGGACAACTTTGGCTGGATGGGCAGTGAGTGGAGAAGCACACTGGGATGGCTGCAGGCAGAGTGCTGCTGCAGAGCTCAGGGGAATGTGTCTGTGGCCAGAGCAGCATGGGGGATCCAGGCTGACCCAGTCCCACAGGCACAGGGAGCTATCTCCAGAGGCACAGGCTGTGGATGGGGGCCAGCTGGCAAAGGCATCAGCGAGACAGAACTGCCAGAGATAGGAGGTGACCCAAGGAAGGAGGAGGAGGAGGACAGGGAATTAACTTGCAGTGTTTTCCACTAAAACACTACAGCTTCTTCCTCTTGAGTTGCCACTTTCAGATCACCTAATGCCCAAGCCCTGGCATTGCTTTAGGCCTATGGATGCCAGCAGCCCAAAGGAAAAACAAGGCAGAGCCCCGCAGCCCCTTGTTCACTCCCAGCACAGCATCAGCCACAGGCAGACCTGCTCCAAAGAGCAGGCAAAGGGCTGCCCTGATCCTTGGAATCTACACCATTGGTATCCAAGGATGCTCAGCTCCTGTCAGGACCAGGACACAGCTGTCACCAACTGCAAACACACCTGGCCTTGCTCTCCAAACATGCAAATCCTCCTCAGTTCTGATCCCTCAGGTACAACTCCTTTCCCACCACCTCCTCTCGCATCACAAACATTCTGGTCAGTCAGTCAAGGAAACAGATAGCAAAAAGCAAAATCTCAACTAATCTTTGTGGCTGAAGAAAGAGCTGATTGTTTTTGCCTCTCTTTGAGCCCGCCCTGTATCCTGTACTTCCCCAGTCCTCTTCACACCTTCTTCCTTTTATTGCTAGGGGAAAAAAATCCTGGTCTCTGGGCTGTTTTGCTTAGCAAATGAGGGACATGCAAAGCACTAACCCTGGGCATCTGTCAGGAGGAGAGAGGTGCCTCTGTGTCTTCCAGACAGCCCTGAGGCACTGAGAGCAGCAGCCCAGAAGAGCTGGTGATGATTAAGGGTGGATTTCAGTTTGGACAGAGGATGAATCTGTCTTCCTAATGAGGCCAGAGCCACGGGACACCTGCAGGAAGCTGAGGGGTGTTCCCAGCTAGCGCAGTGTTAGGCTGGAGCTTATCTCCAGGTTGTATTAACCTCACGGAGTGGAATCCTGGAGAAGGCAAGATCCTGAAGATTTCTTGTGTTGGTAATTGTTAGGGAAGCCCTAAAATGAACTGAAAGGAAGGACAGGGAAGAATTAGACTCCAGTTGGGTGCAGGTTTTACTGGTTAAAGTTATTTGCTGCATCCAGTTGCTTCCCACCTTACACATCACAAGAAAGTGTCATCGGTGAAAAAAGATAGGAGCAGAGTCCCTTGTCCTCACAGCAGGTTGTTCCCCAGTCACAGGGGATGGAGACACACCAGCAGTTTAATTCCAGCCCATCAGCACAGCACGCAAAGGAAAACCTGAAGGCACAGGGCACTGTCCCAGAAATAGCTGCATACACATTTCCTTGCACAGGGAAAACATTCCTGCCTGCCATTATGGGCCTAACGTGGGAATGGATGTGGAGCTCAGCTTGCAAAGCTGCTACAGGATAATAAAAAAAGAGTACATCACAAACCATTTTTTAAACATTTACTCTGCTGACAAAGCAGAGATTTTTTTCCCCCCTTTTCATCTGGAATAGCACATCCACACAGAGGAGGCAACCCAGCACAGCCACACAAAAATTATTCAAGGATAGTGAATCTCTGTGCTGGGTGAGAAGAAAACACAGATCCCTGCAGAATTCCTGACCCACCATCTTAAAACTAACAGTCACCATGGACACACACTGATCTTAAGGCTGCAGCTCTAAAACTGAGACTTAAGATCTGCCACACATTTCCTGCATCACCTCAGGGAAGACTTGTGTGCTGGATTTCTGAAGTTGTTCAGCATGCTATGAAGCTCTCAGAAGCTCTTCACCCCATCTGTAAGAGGATAATAATTCCCCCTCTCCCCTTCATTTCACTTGTTTATTTCAACAGTAAGATAGTCAGGAATGAGACTGCTCCTCCTTATCTTCCACATCCAGCACCACGCACAATGGAGCCTTGATCTGGGCTGGAACGCCCGAGCACAACTGCGACACCAATAACGAGTGATAGGAACTGAATCCAGCAAAGCACCCTAAGTCCAGAGCTGGCTCAGCAATCCTCCAGACAGGCACAGTGAGACCCTGAATTAAACCCACTAAACTCAAAACCAGCGGAGGAACAGGGCAAGCAGCAACACAGGGAGGATGAACCAGACACGAACATTTCCACCGGTGAAAAATATTGCAGGGAGAGAGACAGAGCTCGATATGGATGCTGTAAACACCCCACCCAATGCCCTCACTTTAAACATGCTGCTTCAATCTGAGCACTTCTCAATCTGGTCCTTGGGCTGATTTTGACTTGTGGGCCCAAAGGGGATTTGTGTTTGCTGTACCAGCTAGCAAGGCAGGCAGAGAGAAAAGAGTCCTCAGGAATGGGGGAAATCTGGGGCTGGGGAGGAGCTGAGCATGCACTGAGCTCAGCTTTGGTCTGATAAGTTTATCAAGCACTGCCGGCTGCTAACTGTCAGCAGGGGAAGGGAGCCTGTTAGGGAGGAGGAACAGCTCCCAGGGCAAGATAGGACAGCCCAGGCCTTATCAGAGTGCCTGAGCCAAAGAGGGAACTGGAGAGTGAGCACTTTCCAACCACTTCATCTGAACAACAGACAGATTGGCAGGAAAGGCCTGTCAGCCCTTTGCCTCTGCCACCCAGGCAGCTCTCATCCATGCAAATAACCCGGGTAAGTGCAGCCTGGGAGCTGCGAGTGTGGACACAGGGGCCTGGGGGAGTGCACGGGGAAGGTTTTCTTAGGAGCATTGCCCAGTGGGAGAGTCAGATTTACAACAAACATTTCAGATGCTTACTGAGCCAGCTGCTCCTGTTCAGGGCCCAGAGCAGCACTTCTACCCTGTGCTGCCTTCCCTAAGTGTTGGGAGGGGGGTCTACCCCTTCACAGTTGCACCAGCCACTAAGGTTTGGTGCACAGATAATTGCTCTGTCTCTGAAAAATAGTAAAAACCCCTGAGTGAATAGAAGGGGGAAAATCCTGACCATTCCCATCTGAGCTGTAAAAGCATGAGCCAGCAAATATCCCTTCACATCTTCTCCTAGGGCAGCAATAACTAAATCAGTACAGCTGAGATCATACCAGGGACACCCTCCTGTGTTTGGAGGAGCTCGGCTGGACCTGTGCAAGCTCCCTGTACATACACCTCAGCCATGACAGAGAGATTCCTGCAGGGCACATCCTCTGTTTGGTTTCCCTGATGAGGTTGGGCCGTGCAGGATGAACCAGTGTCATGCCTGCAGCTTTAACACATTTCTTTAGCCCGCCAGAGCACGCTGTTATCAGGTCACTGCTCATCCAGACCATATGGACAGCCCTCATCCTGCATCCCACCACCTTTGCTTCATCCTGGTGTCTTGGCTCCTGCCTGTACCTGAGGATTTTACTGAGAGATGCAAGCCCTGCCCCAGTGCTGGGAGGATGTGCTCATCCTTGGCTGCCTTGGTGCAGGTGCTATCCCCAGCTCCCCGTGGGATATGAGGCAGGAAACCTTCAGCAGTAGGTCAGATCTCTGCTGTGAGCTGGTGACTCAAAGGCTCCCTTTCTGATAAGAAACATACCTAGGAAGAGATTTTTCTGCTCCTAAAGCACATATCTAAACCAGGGCTGAAGTCCTGCCCTGTATGCACCTACTTCTCTCCCTAAAGAGAGGGAGCCCAGTATCTGCAGGCATCTAAAGTTACATGAGCTGAGTCACAGCCCTGTGGTTTCTGCACCACTCTCAGGCTGAGTTTCTCACAGCTGATTCTGCTCCAGCCCATAATCTACAGTTCTCCAGGTCATGAGCAACCTCTAAGCCATTTAATTCCCCTGTGCATCAAGGGCTCCTCAGCAAGCTCCAACAGTCACATTCAGCACCAGCCAACACAATTCTGACATTCAAGGCTTCCTCGTGAAGGATGAGGGGTTTGCAAACCCATGCCTATTGATTCTGCCTTCCTCTTGAAGAATTTTAAAGCAATGGGGCTTTATCTTACACCCCAGGCTCTTCCATATTAGGAGCTTTGGTGGGATTTTTAGCAGTGGTCAAGTCCACTGGTTTTTTCTCTTTATAAAATAGAAGTTATCTCTTGTCTCAGTTGAGGAAGGGGAAGTTGGAGATGACAGAGCATTCCTGTTCCTGAAAGGGCCCCATCCTGAGAGTGTGGACAGGGTGAAGCAGTGTGTCAGTCAGACATCCCTGCTTCAACTCCCTGTTTAGATCCAGCCTGTAACAGCTTCAAGGTCTGCCGATAAGAGCAAGGTAAAATTCCTGCACGTGCACAGCAATACACTGGAGTGGCATTGTGAAAAATCCCACAAAAACCCCATAAAGCATCAAAGCAAGGTCTCTTCATTGAGATCTGCCAACCTGCATTGTTCACCTTAAAATATTTGCCCAAATTTGAGTAGGATGGTAAGAGATGGAACTCAGGTCAGCTGGACTTGCAGTCTTGTTTGTTAACCAACTCTTTATCTTACCTCCTTGAAGCATTAAAGCTAAATAGAACATCCCAAGTTAAAACTCTTTTCTTAGGAAAAGTACCATGTACTATTGGTAAGACTTTATTTCTGAATTCTGTATGATGCTTATGACATATGCACAGAATTCAGTTTCTCATGTCTTAAAGGCAGAGCTGTCAGGGCAGAAGACCTTGGGTTTCAGAGTGAGTGTGCATGAGACAGCTGAGGTTTCTCAGGTTACCTGGAATGCAGGGAAACAGCTGGAAAGTCAGAGAGCTGTGTCCCTGGGCCTGCTGCACAGTGCCACAACCGTGGTGGTGGAGAACTCAGCAAGATTAATGATCCTTTGCATTTGAATAGCTCATAGTGCCTAAGGATTTCAAAAGGGCACAACACCCAACAGTCAGCAGGATTTAGCCCCCAGCCTGCAAGTTCTCACAGCATCATTATTAATTTTGCAGAAGATACAACACAAACTTTGTGGTTATCAGGAACAATAATTCCTGTTTTGGCGGTACCACCTCCTCATCCTCAATCCCAAAGTCCCCAGCAATCTTAGCTTGGAAGGGAATGTGGCTCAGGCCTTCAACTGAAGGGCTGTCACCTGCAAACCCTGAAGGCTGGATGTGGCCGTGGTTTTATCACTGGCCACCAGCTGCCTCTACAGCTCTTGCCTCCTCCCCAATGAGTCAGCAAATCTTCTTCGAGGAGAAAAACAAGCACACAAGTGAACAAATCACAATGTCAGATTACAAAGATGAGCGGGGAAAAGCTGTGGCTCCAAGGAGGGAGATAAAAGTTGGTGAAGTTACATGAGCCAAGGGTGAGAATGCCCAATAAAGACAAGGTTGTTTTGTAGGGGAGCAATAATAATGTGAAAAAAAAGTGTTGTAGTTCTGATACTTTACACTGTGAAACACTGCTAAGAGTAAGAGAACGCAATGTGGAAGGAAATGAAGCATATTCTACCCTCTACTATCTGGGCATTGCACAGGGCTGATAGGGATTCTTACTGGTATAGATGAGAACTGAAAAGTCCATTCTGGTTTACACTAGAACACAGTTCCCCTAAGCAAACTATTTTCAGAAGAGTTTCTGCTCTCTGTAACCAAGACTTCCAATAATCTGGAAGCCCCTTGCCAGGCACTTTGAATATCACTGTTCCTGGAAAAAACAATCTGAAAGTCGATTGGCGTCCAAGGCATAGCAGAGGGCAGTTGGAAGTGATGTTTTAACTCCTGACAGCTTTGGCCACTGCACCATATTTTTATATCATAGCCCTTTTCCATGAAGGTTTTGTTTCCTGCTGCAGCCACTCTTGAGGTGAAACACAGGATGAGTGTAACAGCTCTACGGAACAGAAAATAAAAAAGAAACTCCAGCCAGACCTTAGCTAGGAGATGTAATATTTCCCCTAACAGCGTCCCACTCCACTCAGAGCCCAGATTTCCAATACTGCCATGAAATCTTTGGGAAAATAAGTGTTTGGAATTTGTGGAGAGCTTATGCCATGTTTGGGGAATCTCTCCGCCAAGTGAGTCCTCCAATATCCGTGGGAGAGATGCAGTCTTCCCCTGGATTAAACGCAATTCAAAAAGTAAGCACAAAAGGAAGAGGAGCTCAGGAACTGTGGACATATATGGGGTGGATAAACTGTTCCCAGAGGGAACAGGGTTTTGGGGTAGATACTTACACTGCCTGCTGCTCTTCCCTACAAAAGACAGAACCAGGGCACAACCCAGAGGCTTTCCCCTCAAGCTCACCCGGGATATCGTTGCTGTGTAAGTCGTATAAAGAGTGCTGGGGGTGTCTCCTTTAAAAGCATTTCGCTGTGCTGTGCTGCCACCTGCTTTCACAGGTCCGGGAGTCTCCCCTCAGCTCTGACAGTACTCAGCTGTGCTCTAGAACTCCCGTGCCAGCACACCAGAAAAGGGGAGAACTTATCACCGTGTTCCAATGTTTAAAGGGTGGCTACAGAGAAGATGGAGACTCCATTTTTAGGAGGAGTCACACGAAAAAAATGAGGGTAATGGGTACAAGTTACTCCTGGGGAGATTACGACTGGATGCAAGAGGACAATTTTTCACAATGAGAACGATCAGTCATTGGAATAATCTCCCCAGGGAAGGGGTGGATTCCCCAACACTGGGCACTTCTCAGATCAGCTGGACAGGGTGCTGGGCTGTCTAATCTAGACTGTGCTTTTGCCAAGGGAGGTTGGACCAGCTGATCCTTGAGATCCCTTCCAAACTGGTATTCTTTGATTCCATTAAAGTGTGCTACTGCTGCACCCTACAGGCTGAAAACAGTTCTTTTAGTATTAATCACAACTTCTAAGCCAGGCTTATGGTTTCGTGGGGGGAGGCTAGCTCCTGGGTATTTGGGACTGGTTCTGTTTCCACCCCATCCACCTTGCTGGGATGAGTAAGAGGAAGAAGAGAAGCTGTAACACAGACACACAGGCAAGCCACCAGCCCTGACTCAAAGACCCCACAGCGGTGGGGGACACAGGGCTC
This sequence comes from Coloeus monedula, assembly GCF_965178545.1. Taxonomy (NCBI): domain Eukaryota; kingdom Metazoa; phylum Chordata; class Aves; order Passeriformes; family Corvidae; genus Coloeus; species Coloeus monedula. Next base: position 4,032,196 of record NC_138801.1, on the reverse strand, counting down.
AGCTGTGCCAGAGATGTCCCACAGGCTGGATCCCCATGGGAAAGGGAGAGCTCAGGAACAGGGGGGAGATAGGCTGGAGACCTTCACCTGCTGAAGCTGCTGCTTTGTTCTGTTTTATCCCTCTAGACTGGCACAACAGAAGAGGCACAGGGAGAAACTGCCTGGCAGTGGCCACCTCAGAAAAATCCAATTGAGGTGAAGGGACCTGGGGATGTGGTGAAGAGCACTGCCCCTCCCGGCACACCTCACCCATCCTGGGATGCAGCGAGCCCGGCTTTCTACCAGGAATTGGAGCCATGTGTTCCTGTGCCCTCTAGCCCTTACTGGCTTTGCCAGAAGAACAATCTGGGGGATCTCCCACAACAAACATCTTTCATTTTCTCACTGTTGGCCTTCATTTTCAATTTTTAAAGGAAAAAAAAATTCCTAATGGCATTTCCCTCTTGCATTGCCCCTTGGTACAGAGCTTGGGCCAAAGCTAAATGAACCCATTTGTCACTCAGCTGAGTCTCTTCTCTTCTGAAACCTGGAGCACAAACTTCATTTTCCCATGTTCCAGTGAGAGCCCCAAGTCTGTGTGAGCCACAGGCAGAGTGCAATCCTGATCCCTTCCCTGTTTCCTAGAGAGGGACATAACAATTCCCAGTTTTGTGCTGAGAACCTGATTTGCCTCAGCAGGGCCAGGCACTCACACAATGCCATCTTTGTGAACTTGGATGATGAAGAAATCTCAACTAAACCCCTGGATGCTGCTGTCCAGAACTGGAGGAAAGTGTGCACCAATCCTGTGGATAAATTGGTGTCTACATTTTCATAATTACTGGCTAATGAGTCCTCTAGGAAGCTCAACAAGCTCCCAAGAGAGAGGCAGGAATTCAAATGAGCCGGTAATACACTAGAGAAGAAGAAGAATAACAGAGAATTTGCACTCCCAAATCTCTCTGATTGTGGGAAGTAAGGTTTGACCAGGGTGGTGCCGTGTGGAAAAAAGAAAAGATACCTGAGAGGGTTTGGCCTCCAGCCCACACAAACAGCACCTGCAGGGCTCTCACACGGCCATGGCCATCTACCTCAGCCATGGACCGGCCTCAGGCTACTGAAGGACAAGGGTGTGGAGGCTGCCCTGGTCCAGCTCCAAGCCAAGCCTGGCCCATGGCATTGGCACACACCTGCACTCGTGGCTATATAAATACAGGCCTCCAGCTGGGGCTGTGTCCTCAGGGCTGCTCTCGCCATGGCTCGCTGGCACATCCTGGCCTTGGCCCTGTGCTCCTACCTTGGGGTAGCCTGGGCTGCGACCGTAAGTACAAAGGCTGTGTTTGCACCCAAAGGCTGAAGGTTTTCTCCTTCTGCCATTTGTCTTTGGGACTGTGGGGGAATTGCTGCTGCCTGTCTGCTCCAAAGGGCACCTGCAGGACACCTGCACAGCTCCCGTGGCACCTGGGGGCTTTCCATAAGGGACCAAGGGTGTGGCTGGGGAGGGTGGGATGTGAGTGGGTCTGTACGGGGCCCTGGCCAGGGCAAGGTGTGGGTGCTGGAGACACAGGAAGCCAGAGTTACGAAGGACAGAGCAATGGATTTTCTCTTCTCCATGGTACCACCTGTAGCTGGGGGTGGTGCTTACCGAGGGAGGATTTGTGGAAGGCGAGAGTAAGAAACTGGGACTCTTTGGGAGCTACGTCGACATCTTCAGAGGGATTCCCTTTGCTGCCCCTCCAAAGACTCTGGAAGATCCCCAGCCTCATCCTGGCTGGGATGGTAAGATCCAGCTTTTGAATGCCTTTGGTTTGGGGTTTTATTTTTGCTTCCCTCTCTTTAATCTGGTACATATGGGAAACAGTACAGCACCTTACTCAGACTGGTCACAAAGGCTGGGGTGGCTTTGCTGCCACTGCACTGGACTCAGAGAGGAAAGGATGGGTGGACAGACACCTGGCAACCAGAGAATGGAGCTGATGCCCTTGACTGGGACATGTTGTTTTCCCTTTCTCCTCTTAGGAACGCTGGAAGCAAAAACATTCAAAAAGCGCTGTATGCAAATGAAGCTGACACAGACTGATGTCCGTGGGAGTGAGGACTGTCTGTACCTGAACATCTGGATCCCTCAAGGGAGGAGAGAGAGTATGTGCTTGGCAGGGACCTGGGCAGGAGATCCCCACCTGCCTTTCCTGGGCAAATTTTTCTGGAGCATCTCTCAGCAGTTATGGTCCATAGTGGGCAGGTGCTGGGCAGTGATTTTCAGGGGGAAAGGTGGCAACTGTGTCAGACAACGTCCCTCACCTTCACCCTGTTGGGAGGCTCAGCCTCTTGTGCAGAGCAAGGACTTTTTTGGCCACGGGCTCTTACAGAGCATCAAGTCAGCTCCTGCCCAGGTGGAATGATGCTCAGGGAGGGGGTGAGGGGATGGAGGGGCAGCACCTTCCAGCTCTGTCGGGGCTCACTCTGCTCCTGTTCCGCTCCTCCCAGTCTCTACCAAGCTGCCCGTGATGGTTTTTATCTACGGCGGCGCCTTCCTAGTCGGAGGCAGCCAGGGAGCCAATTTCCTGGACAACTACCTGTACGATGGGGAGGAGATCGCAGTGCGGGGCAACGTCATCGTGGTGACCGTCAACTACCGCCTGGGGCCGCTGGGCTTCCTGAGCACCGGCGATGAAAACCTGCCAGGTACCTCTGCTGCTCGCTCTGTCCTGGATGCCCACTTTGTGAGTTTTGCTGTGCCCCTGCTCACTGGTGGATGATCTCTCTGTCCTTCAGGGAACTACGGGCTCAAGGACCAGCACATGGCCATTGCCTGGGTGAAGAGGAACATCAAGGCCTTTGGGGGTGACCCAGACAACATCACCATCTTTGGGGAATCGGCCGGTGCCGTCAGCGTCTCCCTGCAGGTCAGTTGTCCTTGTCAGACCAGAGCAGAGCCCCTTCTCTGTCAATCAGTGAGAGTGCCCCTTGGTACTCATCTGCTTTCCTCCCCACCTGCTGTCTCATGAACGTCCTGCCCTGGCCAGAACAGCAATGCTCAGCCTCAGTGCTTTGTAGCAGCTCCTCCTTCTTCAGCTTCATCAGTCCCACCACTGCAGCCATGTGTCCTGGGAAGAAACAGCCTCTACCTTCCAGGTCCCCCTCCTCTGCTCCTCTTCTCAGCATCTCACCTTTGAACTTCAAATCCTGAGACTGCTGAACACCTCAAGACCTGGCAGTTTCCCTGGGACAGCTGCACGACCCGCAAGGCCATCTGCCTGGTTTGGCAGGCTGTGGTCTCCTCAGGAGTTTGTACCCAAAACCCTCTTGTCCCCATTTTGCCCCCCAGACGCTGTCCCCGAAGAACAAGGGCCTGTTCAAGAGAGCCATCAGCCAGAGCGGCGTCGGGGTCTGCAGCTGGGCCATCCAGAGGGACCCGCTCTTCTGGGCTAAAAAGGTAATGTGCAAGTCTTGCCTGAAGGACTATAGAAACCAAAAAAGCAATTCCCTAGAGGAGAGCATGGCTAGGAAGGGGCTGGGCAGGAGCTGTGCCAGACAAAGCTGTGGAAAGTCACTGCTTTGAGATTAAAACCAAATACAATCTGTCTCGATAACAATTACCCCTGGCTTTGGGAGGTAACGCTAGGATGTTTTTCTGTCTCTTCTCCTGCAGCTTGGAGAAAAGGTGGGCTGCTCCACAGAAAACACAGCCATCTTGGCCAACTGCCTGCGCAGCTCTGATCCCAAAACTTTGACACTGGCCTACCACCTGCAGCTGACCAACCTGCCCAGTAAGTCCCCCAGCACATGATGTGGTCCATTACGCACCCTGAGCTCCCCAACCTCTTGGCAGGACACTGGGTTCACTGCCAGGAGTGTTGAGGTGATGCTTGTGCCCTTCAGAAAAGGGACAATAATGACAGCTCTTGCAGCCACCTTTCTGCAGTCAGGTGCACATTGCAGCAGATGAATGCTGCCCACCTCAGCCTGTTCATGGGCTATGCCAGACCACTCATCTGTGTTTCCTCACCTGCTAACAGACTCTGCTCTTGTCTCCTGCTGCAGTGCCCCTGGTGCACACCCTCGCCCTCACTCCTGTCGTCGACGGGGATTTCCTCCCAGACATGCCAGAGAAGCTCTTTGCCAACGCTGCCGACATTGACTACCTGGTCGGGGTCAATAACATGGATGGGCACTTCTTTGCCGGCGTGGATTTACCCGCCATCAACCGCCCGCTGGTGAAAATCACTGCGTGAGTGACAGATGCCCTTGGAGCCCTCAACAGGAGCCATCTTCTCTCCAGTGTAGCTCCCAAGCCCCAACGACTCAGGCTTGAGCGGACAGGGCACAGCCTTCATAACAGGATGTCGCTCCAAGCCTGGGTGCCCAGGCCTTGTGTTGCCAAGTCCAGAGCCCTCAAGAGAAAGGACCAGGCAAGACCCCTGCCTGACTTGAAGTTGCTGGTCTGTAATTAATTAATGTCACTTGTCTTTTCAGGGAGCAGGTGTATGATTTGATCAAAGGCCTCACCGTGGACAGGGGCGAGGCTGGAGCCAACGCCACCTACAACATCTACACACAGAGCTGGGGTGACAAACCCAGTCAGGAGGTCATGAAGAAGACAGTGGTGGACCTGGTCACTGACTACATCTTCCTGATTCCCACACAGTGGACACTGAACCTGCACCTGCAGAATGCCCAGTGAGCAGCTCAGCCCTGGCAGGGACCCAAAGCTGACCGGGGGGGATGAGGAGTGGCTTAAGAGGGCTCTGCTGTCCCCTCACAGCTGCTTATCCAGTCCCTTTTATTTCCCAGGAGTGGCAAGACCTACAGCTACGTGTTCTCCCAGCCCTCCCGCATGCCTGTCTACCCCAGCTGGGTCGGGGCAGACCATGCTGATGACCTGCAGTACGTGTTTGGGAAGCCCTTTGCCACCCCCCTGGGCTACCTGCCCAAGCACAGGACCGTCTCAAAGGCCATGATTGCTTACTGGACCAATTTTGCCAGGAGCGGGTGAGTGATTTGTGCTGTGATGCAGCACTTCAAGGTGCTGCTTTCACCCAGTAACTTTTCAGGATCATTCCCAGAAGTTCTCTGTCTTGGTGTTGTGAGCAGGGGTCTGTGTCTCACAGTGCTGGAGTTTGCTCTGGGTTCTCCTCATCCATAGCACACTTGGGGAGGGGAGAGGCATTTTCATGACTTGTGATCTCTGCCTCCACTTGATGGGGTTTACTCCTGAATCCTGGTGTTCAGGCAGGATGTAAGTCCCTGTGTGGAGCCAGGGATGATGCCAGTGGGGACTGAGGGAGGAGATTGCAGGTCATCAGCTCACTCCTGGCAGGCAGAATTCCTATTGCTAGTGCCAGTGTCAAACGCTGTGTGCGCATGCACCTAAACTGCATCCCCAAGCTGCCCTGATAAAACTGAACCTCTGTGTCTCCTTTTCCCCCAGTGATCCCAACAAAGGCCATTCGGACGTGCCCGTTTCCTGGCCAGCCTACAGCGACAAGGGCAAGTACTACCTGGATATCAACAGCGAGATGAACAAAAACTCTGTGAAGCAGGACCTGAGATCTGAGTATGTGTCCTTCTGGAACTCGGTCTATCGGCAGCTGCCGCAGGTCGCCAACATCTCCCAGTCGGAGTTAATGTTCTGAACACTTAAAAGATAGTTCATTAAAGGCTTGCTTGTAACTGAGTGACTCTGGTTCTCTGTGTGTTTGCCATGACAGGATTTTCTTGCCAACATTAAGGTCAGGCAGGAAAGGACATCCATTCTGTGGGCAGTGTGTGTTCCCTGGCTGTGACCCCCTGATGTCCCAGGGAAGCTGCTGACAGCTGGGGTCCAGTCTCTCCCTGCCCAGCTGGCTGTTGGCCCTGAGGCTGTTTTCCCTCTTTGCCCCTGTGAGCCCAGGCAGGACAGCCCCAATCCTGACCTGTCCTCTGGATTTCCCTGTGTTACCATCAAGGTCCCTGCTGCTATCAACCAGATCTTAGAGAGCTAAAGGTGCAACAGGTGAATGCAAACCAGTCCTGACCTGTTGTTGATCTTGCACTGACATTGCTCAGGAACTGATGGGGCAGAATAAACCCATGGGGGATGTGATTCCCCACTGGTTTTAGGGCAGAGGCTGGGCTGGATTGGGCTGAGGAGCTGCAGCTCTGACCAGGGCAGGACAAGGAGCACAACATTCCACAAACCTTGTTCACCACATGCCCCCATCCACACACAAGTGCTGGACCTGACCTGTCCAGGCTCTGGTACCCTGTGGTGGGAGCAGGTGGGCTCAGCCGTGCTGGAGCTGCCCCACAGGCCATGGCTGATGTGGGGAACCCAGGGCTGGTGGGGGACATTGGGGCCGTGCTGTGGATGCTGGGAGGAGAGCACGGGGTGTCACAGGTGATGGGATCCCTGTGTGTGTGTGTTGAGGTTCTCCATGCAGAGGAGCTGTAGGGTGGGGAGCCCAGCCCTGGGGTGAGCCAGGGTCAGGGAGCCCCTGCAGTGGAACCAGCCTCCTGCCTGCTTCCAGTGGGATGGAGCCAAGGGCAGGGCTTCCAGAAATTAATGCCATGTGTCCCTGTGCAGTCCTGGCTCTGATTGGCTTTGCCAGAAGAACAATCTGGGAGATCTCCCACAAGAAACATCTTTCATTTTCTCACTGTTGGCCTTCAGCAGCACTTTTTAAATGAAAAAGAAATTTCCAGATTGAGTTGGTACCTGCAGTTCTCTCTTGCTTTGCCCCTGTCCCACTGAGTAGCTGCAGTAGCTCCAGGAGAGCAAATGCAGAGGGTGAAGCCTTTAGTGCTCCAACACATTTCATACAGATCAGTCCCAAGTGCTGGAGGGTTTTCTGCCAGCCAGGGCAGAGCTCCTCTGTCAGTGTGCAAATGGATGTAGCTTTGAATGGATTTTTAAAAAATTTTCTTTCCTCAGTGGTGCCATGAGAGTCTTTTATGTTACCAGTGTGTGATTAAGGGACATTGGGCCAAAGTTAAACCAACCCATTGCTCACCTGGCTGAGTCTCTTTTTAGAAGTCTGGAACACAAACTCCATTTTTGCGTGTTCCCATGAAGATTCTCATTACACCATGAAAAACACAGGAATCCTTTCCTTCTTTCCATCTCTTATCAACAGATATTCTACCAGCCCTGTGATTGAATGTGGAAAGGAATTGCACACTGACAGATGAGTTTTCTGTGAGAGATAAATTTCAAAGCTATTGTTTGCATCCTGCCCATTCCCCTCTCTCTCTGGCAAACACAACAAGCAGTGGAGATGACAAAGAGCAGCTGGCATGAGCCTGCAGAGGTATGAGGAGGAAGGAGACTTGAAGCCTTCAGATGGGTGTTACAATGAAATGGAAACAGAAATTCTGGCCTATGTGTGAACTTCATGAGCAGTCTGGCTGCTGCTGGATAGAAGCAGCTTTGAGGCTCGCTGTCACTTCGAGTCTTGTACATTCCCCAGTGTGTTACGAGTGCAAGGCTTCTCCTAGGTTGCCAATAATATGTTCTACTGCATACCTTAATATGATTTCAGCCACCTGTGCTTGGGTGAGGCTTCTCAAGAATCCACCAGGTTTAATTTCTCAGGAATTTTGTCGGACTGAGCACTTCCTTTGGTTTGGCCTCCAGCCCACACAAACAGCACCTGCAGGGCTCTCACACGGCCATGGCCATCTACCTCAGCCATGGACTGGCCTCAGGCTACTGAAGGACAAGGGTGTGGAGGCTGCCCTGGTCCAGCTCCAAGCCAAGTCTGGCCCATGGCATTGGCACACACCTGCACTCGTGGCTATATAAATACAGGCCTCCAGCTGGGGCTGTGTCCTCAGGGCTGCTCTCGCCATGGCTCGCTGGCACATCCTGGCCTTGGCCCTGTGCTCCTACCTTGGGGTAGCCTGGGCTGCGACCGTAAGTACAAAGGCTGTGTTTGCACCCAAAGGCTGAAGGTTTTCTCCTTCTGCCATTTGTCTTTGGGACTGTGGGGGAATTGCTGCTGCCTGTCTGCTCCAAAGGGCACCTGCAGGACACCTGCACAGCTCCCGTGGCACCTGGGGGCTTTCCATAAGGGACCAAGGGTGTGGCTGGGGAGGGTGGGATGTGAGTGGGTCTGTACGGGGCCCTGGCCAGGGCAAGGTGTGGGTGCTGGAGACACAGGAAGCCAGAGTTACGAAGGACAGAGCAATGGATTTTCTCTTCTCCATGGTACCACCTGTAGCTGGGGGTGGTGCTTACCGAGGGAGGATTTGTGGAAGGCGAGAGTAAGAAACTGGGACTCTTTGGGAGCTACGTCGACATCTTCAGAGGGATTCCCTTTGCTGCCCCTCCAAAGAGACTGGAAGATCCCCAGCCTCATCCTGGCTGGGATGGTAAGATCCAGCTTTTGAATGCCTTTGGTTTGGGGTTTTATTTTTGCATCTCTCTTTTTTAGTCTGTTTTTGTCAAGATGAAGATGTTCTTGCCTGCTTTCATCTACTAAGCAGGGCCAAGATAAAGCTCTTAGTCTCCTGAAATGTCTGAGAGTCTGTGTCTAAATGTTCCCAAGCAACTCAAGTAACCCCAGGAAGTGACAGAACCAAAGCATGGCACCTGCACCTGCCCTCCCCATGTCTTGGCTGTCCAGAGCTAGTTCACAGGGAAAAGCCTCCCGCTTTGTCACTCAAACCAGATATAGCAGCTGAGAGGCTCTTCTGCCTCTTCACTGGACTCAGAAAGGAAAGGATGGGTGGACAGACACCTGGCAACCAGAGAATGGAGCTGATGCCCTTAACTGGTCTTCCGTCTTTCCTCTCAGGAACGTTGGAAGCAAAAACATTCAAAAAGCGCTGTATGCAAATGAAGCTGACACAGACTGATGTCCGTGGGAGTGAGGACTGTCTGTACCTGAACATCTGGATCCCTCAAGGGAGGAGAGAGAGTATGTGCTTGGCAGGGACCTGGGCAGGAGATCCCCACCTGCCTTTCCTGGGCAAATTTTTCTGGAGCATCTCTCAGCAGTTATGGTCCATAGTGGGCAGGTGCTGGGCAGTGATTTTCAGGGGGAAAGGTGGCAACTGTGTCAGACAACGTCCCTCACCTTCACCCTGTTGGGAGGCTCAGCCTCTTGTGCAGAGCAAGGACTTTTTTGGCCACGGGCTCTTACAGAGCATCAAGTCAGCTCCTGCCCAGGTGGAATGATGCTCAGGGAGGGGGTGAGGGGATGGAGGGGCAGCACCTTCCAGCTCTGTCGGGGCTCACTCTGCTCCTGTTCCGCTCCTCCCAGTCTCTACCAAGCTGCCCGTGATGGTTTTTATCTACGGCGGCGCCTTCCTAGTCGGAGGCAGCCAGGGAGCCAATTTCCTGGACAACTACCTGTACGATGGGGAGGAGATCGCAGTGCGGGGCAACGTCATCGTGGTGACCGTCAACTACCGCCTGGGGCCGCTGGGCTTCCTGAGCACCGGCGATGAAAACCTGCCAGGTACCTCTGCTGCTCGCTCTGTCCTGGATGCCCACTTTGTGAGTTTTGCTGTGCCCCTGCTCACTGGTGGATGATCTCTCTGTCCTTCAGGGAACTACGGGCTCAAGGACCAGCACATGGCCATTGCCTGGGTGAAGAGGAACATCAAGGCCTTTGGGGGTGACCCAGACAACATCACCATCTTTGGGGAATCGGCCGGTGCCGTCAGCGTCTCCCTGCAGGTCAGTTGTCCTTGTCAGACCAGAGCAGAGCCCCTTCTCTGTCAATCAGTGAGAGTGCCCCTTGGTACTCATCTGCTTTCCTCCCCACCTGCTGTCTCATGAACGTCCTGCCCTGGCCAGAACAGCAATGCTCAGCCTCAGTGCTTTGTAGCAGCTCCTCCTTCTTCAGCTTCATCAGTCCCACCACTGCAGCCATGTGTCCTGGGAAGAAACAGCCTCTACCTTCCAGGTCCCCCTCCTCTGCTCCTCTTCTCAGCATCTCACCTTTGAACTTCAAATCCTGAGACTGCTGAACACCTCAAGACCTGGCAGTTTCCCTGGGACAGCTGCACGACCCGCAAGGCCATCTGCCTGGTTTGGCAGGCTGTGGTCTCCTCAGGAGTTTGTACCCAAAACCCTCTTGTCCCCATTTTGCCCCCCAGACGCTGTCCCCGAAGAACAAGGGCCTGTTCAAGAGAGCCATCAGCCAGAGCGGCGTCGGGGTCTGCAGCTGGGCCATCCAGAGGGACCCGCTCTTCTGGGCTAAAAAGGTAATGTGCAAGTCTTGCCTGAAGGACTATAGAAACCAAAAAAGCAATTCCCTAGAGGAGAGCATGGCTAGGAAGGGACTGGGCAGGAGCTGTGCCAGACAAAGCTGTGGAAAGTCACTGCTTTGAGATTAAAACCAAATACAATCTGTCTCGATAACAATTACCCCTGGCTTTGGGAGGTAACGCTAGGATGTTTTTCTGTCTCTTCTCCTGCAGCTTGGAGAAAAGGTGGGCTGCTCCACAGACAACACCACCATCTTGGCCAACTGCCTGCGCAGCTCTGATCCCAAAACTTTGACACTGGCCTACCACCTGCAGCTGACCAACCTGCCCGGTAAGTCCCCCAGCCTGTGCTCTGGTCAATCACCCACCCTGGGCTCCTCAAGCTCTGGCAGGACACTGGGTTGACTGCCAGGAGTGTTGAAGCAGAGCTTGTGCCCTTCAGAAAAGGGACAATAATGACAGCTCTTGCAGCCACCTTTCTGCAGGCAGGTGCACATTGCAGCAGACGAATGCTGCCCACCATGCAATGGCAGCAGTGGCAGAGGGATTATCCAAGGGCTCTGCCTTGGCCTCAGAACAACTGTTTGGGCTTCCTCTTCTGTGAAAGTAGCCAGAGCAATCCCAGAATACAGTTAGTAAATTAAAAAAAAAAAAAAAAAAAGTTCACATCCCTGCTATTTCTATTTGAGTCGCTGGGGGGAGCGTAGGATCGCTGCTGCTTTTGCTGCCTGCGGGGACTCCTTTGCCAAGAAGAGTCTCCTCCTGGTGCTCCTGGTCACAAACCACAGCGTTTACCCTGGCTCAGAACAGAGAGTGGCTAAACCACTGCTGTGCAACTGCACAGTCTGGGGCTGGCTGTCCTGACAAGCAGACAGCATGGCCAGGTGGGATGAAAAGTTCAGCTCTTTCCTATGTTTTTGGGGAAGGGATTTGCAGGAGGAGAGGATTTATGGATGTTACCAGGTGGTGCTTGCCTGGCAGATCTCTTGCTTTTCTCCTTCAGCCATAGCCATGAGGTTTCCACTGCATCTGGGTGACATCCTGCACATAATGAAGCCACTGCTCAAGCTGTCATTCACCTCAGCCTGTTTTCTCCCGAGCTCTTTGAGTCATGGGCTATGCCAGACCACTCATCTGTGTTTCCTCACCTGCTAACAGACTCTGCTCTTGTCTCCTGCTGCAGTGCCCCTGGTGCACACCCTCGCCCTCACTCCTGTCGTCGACGGGGATTTCCTCCCAGACATGCCAGAGAAGCTCTTTGCCAACGCTGCCGACATTGACTACCTGGTCGGGGTCAATAACATGGATGGGCACTTCTTTGCCGGCGTGGATTTACCCGCCATCAACCGCCCGCTGGTGAAAATCACTGCGTGAGTGACAGATGCCCTTGGAGCCCTCAACAGGAGCCATCTTCTCTCCAGTGTAGCTCCCAAGCCCCAACGACTCAGGCTTGAGCGGACAGGGCACAGCCTTCATAACAGGATGTCGCTCCAAGCCTGGGTGCCCAGGCCTTGTGTTGCCAAGTCCAGAGCCCTCAAGAGAAAGGACCAGGCAAGACCCCTGCCTGACTTGAAGTTGCTGGTCTGTAATTAATTAATGTCACTTGTCTTTTCAGGGAGCAGGTGTATGATTTGATCAAAGGCCTCACCGTGGACAGGGGCGAGGCTGGAGCCAACGCCACCTACAACATCTACACACAGAGCTGGGGTGACAAACCCAGTCAGGAGGTCATGAAGAAGACAGTGGTGGACCTGGTCACTGACTACATCTTCCTGATTCCCACACAGTGGACACTGAACCTGCACCTGCAGAATGCCCAGTGAGCAGCTCAGCCCTGGCAGGGACCCAAAGCTGACCGGGGTGGATGAGGAGTGGCTTAAGAGGGCTCTGCTGTCCCCTCACAGCTGCTTATCCAGTCCCTTTTATTTCCCAGGAGTGGCAAGACCTACAGCTACGTGTTCTCCCAGCCCTCCCGCATGCCTGTCTACCCCAGCTGGGTCGGGGCAGACCATGCTGATGACCTGCAGTACGTGTTTGGGAAGCCCTTTGCCACCCCCCTGGGCTACCTGCCCAAGCACAGGACCGTCTCAAAGGCCATGATTGCTTACTGGACCAATTTTGCCAGGAGCGGGTGAGTGATTCCTATTCCACATTTGCGGCTTGATGCAACACTTCAAGGTGCTGCTTTCACCCAGTAACTTTTCAGGATCATTCCCAGAAGCAGGGTGTTCCATGTCTGTATTTCTTATTCCTGAATCCTAATGTTCATACAAAATTTAAGTCCCTATGTGAAGCTGGGATGATGCCAGTGGGGACTGAGGGAGGAGATTGCAGGTCATCAACTCACTCCTGGCAGGCAGAATTCCTATTGCTAGTGCCAGGGTCAACTCTCTCTTTTTTCTCACTTAAAGTCTCACTTGAGCAGACAAGGTTCCTGCCAAAAACCTCAAAACTGTGTTTCTGTGTCTCCTTTTCCCCCAGTGATCCCAACAAAGGCCATTCGGACGTGCCCGTTTCCTGGCCAGCCTACAGCGACAAGGGCAAGTACTACCTGGATATCAACAGCGAGATGAACAAAAACTCTGTGAAGCAGGACCTGAGATCCCGGTTTGTGACCTTCTGGAACTCGGTCTATCGGCAGCTGCCGCAGGTCGCCAACATCTCCCAGTTGGAGTTAATGTTCTGAACACTTAAAAGATAGTTCATTAAAGGCTTGCTTGTAACTGAGTGACTCTGGTTGTCTGTGTGTTTGCCATGACAGGAGTTTCTCGCTAATGTCAAGGTCAGGCAGGATGGAACATCCTGTGGGCAGTGTGTGCTCCCCTGGCTGTGACAGCCAGCGCTGGACAAGCTGTCCTTGTGGCGAATTTTATTCTCACCCTCACCTTTATCCCCTTCATCTGCCACCTTCTGTGGCATCAAACATTGCTGGGATGAAGACTGAAGTTCTTAGGAAGCAAAAGCTTGTTTTAATGAGAATTTACACCAGATTCCTTGCACGATCAGAGAAGCGGCGTACGGATGCACGTGAGCATGTGCTCAGTCAGGGCTGTTTTCCTTCATTGTCCAGGCAGGACGAGGACAAAATAACACACGGGGGAGGTGATTCTGCATCTGTTTATGGTCACAAGCTGGGCTGAGGAGCCGCAGGTCCGAGCAGGACAGGACGAGCTCAGGCCGCCCTCAGGCCTCGCCCTCCCCACACGCCGAGCGCGCCGCTGCCGCCTCGGAACCGCCGTGCGGCGGAACCTTCGCGCCGCGGCCCGCGGGGCGGCGCCGGGCGAGAGCGGCGGGGCAGCGATGGCGGCGGGGCGGCAGCGGGGCCCGCGGGGCTCGGCCGTGCTGGCGCTGCCCCGCGCCCCGCGCTTGGTGTGCGTGGAGTACCCGGGGCTCGTCCGGGACGTCGGGGCCATGCTGCGGACGCTGGGAGGAGAGCAGGGGGTGTCGCGGGTGAGGGGGCGCGGGGGCTGTGGAGCGGGTGGCGACTCGCTGGGCAGAGGGTGAGGGGCGGCGAGACCGGGCCTGTGCCTGGGCGGGGGGGCTGGGGGCGAGAGGGGGCCGGGGCGAGCCCCTACGTGGGACCCCCTGTGGGAGTCGTTCCAAGCCAGCATGTCCCCACGTGTGGTTTGGGGGTGATGCTGCTTCCCTGCTATCCCTGAGCAGGGATTCAGGCGGTGTCTGGTAAAATCATAGTATGGTTTGGGTTGGAAGGGACCATAAATGTCATTGAATTCCACCCTCTTGCCATGGGCAGGACCACCTTCCACTAGACCAGCTTGCTCCAACCTGGCCTTGGACACTTCCAGGGATGGGGCAGCCACAGCTTCTCTGGTCAGCCTGTACCAGGGCCTCCCCACCCTCACAGGGAAGAATTTCTTCCTCACATCCAGGATATTATATTTCTCATTTATTTATTTCTTCCTAATACCCAGGATGGGAGAGGCTGCACACCCCTGTGATGTGCTGCAGGTGTTGGTGGGGCAGCAATGATCCCCCTGAGACTGTGTGAGGGGAACACCGGTGCCCATGGCAGCGTGTGGGGCTGGAGGCTGGCACAGGAGTGTGGGGCTGTGTGGGTGGGATGCTGACAGGGGCTCTGCCTGCCCTTGCTGACAGATCTACGCCGACCCTGCCAAAAGGCTGGAGCTGTATTTCCGCCCCAAGGACCCCTACTGCCACCCCGTGTGTGCCAACCGCTTCCCCACCTCCACCATGCTGCTCAGGGTGAGGAGGAGGACCAAGAAGAAGCAGCAGTTGGACACCGAGGAACAAATCCAGCCAGAAGTCCAGTTTGAGATGGAGATTCTTGGGATTGTCACCACTGTTTACAAATTTCAAGGTAACCCTTAGGCTTGTGTGCACATGGCTTGGAGATGAGGATGTTTGGTGGGAAAGGGAAGTGTTTCCCTTTAACGAGTTGAGGACTGGAAGGAAAATCAAGCGTCCTGTTGTTACAGCCTCCTTGCTGGATAAAACTTTGTATAAACTTATCAGATTCCTGCTCCTTAAAGTTGAGTGTGGGAAATATTGTTGAATTCACAACAAAGTTCACAATTTTTTAACCCTTGTTTCTTACAGGAATGTCTGATTTCCAGTACCTGGCAATGCACTCTGGTCCTGATGGCAAACAAACCTCCATGTATGACAAAGTCCTGATGCTCAAACCAGAGAAGGAAGAATTTTTCAATAGGGACTTACCTCTTTACATCCCACCACCCATTTTCTCACGTCTGGACACTCCCATTGACTATTTTTATCGCCCAGATATACAGCACAGGTCAGTGCCTTTTCTGATGATACATCTTCCATGTATTTCACCTGTTGAATCTGCTCCCTTGTGCTGTTTTATCCCTCTTGATTTGGCACAGCAGAGGCAAAAAAAAAAAATGCCCAGAAACTGCCTGGCAGTGGCAACCTCAGCAAAATTCCACTTGAGGATTTGCCAGGTGAGGGGAGCTGGGGATGTGGTGAAGATGATGCCTCTCCCAGCACACCTCACACAGTGTGGGATGCAGGATACAGCCTCCTGCCTGCTTCCAGTGGGCTGGAGCCAAGGGCAGGGCTTGCAAGAGTCAGTGCCATGTGTTCCTGTGCCTTCCTGGCCCCGATTGGCTTTGCCAGAAGAACAATCTGGGAGATCTCCCACAAGAAACATCTTTCATTTTCTCACTGTTGGCCTTCAGCAGCACTTTTTAAAGGAAGATTTCCAGAATGAGTTGGTACCTGCAGTTCTCTCTTGCTTTCCCCCTGTCCCACTGAGTAGCTGCAGTAGCTCCAGGAGAGCAAATGCAGAGGGTGAAGCCTTTAGTGCTCCAACACATTTCATACAGATCAGTCCCAAGTGCTGGAGGGTTTTCTGCCAGCCAGGGCAGAGCTCTGTCAGTGTGCAAATGGATGTAGCTTTGAGGTTTTAGGTTTCTTTCAAACTTAAATTTTCTTTTCTTCAGTGGTGCCATGAGTGGTTTTATGGTACCAGTGTGTGATCAAGGGAGGTTGGACCAAAGTTAAACCAACCTGCTGCTCACCCAGCTGAGTCCCTTTTGTCTTTCCCTGTTCCTTAGGGAGGGATACAACAATCCCCAGGTGTCTGGTGAGAACCTGATTGGCCTCAGCAGGGCCCGGCGCCCACACAATGCCATCTTTGTGAACTTTGATGATGAAGAGATCCCGACTAAACCCCTGGATGCTGCTGTCCAGAACTGGAAGAAAGTGTGCACCAATCCTGTGGATAAAAAGGTGGAGGAAGAGCTGAGAAAGGTGTGTGCCTTACTCCTGACCTGAGCACTGTCCTGCAGCAAGTTGGGGAGGAAAAAGTGCATTTTTTTCCGCAGAAATTCTTGGTGATTGTAAGTGAGGATGAGCAGATGCTACTGACACTGCTGTGTTCAGTTCAATTCTGCAAGTCAAGGTTTGAATCTCTGGCCAGCTCACATTAAGCCCCTTTTTGTGCCACGAGTTCTTACATTACCATCCAGTAGCTCAAACTGAGGGCCAAAGGCCCTGATACAGAACTAGGTCCACTTGGAAAGCTGCTCTGCCTTTGGTAACCCCCTTCCCACTGTTCTGTGGTTGTTTGTGTGTTTCTTTAGCTCTTTGAAGTCCGTCCCGTGTGGTCTCGGAACGCAGTGAAGGCCAATATCAGTGTCCATCCAGACAAGCTGAAGCTGCTGCTGCCATATTTGGCCTATTACATGGTGAGTGCTGCATCTGTGAGCAAGGGAACATCCCCTGGCTGTTCCTGGTCCTTTACCACTTCTGAGGTCCTACCACCGAGTACCTGAGCTTAATTTTAGGTAATGAGACAGAGGGAAGGAAATGCTTTGGAACTAAAGTTGAAGCCAAGGAGGATTGGGTCACTATTTGCTCCATAGGTTCTAATCACCTTTGCAGGTCAGTCAGACACTCTGAGTGACTGTTCACCTGGCAGTGGTAGAATTTTTCCACACAAACAAGACTGACCTTGCAGGTTGGTTTGTAAAAGCACACAAATATTTGTGCTTTGATGCTTTGATTGCCAAGTTTCAGTGTATAAATAGTGCCATGGCAAGTGAGCAAAGAGCTGGTAAAACAAATATCTTTGGGCAATGAGGGGAAATACTAGAACTTTCCAAGAACTCTGTAACTCTGTAATGAAGGAAAGTGCAACACCATGGTGCTTTTTCGTAACCATCTTCCCTCCTGTGTTTGTGCAGTTAACAGGTCCTTGGAGAAGCTTATGGGTTAGGTTTGGGTATGACCCCAGAAAACACCCTGAAGCAAAGATTTATCAAGTACTGGACTTCCGAATTCGCTGTGGAATGAAATATGGTAAAAGGGCCCAACCCACAGAGCTGCTCTCTCTGCTTTCTGGTTAATCCTGGTAGTACTTTTCTTTTTATGTGTTTTTCAAACTCTTTTGCCATAGTTCTGCTCTGATGAACATGTCACCTCCTGAGCTCCTTGCTTACTGTAGTTCTTTCCAAACTCCTGTAATACTTTCTTTCATAGTGTGCAATATGTCTTTCCTCATTTGGTACATTCTAAACTCTGACCTTCCTCCTCCATGTGTTCCAAGCCCAAGTGGGTGTAGCAGAGCATCCTCCTCCTCACCCAGGGGAGGCACCAAGCAGGAATTCTGGTGCTCATATAGCAGCTTTTCCTCAAGGGTCTCAGCATCTCCTGCAGGGTGCTGGGTCTCAGACCTTGGATGTGGGGTTCCCTGCTCTGAGTTTGCAGAGGACAAGTTGAGGAAAAGGAGTTTCTGATGTCATCTAATAAATCTATGACAGAGCTGGCATCCACTCATTGACATCAGGTCGCATTTCCAAGTTAAAGGGTTTTGTTGATCTCTTCTCCCCACCCTGCTAAAATCTGCATATCCCAAAGACCAGCCTGCCCTTCTTACACCAGTCCAGCCCTTGTGTTCCTGAGCTGGGGATATTCTGCAGGGTGCTCACCCTCAGTTCATTACTGGTTTTTGGTTTTCCCCTCTAGGTTATGCTGCTACTGACATGCCTGTGAAAGCAAAACGCAGCACATACAACTACAGCCTGCCCATCACTGTCAAGAAACAAGGTATGCTGGGCCAGAAGGGCTGCCTGGCTCTTCTGTTTCTCTGTTTGCCCCAGCCTAGTCACAGATGGTGAAGGGTCTTCCTGTGTCCTAACAGAGACAAAACTGGAGCTTGTTTTCTGGTTATAATATTGCTGCTGTTAAGCCAGTAGAAAAATCTCCTGCTGGGAAGTGTTGTGGAAGTCTGGCTGAGCCACAGTATCTGTTAGCAGGCAGGAGGGAGTTCTGCAAGCCACACTGGGCATTCAGCATTCACTGAGGTGCAGAGAATGGGGGAGTTCTCTTTTCTCTGTCAACGGAGAGTAGAAAAGGTTAAAGTTACGAACAAATGGACTCTGGAAAAAGCTGCCCAACTCAGCACCCTTCCTGGGACTGTCCAGTAACATCTCTGAAGAATGAACAGAGCACATGCTCTGTTGCTGGTTGGTCTGGTTTTGTTGAATCAACAGAGAAGTGACAGTACAATATGAAAGATGTCCCTAATTAGGACTCTCTGTTTTCCTTTCAGGAAGTCACACAGTCAGTGTCCATGGCCTGAAACAGGGGCTGGGTACAGCTGGTACATCTGGGGCAAAAAAGTCCCCCTCCAGCAGGTACAAGTTGAAGGTAAGCATGACCTTTTATACCGAAATCTTGAAATATCTCAGTGAAATAGGGATGTTTCCTTGTTTATCAGTCTTCAAGGGATCAGCTGTGAGTGAGCTGATGTGCTCAGGTTTATCTGGGAAGTTCCTAGTTGGACATGGCACTATGGGACATCATCTGAGTGTATTTCTTACATGCTGCAAGTGGGATTGGTGCTCTCCAGCCTAGTCTTAGATGTGACGAGCATTTTGCTTCAATTGATAAAATTGGAACTTCATGGGCAGCGAAGTGCAAAAAATCACCATGTCTTTATCAGGTCATGCTGCAAAATCCAACAGGGTGGAATAAATAAATGAGTCTTGCTCTTCCCTTTTTGCTAGAATGAAGCCCATGCTGCACTGCTAGGCAGTGACAGGCTGCAGACAGAGCTGCAGGTTGGAGAGGTGAAGTGTTTTCTCTGCACAGCAGTGCTGGTGTGACTGTGGCTGCAGGGACATTCTGGCGCATTCCTCATTCAGCTTTATCTTCTGCCATGTACAGATCCATGCCTTAGAACTTGTTTCTCTTGGAAGTACCTTCTTCTTGAATCAGCCCATTGGAAGTACTTTCAGTTATGCCAGAGTTGTCCTGTTACACCATAAAATGCACATGAATCCTTTCCTTCTTTCCTCCTCTTAGGAATCTGTCTACGTTTTCCGAGAAGGAGCCTTACCCCCTTACCGACAGATGTTCTACCAGCTCTGTGACTTAAATGTGGAAAGGTACTGCACACTGACAGAGACAGATTTCAAAGCTTGTTGTTTATACCCTGTCATTCACCCCTCTCCCCTTGAGCAGGAACATCAGAGGTGTTCAGTTTCTCAATAAAAACAGAACAGCCTTTTTACCCATGAACTTCCTTTCCCATCTGACAATTACCTGCATAACCAACTGTGCTATTCCAGCTCAGTGAAGTGAAATGGAAATAAATCAGTCAGTCTCATCTGAAACTCACATCTGAGTGCAGAAGATTAATGTTTCCTTCCCTTTTGCTGCTCTTTAGCCTGCAGAAGATCATCCATCGGAATGACGGCACGGAGTCGGAATGCACGGAGCGGGATGGATGGTGCCTTGCCAAGACAAGTGATGACCTGAGGGACAGCATGTCCCTGATGATAAAGCAGATCATCAGATCCACCAGGCCTGGTAAGGATGCTTTGAACATGAGGATGTTGTAATTGGCACTGAGGCAGAAGTGTTCCTGCGTCTGCCCCCTCCTTTGTGTGTTCTTTGGGATGTAGCTCATTCCAGTGTGGGAGCTGAGGCTGCTGGCCTGCAATGGGAATGTGGGTTGGCATTAGGGATGGCTGGGAGTTAAGGTTTTCTAGTTCATCTTCCCAGTAGCAACCCTTCAGCTTTTAAATGTCTTTGCACAGTAATAATCAAGACTTTATTCTGACTGATGTATCTGTTGCTGGAATTTTACTTTTTATTGATATTATTGATTGAACAAGAAGTGAGGAAATTATTTCTTCATGATGCTGGGCCAAAGCAATAATATCCCAGTGAATTGGGTCAGAATGAGGCAGGAGAGGAGCACTGCAGCTCTGCTGATGTTCTCCTTCCTGGAGTGTGGAGACAGATTGCTCTGGCTTGATCAGATTCTGTTAAGATGTGCAACATTAGATGAGCCCCTGAGGCTGCTGCCTTCCTCTCACATGTATGAATTCAACTGCAAATGCCCCCAGGTTGCACTGAAAGAGGTATCACAGTGTCTTTCTTTCTTCCCAATTTAAGCTCTTTTCTCAAATACAACAAGCAGTGAAGATGGCAAAGAACAGCTGGCATATGAGTCTGGAGAGGATGAGGATGATGAAGAGGAGGAGGAAGAGGACTTCAAGCCTTCTGATGGGAGTGAAAATGAAATGGAGACAGAAATTCTGGACTATGTGTGAACTCAGTGAGCAGTCTGGCTGCTGTGGAGAGAACTGTGTCTGCTCTTGCTCCTTGAGAGCCAAGGGTTTGGCATCCCTGCCCAGGGTCTGGGGAAGCAGAGCTCGTACAAAGCTGATGATGATCTCTCTGCAGCGACTGCTGGTGGGCATCATTCTGGATGTTTGGGAGCCAGTGCCTGCATTTTCGGAATTGCTGGCTGAGAAACCCTCCAGCAAGTTCAGACTCAGCAAACTCCCAAGAGTGAGCCCAGAATCCAGCTGGTAACACAGCAGACATGGGGAGAAGCTGCGTTCCCAAATCTCTCCGTGTGTGGGCGTGCACTCTCTCCAGGTTGGTGGCTGTGTGGAAAATAGAAAAGGTGCCCAAGGAGATGCTGGGAAAAGAAGCACTCCAGAACTCCTGGAGTCCCTAAGGCAGGTTCTGCCCTTCTGCTTGTCCAGAGGGAATGAAATTACTGTGCCATGCCTTCAGCACTGAGCCTCGCTGGTCATCTTGGAAATAAAGCCAGCGGGAAAATACACTTTCTGTCAGTGACTAATTCCCTTCCTGGGGTGTGAATGTTTGCTGTCCTCACTACCTGATGCACTTCTCAGGTCTGTTTTGACTTCCCCAGTTAGCAGTTAACAAGGACTGAAGGCAGCTGGAAAAGGGGCAGAGCTTCAGGTTCACAGAAGTTGGCCACTGCCAGCTGGATTGTTCCCACCAGAAGAAAGTCACAGAAATTAAAAGATCTGCTGGCATTTTCTGGGTCTTGTGCATTCCCCAGTGTGTTAACGACCACACCTGGAGCCAAGCTTGCTTTTTTAAAAGCAGTTAAGACCTCCTCCACTGAGGAGGTCCTATGGACTGTTACAGTTGCTTTTAAAGCCTTTACTTGTAACAAAAGGAGTAAACCCAACAAATTACACTAGGAAAATGCAACAGTTTCAACTCACAGATGCGGTTCATTTGAAAAGTGAGCCCTGGTCCCTCAGCCAGAAAAAAAGAAAGTTCAACGCACCAGGGTGAACATAAAGTATGAACTCCCCTACAGTCAGATGCATCCCTCTTTCTCCAGGAAGTTGCTGGCATTTTGGGGAAGGAGAACAGAACAGCTCCTGCCTTGGGGCAGAGACATTTGAGCATCAGTATTTTATTGCAAAGACTAATTACATTGCTGTGTACAAGTCACACCGAGCAGTGTGCTCCTTCATTGAAGTGGTACAAAATACATACGGTACAGCCAGTCCCCCCAGTGGCACTGGCAGGAAGGGAGGGGACAGTCCCAGGGTGGGCAGGCACGGAGCAGAGGGAAGACCCTCCCGGGGGTGCTGGTGCCCAGGGGCAGGGGCTTTGGGCATGGGGGAGGCAGGAGGCTGCCCCTGCGTCAGGGAGCCAGGAGCTCCCATCATGTGCATCATGGGCAGTGCCACCCGAGGGGACACGGGGCTGGAGGAGCTCAATGCCAGCCACGCTCACACCCAAGCAGCCTCTTCCCCACCAGGCCCAACCCCTGCCACCATCCCCGGCCCCTGGGGCATGGTCCTTGTCCTGGAGCCGGGGAAGGCACCGCAACCACCCGGGGACTCCGGCGGATGGGAAATGGAAAAGATCTGCAGGAATGAAACGCTTAAAAAAACAGAGATGTAGCCAGGATCAACAAAAGGTCCCCCTTTGGTTAGTGTTTCCTACAGTGATTAAAACAAGCATCTCTGCCCCTGCTCGAGCAATTAGTGGTAGAGAATTTGGGAGGGGGTGGCTGGCAGGGTGTGCACCCCATGAGCACAGCAGAGCAATGCTGCTGCTGCTACCAGCGTCCCTCCCAGCAGCCTTAAATAGCAGGGGGGCACAGGAGAGGGACTGGGCTGCAGGGCAGGGGGAGGCTGGATTAGTAAAATGTACAAGTTTGCCTCTTCTATTTACAACCAATAAATACTGAAAAAAAAAAAAAATCAGTAAACTTTTTTGTTTTATACAAAAAAAAGTCTCATTGCTGCTTCTCCCATGGTCAGTGTTTGAAAAAGTCCGGTTAAAGCCCAAGGTGAGTGGCACTTTCTGTGGGTCAGGCAGTGGCAGCTGGGGCACCTGGAGCACCCTGAGCTCTCTGGCCCCTCGCGTGCCCACACAGACCCGAAGTCTCTATATACACAGTTTCAGACAGAACTTTGCTCTCCTCCTCCTCAGGCTGGCAGCGCTGGGGGCACGGCCCGAAGCTCTCCCCTCAGCAGAAGAGACACTGGCATTTGATCTTTGGTGCAAGTTTGAACGTGGGCCGGCCCAGTCCAGCTGGAGGATGCGCTGGATCGGGAGAGGAGCGAGACCACGCAGGCTTCCAGCTGGGGAGAGCGTGAGGCACCCACTCCATCATGGCATGGCCACAGCCTCCTCCACTGGCTCAGCACTGGGGCAGGGCTGCATCCTTCCAGCTCACTTCCCAGCCAGGGCATCCGTGGCTTCTCTCAAGGGAAGGACGGGCAGAGCTGTGCGGTGGTGGCAACGCCAGTGATCCCAGGGAGGACAGACATGGAGGTAACGCTGGGAAAGCTGGGAAGGAGGCTTGGCAGCCCCAGGGTGGTGGTGGCTCCTGCTCTGCTCCCATCAAACAGCCCCTCTGCGAGTCACCGCTCCCCGGCTCGCTCGGACACAAGGCACCTACGGCAGAGGCGGGCTCCAGCTCTGGGCTGGCTGGGCTGGACTCGTGTCGCACCGTAGAAGGTTAAAAAACAAAACAAAACAAAAAAATAGACAAATCCCCCCCCACTGCTGCCTTCCTGTGTAGAAAAAAAAGACCTGATTGGAACTGGGGCTTGTGCAGAGAGAGGCAGAGGCCCACACCAGTTGCCCAGCTCTCAGCTCTGGGTGCGGGAGGGAGGTGCACGGCCGTCCCCCATGGGTGAGGGTCACTCCTCTGCCGTGCAAGGCGGCACAAGGACCGGCCACAGCCAAGCCCGGAGCAGCTGCCCCCAAGGCCCCGACGGTGATGGGTGGCAGTGGGGCTGAGGCTAGAAGATGCCCTTGGCGATCTTCAGGCCCTTCTGCTTCATCCTGGGCAGGGTGGAGCTGGAGCCGTGCTTGATCTTCACCCCCTTGGAGAAGCCCCGCTTCTTGAGCACAAAGTCATAGTTGGCGGCGGAGTTCATGGCGTAGAAGACGTTGGCGTTGTCGGGGATCTTCAGCTCTGGAAGTGAACAAGGATGAGGGTCAGTCAGGTGCCCTTTCCTTGAAAGGGGACCAGAGTGGGGCCAAGGTTTGTCCCCAGGTGCTGGGACCCCTCTTACTGTCACCTCTCATCCCAGCTCCAGCCTGGTGCTGCCCAGGCTGCCGGGCTGCATGGCCCCAGGGAAGCCCCCACGCCCCAGCACACACCTCTCTCCTCCGAGATGATCTGGACAAGCTCATAGTCTTCAGGCCGGTCCCCATCCAGGTTGTGTTTGGCCATGGCCTTGCGAATAACCACGGGGGTCTTGTCCTGGCTCGTCACCTGTGAGCACAGAGTGCTGTGAGCCCAGAGAGCCTCCCACTGGAGTCTCCTCCCAAAATGCCCGTATCTCCTGCCCATATCCAAGCAGGACAAGCCACCCCCCTCTGGTGTTTCCACAGGGATGTTACGCAGAGAGCCTCCCACTTGGAGTCTCCTCCCAAAATGGGCTGTGCCCATATCCAAGCAGGACAAGCCACCCCTCTCTGGTGTTTCCACAGGGATGTTACTAACCAGGATGCTCTTGTACATGTTGCCATTGTCCACAGCCAGGCTGACACGGATGATGCAACAGTCGTCGACCTGCTGGTTGTAGAGGGGCAGCGAGAGTGAGGAGTAGCTGGAGATGCCGGAGACCGAGCGCTTGTGTGTGCGGGAGGCCGTCACCGGCGTGGAGGAGACAGAAGAGGAGGAGGCACTGCTGGAGCCTGAGCCGATGCCTGATGTGTCCAGGGAAGAGAGGGAGGTGGATTCCCAGAACTGGAGGGCAGGGAGGAGAGGGGATGCGGAGGACACAGTGGGTTTAGCTTCTCCATCGGCCACAGACGGGGCGTACCAGCGCTGGGGGAGGGAGGCCAGAGGGATCTCACTGACCTGTGACAACGGGGGACCGACACAACTACAGCCACCGGAGGCACGAGAGCCTTGCCGTGCTGCCAGAGCAGCAAAGGGCAGGGGGCCTCCCGAGCAGCCCCCGGGCCCCCCACCTGCTCCCCCCAGCCCCAGCGCCAGGGCAGAGGTGGGACAGTCCCCATACAATGGCCACACCAGCCCTGGGAGGCCTGGACCCTGCGAGCTGCCACGTACCTTCTTCTCCTGGCAGTCGGGGGACTCGGGGATGAAGCTGATGTTGATCTCCTCCACGTCGGAGCTGCTGGAGCCGGCAGAGGTGACGCTCACTGAGTCGGTGGCATCCCCACTGCACAGGTACTGCCCACACTTGAGCTGGTCGAAGGATTTCGAGTGGGAGCTGCCGCTGGCACAGGGCTCAGTGCTTGGTGGCTGCCGGCTGCCAGGAGAGAGGTGGGGCAGGTGAGAAGGGAGCAGGGTGAGGGTGCACTGGGCTGGCAGGATAGCGGCCATTCCCACCTGGTCCCCTGCAGTGCCCAGCCAAGGATGCCCCACGCTGGCCCCCACCTCCCACCAGGGACTCACTCGCTCCATCTCTTGATGATGCCGGTGTTTTTCTTGGCCTTCAACGTGTTGCTGGCTGACTCTGACAGTGGCTCGATTTCACACGACAGCCCATAGCTGGGAGGGGAGAGAGGAGCATTTGAGCTCCCTGTGCTGCCACCAAGTGTGAGGGAGGCAGAGCAGAGAGGTGAGCACGGGACAGCTGCTGCTGTCAGAGGAAATGAGTGGTGGGACTTCCCAAGGCACCAGCACGACCCCAGACCCCTCTCACCCACCTCTCGGCCTCACTGAGCCGCTCCAGGCTGTGGAACCACTCCACGAACTGATCCTCCTGTGTGAAGCTGTAGTTGTTGCAGGCTGACTGGAGCAGCTTGATCTGCGCGATGACTTCGAACTCCTGCAGCAAATGGAAGCCATGAGACCAGAATCCCCTCCCCCAAAACTGAAGAACATGAAGTAAAAAAAAGAGAGGGATCAACCCCAAAGTGACTGGCACAGCCTGTGATTGCACCAGGTCAGCCTGTGCAGCTGCCAGGGAAAAGCTCTCACCTTCCTTCTCTTCTCAAAGTTGATCAGCCCACCCTGGAAAAGAAAGAGATGAAGGTCAGATTGGAACAGGCAAAAGAATATTGCTCCCACCCTTCCCTATCTCTGTCTTGCTGCCACTGCAGTGTGGGTAACCGTGCTGAGAAAAAGTAGCCCATTTCCTTGGGACAGAGGTGGATGTGCAGGGTGGGATACGGGATGTGGTGTGGGATACAGGATGTGCAGGATGCAGTGTGGGATACAGGATGTGCAGTGTGGGATACAGGATGCGCAGTGTGGGAATACAGGACACACAGGGGATCAGCCTGCCTTTTATCAGCCCAGGCTCTGGGAGGAAGGGGAGCACAGGGAGGAGGTACATACATCCAGGAAATCCTTCATGGCCGTGTCGAGCATCACCAGGTCCGTGAGGAAGGTGCCAAGGTAGGGAATGGTGCCCTGCATCACTCCCTGTGGGGACAGAAGGGACAGTGGGGTCAGCAGAGCTGGGACCAGCCCAGGCAGCTGCTGGGGACAGGGCACAGGGACAGCCCTGCCAGACTCACCATCTCTCGCTGCTGCTGCTGCCGCTTCTGAGCCCTCTTTGGGTTGATCTCCAAGGTGGCAAATTTGGATGTGCCCTCCTGGATGGTGGGGAGAGGTGGATCAGCACAGGTGGGAAACAGCTCTAATACCTTTTAGCTAAAATTCACACCCGCTTTTTTTTATATAACTTTCCTTGTAGGAAAGAGGAGGAAACCAAAGCTTTTTCATGGCTCACGGAGAGGAGAGCCTTAGTGAATAGGAACTGCTGCTCTCATTTCTGTATAAATGTCTCCTCAACGGGACATTTTGTTCCCTTTTGCATTTTGTTTCCTGTCAGTCCCTAAACCAGAGCTAGGCTGGGATCTGTGGAGAAGCTCCACACAGAATAAAGACATTTTTGCCACCGCCTTTCACCAATTCCACCACCCCACCCAGAATCAAGAGAATTTTGCACTGGACTGTTAACATGCAGCTGCCTCTGGGCAGAAGCTGTTGCTTGGTGCTCTGGATCCCATCCCATTGCTTATCTGTTCCTTGGATTGTTTTGCCAGCTCCAGGTAATGAGTTTTGGGTGGAGAAACAAAAATCCCAGCCTTGCTGAAACTCCTGCCTGCTCCCCAGACTCAGCACGCCCTGCCTGCATCCATGCCTGCAACTCCAGCAGCTCTGGGCTTTATCCTTTGGCTGGAACACCATGGAAACCTGAGCTGCCTGCCAGGAGCAGGGCAATGCGGGTTCTCCTTCCCCCTACCTTGATGAGAAGCTCCCGGCTCAGCGAGTGGTTGTTCTCATCGGAGAAGATCTCTGAGAGCTCATGGAATGTGCGGAAGCTCTCCCTGCTCAGGGGGAAACAAGGGGAAAAGTCAGCAACACTGCCATAGTGGGCTTTCCTCCTTGGGCTCTCTTCTGCTCGCCCAAATGACCCCAGTTATGCTCAGCTCCAGCTGGGCCTCGCTGTTTGGGAGCTATTCCAAGATGCTTCACACAGAAGGGTGAGGTGATGATGCTTTTATTTCCTCACCCTCCTTAGGTCCCTGACACCTGACACCGGTCCCTGGGTTTTGGGCACACTCCAAGAGGCAATGCTGGAGTTGAGGTGATCCCATTTACACATTCAAGGCCCACAGCATGTCCTTCCCCTTGGAACCAGCCCTGCAGAAGCTCCTTACCGCAGGACCTCGTCCCAGGTCTTCTTCAGCCGGTGCACGGCATTGCACTGCAGGGCTGAGAGGATGGCTCGGAGGGAGGAGAAGTTCTTCAGGATGCGGCACTCCTGGGGACAGACAAGGAGGTGACAGGACTCGGGTTAAAAAAAGCTGGAGGATCTGCTGGGATTCCAGCACGGCAAAACCTCATCCCTTGGGTGAGGTGGGAGGTGAGCTGTCCTACCCGAGCCACTTCGATCCACCGCTCCACCACCTTGGCCCTCTGCTGTGGCTTCAGGGACCTGTCCCCGAGACAGGTGGCAATGACACAGTTGGCCACACTGTTGAACTGTGAGACCGTGGCACGGATGGTGGGGGCCAGGTGCTCTTTGCCCTTCTTGTCCCGCTGGGACCAGATGCAGCCCAGGCAGTGGTAAGGCACCACTTTCTTGAACAGCTCCTGGAAGATAAAGGGAGGGAGAAGGGTCTCTTTGGGTTCTCTGGGGAGAGAACAGGCTGGGAGGAAAAAGGGATGGGAATAGCCAGGCCTGTGCCCAGAGCACCACTGAGCCGCCTGGTGGGTGACTACTCACAGCATCCATCAGTGTGAACTGTTCTGCCACCATCTCTGGGGAGAAGGAGAGGAAATCTGGCTTCCCATCCCCGACCCCGTTCTCCTCCACCAGCTGGAAGGTGCAGCTGCCATGGTCCACAGCTGCAGGAGACAGGGTGAAGCTGAGCACCGTGGTGCCCACACCGACCCACACCAGCCCCCTGCAGACACCCACCCCCCACCTCCCAGGCTCTTAATTCCCATCTGGCTTCACACCTCCAGCAACGAGGCTCAGATAAAAGGATAGTCGTTTTAAACCTGGGTGCAAGTGTCTACAGAGGATTAAAGGCAGATTAGCTAATCCACTTAAAAATCCCACTTCTGCTGCAACTGAATTAGCTTCCCAGTGTCCCTCCATGTAAACAGGGTTTATGGCTGTTCAGCCACGTGGCTCAAGTTCTGGAGACCTTGATGCCAACCAGCAGCATTCCCTCCACCTGCAGCCCCAAATGACCCCACAAGTGGGGTGAGGACTCCACCTTCTGCCTCGGCCTCGCTCTGCTCTTGCTGCTGGAACTGGGCCAGCAGGATGCGGGCTCGGCGCTCCAGGTCAGAGCCGGGGATGTTGTGGCGCACGTAGGAGATGAGCTGCTTGAGGCAGGCAAAGTCAGGGGGCTTGCGGAAATCCTCTGAGTACTGATCCAGCCAGGCCCCCAAGATGGAGGAGATGGTGCTGCAGCAAGGGGGAAAACACAGACAAAGAGGATCAGGTGCCAGGAGAAACCCGTCTGCACCCCCACAAGCCCAGGAGCACTGCTGGGACAACACACCCCTCCTAAAGAGCTGCCACCAGAGCCACCACAGCACAGTCAGACTTACTTCTTCAGCTCCATCCTCTCGTCCACAGTGTGCCTGGCGTGGTCCCCATTCGCCTGCACGTGGAGTTTGCCATACCTGGTGGGGCACAGAGAGCAGGCAGTGAGCACCCTGCACTCAGCTACCTCTCAGAGCAGCCTCCTCCTGCTCCACACCACCCCCAGCTCTGCCAAGGGGTCAGGATGAACCTGCTACGCAGTGTCCTGCTCCCCTCCCTCTGCCACAACCTCCCTCTTACAGGAACAGGGAAGCAGCCAGCACTGACCACCTCACTGGAAGAGCTCCAGCTTTCCGGGAAGTTGTGTCCTCCCTGCCCTGTCCCAAAACCTTCACGCGGATGGAGCTGGGAAAAGCCAGCAGACCTCCAAGGCATTGCAGCAGAAGATACTGGGGCTTTCCTGGCCACCCCCAGCTGTGTTGTGGGGCTCAGGGCAGCCTCACCTGTTAAGCAGCAGGTCCAGCACTTGCTTGGTGGTGGCGAAGGCCCGGTAAGTGCACAGGAAGATGGTGACATAGGTGGAATCATTGCCCTTGAAGGCTGAGACCAGGTACTCCACCAGCTTCTCCAAGGTCCCGGCTTTTATCGTCCGCACCTTACACGTCTCGTAGAGGTTTAGGGCTGACTCATTCTCAAACTGCCAGGACAGGAGCAGAAGTCAGTGGGCTGGGTGAAGAAAGGCACCATCCAGTGCAAAGTGTTCCCACCAGCTTCACAAACTCAGGTCTGGGTTGGGACCCCTACAGTGCCTGGGGCTCTCCTAACTGGGAAAGAAAAGCTGAGTCTCCTCAGATGGCAAACACCAGCAACCCAGCTGAGAAGACCTGAGCACTTGGGAAATCCCAGGAAAGGCCTCAAGGTTGCCAAAGTCCAGATACAAATCAGAGTTGCCCTATTTTTCAAAATGGGGCTGCGGATTGTGTCACCTGTGCCCCTTCCCATGTGGCAGAGGACAGCAGGTGCTCCCACTCCCTGCTCCCAAATAAATACATGATTCCCATGGCAGGGAAACATCTGAAACCTCCCCTGTGGCAGGAGGAGCCCCCAGCTTACCCCCAGCCAGCGCTGCCCTTTGTTTGCCGTGTGATGGAGCTGCACTTTCCGGAGGGATATGCTGTAGATCACACCATCCTCCAGCTCTTCTCCGATCTCCTGTGTGGAGCTCTGCATGGAAAGACAAGATACACCATGAGATAAGGAGAGCAAAGTGTGGCAGAGTTGTTTTGTGGCTCCTACAAGGGATCCCAGCGAGCCAAAGGCAGCAGCTGGCTGGCTGGCAGTGAGAGTCTCCCTCACCTACTCAGAAATGCAAGCCAGGTGACACCAGTGTGTTTGGCCAGCTGAGCCTGCCCACAGTGGAGCCAGGACTTTGGGAAGCTGCTCTTGGTGTGTCCCATGTCCCCTGGCCCCACATCTCAGCCCTTCAGCAAAGCCAGGCTATGCCAGTGCAAGGTGGGACCGCTCACAAGCCAGCGAAAGGGACAGTGACAGCACAGCCCAGTGCCCAGCCATGGCTGCTCCCCTCCCCAAGCCTCTGCCCCTCCCATGAGGTGACACTGCCTCCTGGTCTGAGCAGGGTCTCAGTGATCTGTCCCTGCAGGAACCAAGCACCTCGGTGCACTTCCTTAATAAATAATAACTCAAGCCAAGCTGCCCACCAGCTCTGGCAGCACTGGCCACTGCATCAGGCAGAAATCCCAGGGGAAAGCTCAAAGCTGGGGGGAAATCCCAGGGATCTGCACCAGGGTTGGGTCAGCCACAGCCAGGACAGGTCTGGGTACAGGGGACAGGCACCTCCAGGTGACAGGCACCCAGCTATGAGGCTCCCATTTCTGCTCTGGAGGATGGAGAACACCAAAAATTTGGTGAGGAAAGGGGTGATGCTTCTCAGGACACACGCCTCCCCCAGCACCACATGCCAGCACAGGCTCAGCAGCAGCTGCAGCCCCACAAGGACAATCTGGTTCCCTCCTCCTCCTCCTCCCTAACCACGCTCTGCTGAGTCAGTACCTCCCTTAAGAAGATTTATCCAGATCCTTTTAAACACTGCGGGGATCTCCCCCGCCCTCCATCCCTCTCGCCAAATGGCAGGACACAGACAAACACACACTAAAACCCACAGCTCAGCAGAGGGAGAAAACGCCTGAAAGCAGTAAGCTGGTTAGAGGGGAAGGTGACCATCACTGGGACACAGGGTTGTGGGGACAAACCCCTCCTGCCAGAGCCAGCCCACAGCTTTCCCTGCAACTGCCCCTCAAAGAGCCCTGAGCATTGACAACAACACAGGGCTCGCTGAGGAAGAAACTGCCATGGAAGGATTTAGGATGGAGCCCCAGAAGTGATGCTGCTCCCTGCAAAAAGTCCTCCTCCAAACTGCCCCCTGTGAGCACGGGGACAGCCACACCCCGGGCCCCAGGCTCAGAAGAGGCTGCACATCTCAGCAGACAGGAGCAGAACACGACCCCGAGCCGATGGATTGAACGTGCACCCAAATGCTCTTTAACCACCATCCTTTATCAGCAGCACCACCACAGCAGCGGTCACTGCTCTGTTATCACAGCCTGCTCAAGCCACGGCTCGGTTAATCACAGGTAATCAAGGCAGGGAAGCACAGCCAGCTCTGAGGGGAAGCTGGAAAAAGCCTCTCATTCATGGCTGTAATGAATGAGGGCAGAGAATCCCCCTGGGCAGGGTTACTGACTTTTTCACTTTCTGCTGGACCTGCTTTTCTCACTTCATGCCAGACTATGGAGAGGTTTGGCTTGTTGAGGGGTTTGAGGAGTTGTGAAGCTCTGCTGTGAGCATCAGGAGCCTCTCCCAGGATTCACTGGCTTCCAGACCAGCCCTGACAGCACCCACACGAGGCAGCAGACACCAGACATCCTTCCTGGCACCTGCGTCTGGCCCGCTCTTGTTCCGTGCTCTGGGATAAATTATGGCACAAATTTGTGTTCAACTACACTGCCCAGGGGACTGGCACAACTTTGGGAGAGGGCTGCCAGCACAGCCAAAGCTTTGTGTCCACTCTGGATCACCCATCTACAGTGACAGCACCTAACCAAGTTGGCCAAGTAGTCTTTCTTCCACTTTGCCCTTTCCAACAAAAAGAAAGAAAAGCCATGGAAACGCTTCCCAGTTTGTCCTGGGATCTTCCCCAATCTTCATCACCCAAACTGCACATCAGCCCTACCCCGTGTACCTCCCATTTAAGCTGAGACTTCAGGCTGGAGGAAAGCTCTGGATCCAGCAGGACCAGAGCCCTGTATAGTCTAACTTAGAAAAGAGATTTGGCTGGGCAGTTGCAAACCCCAAAATATCAAGAAAAATCAGATGCTTGCTGACATGCAATTAAATTCATAAATTAAATCATATGGGAGGAAAAAACCATCTCAGGATCAACCCATGAATCATTGGCAGCTGCTGTGCAACTACAGTGGAAAGTATTGCCACAACTGTACAGGGTTTTCACTCTGCATTTCAGGTCACGTGCAGGGGATACTCCCCATTTTGATGTGCGTAAAAGCAAATTTCATTTCCTTCCCATATCCAAGACTGTCAGATTCATTCATTTTTCGTCTTGCTGACTTGTGTGATATCCCCCAAAGTTCCCCCTTTGCAAACCACACACGAAGGCCGCGGCTTCCCAGCGCTCTGCAGGCTCCTGCCAAGAGCCAGGAGAGCTGCTACACTGGGACATTCTAAAATTTGGCTATTTATATTCCGTGTGAGCTTCCTCTTTCCTACGGCTGCTCCTCCGAGATGCTGATTGTGCATTCTGCACACGATGGTTCAAAACCAACCAAGCAAAAAAGCAGCGGCAGGACGGAGCCAGAGGAGTCTCGTTCCAACACCTGCACCAAGCACACATTTCTCCCCTGGCAGGTGAGGAGATGAGGTGGGAGAGACACAAAACCTTGACCCGTGGCTTATGTTTGTGCCGGCCACCCCGAATCCTGCAGCCACACCAGGATTTCCAGCAAGTCAACCAAAGCTGAACGCCTTCAAAATGGTCTCTGAAGAGACAGAGGAGTGCTGGTAAATATTGCAACAGTCACTGCTCCCCACTGCCTGCCCTACACAGCTGCTGGAATTTTCTGCCCCTCAGAAGGAGGGAATGTGAGTCAGGCTCAGCCAACACACAAACCCTCCTTCACCTCAGCCTGAAGGTGAGACACAGGTGAACAGTCCCTTCTGTTGGCACAAGGGATGAATCCAACAGGCCCAGGCCGTGCTTTAAACATCTGCAACAAGATTTGATGGTCATGGCATCTGCACCTTCCACCAAACTCATAAGGGCGGGACCTGGAAGCCCAGAGAAAGTGAGATCCAACACATTTCAAGATGGGCACCAAGAAAAAGGAAGACACAGGAAAATGAACGTTTGATTTGATTTCCCCAGCTCAGTGTGCAATCCTGGTCCGCTCCACACAGCAGGAAAAAGGCCTCTGGCGGGAGGGGCACAAGGAAAAGCCACATGTTTAACTCTGCCCAGTTGTGCAGAGCAGAGGCTTTTGCAGAAGCAGCCGTGAGTGAACTCTGCAGGAGTTCATCCCCTGAAATATGAAACAGGAGGTCTGCACCAGATGGCTGCCCTGGGCCTGGGGACTGCCTCTTCCAACTGCAGCCAGCCCCAGAGCTCCCACTGATGGTTCAAAGCTTTTGTGACTACACCAGGGAGGAATTCCTGCTCCGTGCAGTAAACTCTTCTGCTCTCTGGTGAATGTTCTTGTACTCGGCGTGGTGTCAAACCCCACGTCTTCACACAGAGGATTAATAAGGAGCTCTAAGATGCAGCCAAGGTTCGTGAGCCTAGAGGAAGGGTGTGAGGGACCCTCAGAGCCAGGGAGAGAGCAGCAGAAGCAGCAGGGACTCTGCCTTCAGCTCTTCCTGACAGATGAAAGGAGGGGAAAACGCAAAGGCCAAGCAGCAAAGTAAAACATTGGCTCGGGCTCTGCATTTTGGAAAGTGTTTGAGATCAGTCACAAAGGTGGTTTTGGTAAGACAGGAGCAAAGTGCAGGATTAAGTGTGAGCACACAGCATCCCCACACGTTACACACAGACAATTACCCAACAATTACCAGGTCTTAAGAGCTCTGGTCCTGCGTGCCCCGGGTTAGAGCACTGGCCTCCAAAGGCACAAAAATAATGAACTGTTAGTGGAAAAAGGTATTAATTTCAGCACACATGGAAGAGGCACCACTGCTTAAAGTGCTTTTGCTGATGCTCTCTGGACCACAGCTGGTTTAACAATCGAGATATTCGTGTTACTCTGCTCGCTTTCAGTCGAGCTACACAAAATGCCTGTTCTATAGACAGGTACAGCACAGCACCGAGAGTATCTCTGCACCGTGATTTCAAAGGGGCTGCTGCTACCAGCCACAAGAGAGGAGCAGACATTAACCCTGCCCATGGGAAGCCAGGAATGTGTGCCTGTTGGGAATTAACAGTCCCACTGGCTAACGAGACAAGAAAAGGCAGAGCTGAACCTCGGAGACATCACCAGGAGTTTCCCATTGAAGCTCCGCGCTTGCATAAGCTCAAAAGAACTCGATGAAAGGTGGTAAAAGCCAAAAAACAGCAAGTGGGGGTTTGGTCTTTGCAATCCCCAGCCCCTTCTCAGAATAATCCCTTCCCACTAGCAACGGGAAATGGGCCTTTCCGGGAACTAAAGAAACCGGCTCCACCACGGCCCGTGTCCCCCACTTTCGTTTCACCCTCAGGAGCAAACCCTGAACCCCTGCAACGAACAGCAGCGACTTCGGGACCTCTTGTGCAAACCCGAGTGTACGACGTTATGTAAAAGGAAATAGGAAAAAAAGTCACCCCCGGGTAGTGAAAGGAAAACAAGCGCAGCTCTGTGAACCGAAGATAAAGACCGCAAAAGCAGAAGCACCCTCTGTCCTACACGTCCCAAATAAGCACACGCAGCACCACGCTCTTCCCCGTGGGGACTTCCAGGCAAAAAGCCCTGCGGTGGCTGTTCCCCCACGGCTCTGCCTCGAGGGATTGCCCACTCCCGGCACTCACAGGCAGTTTCCTTCCCCTGGCTGTGCTCAGGAAGACCACAAGGACTACCCCAAACTGGTGAGGCAGCTGACAAACATCCCGTTTGCAGGGGAAGGAAAGGTGCCCACGCTGGTGACTCACGGCATGTCCTTTGGAACAGCAGCCCCACTGAGGGCAGGAGCACTTCTGCTTCCAAACATCATCCCAGTGATGGCCCTGATGGCACTGGGGTGGTTCTCTCCAGCTGGGCAAGTTGATCTCCCACTGTCTCCTCTCTCCCTGAGTGCTCCTGTCGCTGCTGACGGAGCTCAGTCCCCTGCCACAGCCTGGCTGTACCTGGCCCCTGCTCCTCATGCAGAGATGTTCAGCAGAGAGACACGATTCCTTTGGGTTTTCAACACTCTCTGCCTGTCTTCCTGCCTGCTCTGAGCTGCCTCAAACCAGGACTGATTCCAACAGCCCATTAAAACACAACAACCAAAGGGGAAACAGGAAAGGAACAGAAAAAGGGCCAGAAGCTAAACTTAAACCCACCATGAAAAAGGGGTGGTTTTGCCAGGACACCAGGCCAGTGGCAACAGCTGAGGGTCTGTTCTCTCCTCATCAGTTGCTGGGCTCTACAGCTGGGTTTTCCTGACACTCTGCTCCAGGTGCTTCAGCATGGAAAGCTGTGTCTCAGGGCAACAGCCCTGGGGCCAGAGCATCACCCAGCACCAGGATGGGGCAGAGAGAGAGGCCACATCACCCCATACCTGCCTCTTGTGGGGATCTTACACCTCCTCCCTCAGGCTCTCTGGGTCCCGAGACTGACAGCCAGTCTGATCCTGTGTCTGTGAGCCAGAGGGGTTGCAGAGGGTATCCAAAGGCAGCCTTCTCCACCCTGGCAGCTCAGGGAGAAGGGAAGCTGGCAGATTGCTTACAAAGGCATCTTGTGACTCGAATGCAGTGAGTCAGTGGCTGGAGCAAGGATTAGGAGCTCAGCACTCGGGTTCAGGAATGAGACAGAGCAGATTCACAGGATTCCTCCCCCATTTGCTCCTGGTTTGCTTTTAAAGAAAACTAAGAGCCTTCCCACCTGGAGAGACTTTTTTTGCTCTTTTTAGGGTTTAGAACTCAAAGACTCTGCACGTCCACTCCATCCCCAGCCTTCAAGGGGCAGGATCAGACCCCAGAGGGGGATGCAGGTGCTGGGGGATCAGCCTGACAGGGGACTCCCCAGGGAAAAGCAAACTCCAGCCACAACAGGGATGACTGATTAACTGCAAACTCCGTGTTTCCCCCCCCCCCCCCAGGAGTAGAGATGACCACCAGCCATTTGTATCCCATCTGAAAACACCACTGGAGCAGGACACCCTTGTGTCCCCTGCCAGGGGACGTGCTGGGATGGCTCCCCTTGCAGGCTGTTCCAAGAAAACTGAGTGCAGCAGGTTTTGCTTCCTCTCTAAGTCGATGGAAAAAAAGATCCCGCCGACACAGCAGATCTAGCTCTTGCTCCACAGCCCTGAGCCCTGTGCTCACGATGGCCCCGGCAGCATCCCAGCCCAGAGCCGACGCCTCCGCAGGGCAGGCTCGGAGCAGAGGGACGCAGCCCTCGCTCACAGAGCAACTGCTCCGCCACGACTCGCCCACAGCCCCGGGGCGTTACTGGAAGTGAAACCAGAACGACACGGCTGGCGAAAAACGGTGTATAAAAAATTAACATAGATACTGCTCTGCGAGGTTAAATAAAGATCGAGCGTCTCATCCCAAGTCATTTCAGCTCAGAGCAAAAGGTTTGCATTTTACCGAGATGGAACAGAAAAATCTGCAAAAAACCGTAATGGGAACAAGTTCAAAAACTGATTTTTTTTCTCTGAGTGTACAGTAGCACCTGGAAGTCACATGCAACATGACAGCTCCCCAGTGGCTTGTTCAAATGTGAATTAAAACATGAGGGGTCGTCCTGAAGAGTTCCAGCCTACCTGACCTAATGCTACTCTATCGATTCCACCTCTGAAACAGGGCCCTGGTGCACCACATGTGTTACTGCTGCTGCAGCAAGAGCTGCCAGGTGTATTGGGAAAGGGATGGAGATGAAGTTGGCACTTGGAGCTGACGTTCCTTGAAACTGATTGGAATGGTCACACCTAAAATGTCAATTCTGTCTTCACACATGTTCACCAGGACACACAGACCTTGCATGGATCAGCACCTGCAAGTGACTTCATCTTCACAAAAGTCTCTACATTCCCAGAGACACAAAACCTTGCATATTCTCCAGCTCTCAGACAGCAAAATAATTAATTTTAGGAAGTATCAGCTGCAATAAAATCAGCTCCTTTTGTCAAACCTGCCCCTTGCCCTGGCATGTCCATGTCCTGCATGAATGAATGCTCACCTGGGCACACACCTGCGGCACAAGCAAGGTGGGATGTGCAGAAAGGGCAAAGCAAAGATCACAACTGCAGTAACTGCCAGGTGTAAAACACCAGGCCAGCCCCAGGAGGAGGCTTTCAGCCCCCCATACCATGCTGAACCATCCCACTGGCCCCACACTGACATTCCCAGTGAGTTTCACCACACACCATTCCCAAGCAGCCTGGTTAAGCTGTAAATGTCTGTGCAGTAACCCGCTGCTGCAGCTTGCAGAGGGGAGAAGATGGCAACGTCCCATCTCCCTGGAATTTTGAAGGTGCACATATTGGGGTGGCCAGGCTGGGGGCTGTCCAAGAGCCACAGCCTTGCCTGGCCACACTCTGGCTGACAGAAACTGCACCTCTCCCCTCCGTTTCCATTTGAACAAGGTTAATTTCGATTTAGCTGAGACACATCCTTAGCTCAGATAAGCTGAACCAAAATAAGCCCTCGTGAAATAAATGTGTCCACCCATGTGTTTACTCCGCCTTACGTCAGCTGACATTCCCTCCACCAAACCTGGTGGGGGAATGAACGTGGGCAAAGCTGACAAGCCCAGACCTTTTGGGGCCCCCTCCTTCAAATCCCATCGCCACAGCCTGTGCAGAGGAGGATGCCCAGGGGGCTCCGCACACCCCCAGCCCGGCCTGGCCCCGGGCACGCTCTGCCAGCCGGATCAATGGCACCACTGTGCTCCTGGGGCCGCAGAGGGGCTCGCAGTGCCGGTGGCACAGGGACAGGCTCGGCGATGGCTCGCTCTTTGTGTGCGTGTCTGCACCAGGGTGACCCAGTAAACAGCTGAAGCAGAGAAAATGCAGGAACAATCCAGTGCAGGGAGGCAGAGAGGGGCTGACGGTGAAAGGACGGCAGGAATAAATGCGAGGCTTTGTTCTCCGGTCGTGCCCCCCGCGCCCAGCTCCCACCCCGGCCGGGATGACGCGCGGCTCCTCCATTTGCTGCTGCCATGTGCTTCCCGGGATCAGCCTGGCTCGTCCCAGCCTCCTCCTGACACCCGCAGCCCCAGCGTGTCCCAGCACATCCCAGCTGCGGGTCTCAGGCCGTGCCCTTCGCTCCGCAGAGATTCTCCCCTTGAAGGATATCCCGCTACTTGTTCCCCTCCCCGCGGCGCCCGTGGGAAGGTGGAAGAGGCAGGAGCGAGCACTTCTGCTTTGCAATCAACAAAATCTCACCTTGGCAGCATTACTTAAATAGGTGTCAACAAGGCAGGAGGTGCTACCTGAGCAGGTGTCAACAAGCAGACACCCGGGGGGGGGCTGCGATCGGGATGCTCTGCCTGTTCTGGGTGATTTCCACAGCTGAAGCAAGTGAGATTTTATGATTAACTGGCACCTCTGGGGAGAAAACAACTGGAAAAGGATAAAAATCCCGCTGTTGTCAAGTGTCTGAACACACACACTGGGAGCCTCAGCAGTGAGGTTTGGCCCCTGGTCCTGCCCTAAGCGCTGGGTGTGCCAGAGCCTGTGGCACAAAGGAATGTGGGTGCCCAGGCTGGGGGCACGAATTCCCTCCCCAGACCCTCAGCCCTGCAATGTAGGCGCGGATTTGGCCACGGGCCATGTCAGAGCAGCTAAAACACCACACAGGTGCCTGTTCCTCCTGGCCATGGCACCTTGGTGAGCCAGTACAGGCATGTTCCCACCCCAACTCATGTGTTCCTGCCACCCTGCCCCGTTCATCCCCTGGGATTACAGCCACAGGTGAGCATTCCTGCAGCTTGCCCTCCCATTTAATAAAATTGCTTTGGGGGACACACGCTGGGATACCCAAAAAGCTGAGGTGCACAATGACCATGAGGCAGTATCAGTGTGGAGGGGCAGAGGTGCCCACCTTCCTTCCCCGACTCCTTTCCTTTGACATTGCCTGGACTAAGACAGGTCAAGCCTCAAAGAGCCCCATCCTCCCAGAGCTGAGTTTTGCTGAGGAACACGCCAAAATCCATGGGACTGAGGACTGGGAGAGATGGAGTTTGTGGAATACCCCCCCCCCCCCCCAAGAAGCACCTCAGGGAATAAGTGTTTGTTACAACTCTGGTGTGAGCCATAGCTACGCTCTGAGTCACCCCCAGCACTGCGAGGGAAGAACCAGCCAGGCCTGTCCCATCATCCTGCCAGTTCTCACTGTTGCAACCGGGACTGAATCGAGTAAACCACATTGTCTAGAAATCCAGTAATCCCAGTGACTGTCACCAGCAACGGGCACCAGCAACGCATTGCTCAGCACAGGGCTCCTGATCAGCAGAACTGCAGCTGGGACCAAATAGCCATTAAAAATATCATCAGAAGCAAACAAATAGCAGCATTTGGAGGAAAGCTGGGCTGCTTTAAGGTGATAAACCAACCCGAGCATCAGCCTTGCTCTGGACAGCCTGCAGTGATCGTTGGGGTCACGGCAGGGGAGGGTTGGGGGTGACACCAGCAGCCCCAGCACACATCCCTCAGCTCCCGGGCTCTGCTGTTGCTCTGGTGCACAGAGCCAGACCTTGCCAGCAGCAGGCCACCAACTGAGCCTTTTAGGCAGGTGTCTGAACAAAATCCCCGGGGTTTCAACCTAAACTGGAAGATAAGGTCCTGAACCCCCCAGCCACATGAAGGTGGTGCTCCAGCATCCTTACTGATTTCCCACAGCAAGGTGCTTTGCTTTGCCCAGCTTGGCTAAACCCTGGTTTCCTGAAGTTAGTTCCAACTCCTAGAGGTGCACCCAAACACATGATTTCACAAACACACTCTGGCTGGGGCAGGAGCATGGGGCTGGCTCTCAGCTTGAGAGTCTCCATGGAGACCCAACCACTGCAAAGAGCAGGGAAAGGGTGCATGGTTTTGCTCCATCACATGAAAAGAAGTTCTGGTAAGACGGGTAGCGAGCCCTTGGCAAACCAGGTTTCCACACAAGCCCTCAGCTCAGCTGCTGGAGTGTGGTTAGCAGAAAGCAAAGCCGCTCTAAAAATAATGCCTCAGCATTCCAGATGAAGTTGCCTCCGATGAGTTTCCTCTCCAATCTGCTCTGTTTGCAAGTTCGACCAACTTTTTTTGCTCCCATCAGCTCTGAGGACTCGGCTGGTGCCTTGCAGCCAGAGCCATCCCCATCCTGCCTCTGCTGAGCCCGGGGCTCCCCAGGCAGCTGCTCCCACCGGCCCCCAGCGCCCCACGTGCGGAGGGAAGCCGCCCTTTCCCGTCCCAGCATGTTTCTGACAGCAGAGCTCATCCAAATACCAGCGGTGTAATGAAAACAAACCGCTGTGGAGCCAGCCCAGACAAACAGGCCACGCCAGGAGCCTCTGCGTGTGCTTAATCTCCACTGACACTTCGCTGTCACATAACTCCTGACCCTCAGGTAGAGGGAACTCGGCGTTATCTAATGTAAAAGTGCTACCCCAGGAGAACGCGCGCCAACACAGCCGCGGGTACGTAACCGAAAACCGGAGAGGTGATTTGCATAACATCACAAAAACAAACCAAAACCAGGTGAGAGGGACGAGGCTGGAGGAGCTGCAGAGTCACCACTTCACTGCACCGGAGGAGAGCAGCGTTTGCCCAACACAGCCCACGCCACCGCATGCTGAGAATGAGGGAAGGACTTTCCTGACACCTCTGGCAGAGCTGTTCCCAGGTGTTAAGGAACAAAAGGCCCATCCACAAAAGGCCTTCTGCAAAGCCCCTGTGCTAACCCGAGTGCCCAGAGCAGCCCTTGCAGCTCTGCCCCTGCTCCGACCCCCTCCCCGTGACTCTCCGGGCAGCCAACCTGCCAGCCCGAGGAGCGGCTGCGATTACTGGGATTACTGGGATTAGTGCTCCGTGCCCGAGCTCAGCGCTCCCTTTCCCTAATGACTCAGGAGCAAAGTCCAAATGCATCGTTATTGGGGCTCTGTGAGAGGGCTGGGGCTGCTGTGACGTGCAGGTGAGTCCCCACCTGGGCAATGACACAAACTGGTAACTGGAGTATCCAAACACCCCAGTCCTTCCCCTGCTGCTGGTGCTCCCAGGAATGCTCCGGCCAGAGGCTGCCACACAGCTTCAGCATGGTGCTTAACAGATCTTCCTGGGCACCAAACCCCACTGCCAGCATCACCTTTCAGCATACACATGCTTCTCTCTGCAAATCGAAGGTCCCACAGACCTCTGGAACAACAGACACACATTTGGGACCAGCCATGGATGCTGCTGTGGGATCTAACCCACACAAACAGCACGGGATGAACACTTTAACCTGTAAAAGGAGTGAGTCCCACAACTCAACTCTTTCTCCCAAGGCCCAAGGAATGTTTCAAACCCTGATCCTCCTCACCCAGACCCCGCAGGTGCCATCCCACCACAGCAATGCACAAACCCTGACTCGCCATGAGCCGTGCTGGAGCCCCTCGGGCCCCCCGCCAGCAGCTCAGCCAGCTTTGTATCCAAATTCTGCTCCCTAGCAACCACATTTTTTTCCCCCCTCTTGCTGAGTCCGTGGGAGATGAAGAAATATTTGAGAACTGAGACCGCCCTGCTGCAAGGATTTATTTAAATAAAAGGAGCATGTCCGTTTGAAAGCCAGTCATTAGGCAGCTCTGGAGATAAGGCGTTAGAGAAAGTGTGAGCAGGGCATACTCAGCCTTTAAACATGGTCTAGAGCGACCTAAATAAGCTCTTTCCTCCTTCAATTACACTCCCCTCAGGGAACACAGTGGCTGATTGGAGAGCTGGGAAGGGAGATGGAGGAGCTGCTGGTGGTTGAAGCCCTTCCTATGGCCAGACCAACTCAGGTGGCTCTAAAAACAGGTCATGCTCTAGCCCTAAGTGTGGGATGGGCACAGCCAGCCCCCCCAGATCCCAAAGAGTGGTGGGTGCCAGCTAAACGAGACCCATCCCTGCAGGCTCAGCTGGCTGATGCTCCTTTTGCTCATCACACTCCAAACCCAGGCACAGGGAAGTGGGGAAATACTCCAAGACTGCATTTCCTTGCCCCTGCCTGGTGATGCCACCCTGAGAGCCATAAAAAAAGAGGCTGCAGTGGAGCATTAGTGTGATCTGGGGCAGCAGGGGGGGTGAAGCTGAGCCATGCTGAAGCACAGGGGTGGCCTGGGGGGTGGTTTGCCTGTTCAGCCTGTGAACAAACAAAGATTTCAGTTTCCAGGGCTGCCAGTCTGGTACTAAATCCACTAAAACCTCAGCAAGATCCCAGTATGGGGATTCCCACCCCTATGGAAACATGGCACAGCAGCCTCTGAGTAAAACAATTATTACACAAGCACATTTAGAAGCTTCTCCCCAACTGCTCTCTAACCATATCAAATGATAATTAAAAAAATCCCTCCCATCTCTGTTATTCCCACCCTGCATCAGCCACCAGCAATCAGCATCCCAGTCTGCTCCAGGCCTCACCAGCGGCTCCAAACCTCTCTGGAAGGGAGCCAGAAGGTAGGTCCTCATCCAAGAAATACCAACAGATGATGTTCATCTGGCAAATTGCAAGGGACATATCAGGTTGTGCCTGGGGGAGGAGAACAGGCTGGGAGAAAAGGATCTTATTCCAAAGGCACCATGGGAAGTGAAAAGAAAATGGCTTTTAAGAGATGTCTTTGCCCCTCCCTCCCAGCTGTAAAGAACAAGCACTGACCTCCACGACGTCTGGACTGAGCAATTCAAGTTTTCAAGGATGCATTTAGCAACTGAAAATCTCCTAATTGTTCAGAAAACAAACAGAGCCAGAATAGCAAGGACATGGGCTTCTTTTATAAGCGTCGGCCCAGCCTTGTCAGAGGTTCAGCAACATCAGCTTCATGAAAGTTTCAGTCTGTGTCATCTGCAGTGGTGTTTTAGGCCATTCCTGGCCAGCAGGACCAGGAGGGCCAGGAAATTCACTCTGTGGCCCCTGCTGGACTGGAAGGATTGACACTCACTGCTGATATGGAATGGATTGGAACCGAAAAGGTCAAAGCAAAAGGTCTGCAAAGCTGCTCTGTCAATCCCCCACTTGAGACAGTCAGTTTAAATTTTCCATCCCCTGTGGTTAAAATCACGGTGAGAACACTTGGCTCACACGGCCAGGAGGCCTCCGAGTGATGCCTGGTGATCGATACCGTTGCTGTGGGATACAGGCAAAGTCTTCCCTGCTGCCATCCCTGGGGGCTGAGTGAGGACCAGAGATCGAGCCACATTCCCTGCAGCCTGCCCAGCAGCTTTCCAGGGCTCCTCTATTCCCTGTGGGACCAGACTATCCACCCACGAGCTGCCACAGCTCTGCCAAAACCCAGCACAGCTCCCTTTGGCAGAGGTGACAGAGGTCCCACCATGGACCTGGGGACTGTCACTGGGACTCAGCAAAACACTGATGGTCTCTGGGGGTTCTTGTTCAAATAATCTGCCTTCTCCTCTCAGTGTGCATCTACAACTCTGCCTGAGGATTACAACCCCACCAGGCCACCACAGTTGTCACAACAGTGACACATTTTTTCCTTTCCCCAGCCGTGCACTGAACACCCTGTGCGTCCCAAAGCTGCTCGGGAGGCCATGGGTCACCATGCACCCCTCTGGGATGCCCATTTTCTCGCCATCACTTGCAAACGGGAAAAAAAAAGGAGGAATTTATCTGTTCAGGACTGGGAGGAAAGCTCAAGCGAGCGGATGCTGGGGCAGTGCTCTGACCGTTCCACAGCACAGAGCCACGTACAGCCCAGCACAGAAACGTGGGCAAAGACAGCTCGGGAGGAGCTCTGGCTGGCAGCTGTGCCCGTGCCACGCTCAGGTGAGCAGGGCTTTGCTCAGTGCCAGCGGGGGCCACGCAAAGCCTCCCTCAGCCCCGTCACTTTTCCCTCGCAGTCGCATCGCCCCAGATGCTGCAAAGCCTCTCCTGAACTCCGGAGCCGCCTCCAGCCGGGGTACATTGGGGCTCACACATGCCAGGCAGGCTCTCCCCTGGGATGAGAGGCGCACACGCTGCATCACCCCCTCTTCTCCTCCCCCTCTCTTGCTCTCCCTGCCAAAAGTGCGGCCCCTCAGCCTCCTGGAGCGCCGCGGGCCGGCGAGGCTGGACTTCCTGCCAGGCATAACACGAACCAGATGATGTACTCCAAACCCTGTCAGTACGCCCACCCCCAGGAGAGAGGAGCAGGGAGGGGAGAAGGGGGAAAACAAGCTGGATGGAGCTTTCATGAACTCTGCAGAGCTGATGAGCCGCTGCCACCAGGCCAGAGGTGAACCGGTACAGCCGGAGCCTGAGCTCATCCCTTCCTGTCCGTGGCTGACCAAGACTTTCCATCACAGGTTGTGGGGCTGATCGTTTGGCACTGGGAGAAGGAGCCATTGCCCTCCCCGAAGCACTGGCTGCCCTCAGCGGATATCTGCACAGTAACTAAAGAGGCTTTAGTGGTGATTCCCCCCCTCCACCGCCCCCGTTCCAGCGGGAAGCATCCAGAGCAGCACATCTGCAGCTGGCTCTAAATCCCAGCAAAGCCAGACTTGCTGACCC
Organism: Coloeus monedula; assembly: GCF_965178545.1. Lineage (NCBI taxonomy): Eukaryota > Metazoa > Chordata > Aves > Passeriformes > Corvidae > Coloeus > Coloeus monedula. Next base: position 3,987,850 of record NC_138801.1, on the reverse strand, counting down.
TCGCTGCTGTTAACCCCTGCACCGCCAGGGCTGCGACTTCTGAACAGCAAAACCTTCCTCCCGCTTAGCTTCTCCTGACACACCGTTTGCTCCCAATCAGTGACACTCCCACCACACCGATGACGATCACCCATTACTAAGATAAAAGGCCCAGCTCTGACTCAGATTATTTCGGGTGCCTCCACATGCAACTGCCATCAACAAAATGCTCGGGCCTCGCTGGGACCAGCCTGACTTCGAACCACCCGAGGTGGAATCCAAACAAGCACAAATATTTTGTATCCTCCAGGAAAGTCCTCCCAATGCCCGTAACCTTCCCAGAGGACACTTTTGTGGTTTGGACAAACCTGAAGCCTTTACGAGCAGCTCAGATCTGAGCAGACTCCAGCCTCCTGCAGCCAAAGTCTCAAATGAAATATTAAAAGCCTGAAGTTTTAACAACCTGCCCCTTTCCCTGGGTGCCTGGAGGGAGAGCATCTGGTTTCTCCCAACAGAGCCTGGCAGCTGCCTGCCAGTCCCCGGGGCACAGGAACTCCCAGCAAAAAAAGCCAAGCAGGGGTACCCATTTATTCAATAAAATGAAACACCTAAAGTACCAAAGGGGGCCTACAAGAAGTCTGGAGAGGGACTTTTGCAAGGGCATGGAGTGATAGGACAATGGGAAATGGCTTTAAGCTGAAGGAGGGTAGATTTAGATTAGATATTTGGAAGAAATTCTTCTCTGTGAGGGTGGAGAGGCCCTGCCACAGGTTGCCCAGAGAAGCTGTGGCTGCCCCATCCCTGGAAGCGTTCCAGGCCAGGCTGGACGGTGCTTGGAGCAACCTGGGACAGTGGAAGGCTCGTGGCAGAGGGTGCGGAAAGATGAGCTTTACGGTCCCTTCGAACCGAAACCACTCTGTGATTCTACGTACCAGAATTCCGCGAAACGCTCCGCGGGTTAGCAGCCTGCCCACAAACTCCGGGCCAGCCCTACCCACGCTGCCAGCAAGGCAGAGCCCCCCAAACCAGCCAGGGGTGCGCACCGGGGCCCGCCCCGCGCTCAGCCGCCCCCAAACCCCGCGCAGCAGCGGCGCCGCATCCCCCGCACCCCGCACTCACCTCCAGCGGCGGCAGGTCGGGGTCGAGCTGCGTGAAGCTGTGCAGCACCACGGGGCTGCTCTCGCCGGCCACCTCCAGCCTGACGCCGCCCCAGAGGCTCCGCGCCCGCCGGCAGCCCTCGAACATCCTCTCGGGGCCGGCGGGGACATGGTGCGGCGGGGCCCGGCGGCGGCTCACCATCGGCGGGGCCGCCGCATCCCCGGCCCCGCAACCCGCCGCCGGCCCCGCCAGCCCCCCCGGCTGCCCGGGGAGCCGCAGCGGGGACGTGGAGGGGATGCCCGGGGGCAGCGCGCCGGGAGAGCCGCGGCGGAGCGGTGCGGAGCGGTGCGGAGCGGTGCGGGAGCGCCCGCAGCAGCGGGGCAGGCACTGGGAGCCCGCAGCCGCCCCCGCGCAGAAAGAGCGGCCTGATGTCACGGCGGGGCCGGGACGGAGCCGGCGAGGCTGTAAACCAGGCACTGGATTTCCTCCCGCAGCCTCCGCCCGCCCCCGGGGGCCGGCCCGGCGCGGCTCGGCCCCCTCGGGGAGGGGGGGACGGGGACACGGGAGGCGTGAAAAGCCCCGAGGCCACAAAAAGGGGCGGCGGGCAGGAGGAGGATGCTCGGGGGGCTGCGGGGTGGGGCGGGCGGGGGTGGCCGGAGCCCCAGCTGGGCGGGGGAAACACCGGGGTGTCACCGTTGGTGGGAGGGAGCAAAGTCACACCGGTGACAAGGGCTCTGGGAGAGGATCTTTGTGTCACCAGGTGCTCACGAAGCACCTGGGGCTCACACATCGCTAGCCAAAGAAAAAGTGTTAACTGCGAGTATCATCAGCACTTGTTTTCATCTGAGCATTATCTCAGCCCATGAGCTCAGCCCCCACCAGCAGTGCTCAGGACACTGCCCAGCCCCTCGCTGGCCGCAGCTGGGCTTTATGGCGTGACACGGTCACGGCGCTGCGGGGGCAGCAGGCAGGGTCCCCTGGGAGGTGATGTGACCCACAGTGAGTCAGTGCCAGGCCCCCCGTGCATAGGCAAAGCGGGGATTGGCGACCAGGGCATCTGCTCTCGGCCCAGCAGGGACTCTGGAAAGCAAAATGAGCCTGGGGGATAGCGGGGCTGCAGATCCCACTTTAGAGAACCCCTGCAAGATAATTTTGTTTTCAGAGGCAGAGAGAAACGGGCAAAACTGTTTGCCATTCATCAGCTCCCTGCGCTGAGCACAGCATGCTCCAGCCCTCCCCTGCTCTTCCCCTTCCCTCCTCACACACTGCTGAGAAACTGCATCACAGGCTCCGGGCAGTTGCTGCTGACACCACCAAAACCTGGACTTTCATGCCTCAGCTCCCTCTGCAGCTGAAATAACACCATCCTCCCAGGGCCTTCCAGCCCCACAGCTTTATTTCCAGTGAGGACGTGGAGCCAAGGCTCGCTCACACGTCCAGCTCTGCCCAGGGCACCAGCAGCTCCTGCCCAGGCAGAAAGGGATTAACAAAGCTGCCAGGCTGTGATAGGCTTCAAACTGGAAAGTTTACCAGGCAGAAGGATGAGCCAGGACAATGTGGGCTATTGTCCTGCTTTATCTGGAGCCAAAGAGGTCAAAGGGGACTTCCTGGACACCCTGGGAAAGGGGACCCAGCCCAGCAGCAGGGCCTTGCACTGCCCATGGCAGCCCCACACCTCTGGGGGCAATACACATTTTGAGCCTGCCCAGGCACAGGGATCCAGCCCTGACCCCTGCCCAGGTCACCCTGCAGCACCAGGAGCTCTCTCCACTGCAGAAGGATGCGGTGATGCTCCGTGCAGAGGTGTCACCAGCCCCACTGACAAGTCATGAAGGAACCACATGACACTGCAAGATGTGCTGTGAAACTCAGTGGCGTGCATCACTTGGCTCAGGACATGCCAAAATCAGAGCCAGGGACAGGTTTTCCAGCAGAAATCAGTGTTGCCTCTCTGTGCTGTGAAGTCTTTGGGAGGGAGGCTCTGCTTTGCTTCATGTTTGAGTCTTAGGGCAGAGTAATCACAGCCCACCCCTGGAATCGCTTGGCACCGCTCGAGTGCACACAACAAACAACGGCACCACTCATTTTCAGCTGGCAAAGCCCTCCCAGAGCCTCCAGCTTCGTCTGACCTCTGCAGAAAGATGCAGCTCTGTTTGATGGGCAATTTTCACCGTCCCTCGGTTGACCACTAAAGATGGTTTCAGGGGAAAAACACTTCTGATAATGGATAATAAATAATATAAGGCAGGAAGGCAACTGCAAGGGTTTAAAAATAGCCAGTCAGTTTCCTTTCTCCTCTCTTGGGAACCTTCTGGGTCTGAAAAGCAAAACACTCAAAGCAGGGTCAGGAGCCCAAGTTCAGGATGTTTGCTCTGTGTAGCTAACCCCAAACACTCAGCCATCAGGGGCAAGGCTCTTCAAAATCATGAGATTCAAAACAAATAACTTCTCAGGGCTTCTTATTTGCCTCTAAGCCCACAGCTGAACGGGAATAGGCAGGATCACACTCTCAGGTTCCCCCCCCCCCCGGCACACTTGAAGGTCTAGAAATTGTTGCAAAATGCAATTAATTGACATGCACGTGACTTCAGGGATTTAAGAAAACGATCAATGCTTGAGTGACTCATTAAAAAAATACACTATCAATTTGCACTTGGCAAACCCAGCGAAAAGCTTTTCACAACACACTGAGCTTTTTGATGTCATCTGTAAATGTCCCATCGACTCTGGCAGGCCCAGGAACTGGGTGCTGCGAGAAATCCATCAGTTTGTGTCCTTCCACCACTCTGAAATCAGCTCTTGGCTGGATAAATACAAACCCACATGGCCAACAGCAGAGCAGCTCTGCTCCTCTGCCGCAGTCTCTTGCATGGTCAATAATGTGGAGAGGGTAACACAGAGAGGCTTTTGGAAACTCTAAGCCAGTTTCTGGTTTTGGAATCAATTTGGGTCTCCATCTGTTATGGTCAGGACCTGCAGGACCTGCAGATTCAGACCTCAGTTAATAACTGGGCTCAGCCTGGACCCTGAGTTGTCTCTCCCTGGCACATCCAGGCTTGTGGTGTCTGAGAATTCCCTCAGCTCCATCCTCCAGCCCTCCTTTGCTTTCATCTCCCTGCTCTGCTGCTGAGCAGGGCTTTCCAGCGTGTTTCCTACAGGGCAAAACTCACAGTGACCCAGTTCCTGTGCTCAGTGTTGCTGTGGGGTTTTTTTCTATCAAGCGGGGCTGCCCACCCCAAAGCATGGCTCACAAACACTTCCACAGGGGTTGCTCCTGCGTGGCATCAGCTGCCTGCGAACACCCCAGCGCTCCTGCCACCGCCCCCAGGGCACTGCCACCACCCGGACAAACCCGTATTCCCTTTGAGCCTCAGTGAAACTACAGCAGGACCGATGCCAAGAGCTGCAAGCAGCTGATCTCAGCCCCGAGCAGAGAAGCCAGGAATCACCCTCACCACCTCTAGCTGAGCCCCTCTGGAGCATCACACACCTCCAGCTTTCGCTGTTGGACCAGAGAGGGAACCAAGGAGCCAAACCAGCAGCCTCTGAGGGGAACTGGCCTGCTTTATGTGGGAGTTGCAACATTATCCGGCCTCTGTCCCAAGCTCTGGCACCAGCTCACAAGGCGCGTCCGTGTCGGGCTCTAACATGGAGCCCATAGCACTTCCTTCTATTGTGCAGCTGGGGAAGCCCTTTTTCTTGCTGTTTTTAAGGTGTTTTAGAGGAAAAGTGCTCTGTATTTACAAGAAGTAATAACTAAAGGTTAGGCATTACGAGCTAGATCAAAACTCTTTGGGCATTCTAATTTTAATTGGAAAAGACTTCCATTTTCACTGCCCAGGCTCAGCTGGAATTTTATACTAAATAATAATAATAATAATAATAATAATACAATGATAAACAACCAGTACTATCTCTTCCACTTCAGGACGAGGGGAAAAGCTTGTGCAAGAAGGGAAAACGATGTCACTGCTCTCCGTTCATACAATCTGGACAGAGATGTCAGATTGCAGCAACTGCTCCCCAAATTTGGGGGCCAACTGATCTCAGCCAGCCCTCACAGACCCAGCTCTCTCTTGCAGCATGATCAATGCCCTGATTTAACCAGATTTTAGGCACGAGCCACCCACCACTTGCCACAGCTTACAGCAGGCATGGATTTTAGGAGATTCTCTGCTGAGTATTTCAGATCCAGGGCAGCTGGATCACTCTGCCTCCAGGTTTTGGGCCTTTTTTGGGGCCATTTCCTGACAGATCAGGCACTGTGAACTCTTGGTGCTCTCAGGGAGGAAGGCTGGCTCGGGCTCTCCAGCAACCTCTGCTCCCCACAGCTCCCCATGAGCAGCCACCGATCCGGAGCCGGGTTAATTCGGGAGCACAGCTCTCCTCCACACCGAGCATTAACACAGCCAGGCAAGCCCCTAATTTCTGTCAGTTCCTAGTAGAGGAAGCACAGCAAATCCCTGGGCAATCAGGATCTAAAAGTCTCCATCCAGCTATTCTGTGTTTCATTTCCTGCAGCCCCTGTGCACAGCTGGGCTACGGCATCTCCTGTGGAGGCTGCAGCTCCTGGAGCTCAGCAATGGCAACGCAATTATTCCACAGGCCTTGGAGACTCAAGAGTTTGCAGGAATATTTCTCCTCCATCCTACTCCTTACACCGTCCCCTTGCCCATAGTAGAATCACAGAACTTTTTTGGGTTGGGTTCCAACAGGTTTTTTGGATTCCAGCAGGTTTGGGTTCAAAGGGACCTTAAAGATCATCCTGTTCCACCCCCCTGCCACGGGCAGGGACACCTTCCACTATCCCAGGTTGCTCCAAGCCCCATCCAACCTGGCCTTGGACACTTCCAGGGATGGGGCAGCCACAGCTTCTCAAGGCACCCTGTGCCAGGGCCTCTCCACCCTCACAGGGAATTCTTCCAAATCTCTAATCTAAATCTAACCTCTGTCATTTTAAAGCCACTCCCCCTTTTCTGTCACTCCAGGCCCTTGTCCAAAGCAAGTGACAACACAAATCTGTGTTTTCTAAGCTTTCTGACCTCTGAAAGCCCATCAGAACAAGAACAACACGTGGGGTGGGGGGACATGAAGCCATTTTCTCAGAAAGAAGTGACCACAGCACACTTTGGGTGGGCACCTGGATTCCTTCTCAGCAAAGAAGAAAATACTCAGTAAAATAAGAGGCAAGATACAGCTGGTAATATTAAAATGTGCCCAGAAAGCCGAAGACAGCAGGGCCCAAGGTGTGAAAAGCACCAAGAGACCTCACAGCATTTTGCAGGGCACTGCTGGCAGGGGGAGGCAGGGACCAAGGCCCACCCAGAGCTCGCTGTTTCGGGAGGATCACAAGACACCAGTGAGTTTTGTTAGGGACCATCCCCACACTGGGAGAAAGCTCCGAGCTGCAGCGTTTTCCCTTCTCCCACGTGGCTCTCCACGCCAGCCAGGCGCTCCCCGGAGCGCAGAGTTCAGCAGGCATTAAGCTGCTGCAGCCTGACACGCTGCAGACACACCAGAGCTCCTCTGGTAAGGACTATTATTTCTCGAGCTGTTTGTCTTTAGAGGCAGCTTTTATCTCCCTATCACCTTTTCTGCCAGAATGTTTCAGTCAGCTCTTTTAACAAATACCACCTAAGGTGCTTGCAACCAAAAGGAAAACAGGAAAAACATTTCTCTGTGTTGCTTAGCAATCAGTGTGTGGCGAGTTCAAGCCTCCCAGGTGCTCCGTTATTGTAATTTCCATCCTTGCTTGCATTGGTTCTCTGCAGAACAGCCAGGGAAAGGAAAACCACTGGTGGAAAAGAGGGGAAAGGTTATGGAGCCACAAAAATTTCCAGGAAAGGTGGGAATAGGTGTAGCCCCTGAAGATCAGGGAAACTCATTTCTGAAATCAAGCCGGCCCTTCTCATCTACCAGAAAAGTTAAATGAAAGAGTGAGATTTCATTTTATATTGAAAACACACATCCACCACCTGGGTGGATCCAGAACAGAGCAAAGCTCTGGCTCTGCTCACCTTTCAAAAACACGTCCAAGGGCAGGCAGTACAATTTTCCACTGACAACAACCAGCCAGAATGACACGTTCAGCTGAATCGTGTAAAAGGAGAATCCCAGAAATGAGAGGCTCTGGCAACTGATCCATGGAGAAATCCCAGTGGATAACAGAGAAACTTTGCTTGGCAGCGAGGCTTTTCCTCCTCCTCAGCTCCCATCCCAGCCCAATCTCCTGGCTGGTGCAGGTGGGCTGTGCTGCTGCAGGGACAGGTACACCCACCTCACCCGTGCCAGACACACGGACAGGGAACTGGGACCAGCCTGCACATCCCATGCTCCAGCCAGGAGAGCAGGAGGGCAGCTTTATTCCAGCTTTATTCCCACTGGCTCTCTCCTGGGCTAGGGAAGGCCAGGAGAGGCTCCCCCCTGCCCTCTGCCCAGGTGACAGCACATGCAGGGCATCACCAAGCACCTGGGGACGTGCTCTGACCACACACTGCTCGTTCTCCCTGGGGACAGCAATGCAGGTTGGCGTCTGTGTCACCACCCCGGCACGCTCAGACTCAGCTCCTTGAACCTGAACAGCACCATTCATTCCCCTATTGCTGGAAGGACGTGCCTGGACACACGTAGAGGGGAGGGAATGATGCCATGGAGCTGCTGAGAAGTCCAAGAGAAAAGTGATGCCACAGCACAGGCACAGGGAAGAAGCACATGGAGTTGATACCTTGCACAAGATTAAATTATATCCAAAGGCCAGCTTAAAAATGGAGCCAAACAGGCTGCAAGGTGCTGAACTCATCTGAAGAGCTACAGGTAGGCAAATAAAACAGATTTACACGTAGTACGAAGAGTTACCCCAGTGCAGGAATAAAGTGGAACACTTTACATGCCAGATCATGGGAATACGCGAAGCAACAGCAAGGTGTTCCACACACAGAGCGTTAGTAACACCAATAAAGAACTGAGGTTACTGAAAATAAGACACCCAGTTAAACAGGAACAAAGCTCCTTAAGAGGGGATGTGAAGAGGATGTTCCAACAAAGGTCCTGTATCTCCTTTGACCGCACAAACGTCAGGGAAAGCATAAATCAAAACCCAGACGCGTCGGGAAGCTGCAGGAAAGCTGACTTGATCTGAAGTGAGGAGTGAAACCTTGGAGCCAGGCTCCAGCAGAGTGAAGAGCTGATGTGATTGAAAGCGAGCAGCCAAGAGAGGAGCCAGAGGGCCCAGAACAGCCGCAGGGATGAGGGAGAGGAGCTGCAGGAGGAGCAGCAGCAGGAGAGACGTCTGGCAGCTGGACCAGCAGCCAGCGCGCCCCGGTGCTGACACTGCGCGGCCCCTGCCAAGTCATTTGGGCCAAATTCACCATGGGCTGGGCAGGGACGCAGTGAGTGGACATGAAAACATTCTGCTGTAGCAGCCTGAGCACACACTTACTGGTGTTGGCCACGTGAGAGTCAGGAAAAGGGGCTGGCAAGAGCTGGAAAGGGAAAGTTTCACTGCCCAGCCCTGAGCCAGCTGTTGCAGAGATGAAACAAACAGTGATGTGGCTGAAAAGTCAATTAAGAATTGGAAAAGTCTTTTAGTATTCCCAGGTATTGTTAGGTGCTCAGACAAAGGATGTTTAAAAAAATTATTTTCCCTGTGGTAATTACCACTTTAAAAGGTTTCCGCTCCGCATTGTTTGAGAGGGGGAAGTTATTCCAGGGCCTCTCTCCGTGGCCAGCAGAACTCTTTTTGTTGTGGGGGTTTTGGTGTGGAGGAGCAGTGTTCTTCCAAACAATATTGTATGCCAGTGGCCGAGGGCCAGGTTTGTCCCTCAGTTACAGTGGCACAAACATCAACAAACTCATGCAGTGCCACCAAGTCACACCATGGCTGAGTCCAGCCACACTGCTGCTGACCCTCCCAATGTTTTACCTTCGAGTCCATGATTTATGCTGTTTTTCCTTCAAGCCTTGGCCCTGGGAATCACATTGAGTGCTGAAGAATTTCAGGTTTTATTAAAATGAAAAGGTTATCCCATGAGCACTGAAACTTCTTATGGTTTTGTGTCTCGAGACTGTTTTCGGTGCCTAAAAATGTACAAATCGAGAATGAAAATGTTTTTGTGGTTAAGTGTTTGCAAGAAGCATCTCCCACGTGGATTTGCTGGTGTCTAATAATATATGAACTCATGCTACAGATGTTTTGGGGTATTTACAAGATTCTTTTCCTCCTCTCAACCATCTCATTTCATCATCTCTGCATAGACTTAATTATCCGCGAGCCCTCAGCCAGATCTGTGTGATGCAGGTCAGCGGGTTCAGAAGTTGTCTGGGGAGAGAGGGCGCGGGCAGAGGGACACTGTGCAGCATTAGCCTTATTTTGGTAAGAAATTAGACTTTAAGTTCTTTCTGGCTCCCCTAACTGCAGGGAAAACAGCAAGGAAACACGACCTGAGCTCTTGCAGGAGGGTCAGGGAGCAGACAGCGATTGGAACAAGCTGCTCCGTGAGGGTCTCATCCAGACTTTCTGCAGCAGCGAGGCCCTGAGGAGCTTTTCCCATCTTTGCCTCCCATGGCACAGAGAGCATGGCCTGATCCATCCCTTCCTGAGCTGCCAGCACCATTGCAGGGCGACTTTTTCAGCCTCAGCAGTGAACACTGGACCCATATCGATGGTTCATCACCCAATGCCACTCGTGCCACACAGAGCAGTGTCAGGGTTTCCATGACATGTGGGCGCGTAACACATGGCGGCACAGACGGTGCCACCCAGCCAGGGCATGCACTGAGTCATCTTTCACAACAGCCAAACCCCTGGGGAGCTTCCCTTTCCCCCTCCTTGCCCCAACCCTGGCTGAGAGTCACCTACAAAGCTCCTTCCCAGGGCAGGAGTGCCGGGCACCGCTGGCACTTGAGGGCCCCTGGGAATGAAGTGTGTTGCAGGTCTCAGGTGGAGTCTGGGGCCATTCTGTGAGCAGCTGGACTGTCAGCAGCAGCCAGGTCTTCGACTGACCCCAAAATAACTGGGGAGGGCTGGGAGGGACAGTTCCCCCCAGGGGCTGTGAGTGCAGACGAATCTGGGAAAGGTGGAGCTGCACGCACTTAACTCGTCCGTCTCTTCCCTTGTGCTTCCCGAATCTCTCCCTGCCAAACAGAAAGGGAAATCCGGGATTTTCAGTTGCTTTTGATTCCCTCTTGCTCTGCACACAGCAGGGTGGGGAGGGATTAGTCTCCATTTCCTGCCTCCAGACAGCTCCAGGGCTGCCCAGGCGGGACCCCCCTGATCAGGGGCTCCCCGACCCACGACCACGACACTGCCAGACCTCACAGGGCTGGAACGGCTCTTCCATCCTGCTTCCCCTGCCCTCAGCTCTTCTCCCCAGAGCCCGCAGAAGTGCCTCCCAGCTGCTCTGCTGGGCCAGCCCAGGCTCTGGCGCCACAAACCACATTGCCCCTCCTTCCCCGCTTGGTTGCAGCCTCTAACTTGCTCTCAGTTTCCAGTATGGGAAGGAGAAGTGCTGGGGGTGCACTGTGGTGAAAGAAAAACCCCTGACTCTCAGAGCAGTGCACACGGGAGCCTAAAGGGAGAAGGATGAGCAGAAAGGGGTTATTAAGGGGGAGTTTTGGGTGCTGCTTTCCTGGCAGGCAGGAGAGGAGAGGAAGCCCTCTCATCTCGAGTCAGCACTGCATTGCCCTGTCACCAACATCACAGCCAGACACTACCAAGATTGTCACGCCCAGACCAGCCTTGTCATCCCAAACAGCTCCTCAATATCCCCAGGTGAAAGGTCTGATGCTGCCAGCTGTCCTCTGGGAGCTCACAGCACCCAAATTACAAAGGCAGCTGTCAGCAGGATGGGATTGGGGATTCCCCACTCCTGGGCTGTCAAGAGGGAGCAAAGACCCGATGTCCTGCTGCCAAAAGCTGCTGCAGCCCCAACACACCCAGGGACAACCCTGGCACAAGCCCAGAGAAATCAGGAGAGGAGTGAGGACACAGCGCTGAGGAGACGCCTGCACAGAGATGACACAAGAAAATCAACAAATCAGACTTTGGATGCAGACAACCTTTGAGGTTCTTAAAGTCAGGCCTTCACTAGCATCTGCATGGAAGTGATGCCCCAAAGCCTGAGCTCTGGACCACAATACTGGGGTGCACCGTGTGCTGCCCTCTCCAGACACCATGAGTGATGCCACGCACATGACTCCAGGAGCCAGGAGTTAAAAATACCAAATATCACAAGTTCTGCCCCAGCTGAACCACCAGCTCAGTTACACCACTGTCATATGATGGGGCAGGCAGGAGGATCTGGGGAGAACCAACTCGTGGGGCAGTGGAGCCAATCCTTCCAGCAATGTTGATACCACAACAATGCCACCAAAGCACTCCAGGTCCATAAAAGAGCCATCACCGAGCTGCAGCTGGCGGTCCCCCCGACTGTGGTGAGGTTTCAATTGCAACTGCACTGAAACCAAAGATGTTCCTCGCACCTCGACAGCATTTAACAGCCAGCAGTGGCCAAATCGAGCTGTTACCAGACAGGGCTCCTGGCGGGGTCGTTTCTTAGCTGTATTTGAAGCTCCCATGGCTAAATCCAGCCCTATCCGGACACAGCAGCAGTGCCTACCTGTGCTTGGCAATGCTTAACGAAAGCAAGCTGCTCTCTCCTGCACAGGGACACCAGTGAGCAGCGAGGGGCCGGGGATCCACCAGAGCCAGGGGCTGGCTTAGGAGCGGTGCCGGGAGCCCCGGGGCTGGTCGGCACTGCCCAAGGAGCAGCGACTGTGTGTGATGGGAGAGCGTTTCAGCAACACCACGGACCACAAGAGCAGAGCTCGCGTCAGCAGGGAGCGGTGCCACCGCCTCTGTGGCGGCAGCCACATCCGAGGCCAGGCAGGGTCCAGCTCGTGGCGTTTAACTGCGTGTCAGGCGCACTCAGCATTGCCACTCTCAGCTGTCTCAGCTGCTGCACAGCCCCAGGGCTCCTTGAAACACGGGGTAATTAAATAGGGCCATCTCGTCTGGAGTCCCTGGATGGGAGATGCCCGGGGTTACACCCATGCTCTGCTGTTATGTTAAGGGTTGTGAATGGGGCAGAACTTCCATTTCCCCTGTGTTTGCAGCTGGCACACTCCAAACCAATGGCTGTAGCGATGACAGCCTTGCCCCTGCTCCAGCCCCGCTGCAGGATCCAGAATGGGAGGCTGTGCAGAGGAAGGATGGAGCCACGGGCAGGGAACACCCACACCTCCAACTCACCACCTCCACTTAGGGACGGCCGGATAGCCAGGGGCAAATTGTCCCCGTGCTCTGGCAAAGACCCAAAGCAGGCAGCGAAGAACCTGCCTTTGACGGCCTGCGCTGTGCCAAACCAGTCAGCAAACTGGATTTGCCTTATTTGAGCACACGTGGGCACCGGGCAGCGCTGGCAGCGCTCACGGCACACTCCTGCAACAGCTGCTTCTGCAGGCGCTGCCCTGAGCCCGATGCACGGTGACAGATGACAGCAAATTGCACTGACGGGCCCTTATTGAATCAAACTGTCAGGAGGCAGCTGCTCCGTGGCCGATCTGCCGTGAGCCAGGGTGCCCAGCCCCGGGGGCAGGGATGGAGCCAGCTCCTGCCAGCAGCACATGGGCACCGGGACCTGGCTGTGCAGCTGCCTCGGCAGAGCCTGGAGCCACGAGAAAGGCTCTGCCGAGTTCCAGGGTCCCCACGGGATCCTCGGGATGGAAATTGAGAGCAGAGAGAGAGAAAGCTGAAAGCGCAGGGAAGAGATCCCATTTCACCGAAGAAAGGGAAAGTGCAGGAGGCAGAGTGTGCACCTCTGGGAGATCCACATCTACGGAGTAAAAGCTGCACGAGGAGCAAATTCTCACATTGCTCTCAAGCTTCAGACAGAGAAGTTGGTGCTGAAGGATGGGGAGGAAGAGCAAAGAAGCAGAGAAATGCTCTAGGAGGTCACCTTGAACATCGTGTTCTTAGCTAGAGACAGGCTGTGGTGCCACCAAAATCAGTGGGTTTACCTCGATGTGCACCAGTCGAGGATGTGGCACAGGGTATCTTACCTCGTTTTCTCACAAGCACAGACCCAGCCAGGTCACTTATAAAAATATATTGAAAATAGATTGACTGAACAATTACTGGAAACGTCGGCTCCTTCTGCCTCGCAATACACAGAGAATTAGCACAGCTTTAATTGCACCAGTAACTCCACCAGGGCAGCAGTGAGAGCTGGTCAGGCAATTCCAGCCCCCGCAGTGCTGGTGAGCACGGGGAGCTGTGGCACACGTGAGGTATCCACCACAGACCCACTGGTGTGACCACACACGGGCCAGGCACAGACGTTTAGTGAGCACCGGGCATCTCAAAACCTGCAAATGGGATGTCCCAGAGGTGACAGAGTTCAGGCAATAATGACAAGCCCTCGGCCAGAATGAGCCCCAAGACAGGCTGTACCCCAGGGAGCTGCGTCGGACGCTGGCTGAGGCTCCAGAGGTCTGTGTTTTCATTCCACTTCAGCAACTCTTGTCTGCATCAACACCATCCTGCTACCTGCTTATTTGTAGTAACCCTGGTATTACTGGCCTGGCACTCCCAGGGCTGTGTTTCACATGTTTATTCAGTGTGTGAACACAGGCACAGGTGAGGACTCGATGTTTTAGCACCAGTTACCCAAACAGCAGCAATCGGGGACTTTTCTCCCCATCCCTTTTAAATCAGTGTAAAGATTCAGCCATCACATCAATTCTTCCCTCTCTGAAGGCTCACCAAGGGCTGGAAACTGGGATTGCCACCACCCCAAAAGCTCCTGGGGTGGCATCAGTAGAGGCACAAACCAGAGTGTTCATGGCCCGGCACATTCACACGTGCAGCTGGTTCGTGGGGCAGCGCTTTGGCACCCTCCCCCAGCACTGAGACAACCAGCCCAGAGGCACAGATCAGCAGAGGGGTTCCACACAGCGCCAGGGGCTGCAGGGCACTGCATGCACAGGCTTGGAGCTGCACATGTACACAAGGTGAGCGATGGGCTCAGCCCTCCCAGAAATCCCGAGACTTTACAGCATGCTCCTAAATCTCTGCCCTCACGGATGAGAATTAAACCTGGGAGTCTTTTTCCATAGTTTCTCATTATCTGCAAAGAAACCAAGCGATGATTTGCCTGAAGGAAAAGGAAAGTTTGGCCAAGGGCAGGGATGGAGGGATTTGCTGTTTTTGACTGTAACTGCGGTCAGGAAATGGTCCTAGAGCTCATTTTCAGCTCCTCCCTCTCGATAACATCTACCATACACAGGCAGTGGAAAAGAAACAGCCTTTGATACAGGCACAGCAGACTTTGATTCATCGCGGGGCCGTTGGCAGCTATCGCTTCACCCCGGCTTCAGCCTGGGATTGACACCAGCAGCAATTCCCTGTCCCTGCTTGACTCCCAGTTAAAGCCTTTCCAGCCCCGATGGGGGAAGTAACACCATTCCCACCCACTCCCGCAAGGATTAATTAGCTATTTATGGAGCGCTCCAAGGTGATACCGGTGCTGCAGACAGGAACAATGAAGCCGGAAATTGGTAGCTCGTTACTGCTGATCTGAAAGTTTTCCTTCTCTGTGCCAGAGGACAACATTTCACCCAGGATACCTGAGTTGCAGGCAGCTAAAACTCTTTAAAACTCCACGGAATGAGGTCTCAAATGCGGCAGGGAATAAGCCTGTGCTACGGCAAACCTGGGAACTAATAATTTGTTCCCATCTCCAGCTCCTCTGAGCCTGGCTCTAAGGTCAAACCAAGCTTTTATCTTCGCCTGTATTTCAGTATGCTGAGGGGAAAAAAATAATATTAGAGGAATAAATTAGCATGTGAAATGTAATTTAACTAATTAGCTCACTGGAGTGGAAAATACTTGCTAACCACTTTGAAGTCAAACCGACTGCGCTTACTAGGACATCACAGAGGAGAAAGGGAGAAGGCAAAGATGGGGAGGCCGGCAGGACAGGCTCCGGAGGATGCAAGTACCTAAGCGGGACAATGAGATTTTCCCGGTTTCTTCTCACTCTGTAGAGCGTCACTAAATGTCCAGCTCGGAGAGAGCAGTGCTGGGAGAGCCCCCGGCTGTGCTGCTCTTCCCTAACCCGCATTTACCGGGCACTGCAGCAAGGGGGGCTTTCCCAGTGGTTTCCATCACGACACAGGGCCGTGACCGCTGCATGGCACCAGCCTGGGATGGCCTGGGATGCCCAGCCGTGGGTGGACCGACCCACCAGGCAGGAGGGATGCACTGGGACCGGGCAGCAGCATCCCACCCCCGCGGGGCATCGGCTCACCGCTCCCTCCTAGCCCCGCGGGCTCGCACTGGCAGGGAGTGGATGTCGCCAATTAAGCTGACAAACAGCGAGCCATAAAGCTCCATCATGTCAGGGAACTGCCTGAGATGCCACAAAAAGCCGTTATGTCACTTGCAACAGCCTGCTCATTGATTTCCCCATCTCCCAGACATAGAAACTGTTGCTCTTTTATTAGCAAAGCTTTGGAAATCCCTCCCCATCATAGCAAAAGAGGCAGCCCGGGCAATTTTGCAACTGCTGCGGCTGAATTATGAAAGGGGGGATTGACAACCCCACTGAAAGCTGTCAAGGGAGGCAGAAACAAGAGCCTTCTCTGCCTGATACACAGCACCACATTGAGGGGAACCTGGGAGGGATGTTCCCCTTCCAGCTGGCCACCCACTGAACACAGGCATGAGCACCTCCAGGGCTCCCCTGCCAGCTGGGGAAATGTCCCCAAAGGAGACCCAGTCCGTTGCAGGGGCAGAGAAGTTTCCCTGAAAAACAGGAATCTGAGATGTTGACCCAACAGAGTTGCAGCCCTGGGAGAAGAGACCTGAGCCAGAGGTTCATGTTTTTGTGGAGTGTCCCAACCTGGGCTTTGCCTTGCTCCTTCTTGAAGTCAAAAGTCTCTGGGAATCCAGCCTGTAAAAGGTTAGTTGTGTGTTCAGTGAATGGATTTGCAGCAGGAGGAAAGCCCATTTCTCAAGCCAGGCCTTCCCACAGGGATGTCCCAGACGTGATGGACACTGACGGACAGGATCCTGCAGAAGAGCCCCAGGTAACGCAGCCCCATAACTTTTCCCAACCTGCCTGTGCCATCTCCAAGAAGAAAGGAAATTAATGAGCCTGAAATAGAAATTAAAGTCCTGAAATAGTGGGGGAAATGCCAACACTGCTCCCTCCCCGCTGCCCACGCAGACCGGGGAAGCGACGGCAGGAGATGAGCAGGGACCTGCGGGTGGGTGTGAGACACCAAACCCTGCCTGGCTGAGGGAATATTTCAGCTCTGAAAGAGGAGTTTCCCCATCACCCCACAGACAAAAATGCCACTCAGGATTTCCCTGCTGGCGTTTCCCCACCGGGCTGTGTTTTGCAGCAGACGGAGCTGCCAGCGATGGGGCCCGCTGTGCCCCCGCTTTCCAGGAATGGTGCCTGAGCACGGAGAGGCAGAGCAGCCCCTGATCCACCTCCTGCTCGTGGGTGCTGCCAGCCAGTGCTTG
Source organism: Coloeus monedula (assembly GCF_965178545.1). Taxonomy (NCBI): domain Eukaryota; kingdom Metazoa; phylum Chordata; class Aves; order Passeriformes; family Corvidae; genus Coloeus; species Coloeus monedula. The sequence continues at coordinate 3,971,244 of NC_138801.1, read as the reverse complement.
CCCCTGGGGGTTTCATCCCACTCTGCCCAGTGCAGGAGAGGGCAGGGGGTGAAAGCATCAGTGGGCCCAGAGCTGGGAGATGTGAGCATGGCTGGGAAATGTGAAAATGGGGATGCTGGAGACCAATTCCCAATGTGACTCCTGGCAGTTTGAGTTCCCACAGGGAAGCACTAACCTCTCCTGTCCTGCACTAATGCCCCAGCCATGACCTGAGGGCTGGGGACACCCTGATGTGCCAGTTACCAACTGGTACCTCACCGTGACACAACTGCCAGGACTTGCTGTCACCCAGCAGCCTCCAGAGAGCTCATAGAAATTGTTAAAAACTCAACCAACCAAATAAAAACCCCCAGCACTAACACATTGCACATCCCTCTTAAAAATTATTTCCCTTTTCTGCAAAAGAACAGGAATATGACAAGGAAGCAGAGGTCCCTGAGTGACCCAGGCCAGGGCATTCCCCATGCCCGCTCCCAGCCGATGCCCAGAGCAGGGAGGGAAGCAGGGAAGCCTCCACCTGTGTCGGGCAAACCCCGAGGATCCCCCGCGCTGCACCAGGGGCCGCAGGGAAATCCAGCACCAGATCGCACTGCTGAGCAGGAATGGAGATCTCCTGCCGCAAGCCCGGAGAAATCTGCTGCTTAGGAATCGAGCTGAAGGAGAATAAAGCACCCAGGCGCTGCTTCACCCGCTGCATCCCGGGCTCCAGCCACCTCCCACCGCCCGGCTGCCCTCCCTCCCTCCTTCCCAGGAATGCTGCAGGAGGCACCTGCGCTTTCGGGGCGCGCTGCCCACCCCCGGCACACCCCGGCAGCTCCGCAGTGGCCGTCATAGGTATCCTCATTATCCTCATTAGTGCAGCAACACCGCCGATCCTGGCAAAGCCCCCCGGGGTGTTTCTAAATATAGGAGGCTCCCTGCAAGTCCCCTGTGCCTGCAGGGACGCTCAGGATGCTGGGCTGGGGCTCCCCACCCTGCCAGGATCCAACACACCGCCCTGCAGGAAAGTGCTGCCTCCTCCAAGGGAACTGGGCTCGTTTCTGTGCTGTCATTTCACCTCTTTAAACACACACATAATGCTGAGGAGAAGGTAACAGTGATTGTGACAGATCAGTTGGTGGCCATCGAGAAAATCCAGATTTAAGGCTCCTGCAGTGACACTACACACCCTGAGCACACACAGCAAGAGCTGGGCTTTCCCTGCTCCAAAAATCAAAGCAAGTTTTGCCTCAAATTTCAACAGCACCTGGATCACACCCAAAACCCTTACACAGGTGCGACACTGACCGCTCACTGCCCACCAGCCCTAAAAAGCATTGCCCCTGATTTTTGGGTTCTCCAGTAGCTTTATCCCACGGTCCCTCATGCACAGTCACATTCGGGGGGTCTTTCTGTGGGGGGCAGAGTTACGGCAGCAAGGGGAGCCCTCAGCAGGAATCCCCTGACCCACATTGGGAAAGCTCTGCCTCAATGCTGCAATCGACACCAGTTTTTGCATCGTGAACCAAACCCTGCAGCCGCAGCAGAGCGAGAGGGCAGGACCGATGCCCACGGACGGTGACACCAGGCAGGGCAGCCACCAAGGTGTGTGAAGGCAGAGCTGCCTCCCAGGCTTTCACACCCGCCAGCCACTCCAGGGCAGCAGAGCCAGGACACGCACAGCAAACACTCCCTTTCACATCGAGCTACAACACGACTCTTATTGCACACAGAAAGGTTTCCCCTCCCTCCCAAACCCCTGCTTTCGTTTTGGTGCCCTGGATTTGGCAAGCGCCACTGTCTGCCTCAAAATACACCACTCCAGAGAGGAAACAGTCACATCTGGAGGCGGTGCCAGCTCTTGGCATCGTCAACTTTGCCAGAAGTTCACCACCCCCGGATGGTGCCGGGGTGGGGTCACAGCACCTCTCTGCCCCTCACACACCCACCGTGTCCCCGAGCCGGCCCCGGGCTGGCAGCTCCCTTGCCTTGTACTTACATCGTCATCCTGCACGCTCAGGGGGATATCCAACATGCACATCTGCACAGGCTGCACCAGAGCCTTCTGCACGTTGAACAAAGGTTTTGCCTCCATCTTCCCGGGGATGGAGGGGCTGCTCATCCTCCTCTCTCTCCTCCGCCGCTCCTCTCCCAGGAGCAGGTCCAGCCCAGGCGGCGAAACCGATTGGAGATCTCTCTCCCCGTCCAATTTTGTCAGCGCATCTTGCCAACAGCTGCTGCTTGTGCCGCTCCTACGAGGTCTTGTTTCCTTCCTCGCGAATCAAAGAGCGGCGGAGCTGCACCGGGAGCTGAGCGTGCGCGCGTGTGAGCGAGTGCGCCTGTGTGCGTGCGTGTGTGCAGCCGCCGCCGCTCCCGACGCTGGGGAAGCAGCCTCTGGCCAGCCTGCCCCGGCTCCCCGCCGGCCCCCAGCTTCTCTTTTTTCTCGGGATAACCTCGGTGCTGGCTCCGGCTGCTGCTCGGCCCCGCCGGGAGCTCCCCAGCCTCATCGACATGCGTGGCACTCGCCAAGCCCGCGCATTGTCTTGGAGACACACAACAGGTCCTGCCTGCTGTTGGTTTCTGATTATGATCAGACCGCGTCTGCAGCACTTACAGCATTTCCCTCTGGCTGTTGTGACAGGCAAACAGGCAGAGCTGGAAGGATGAGGGGGTGTGAAACAGGGGGAGCATGAATGGTCGGAGCTGGAGCCTCCGCTTTTCTTCCCATCTCTTCTCCCATCCCTGTTTTCCATCGTCAGAGGCAGTTTCAGCTCAACGCCTTCCTGTACTCCAAGGACCACAGTGAGGCTTAAATAATTCATATCCACAGAGTGCTCGGGGACCTTATGGTGTTGGGAATGCAGCATGGCACTGAGAGCCCATCAGTACTGACCACCACCTCGTTTGTAGGACAATTGTGCATGGAAAGTTTTGCCCAGGTGAGCATTCCCAGCTGCCTTTCCCACCAGAGCACCTGCGAATCCAAACCGGAGCTCTGCTAAAGGAAGTATGGCACAAAATGGGGTGGGTTTGCTATCAAAAGCACCTTCCTACAGAATTTTCACCAACAGTAGCAGTGAAATGGGAGTCTCGACGTGGAGCAACTCATGTATCACCTGCAGACATGGATCACACGGATGTTACTGCTCTCACAAACAAGAGTGAACCTGGGGCCAAGTCCATGAGCCATCACCTCACCCTCAGCAGCTGCAGAGCCCAGGCTCAGTGACAGGGGTGACACCCAGGGGTGTCTCTTCCCAGCGGGGGCAGCATTAGAGAAGCACTTTGGTGGGTGCATCTCTTCACACCCAACCAGGGGGGCCCCTGGGGCCAGCTACGTACCCAACAGAGGGGCCAGGGCGAAAGGCAATGGAAATCCCCACTGCCCTCAGACAAACAGGAGTTTATGTCCTTACAGCTGCCCTTCTAGCTGGGCCCGGCAGGAGTGACATAAATAGGGAGAACAGACCCTGCTCCAGGCAGGCGCTTTTGAGTGGTTTTGTGGGTGCTACTTTGAGGAGTCTCTTGCAGGGCAAAGGTCTGGGACCGTGCAGACTTTTCCCGGTTTTCCCAAACGCAGCCGCTGCCCGAGGCCACAAGCGCGGCTCGCAGCACGCCCGGGTGTCGGAGCAGAGCCGAGGAGCCCCGCTGAGCCAGGCATTCCTGCGGCGTTAGGTAAGCTGGGCTTGGCGAGCCCCGCTCAGCGCCAAGCCAGCGCCGGGCTGACTCATCCGCGGAGGAGCCAGAGCCAAGACGCCGGGGTTAGAGGGGTCTCACACACACACACACGGACCCTCCGTGCCACTCGCGGTCGGAGCTGGGTCCTTTCCAGCCGGGGCAGAGTGTGGGACTGGAGCGGGGTCTGGCCCATCATTCCCGGGAGAAATGCAAGGATGAGAACACCAGCCCGTACATGCTGCAGGAATGGGAGCTAATGGGCAAGCCTGGAACGGGACCAAATAGGGATAAACCCACCATAAATTAAGTTTTAACTGGAAATTAGGCAGATTTTTCATCCACCATGTGGCTGAGATGAGCAGCACTGCAGCAGCCCCAGGGACGGATTTGCAGGGGAGGAGAGAGGGGAGATCACAGCTGGAGCACGTGGACAAGGCAAAATTTCCAGGGCCATGCCCCAGCTGCTGACTGATAGAATTTTGGCAACTCTTTTCATGCCACAGAGGCAGTGCCACAGCCCTGGAAACTCCCTGGCACAGGCAGTCTGTCCTGCTCCTTCATGATTCCCTGGTGACTCAATGCAAAGCGCATTCCCATGGAGGACTGTCCCATATTTCACCAGCACCAAACCCTGCCCACAGCACAGGCAGTGCCCACAGCTCTGGCTCCAGGAAAGGTGATTCAAACCTGTGCTTCAGCCCCAGCTCAGGTTACTCACTTGCCTGCAACAACCGGTCAGCAGAGCTCGGCTTTCCAACAACAACTTTCCAGTAACAAGCTGGGCTTGTTCAGCTGAGATTGCAGCTTCCAAACATCCTGAGAAGGACACAGATTTCACACTCAAGTGCCAAAATCTCCAAGGGCTACCATTCCCAGGAACTCATCAACCTGTTCAGCAGCTGATCTGTACCACAGGAATTGGAATCTCTGCAGAGGAGGTGTGCAGGTGTGGGAGTCTCATCACCTGCTGGTGCCCTGGTTTCTGGGGCTTCCCTGGACTTCAAGGGCTAGGGACAGACTCAGAGGTTGCCACCCCAGAGCACACAACTCTGGCAGGGGCTCAGTCTGCTCTGCTGGTCCCCAGAGCCCAGTGACATCCCACTTGGCAGCCATAAAGATGCCGAAAGGGACAATCCTTCTGGAAAAGTCACAAACCACATGGGCAGACTGTGAAACAAAGCAAAACTCCAAGTGCAAGGAGGGACACTAGGCAAAGCAGCAGCAGCAGAGGTTGGACAAAAGAAGAGATGCTCCAGAGAACCATCTCAAACCAACAGGAACGGGACACGGTGGATTGACAGGACATGGGAGCTGCTGTGCATGGACTGCTTCGGTCAAAGGTTACCAGCCAGAAATTGTGGGCATTCACCCAGCCCCAGAGATGGTGTGAAACCTTCCCCTCCTCTTCTGGGGCCAGCTCATGCATGTCCACCCACCAGTGTGCCCGGACACCTGCCTCAGCCACCGGGGAAGGTAACGGTCCCTCAGCAGAAACCGCCAGAGTGGCTTTGAACCCTTTCCCACTGGGAGATCTGCAGCAGAAATACAAAGCAAAGAATCCCCCACTGTCAAACCAGCCCAGACAGGATGATCCTACGCAGATTTCTAAATGACGGCTTCATGCTCCTGCTCCTCCAGTCTGGCTGACGTGAGTGGAAACCGTGCTACGATCCCAGCTCTGCCGGCAACAGCAGCCGAGCACCGAAACCATCCCTGTGCACGGAGCCATCCCCACTGGCACAGGACTGAGCTGCTGCTGGAGCCCCACAGCAGCGTGGGCCAGCCTTGCCTGGGTGAAGGAGGAATCTCCTCCTGGTGTTGCCTCTGGAGGACAGGGAAGCCCCAGCACAGCCAGTGATGTTTCCCTGCTTCGTTTTGCACTGGAGCTTTATTGTTGCAGCTCCAGCTGAGCAGATAAAGCCCATCATGAGACCTCAGTGCTTAGCAACCATTACTGGGAAAATGCTGTTTTCCAGTAAGAGTCTTGGCAGGAACAGAGCAACTGCAGGGCAAATTCATTGTAATTCCTGTGCTGGGTGCATCCTGCGCCCAACTGCTCCGCTGCTGCCTCAGGGAGAGACCAGCTCCTGCACTGGGAAGTGCATCCCATCCTTAAGGTTCAAACAGCCTCTGTCACCTTGCAAAAACATCATTTTGAGCACACCACAACTGAACCTCTGCACAGGTGAATGCAGCTTTCAGGGACAAACTCATGAGCAGGAGGATCTTAGCACCCAGCATTGCTGCAATGGTGTGAACATTTGGGATGCTCCAAAAACCAGCGGCCAACCTTTCCCATGATGCTGGGAATTCCTTGCACCCAGTGACTCACAAAAGCCCCCCTAAGGAAGACTGACTCCAGTGCTTGATGTCAAGCATCAAAGACCTCCACAAAATGAAAGAAATTCCCCAGGAATAACAATGGCGAGTTTGTTTTTCGAAGGAAATTGCAACTCCATGCCCAAACATCACAGCATCCTGCGCCAGAGCACGGTACTCGAGAGAAATAACACGAAACCAGCTGGTTTATTTTCACTGTGCGAGGCTGACAGAAAGGCAAAGGGGAAAGAAAGCAGCATGACGAGTAAATGGCAAATGGAAAATCCCAATAGCTCTTCCCCTTTGACACTTCTCGGTAACAGAAAGAGGGAACCTGGTTTCAAAACCACGGAAATCCCAACCCAACAGCGTTTCTCTGGAGAAATGTGGCATTTACAGAAGGCCTGTGGGTAGATTTAGAGAGGCAGGTATGGGCACAGATATGGAGATGGAGCCTGGTGGGACTTCCAGGAGACCATGAGCAGATAGGATACTTATTTCCCAGGGAAAATCAAAGGCACCTTGGCATCTAAGAGGAATCTCAAATGGGATAGACAGAAGCACCCACGATGTCTTGTCCCAAACTAGTTGTGGGAATAAATCCCGATGATTTGAATCTGCACCCTTGTTTTCAGGCATTTATTTGGAGAAGCCACTGTCATTCCCTCGAAGTCGCTCCTGAGAGCAGGCACAGCCTGTGCCGCACCTCACGCCTCTGGAAAGCCCGTCTGGCATTCGGCATCCTGAATAAATTCCCATGCTCCCCAGAATAGACACGTATGCAAAATTAATTCACAATCAAGCCCGTGCAAAGCATGAGACGGCCTTTTAATAGGTGCAGAGCAGCAATTACCAGCGTGGAGTGAAAGCCAACAAGCATTAAAGGAGGGATGGGGGGAAACCAATTAGTTTCCTTGGGATTCCTCCACACATTTGCCACTTGAGGGATTTCCATTTCCACGCTCGCCTGGGGGCTGACAGTGCACCCCGGGAGCCAGCGTGTCCCCGTGGGGAGGGGGTTGCATCCCACGGCCTCCTCTGTCGTGGTCCCCGGCATGCAGCTGTGCTGGACCGGTCTCCATGGAGACTGTCACTGCAGCAACGGGGACCTGCCATGCTCCTGGGGCTGGGGAGGATGCACAGGGGACCAGGAGCACCGCTTCCACCTGGGAAAGGGAACACCGGGTACCCACACGGCTCCTTCCTGCTTCCCAGACCGTTCCCCTGCACCGGCAGGGAATCCTGCCTGCGGTCCAGCAGCCTCAGCGCCTGCCTGAGATCAGTCCCAGGGGAGCTGGGAATATCGAGCTGTCACGGTGGGTACGGCACCGGGAGGGGGCCGTGCTCGGGGTGTCATGGCAACAATTTATTGAGTTTCCATAACCTCCCTTCCTGCGGAGGTGCGGACAGAGCCCGGGATGGGAACACCACTGCAGCAGCCCCCGGGTGGGCAGAGCTGCTCCAGGAGGGGATTCCTGCCCTTCCACCACGACACAGCCATTCCAGAACCGCTCACACGTGGGGTGGGGAAGGACCCCGCGTCCCCGGGCAGATCCCCGCTCCCTCCTGCCCCCCGTTCCACCCCACTGCCGGAGGGAAGGAGGAGGACAGGACCACACGACTCCCTGCAGTCCGTGGCTGGTCCCACCACCCCTTCTTGGTTCACCCCAAAACTGTTTCCCACCAGATGAAACCCTTTCAATGACACCTCCGCGGTGTCCCCACCCCACGTGCACCACGAGAGGGAGACCCGGGCGTGGCTCTACTGCCGGGAAATCCCTGGCATAGGGCCCACACGTGTTTGTGCCTGGATTGCTGGGCTGTCTGTGTCCCTGCACGGCTGCCCCCCTGCCCAGGCTGGGCACACACGCCAGGCTTTGGAGCTGGCGCCGCACAGATGTGGAACGATGCCACAAACTGCCACGTGCCCATCGCTGCCCCCTGCAGCTAAAACCTAAGGAAAAGCCTCATCATTTCCCAGAACACCTGCCTGACAGGGGAGCCTGCAGCACCGGCAGACTGGGGCCAAGAATAAGCTCCCAAATGTCAGCACATCCTGTCCCCTCCAGGGCCAGCTCTGGACACTGACCTTGCAGGGACCAGCAAGGCTCAGCTGTCCCCACACCAGCCCAGCAGCAGGACCAGGTGCTTCCCACTGCAAATATCTTTGCTGGAGAAGAGAAAGAGCCAGGGGAACGGAGAACTGAGGGTATTAGCAAGCCATGACAATCCCCACTGTTACCAATCACGATTTTTCCACAGGGATTTATTCCACCTGCCAACAGGCCAGAGCAGCAGCCATCTGTGGTGAGAACGGGCTGGCAGCAAGGCCAGGGCATCTCTCTGGGCACATGTCTGCAGGCAATGAGAGCTGGTGCCCAGCACAGCACAGTCTGGAGCATTCGCCAGAGATGGAGCATCCCCTAATTCACCCACTTGGCCGAGCCCCCAGCGCTGGGCAGGGCTGTTCCCTTCAGCACATTTTCCAGGGCTTAGCTGGAGCTTAAACAAACCCAGTGGAGGAGGTTCCAGTCTCCCCAGCCCTGGAGCTTGCTCTCCTCGTGCTGTTTAAAACAGCCCCAGCTCCTCACACGTGCTTTAACCCGCATTACCCATGGCCAAGAGGTTATCTGCAGATCCACACCACTGCTCCCCATCACTTGGCAGACAGCAAACCCCAGGCTCCAGAGATAAGAGATGTGGCTTTGGCAGCCTGGAGGTTTCCAGCCGTACACCCTGAGCCAAAGGCTCTCCCAATCCTCCCTCTTTGTGCCTGTTTTGCAGCCTCCAGGGATTAAAGAAGTCTCCACCATGTGCAGTCCCCTCTCACCATTTTCTTTGGATACCTTCCAATGGCTTTACATCCTTTTTTCCTTATTTCCAGGGGGCCCCACCAGCGCGGGGAACACCACAGAGGAGCAGCACATCCCCCCTTGGGCAGCGCTGCAGCCTCTGGGCACACACCCGGGCGGGGGCTGTGCTGGAAATCGGATGAAGCTCATTCCCAGGGGCCCTCCATTGATTTCCGTTGCCTGACGACAGGAAAGCTTTATAATCCTATTAACTAAACACCCTTTCAAGCAGCACTGGGAAGAGTGCAAAGGGGACTTGTATAAGCAGTCACAGCCACCCCGTGCAGCACCCAGCTCCAGTAAATACTGGATAAATGTCCCAAAAGCAGCGCTGTGACACCCACAGTGGCCAGGGAGGGGTCAGTGGTAGCCACCACAGGGAAAAGTTGGATGCCACCACAAAACACAGGCTCTGGCTGCGGTCACTGAGCCAGGAGACTTTGCACAGGGTGCCCACACAGGCAAACTCACAGGAGCTGGCCTCTGAACTACTGACAAATATCACTGCACCTGGCCCTACTTGTGGGTGTTTGACTGCAAAAGATACACAGCTTGGGCCAAAATATATAAACATTCCGTGGGAGAATGGGAATTTCCTCGCTGCTTTCTAAGGAGAAGGGATACATTTCATCACAAGAGCGCAGCCCTCTCCCCCAGTTAGCATCGGCAAGCAGAGGAGGGAGGAAAAGCCATAAATCGAGCTTGCAGGGGATGTAAAATCCCAATTTCCGAGCCAGTCCCAGGCAGCCAGAGCCATGCTGCATTTCCATGCGAGGGGGAGAAGCCGCCAGGCTCCGCTGAGCTCCAGGGAAACGCTGCTGAGCCGCACGCAGGGACAGGGATTGGAGCAGCCGCGGGTCCTGCGGCCACACCTCCCTCCAAGTGCCACATGAGGGGCTGTGCCACCGCGCACAACAGGGCTGGATGCCCGGCTGATGCCTCGTCCGGCTGAAATCCCTGAGGGATCCCTCCAAACGGCAGGTGGGGATATCCGCAGCCTGGGGAGGAGGGCCTGTGCTGCGGCAGGAGGGACGCAAACGCCTTGCCAGCAGCAGAAATGCACCTTCCCCGGGCTGCGGGAGCGTTTAGCAGCCATCTCCCCTTCCTCTGCCTTTAATTAGTTATTCACACAGCACTGCAAAGTGCCAGGGCTGGTATTTCCCATGATGGGTTACGGATGCAGAGGCACAGGATGGGCTCTTTGTCCGGGGACACGGTGTCACAGCACCGCCAGCAGTGCCACACACGCATTGACAGCACAGGAGGCTGGGCATGGTCTCCTGAACAACCCCTTCCTCCTTTTGGGCTCACCCCAGTGCGGCAAAATCAGCTGCCCTCCACAAGCTCTGGGGAAGGAGAGTGTCCAGTCCTCCCACACCGGACACAGGCTCTGCCTTCCAAACCCCCCACCAAGGCACAGTGCTTGCACCAGCCTCGTTATTTTGGTGCCACCGAGGACGGCACAGCCACCAGAAGAGCCTTCCTGTCGCCATGGAAATGCTGAACGGGAGGGTTTGAAGCCTGCTGGGACTTTCAACCTCTGCCAAGAAAAACAGGGCCCTTAAACGAGGGGGAGATTTGTGCTCCCTTTGGCCTGCTGGGCGTGGGGCAGAAAACGTGGGACTTCTCCCAGGGTAAAAACCTCATGGGCTGAGATAAGAACAGTTTAATTAGTGAAAAAAAAAAAAAAAGAAAAAAAAAAGATGATGATGATGATGATGATGAAAAAGAAAGGGCACCCAGCCCTGCTGCTCCAGCCTCCACACAGGCAGGGCTCAGCCCCATCCCTCAGCTGCTCCTGCCCTGGACCAGCTGCCCTCTCCCAGTGTGCACCCACAGATACCCCACAGCTGGGGCAGCAGTGCCTTTCTGGGCCTGCACAGCCAATGCTTTTGCACACCTCGACCACCGTCACCATCGTGGGAAGCCTCCTCCATCCCCTCCCAGCAGATTCCACCACTGGCTCTGCACCCGGGGCTGCCCAAACTCCTTGGAGAGGGGCTGGGAGCAGCCAAGGGCTGGCGGTGCTCCTGTTCCCTGTAATTCAGGAACATGGCTGTGCTCCTGTTCCCTGTAATTCAGTCCCCATGAGCAGGGTGTTCCTGCCTGCCCTGGACTTTGCCACGCCACCCTGGCTGCCCTTTGTTGTTTTTGACGCCGGGGATGTCACCTCCCCGGGGAGGTGAAGAGCTGTGTTTGTGTGGGACACGGCCGAGAGGGACAGGCAGGAAACACTCGGTGGGAAATCCACTGGGGGATGGAGCCAGCGAGGCCGAGGGGCAGGGCGGCTGCTGAAGATTTCAAAGGGACCTCCTGGCTGCACTGAGGGATGACCTCGACCTCCCCATTCCGTGCTGAGGGCTCGCACGGAGCCGGCCGGGCTCCTTCAGGACTTTGCAGGGTTTGATTCCTGCCGCCAGCCCAGGCAGGGAGTGGGAAACAGAGTGGGACTGCATGGGAGAGGGAAGATAAAAACAGACAGCAGATGTCCCGAGAAACCCATGAGCCAGACTCGGCTTGCGGGTGTTATCTGCCCTCACGAGACCAGGCTCACACGGCCACATCCTGAATCCCGGGCACAGCATCACCTCTGGCTGTGCCAGCAACCCGCACATCTCCTCCAGGATGCCAGGAGCGCTCCTCCAGTGATCCCTCCTGACAGCGCTGGCCAGCCCACAGCAATGGCTGCACCACACCTCACTCCTCTCCTCCTCCCTTTCTCTTCTAGACCCTACAGGGAAGTGCAGGGCCTGATCTGGGATGCCTTGACATCCCACATGTTTTGATATCCCAGAGCTCTGCCACCACCTCTAAAGTTTTTGGTTTTCTCCAGATGCCACACAGGGCAGGACAGACCAAGGAAGGGCTTCTCCACCCTCTGACCCATCGGGGCACTGCCACACCCCTTCCTTCTCCCCCAGCCCCTTCATTCTCCTTCTCCCTTTCTCCCATCTTTGAAATGTCTCTCTAGGCAGGGTGGTGAAGGACCCTGAATTGCAGCTACACCTATTCCAGGGAGCACGTGAGCTTCAGCAGCTCCAAGCACAGGAGACAGGAGCCACAGCAAACCCGGCAGCACCGAGGGGGCTGCAAATCCTTGCAGAAGATGAACACCCGCTGCACTGTAGGGCCTCGAGGGAGCGGAAACTCTGTGATCCCCCAGCACGCCAGCACCGAGCCGCCTCTGACGTCAGCTCATGTCTACAAACATTGCCTTTGACCCGCGGCCAAGGCGTGCAGCGCAGCGGAATATCAGCGGAGACAGCGAATATCCGCGGAGACACCCGCACAGACCCGCCCCGGGCGCACCCGCGGTGCCTTGGGAGCCAAAAGGTCCTCAGGAAACCCAGCCACTTAAAAATGCAAATCCTCAAGGAAAACAGATGGGTGAACCCCACCGCAGGTCACGCGGGCTGGACTCGGGCGATCCCAGCAGGAAAACCTGTCAACATCTGGAGGCTCCGCCAGCGCATCCCGCGGCAGCCGGCGCCGGGCAGAGAGGGATGGATTTTGTTTGGGAGCACCCAAACAGCTGCCAGCAGCTGCCACTGCCACCCCTGAACGCCAGGGCTGTGACAGTCCAGCCACAGCACGTGGAAAACTCTCCCGACGTGACACTGGAGGCGCGGATGCGGCAGCCTGGAAAGCGGCGCCGGCACCTCTCGCTCCCGGCCCCGGCACCTCTCGCTCCCGGCCCCGGCTGATGGAAAGGTCACGCGTTCCCTGCTGTTTACGGAGCGCTGGGGGAGAGCTGGGGGAGGGCTTGGCTGGTGACAGCGGGGACAAGCGCAAAAGGAAGCGGTGGATCAGGGGTTTCTTTTCATAGGAGGGACGCGGTGACTGACACGGCCTCTCCCAGCGGACCCACAGAGGATTTGGGGGCTGGACCAGAGGTGTCCAAGGATGGAGCTGGCTCATGTTACTCATCACCATGAAGACAAGCACGGCTTCTCCTGGGTGAGCGGTGCCCAAACACCGAGCTCTGCTCCCCACAGCGGAGCCCAGCTTGGCGAGCTGGGCTTTCCCAGGGAGCTGGACGCCGGCCCTGTCCACGCTCCCATCACCGCTGACCCTTCCCAGCGCTGAGGAAGCGAAGCCACGGCAATAACTCATAGGGAAAACAACAGTGCCATCTGCTGCACAGCCCCGCTGGGCTCGGGGCAGCCCTGGCCGGCCCTCGCAGGGCTCACACAGCCCGAAAGCCACACCGGGCACAACATATCCCCAGCCAGCGCCGAGCCAGCAGCATCACTGCAAAGGGAAGGCAGCCCCCCAGCTATCCTGATGGCCACTCACAGCTGGACGGCCTCTGGTTTGCACGGAAAGCACAGGACAGCAGGATGAGGAGGCAGAGCAGAACAGAGAACGTCCTGGCGCCCATCTAGTGACTGCGGAGTGTGAAGGACACGGAGGAGGGAACAAGCTCACTTGGCAAAAGCAGGCAAACATTCACCCTCCTCCATCAGCACCCTGGAGCTGAGGCCCATCTTCCAGCCTCTCCACACGCAGGGGGAGGGGGAAGAGGGAAGCGGCCCCGAACACTCACTGGGCCTTGACAAGCTCCTTCACACCATCCTGAGCATCTCCTTTGGAGAGAAATCCCAGATCCTGGCACTAGGCACCGTGCACTCCCCCCACCTGTACTGAATCACCCCGATATCCCAGGGAAACTGCAGGTGGTGGGGGCACCTGGGAGAGCAGGGTCAGCCTGAGGGAGCTGATAGTAGCTCCTCTGCCTCTCCAGGCTCAGCACCCGTGTGCAGTTGCCAGTTAACCAGCCCTGCCCCACAAGTGGTGGCAGCTTGGTGGCAGGTGAAGCAGTTTCCCTGCACACACTGCCTGGAAAGCGCGCTGGCATCCTCGTCAGATGGGTTGCTATAGCAATGGGAAAGGTATCAGAAGCAAAATCCATGGTGATGGATAGTGCAGATTGCTTTGGTGATCACCACCTGAGATCAGCAGCCCTGACTGCCCTGATCAGGTCCAGCAGCCAGGCACCGTTTAAGGAATGACAGAGTGAAAACACTGCGAGGAGATGCAAAACACAACCCCAGAATAACCCCTGAAAAGCTCCTCATTTCTTCACTTAAAGAGTCATCTCTGAGCAAACTGGCCCCGAAGATAATACAGTGCACTGAGCTCGGGGATGTCAGATCCATCATTACAACGTCCCAGAGATTTATTCTGGAGCCTGCAGCAGTCGCTGCATCCTCTGCTCATGTCTGATCAGCCCAGGCACAGACACAGGCGTGAGTGGGAGCTCCAGATGGAGTGGCTGAGCCATGCCGAGGAGGGACTTTGCATCTCTCCACCTGCTGCCTCCCAGCCCCTGCTGCCAGCTGGACGCTTGCTTGCTGTCACTTGTTGCCAGCTCGCCCCCCTGCCCCTGCAGAGCAGCGCCAAGAGTTAACTCTGAGCCACTGGAGCCACTTCAGATGCTGGGAGCAGATGAAAGGAAAGACAAAACCAAATCCAGCTCCAGCCTTGCTTGCCTGCACTCGTGCTCTCTGAGTCCTGCCCCCAGCCAGCCCCAAGACCGTTCATCCACCATCTGCTCCCTTCTCCTGCCCAAATGGCCAGAAAGGGAGAGAGGGGATGAGCCTGCTGCTCTGGGAGCTTGGTTCAGGGTGGAAGCCACCTTCTGACCCAGCTCAAGAGCAGGTTTCCGCTTTAAAGGCTAAAATTCACCCTTGCACATGAACCTTTGCTTTCACAAGTCAGGACACCTGGAACAACACACCTGCAGCACTTAAAGATGAAAAAAAAATCTCCTTGTTTGCTCAGCTTATTTACTTTGTAACACTCAGTTTTACCAGTTGTTTTTGTGGGTCTTTCCCATAGCAACCAGGGAGAGAAACATTTACAAGGCATGAAAAACGTAGCTGTACAGCCCTCAGAACTGGCAGGGTGCAGCTGCGGGTGCAGCTGGAAATTCCTCTTAACTGGTAGCCACAAACAACAGGACCTCAATGAATTGCACCCTTTAAAAGGCAGAGTGGCTCATCCTCTTCAGCAGGCAGAATCAGGGCTTTCAACCTCTGCTTTCCACCCACGCAGGATCCTGGGCTTGGAACAAGTATCTCTACGTGCCTCAGTTTACCCACATAAAATATATCTATAAATAAATATATAAAATGGGGTAAGCATAAAAAAGCGACAGGAAGACTAAAGCTGAGACCTTAATGCAAAACATTCCGTAGGATGCAACGTGCATCCCCCAGCCTGCGAGGCTGAGCTCTGGACATCTGTTTCTAGACAACCTTACACCTTTAATTTTCTAGGTCTTCCAGCAAGATCAATCTTTCCACTCCATAATGATAGAGAACTCTTGTTCTTGTCCCGTGGCAGGGTCAGGAGCCAAACTCCAGTATTTTGGTTGCCCTTTGCCAAAGGGACCTGCCACCATCCATCCAGCATGTGCTGGTGCTGGCACCAGGGCCTGCCTCATACACGTGCCCCCAAGAGAGCTAATTCAGCTTTTGTTTATTAGGCTGGGCCAAGGTGAGGGAGGCCCAGACCAAACAGACCCACAGGGTGCAGGAGGCAGCTCTGGAATGCACATTTTCCAGTCCAAAAATGGATCCCAGCCCACTTCTCCAGCACAGCATCAGCCCTTCCCTTTATTCATCCCTGGTCTCCAAGGAGCCATTGCTGCCCACTTACCTTCCCACCACCCCCACAACGGCAGCAGCACAGACCCCCCTTCCCAGGGCTGGGATCAGGAGGGGAACATCAGAAGAGGAATAGAAAGTAAAAAGTCAGAGGAGCATCAGGACCAAACCGAGAGTCACGTTCTGGTGCCACCCCCAAATTTCATGCCTTTGCTCCATCCTCCCCTGCCCCAAAAGCACCAGTGGGTTTGGGAGTGCAGAACTTTAGCCCACCTCGGCTCGATTTAGCTTCTGTGGCCTCATAAACACACCAGGCAGAGACAAGGGACCTGCTGATGCCACTTGGCCTGAGCGGTGCCAGGAGAGCTGGCCCTGGCTTGGCACAGCACGTAGCAGCGCCAGCCTGCCAGCAGCATCGCAGCACAGCGGCTGCTGCAGCATCGCAGCGCCTTCAGACCCCGTCCCAAACTGTCTCCCTGTCGTTCCCAATCCTCCACCTCCTCTCCCACCAGCCGCATTTACCCATTAAGCAAACAGAATATAAGAAAAATAAGAAAAAACATTGAAAAACAGACTTCCCCCAGTCCCTCGGCAAAGCTGCTGCTTCTCCTCCGCTGAAGCCCCCGCTGCAGACCAGGGGCGCGGGCTGCTGGCACGTACAGCGTCCCCCGACCCCAACAGGCAGCAAGGGACGAACACCTGCAGCTACAGACCCCCAGCAAGCCCCGCCAGAGCCCCCCGGCTCCCTGGCACGGCGCACGCATCAGTCACTCGCCGCGGACACGCGTGGGCCTCCCTGAGCCCCCTCTAACGAGGGTTCTGGGGGGGGGCCGAGCCCGGCAACAGCGCACCGGGTCGGGGGAATTCGGGGGGACAAAGCCGGCGGGCGCCCCGCGCACTCACCTGGGTGTCGATCATCATCGTGCCCCGCTCATAGCCCCAGCGCCGCGCCGAGAGCCGCTGGCCCCGCTGCGGGTGCCGGGGCCGCACTCACGGCCCCGCCGCGCTGCCCGGCGGCCGGGGGCGATGCTCCGCGCCGGCCATGGGCCCCCGCCGCTCCCGCGGAGCCGCCAGCGCGGAGCGCCGAGCGCGGCCGGGAGAGCCGAGCGCGGGGCGGGACCGGGGCGGGCGCCGCTACCGGGAGGGCGGGGGCGGCTCCCGGCTCTGCCCGGCCCCCCGGCCCCGTTCCCGGGAGGGTGGGTGCGCGGCTGCAGCGGGGGCACTCGTGGGCACCTCTCTGGTGCCACCCGCGCCCGTGGGCGCACGCACGGGCACCGCTCCAGGGGCACCTGGGGCACCCCTCCGCTCTTCGCGTGTGTTTTCCCCCGGGAGTGGGAGCTGCGGACGCCGCGGGGCTGGCAGGACCTGCGGGAAGGCACCGTGCAGACCCCGCCGGGGAGCAGGTGGTGTGGGTGGGGAGCGGCGCTGCCGTGCGGTACCAACAGGAGAAGAGCTTGGGGCCGTGGTTTAGAGACCCCCGGGACCCTTCGGGCTGTCCCCAGCCGAACCCCTCCAGGAGGAGAGGCCGGGGCAGGGAGCCAGGGCACGACACCGACACCCGGCTGCTCATCTCCGCTCAGCCCCGCACCGAAACGGGGCACGGGGGCACCCCCGGGAAGCGCTGCTGGAGCTGCGGGCGCACGGCCGGAGCGCTGGAGCGGGAGCTGGGGAGCCGGCGGGGTTGCCCTGGAAACAGAGCGGCTCCGGTCCGCATCGTTTGTCATCGTGAGGCCGATGACATGAGCCATTACAGCGATGGCAGAAGAAGAAGGAGCCGGGAGAAGCTGCGTCAGTCCATGGCCGAGTGCTCCCAGGCGCTGCAGTGCTGGTCCTGGGCACCTACATCCCGCAGCCACCCCCCTTTCTCCGGGGTCACAGCGGGAATGAGCCACAAGGCACAGCCCATCGCACCTGACCGTCCCGGTCCTCCGGGGCTCCGGGCCAGCTGAACCAGCAGCTCTGGCTGGGGAGCGCAGCCAGGAAAGGAAAAGGTGCTGCCAGGGCTCTGGCTCTGGCACTAGATGCTGCTACAGAGCAACATCGTTCTAATTATAGAAACGGTGTCAGTGCTCAGCAGTGAGAAAAACACGTACTTCAAAAGGTCTAGAACTGTGTGATTTACTGCTGGCGAAACTCACAGAAAACCACGCCAGAACGAAAACCGTTTTTAAATGTGATTTGTACTCATCTGGCTCGCTTTAAATTGGCTGAAGGCTCAGCAGGGGAGCAGGGGGATGAGGTGGGCATACGAGCAGTAGAGATTTGTGGTTAAAACTGCGTTTCTACTCCTAGGGCTTTACACTAGTTTTACACAAAACAGCAACATTTGGTGGATCTATGTTTAACCTAAATATAGCACGGGAAAGTCAAATCAGTACAGCAACACTCGTGGAGAAAGGAGGGAGTCTGGTGGGCAGGCAGACATTCAAATGTCACTCTTCAGATGTGTTTTTCTAGTGACGATTCCCTAAATTATTTGATTGTGTGGAGCAGAACCGCAGGGTTGGGGATTTACCGTGAGTAAAGTACAACCCAACCCACTCCTGTAACTCCTTCTCCAGTTCCTGCTGTCCCCAGAACGGCCTGTCACTGTCACTGTCACTCCACCTGGAGAGCAGCTGTTGCTCTGTGTGTGTCAGCCCTGGGGTCCCACGGGGACTTGCTGGGGCAGGAGGTGAAGCGGAGCAGGTGGGACTCAAGTGAGAAAATAATAACCTTGGTGCTAAGAGCTGCCCTTTGAGATAGGAGCAAATCCCCGTGGAGTGACCCAGACTGGGCCCTGTGTGAACACAGAACAAGAGACAGAGACAGCTCCTCCCTCAGAGAGCCACAGGCTGAACAGGTGGGACAAAGGGCAGGGGAGTGAACCCAGCAGCTCTGGCAGGGAGCTCCCGGCCTCCCAGCTCCTTTCCACCACCGCGCTGCCTCAGCTGCATGAAGCCAGCCAGATGCACGTGGCTTTTCCACAAGCTGGTGTTGTGCAGGGAACGTGTAACTGATGTTCTTACCCCTCCTCATCTCCCTCTGCTCAGTGAACATCTCATTTCCGTGCCCCAAAGCCACACATCTCACCCACAGAAAGTTTGACTAAGCCAGACCCTTTGTAACTGGTGCTGTGTGGTACAAAACGACATTTCTGGTCAAAAATGTCAGGGAACATCAGCTGTGGGAGGGGAAACCCAAACAGGAGTGGAAAAGAGTCCTTAATTTGGCTTAGTGGAAATGATTCTTGTGCCATCAGTGGGGAGAAGGAGAGGATCACAGTCTGGCCCCACCTCCAATCATACTCAGTGCTGGAAGTTTCTGTTTCACACCAGGCAGAGAAATTTGCCCTTTGGGGGTGGGTGCCCTGGGCAAGGCAGCAGCAGGGAGAAGGAAAGAAACAGCCTGTCAGATGGGTGCTTAAATCAGAGGGACAATGAATGATGAGTCTGTTGCAGCCGAGCAGAAAGGGATGGAAGGAACACGGGGCCCTTGGGAAGGCAACAAGCCGCTGATCTGAGGCTGGGTTAAGAGCTTGAGTGGCAAATACCTTGAGTGCACAATGACATCCCCAGGCAGTGGGGTTTACTTACATGTGGTGATTCACTTCTCATGCAGTTCCCTGCATTTCCAAATCCAAATTCCTTTGGCACAAGAACGCTTAAGACTACATTGTCCCCTGTGGTGAGTGGAGGAAGACAAGAGTGACACTCTGCTGCCTTCCTGCCGAGTGCCTCAGTTTCCCTGCTGTGCACTGGGTGTGGGTGGGGAATGCACATCAGAAAGCAGGTCCTGGTGAAGCTCCCACACTGCACACAAGCCCCAGGCTGCACAATCCAAACTGGGAGAAGGAAAGCTTGCTGCTGCTGGTGGGGGAAGGGGATTAATCAGCAGGAGATGACAACAGAAGTCCAGCCTTTCATTAATTAGAGGAGGGCACAAGCTGATTCAGGGAACATCTCCCACACAGCACCGGGGGGGTGTTTTTCTGCAGCCATTCTCCTGCTCCCTGGAGGAACTGGGAGTTTGTGGGTACTGCTTGAAACCACAGCCCCGTGGAGCAGAACTGTGTCACACAACACAAGCCATTCCCCCGGGGAGAAGCTGCAGGCCTGCCAGGAAAATAAACATGTTTGGCACAGCACAAACCAGGCCATTACCCTGTCAATCAGAGGGCTGAGGATTTGGCCAAAAGGCAGCTTGGATGCAGAGTTCAGACCAAGCCCTTCACAATTTTTTCGAAATAGGTACCCCAGAACACACAGACCACCCTCCATCACCCATCATCTCTGCTGCAGAACTCCTCTCACAGAGGATTTATGAGTATCTGCACAGGAACTCAATAATTAATGTGGCAGAATGAAGCCCTATGGCTGCAAACCCAGAGCAATTTCCAGCAGAACTAAGGCACAAGGGGAATTGGCCATTGCCACAGCTGATCTATGGATTTGTGGCTGCTATGGAACTTCACGTTTTTCTTGGAATCTGAATACTTTTCTACGAGACCTAGCCCAGCCCAGCCATGTTCTGACACCAGGAGATAAAATTATCTGGCTTGTCCTGTGCAGAGCAGACTGGACAGCTCCTTCTGGCTGGTAAAGAATCCATATGCATATATGTATAACTGGCATAATGAGAACCCAGTTTCAGCATGGCCTCGAGGCACTAACTCTTTAACAAATAAGAAACAGACAGTAATAATCCTGGGCTGGTTAGAAATGTATCTTTCTGGAAATATTTGGGTAAGTATTTTTCCTCACCATTTTGGCTTACATGAGGTGCATGGTTACCCAACATAAATGGCAGGGGTTTCAGTTCTGGTTTAGTTATGTAAAGGGGCATCTTCCTCCTGCACCACATCCCTAAGAACAGTCTGGAAAAAATGTAATAAAGACCCTTTGCTGGATTAAGCACAAATCAGCCGACCCAGCTGCCAGTGGGGCTTTGGGGCTGGAGGTATTTTGGGTACCTTATCTATATTACAGGTACCGTGAGAGCTTTTCTAATTAGTCTTCTGGAAGATGAAATGCCTGCAATGACAGTGGCAAGTGCCATTTCCAGCCTGCTCACACAGGACTGAAATGGCTCGTTAAGTCGTCTGCAATCAGTGGTGGGGCCCTAAAGCTTTGAATACTTGATTCGCTGCCATACAGCAATTTTCTCATGTGAGGAGAAGCAGGAGCAGTCAGGCACCTCTTCCCCATTTTCCCTCTCTCTGCCAAATGAGCTTTTCTTTTTTTTTTTTTTTTCTTTTCTTTCTTTTTCCTTTTTTTTTTTTTTCCCATAAACTGTTCCCTTAGAAACAGCCTGTTCACCCTTTCACCCTGCTCCTCCTCTCCCTGCCGTTCCCTGCAGCTCCCGTGGCCTCTCTCCTGCTCCCTCTGAGTGAACAGGGACTGACGTGCTCAGCCCTTTGGTAGCAGAGGGAGATGATGTTTCTGGCAGCCCTGCTGTGACAGGGGAGGTGGCACGCTGTGACCTCAGCTGACAGCCACAGCCGTGGCGGCTCCCCAAGGGAGCTGTCAGGCTCTAAACGCCTGGTTCAGCTCCTCATCACATCCAAGGAGAGAAAATGTTAACCCCAGCCCACTTCCAGCTCTGCACTGAGCTCCCAGCTTCACCAGAGCATTTCATTACGGAATGAAATCATCCTGTTTGCTGTCAGCTCCAGCAGCTTCTCGCCAATTTGTTTCACAGAGCTCAGAAAAATTGGAAGGGGCTGAAGCAATGGAGAGGAACACGAACATCTCAAAACCAGATTTTTTGTGTTGGAAAAGATTACATGATCCACAGAGACATGTGACCCAGGGAAAAGGTTCAGAGCACATCTGTGATTGAAATAAACCCGAAGAAGTTCAGTCTGCTCTGAGCTGTGCCAGTTCTGTCTAAACTTGGGTCTCCAAAGCACAGATGGGAATTTGGGAGATAACTGCTAGATGAGTTCACACTGTTTGTCCTGTCAGACCAGGGCTCTTACTGGCAATGCCTGGCACCAGCTCTCTGCTGAGGAGGTCCAAGAAATCCTGCTGCACACTAGTCAGGGGTAACATACTCCAAGTGCAAGCTTACTCCTGATTCTGACAAAGGGTGTTAGTTTAAATCACAATTTGGAAAATTTATTGCCCTGCAATGTTCTTTTTTTTTAAGTGAAAAGGTCTCTACCAGAACTCAAGGTCTTCTCCTTCTCCACAGGAATGTCAAATATCATTTTGATCTTGTTAAGTTTCCACCAGGCCTCAGGAAAACACTCAGGCAAAGGCAACTGCAGCCATGCATTGGATAACTGGCCTTTTGGATGTTTTTTTGTGTGCTACAGCCTCAAGCAGGATGTATTTACAAAGAGTAGGAATCCAGAAACCTTTTCAGTCTCACCTGCACTGTGACTGCTGCTTCTGAAATGCATTTTGACTCTGTTCTCCAGAGGAACTATCAACATGTTCCCTTCCCAGTTTGTTCCTACAAGGAACAAAAATTCATGGTGGGGCACATTCTGCGGGAGCTGATTTTGGTGTCTTTGATTGTGTGGATGATCTCTCTGCAGGGATCGGATGGTCTCAGACCTCTCTGTAGTTCTTATCCACTGTGGAAACACAGATGAGGTGGATTTCGGGGGGCTTTGGCTTCCTGTCATCCCATATATACTCTGGAGAAAGCACCTTGGAAGGTTTGTGGCACAGGAAGTGCCTGTTGAGGTGACTCTCCTCCTGCCAGGCTGCCACAATCCCTTTGGCTTTTGTCTCCAGGATGGTCATGTGGCAGGTCTTGGTGAGCTCATAGACCTTCCTGACCAAGCCTCCAAACACGGCTCCTCCACAGTAGAAATCCCCTTCTCCCTCAGGGATGAAGGCTGCCGAGGAGCTTCTCCTCTCACAAGGGAACTGCTCTCAGGGGACTTGGGAGTAGCCAGGGTGGTTGGCTGCCACCACATCCCCCAGGATCTCGGGGCCCCAGGGGCTGTGGGACACCATGCTGATGTCCAGGCAGAAGAGGCACTGATGGCTCACCTCGGCCACGCGCTGGTTGATGGTCTCCATCCTGCACATGGACATCTCCTGCCAGCTGGAGTAGTTCTGGATGGGGATGGTGACAAGCCTGCACCCTGGCTGCAGCTGGACATGGGGAATGGCCTCGGGGCTGTCTGTGAAGGTGTAATAGCTCACCTGGGAGCCCCACAGGAGGTGTCGCTCGGCCGACTCCAGGAAGCGCCACACAAACCTCGTGTACCTGCACAGACACAGCCCATGGAGAGCACTGCAGGGACAAGGAGGGGCTTTCTGTGGAGAGGGACTTTTTGCAAGGGCATGGAGTGGTAGAGCAAAGGGGGAATGGCCTTCAGCTGAAGGAGGGCAGGGTTAGATCAGATATTAGGAAGGAATCGTTCCCTGTGAGGGTGGGGAGGCCCTGGCACAGGGTGCCCAGAGAAGCTGTGTCTGCCTCTGGATCCCTGCAAGTGTCCAAGGCCAGGTTGGTGCAACCTGGGATAGTGGAAAGTGTCCCTGCCCATCGCAGGGGGTGGAAGGAGATGAATTTTAAAGTCTCTTCCAACCCAAACTATCCCAGGATTCCAAGGGGAGGAATGGTGGATTACAAAAGGCATGTTAGTGAATGCAGGACAAGGAGTGAAGAGAGTTCACTGATTATCACTGCAAGAATCCACACACTACACAAGCAACAGGTGTAGTGGAGGATGAGGAATAAGGGGATTATCCCCATTTTGACCAGCTCTAATTCCCAAGCCACCTGCTAATTCTTAAAAAATACTGCCCACACTTCAGGTTCCTTAATTGTTGTCATCCCGTGGGCTTGTGTGATTATGGACGCACTACACAGGCACAAAAGCCCCCTTTAAACTGGGACAAATTCCAGGAAAAGAAAAGCCAAAATCATCTTTCCATAGAGGAAAGGCATCACCCTGAGAACTGTGTCCACTGAGTGTTTCCCTTACTTTCCAACAGCAAAGGCTGTCACCCCTATGCTCAGGTTCAGGGTCTGTAGGCACTGTCCAGGATCTCAGGATTGAAGGTCCCTTCCCAGATGATGGGGACCAGCCATGGTGTGACTGTCAGCCCATCCTGGTAGCTGAAGGGGGAATAAAAAAGAAATGCTGATGAAATGTAACTTCTCGTTTTGGTGTTGAGGCCAGTAAATGTGAAAGAAGCACTAAAAAGGCAGCGAGAAGAGTGTGTGAATCAGCATTAATTCATCATGGAGGGTATTAGCCTCAGGTATTTTCTCCCTGCACTCTGATTTGAGGTTACAGACACAGATATTTCAACTCCTGGGCTGAAATTAAGCACTTTAAAACATCAGCAAAAACCTGAGGATCTGCTAAAATCTCATTTAAGGACTTTTCTGCTGAGGAGAGTTTAATGACCACTGAACTCTCAGAATGGGAAGCTGTGCCTATTTGCTATCAGCCTGATGCAGATCGCTACAAGCAGATTAAAGCACAAGTAATAACATGAAAATTACTATAAAAATACACCCCATTGCTGTGTTATTAAAACACAGCTTGCAGCATGACAGCTTATTTTTCCAGTATTTATATATAGCTCCAACACATTCAGATACAATTTAAAATGCTGTATGTGAGCCAGCATTCAAATGTGTAACAAAGTTAGAAAAAAATCCTTAATCTCCTGTGAGGAAAGTGGAAATACTGAATATAAATGCAGCAGAATCTGATTATGCCCTATTACAGCTCTGCAACGCTGTTTCAATTTGCTGCTTTGTTTTCAGTGTTTCATTCTTACCTTTTTGATTTTAAAAGGAGATGTCATTTATGGTGCAATTCACCCCAGCCTGCTCACATCTGCTCCAGACCAGGAGCTGGAGCCCTCTGCTAATGGAATTTGGCACACACAGCACGTGGCCACACTTAGGGGCTGCCAGGCTCCCACCTGACACAGTCCCAAGGCAAAAAAAGCACCAGAACCAAACTGGGGGAGCGGTGGGGAGCAGCCTGGTGCTTCAGGCAGCAGATCCAATTAGATCCTCCAACCCAGATGTAATACTTTCAGTCTGAGAGGATACAAGAATAACAGTTTGACTCCTTCCTACAGCAATGCATGTGATTGAAGGATTAAATTATACAGGAAGAAGAATTTGGGTTGGAGAAAATGTACTGACTTGATCTGTTTCTGGGTTGGTTATCCTTTTTTTGGATGGGGGGGGGGGGGGGGCTGAGGGAAGGAAACATGCATGTTCCCTTCTCTAAGCTTTTAAAATTTCATTTTCAAGGGCTGCCCTGGGTTTCCCAGTGAGTCATGGTCATGGTCACCCTCTCAGTGCCAGTGAACTCTCTCCAGAAGACACAGAGCACAAACAGGTTCAAGATTCTCCCCATTTAGCCCAGTACATACCAGCTAATCAAGCCCAGAAGTTGATTCCAACATGGAAGAGTGAAATATTCAAGCTGAGTACATCCTGTT
Organism: Coloeus monedula; assembly: GCF_965178545.1. Lineage (NCBI taxonomy): Eukaryota > Metazoa > Chordata > Aves > Passeriformes > Corvidae > Coloeus > Coloeus monedula. Next base: position 3,946,392 of record NC_138801.1, on the reverse strand, counting down.
GAAAGGTCAGGGGGGAAATAACAGATACGTGTAAGTGTGTGTACCCACAGGGTGTGTTTGTTAACATGCAAAAGGACGTGGCTGTTGAAGGTGAACTGCTCCAGATAAAAGTCAACTCACACTAGCAGAGCCAAAGGAGGCTGTAACAACCCGAGCTGCACAGAGAGTGTGTCCAAACCACTTCCTGGTGCTGCTGTCCCAAATCTTCCCTTAAACTCCCTGCTTTGGCTGGGTCTCAGAGATTTGTCTGTGTTTGCTGAAACCGCTGCTGAAGGTCACACAGAGCACCTGCTTTATTTTGCCCTGAAATGAGCTCAAAGCTCTCCCACAGCTGGTTGCAGCTACAGCACAGCTCCAGAAGGTACTTCCCACCATCTTACAGATATTACAGATTTCCCATCTCAAAAAGAGTTCCTGGCCACGACAGAGTGTGTGTGTGCTAATGTAATATTTAGGAATTAACAGTAAGTGTGCTAATAAGTGTGCAGTAACCAAACCCAACCTTGGAGCAGCACAGGCAGCTGCTGACACACCCCTGTGGCTGGGATTCTCATGGAACAAGGTCCTGCCCAGTGTGCCCCAGGAACTGTGAGTGCTGCAAAGTGCCCGAACCAAACTCAGCAGAAACAAAGTTCAAACAAAGAAACTTACTTTGGCGCCAGCACTCTTGGCTGCTGATAAAATAATCTGTAAAAAGGAAGAAATATCCATTGAATAATACATGAATATGCCTGGAAGAGAGGAACAGCAGTTTAAAGGTCAGGAGATAAAAAGCCAGTACTTACTGGGGGAAAAGCTGGATTAGCTTCTCTTCTGTATATTGGAGTTTTATGGAGCTGCATGAAGGGGTGGGAAAAGAAAGGGATTGTTATGCTTTTCCTAAAATATCAACCAAGTCTGGCTTCAGGACCTGCTGCTGCACTGACAGCTGTCCAAATCCAGCTCCAGCTGCTGTGGATGCTGCCCTGCCTGGCCCAGGATTAGGCATCACCTGCACACACCTCCCGGGGCTGCCAAGCAAGGGACAGCTTTGGCACAGGACACACAACACGACAAGGACAGAGAGATGCTGCAGCCATCCCAGTCTGTGGGGAAATCAGAGTTTAGGGGTCAAAATGCACATGGGACTGTCAGCAGGGGTCATGGATGTGCTCCATGCATGACGTAAATGTTCCTGGTCACCTGGAGGGCTGAACTACCTGAAATACACCACATTTCCAACAGCATTCAGAGAAATAAGCACCTGACCAGACACAGTGGTTCAAAACGGGCTGAAATCATGAGAAATACCTCAATGAAACATGAATTCTTTTCTATTTGCATAATTCTGTTTTGTTTTTACAAGGACAGTAGGCCATGGTAAGGGATGGGAGAAGCCGTGGCTCTGGTCCCAGCTCTGGTGCGATGTGGCAGTGAGGAGGTCACTGGGGCTTGGTCCCTGTCCCTGTCCCTGTAAATTCTCTCTGGGAGAGCTTGTGGCACCCAGGCCAGGTCAGGCATATCAGTTTGCAGCATGCAAGGAAGCTCAAAAGCAGCTCCCCTTCAGTTGTTCAGGTCCAGAGGCCAAATGCCACGGCACAAACACATTCACAGAGTGCAGGGAGAGCGCAGATGGCAGGAGGGAAGAAGCAGAGCATGATTAGAACTGGGGGTTATTCCTCACTGTGCCAGCACTCCTGGGCCTGTTCACCTCACCTCTCTGCTTTAGGTGTCTCTGTCTAGTGAGTGGACACTTGAAGCACAGTTGTGCATGTGCAGGTGTGTGATTACACCCTGATAAAGAACCCGGCTTTAACCTTTAGTCCTGGGCTCTGTGACCCACAACAAACACAGCCTCCCCCACCTGTGCAGCCCCAGAGCTGTCCTGCAGGGCAGGCAGGCCCAAACAGCATTGTTAGCTTTTTGTTTTAAGAGAGCGACTAATTACAGCTTCATAAATAAAGAACAAGCGACTTGTTAATCACTGTTTGTGTTGTCAGTGTGAGTAACAATGATCTGTGTTACTCATTAGACACAAAAAAAATACGTACAAGATTTCAGGGCACGCAAGGTAGTAGGGCAGGTACTGCACTTTTCCACTCCCAGATGTAGCCCTGTGGGAGCAAAGAAACATCTGAAGATAAGTAATGTTGAAGGAAACCTTCCTAGGATTTTCCAAGATCACCTAAGGATCTGGCACAGATTTTGAGAGGTAACTGGCTAACTCCATGTCAACTTTGCTAATTAGTGTAGGATCTCCTGGGTTCACATTTTAACATGATGTCCTGCTGCTGAGGCAAAACTACCCACAAGGTGAAAGTACAGCAAATTGCAACATCATAAATAGGGGATAATTCATAATAATTTAATAATCAGTATTTTAATAATTAATGGAATGCCTTATCTCAGATTCCCTTCCAGCAATGTTTGAGTTTGCTCCAGAGAATCTATAAGCCACACTCAGTCATCAGAATATTCAGTTACAGAATTTGAAAGCTGCGATGTCTGACAGCTACAAACCTGTCCCTGGTGACACTGGAGTGAGTTTGGACTGTTTGAAGAGACACATACTCACCTCTGTTAAGGCCTGAGCTGAAATGTAACTGGAATATTCTGTACTTAAGCATTTGTTTGATTTACCAAAATATGAATATCGATCTAATATCGATATCCAGCTGAGACAGACAAAAACTCTCTCACAGTTTAGAGTTAGAAAGTGAATGTTTTATTTGGTGCCAGGCTCAGTGTGGGATAGCTCCCTAAGACGCAGGGCCCCAATACAAGCTAACACAAAGCTTTTTATTTACAAAAACTATGAATATCCAAAATACAAATGCATATTCATAACATTAACACTTCCCGTTCCCCACTTCGTATGGAAATGAGCTTAAATGTCATTAAGCATGCGTAGTGTGTGCTCTGGTGGTCTCGAATTGGGTCAGTGGTCTTAAAAAGATGAAGTAACTCATCTTCCTCATTTTGACCTTTTTGCCTTTCTGAACTTTAACAATCCTAATTACTTTAGTGACCTCTACGTTTCCTCTTGGGTGACTTTTGAAGGGGTTCCCACCAAGGGAGGAAATTGGTAATTGTCCTTGTTCCCTACACCAACTCATCAATGTTTCTATTCCTCGTTCTTAGCACAGCTAAGCAAACATACAAATGACAGATCATCAGTTATTTGGCAATCAGTTACTAACATCTTAAAACCCATTGCAGGTCCAGCTCTCTTAACTATTTTAATTAACTCTAGCTGGGCCCATATTCCTTCTTATTCTAACTAATCTCAACAAAGCTAGCCTATAATTAAAACCTTTATGTTTCTTCTAAATCTATGTTTCAGTTTGTGAGTTGCTACGGTGTTAGCAGCCTGATTTGGACACAATTGTTCTTTTTTCCTCACTCCCTTAGGGCCTTCTCCCTCTACCAGTGCTCCTTTATCTATTACACAAATTGCTGTTCATTCTTGCAGCTTGAACAGGGACTTCCCATAAAACTCACAGCCTTTATTTTCCCCCTCCTATGAGTTCTACCACAGGGTATCCACAGGATGTTTTAGATACGGCCGAGCTGGCCAGCAAATGCTTACCAGATAACTGCAGCAACAACACCCAGGCAGACAAGAGATCCCACCACCACTCTCCTGGAAATCATATCTTCTAGAGTAGAAGGAAGGGCAAATTCTGAATTCCAGCAGCTTTCACTCTGTAAAGAACAAAAAGAAAGGGAAGTGAGCTGTAGGTATCTCGCTCTGGGAGAAACTGGTTACTTCCTCAGCGGAGGATGAAGCTTCTCAGCAGCTTCTCTTCCAGTTCTGACGTGATGAACATGGAAAGTGCCACACTGTAAGAGCCAGGGCACTGAGGCAGCACCTGTAAAATGTCTGAGCAAGTTCTCCATTTCAGGGAGCTTTAACCCTGGGTGTAGTGTGTGAGGAGCCTTTCTGATCTGATTCCACTTTCTGTGGATTCCATTTTTTCATCTCAAGCAGCCACCCTTGGCAATGGAATCAAATCACCCACCTCAATTCTATCAGAGAGCTAACACCGTTATCACCTGAGCTGATAAACTCCACCTTTCACAGTCCAGTAACTGCCAGAGGCACTCCCTGCAAAGGTGCCAGTAGGAAAGGTAAACTGAGGTGTGACACTGGCACAGAAACATCTCACAATCCTAATGCATGTTGGGTAGACATTGAGCCAAAGAAATGATTTCCTCTACAACAGCCATGAAAATCAACTTTCCCAAGCCCAGCAGCCTCACCTTAAAACCTGAAATCAACCTATTTTTTTGTTCACAAGGAAGGAAAAGTGCCCACAGAGTGAACTTTGGTCCCTGTGACGAACACACAGAGCATTTGCATGAGGCCTCCAAAGGCGTTAGGAGCACATTAATTGTTATTACTTTTGTTATTACCTTCAGTGAGGACATGAGCAGGGAGCTGTGGATCAGGCTCATGTGTTTTTGTTTCACTGCTGCTGTCTCAGGACCCAACCCTCCACACCAAATGCTCTTCCAGGCCGGCTGGAAGGACCAGATGCATTTCCAGTTAGAACTTTCTGCTTTCTAGAATGTGATTGGAGCCTGCAGGAAAAAATAAGAAGAAAGAGGCTGTTTAGCAATTCTGTTTATAGAGTTGGTAGCATTTCTATTAGTGGGAGGAACTGGTGCATGGTGCCTCTTGGAGAGTGCTGAGGTAATCCCAGAGATCATTACTGGCTCTTGGTGAGGCACAGGACAGTGCCAGTGGATCTCAACAGGAAGGGGTGATTTTCCTCCTTTAATTTCTTCGGCTGGAAAAAGACAAGTGGCAAAAGTTCTTTAATTTGCTTTACTGTTTCACACAGAAATCCTCACTGGTGCTTCTCCCTCACCTCCCTGTGAGACAATCTAATTAGCTTCCACCAGGAAGCATCACAGAATCCTACTTAAAAATAATGACTGACTTTATATACATATATATATGTAGGTGTGTGCATATATATAAATATGTATGTCTTAAGGCCTTCCACCACTTAAAGCCTTCGTAGATTCATGCTGAGCAGTTCTGGATTCTTGCCTAAAAATGCTGCAGATCCTCAAACACAGAAGGAAGTGCAAACAGCCTTCCCCCTCGAGCTGTTATTCTGTGCTTTGACCAGTTTTATCTCATTCCTGTGCCAGTTGTGTCATGAGAGCTGCTACGCTGACGCCAGGATTTGTCAGTGCCACGTTTCTTACCTTGTGCTTGATGCTTCCAGCACATGCAAAGCAGACAAATGTGCAGAAGGGAGTTCAAACAGTTGTTTCCAGTCCTTCTTTGAGAGCTGGCTGCACACAGGGCAGGTAGGAAAGCCCTTCTCATCAGCAGGCTTCCAAATTTCCAACCAGGATCTCACTTGCTGCAGTTCAGGTCTGGGCAGTCTCTCTTTCCATTACCTGAAGGCTCTGATGTTTCCTTCCCTCTTTCTGTTCTGTGACCTCCTTCCATCTTTCTTTGTAATTCCCTAACTTCAAGATCTGGGATTATTTCTGTCAGTTCTGACTGGACTCTCTCTAATCAGCCCATCCTCGTGAAATTGGTGTCAAAGCAACCCAAATTCTCCTGCTGAGCCCTCAGCAGTATGAAGTAAAGCTGGATTACTCCCCAAACTGAAATGTTGTTACAATTCATACATTCCCGCAGGACGTTTGCCTACTTTGCAAGGACCAGCACTGGGATGACATTCAGCCCGTGGCCAAATGGAATCCACATGTTTTCTATGGAACCTCTCCCAGCCAGGTCTGTGGCATATAAACCCTTGTACTTCATGAAAACAAACTCAGTTTTCAGGCTATTTGTTTTTCTAAAACATCAAGCCCTGACTGAATCCTATTTTCCCTGGGGCTTGCAGCCCCTCCCAGCTTGATGCCACTTTCCAATTGCATAAATATCCTCTCAACATTCCCACCCAAAGCATAAGGGAACACACAAACAGTCCCACCTGGGAGCAGAGTCTCCTGGGGGTTCCCATTTTCTGCACCTGACCCATGCTCTTATCTCCATGGCATACAGAGGCTGATAGCACAGAATGTGGGTGATGGGGAAGGACAGAGGATAAAAACAGAGAGAAGAAAGGGGACTAACAGTTACCCTCAAATAGGACAGTAAAATTAACACAGAATAAAAAAAGTTGTTCTGGTTATTTTGGTGCAGTTTCAGCTGTTGTAATGGGCACAGAGTACTTCCATGTGTCTTTTACAGAGTAAACATCTAATCCCTCAGGAAGTGAAATACACATATTTTGAACTATTACATAATTAGGAGCACAGCTGATGCATTCACCCTTTGCTTCGGTTTCTGTGGTACAAACTTGCCAGAGCACTGGAGCCAGCTGAGATTGGAACATCTTTTGCATCTAAAACCATCTCACTGAGATTTAGCTCAACTGATTTACAGCTTACCATGAAAACAAAAATGAAATCAATGAGGTTGCAGCCAATGAAAGAATCTCCAACCCAATAGAAATCACAGCTAAAGCATTTTTAATAGTTACTCAGGTTCCTCGAATTTGTTCAGAGAGTTTTTTCAAAGGGATATGGCTGAAAGTAGCTCTGTTACTCCCAAATGAACTTGCTTGACCTCCCAGAACAAAGCACTACTTTATCTTCAAGCCCTGCTTGGAAAGCATTCTGGACAGCTGATAAATACCTCACTTGTAGACCGTTCCATGGAAAATATTCTTTGCAGAGCAACTATTTCAGATTTCCAAACGTGCATTTCAGATTTCTACAACTGAAGTGGTGAGCTGTGACTGCAGGGTTGCTCAGAACGTGGAGAAAGAGAAGATATCCGTGGGGAGGGCTCCATCTGTACCCAAGCAGAGGTTTCCTTGCAGGACTCCAGTGTGGAACAGGCTGCATTTGGCTCCCATGACACAAACGTGTTCAGTCACACCTGAGGCTTGAACACGAACTTCTGCACAAACCCACTGCTCGGGCTCCTGGCTTTGCAGTCTCAGATTACAGCTGCACCACGGAGATACCTGGGCTCTGGCAGGGATCCAGCTGGGAAGCACTGCCCAGCCTGCATCTCGCTCACAGCACATTCATCAGCTTTACTGACAGGGCAAAAAAGAGCTTCTTCCAATGTGCCAGACGGAGAGAACCGAGAATTCAACTGGACTCAATTTATAACGTCTCTGATCGCAGTACAAATCATCAGTTCACACCAACTGAGATCAGGAGGACATCAGCAAGATTTGACTGATCTCAGGGGCAGAAAATATTCTGGATGGATTATCCCCACCAATCTTCCCCAGGCTGAACTGTCAGCAGCCAAGCTGTACTTTCTCTCCTGAGCTGGGCAAACAGCTGTTCAAATTTCCATTTGTATTTCTGTATTAACGATAATAAAGGACAAAATTGGTAGCAACCAAATGCAATTTTGCACTGATGAACTGCACAGAGAAGAAACCCTTGCAGGCACCTGTGGTTGCCAGATATCTATTTTTTTTTTGCCAAATTTTTTATTACTGCCAAAAATAGATTGGGAGCCAATCCTTCTACCATCAAAATCAGTCAGTGTCCTACGGATGATCCAAAAAGATCAGTTAGATCCACAATAAATCCATGCACATTTACATGTGTGTGTTTATGTCTATACTGACCTAATGATGATAAAAACTAACTCGAAAGATACACTAATAGCATTGCCTAAAATTGACAATTATTTCCAGTTTCCTTGTGATGGGGAGGACAAATGTATCCAAGATGCATTTTCCTTTCCAAAGGCATCATCTAAGTTCGTACTAAGCAATGGTTTTACAACACCTGCAGTGTCTTTGTGTTGAGATGAATCCCATGTTCGATCCTTTTGCCTTTTTGTTTCCTTCTCCCCATTCCCAGGGGATGCAAAGAACACACTGTGCTGCCCATCAGAGGAAGTGACAGCAACTGACATTTCCCCTTTAGAAAAATAAGAATTCCTATTAGAAATCAGCCAGAGGGGGTTTCTTTGGGATAGAAAACTTTATTAACAAACATACAACTGTTTTTTTTAATATGATGAGGCTGGGAAACTGTGGCAGTGCCTGCCCCACAGCCTGGGACAGTGACACACAGCCCCATGTGACAGACGGACACCTCACCGTGGAACCCCAAGGCCAGGAGCGACTGCCTCGCTCTCACTTTAACCCAGCTTTTTTCAAGTCCTCTGGCAGAACTCGGCCCTTCTTCCGGGCCCTGGCTTTCTTCTTCTCTATCCTCTCCTTCTTCTTCTTCTTAATGTTCTTCTGGCGCTTGTCCTGCCGCTGCTGCATCTTTTCCACCACCCTCACAGTCCGTTCCTCCCACTGCCTCTTGCGCTGGGCTTTCCGCTTCTCCTTGCGCTTCAGGGCCTCCTTCAGACGCTCCTCGTCATCACGGATCTTCACCCCTTCCGCCTTATAGAGAGCATTTGTCCATTTTATCTTGGTCTCCAGCTCCTGAGCTTTCTTCTCGTCCTTCTCCTTGAGCTCCTCCAGCTTATTCTTCCTGGTCTCCAGCCTGCTCAGCAGCTGCTTGTAGTTTTTTCCTGTCAGAGGAGTGATATTGCCTTTCACTGCTTTCCTCTTCTCTTTCTTCTTCTGCATCTTGTTCAACTCATTTTCTTCATGAACTTCAACCCTGTTGAAGACAATATCAGCTCTGCTCTCCTCCTTTTTGTTTTCTGGCTCTGCTGGTACCTCCTCAGTTTCTTTCTTCTCCATTTTTGCCTTCATCTTCAACTCCTTTCGCCGGCGCTTCTTTCTCTCTCTCTCGTACTTCCTTCGCTGCCTCTTCTCCAGGACTGCAGGAGTTAATTCTTTGGCATTATCCTAAGGAAAAGGATGGACATGAATGAGCAGCCTTAAAAGGGATAAAGCAGAATTAAAAGCAGGCTGTCCCCAAGTCCCTGATTTCAAACTTCTCCTAAGAAGCACTACCTGTGATGTGAAGCTGTGATGTCTCAGCTGCTAGAGACACTAAACACAGTAGTAACACTTCACACCCTTTGCTTTCCCTCAGCAGTCCATAGCTGTCCCCTTTCAGGCTCTCACTATTTTGCTTTCTCCTAAAAATCACCAAAGGCATGTTCTCATCCCAGCTGACCTGTCGGCGATTGAATCATGGACCCAGACCGTGATTCAGGGAATCTGAATTGTTTATTCAAAGGAGTGAGTTGGGTTTACACACCTTTCCAAGGCACAGTATTTCCTTCTGTGGTGTGACCTATCCCGTGTTGCCACATCAGCAACACGCTTTTTCCACGTCTTTCTATGGGGTGATCACTCACTGTTCACCCCTCTGTCAGCTCCCAGCAGGCTCCTCTCCGTAGGGCTCTGCCGTGTGACACCTCCTCTCCCCAGGGTCTGGTGGAGACAAGTGTCTGTGTGCTGCCATGTGCTCCTTTGTGCTGCCAGGTGCCTCTGCAGGCAGGTTTTACAGCTCACAACCCAATTCTCTCTTACAATTCTCCATACTGACCCCACCTTTTCTCACAGGTTTTTCCAAAGAACACACACAGGTCACCTGGCAATAGCTACAGGCAATTCCGTATGAGATGGAGGCAGCTCAAACCCTGAGCCTGTGAGATCCTGTCCCCACACCCCCTGGGAGGCTGGGGAGAATTTCAAGTGCATAAACACACATATGCACACACATTCAGAGTTCCCATACCTGTCCAGAAGCCTTTTTAATCTTTTCGTGGAGTCTCTGACGCAACAGATTGATTGCAGAAACAGAAGGGGAACTCAGTTCACTGTTACTTCCTGAGAGAGAGAAAATAAAAATACTTCAAAAGCAGCACCAGCTAAACAGAAGCACTTTCTCTGGCTATGGGAAAAACTCTGGGAACTCTTTAGATGCTGTGAATGGAATGGAAAATCCAAACAAACCCATAGTTTCTATTTCATTGGTTTCTTTAGAATTTCCTCGGTTTCTTTAGAATTTCCTCTTTTATCATTCAACACTGCCAGCAGTGGCCTGGCATGCCCTGGGGCTGCCTGGCAAGCCAAAGACAAATACCAAGTCTGTGGAACAGAGAGGCTCAGGACATCTTTTCTCTGTGATCTGGCTTTTCATTGTCATAAAGGAAAGCTGAGCTGGCAGGACAGGGGTTGCATCCACCCGTAATTCCCAAAGTTACAGGGGACATGCACAAAACCTCTGCAGTTCAAACACCGTTTCCAGAGAGCCACCCAGTGGTGATGGCACAAATTCACGTCCATAGGCAAAAGCTTCTGGGGCACACGGGGATAAGCAAAGGTGTTCTCAATTCAGGCTTTCCAAACCACACTTGTGGGAAGCAAGTGAAAAGCAGCCAGCTCAGCCCAGGTCACTTTCACGGTAAAGCTGGAATTCTTACCTGCAGCCACACTCTCATTTCTGTTCTGTGTACCACCCTGTGGAGATGATTTGCTGGCTTGAGGGGCTGCTTTCTGTCCTGGAGTGGGTTTACTGGTGTTAGAAACCACCTGTTTGGCTGAAGGAGAATTCTTCTTCTCAGCTTGCTTCCTGGGTTTCTTTTTCTTCTGTTTCTTGACCTGTCTGCCAGCATCATCGGGCTGGCCTGGCTTAGACACTAGAAGGCAAAACCAAATTAAACAAAAGAGGACAATGCTACATTCCCACTCTTAACATCCAGTTATTACTGAACACTAAAGTTCCAGCATTACAAAGACATATCTTAATGTTCAAAAATTGTACGTTTGAGGATTTATTTAAATAGACCAAACACCCTCGCACACTTTCGTAAAATCCCAGCTCTCCCACATTCATCACCACAGTGAATGGAGACCACTGATTTCCAGGGCTCCCAGTACAAGGTGCACAACGTGCTCGGGAACTCCGTGTTTCAGCAGACCGGTATTTTGTTATAAAACGGCACAACCCCGGGCCAAGCACCCCGCGGGGGCACGGCTGTCGCGCCCAGCCTCCCACAAACCGGCCGGAGAGGGCAGAACCGAAGCGTTACTGCTCCAATACCAAATTTCCTCTTCCGCGACTCCGGGGCGTGCTGCACGCCGACCCTCCTGGCCAAGCCCTGCAGGTAGGAGTCCTGGGCGGCCAAGCTGGCCATTGCTGCCCCGGGCCCGGGTTCCAGAGGCACTGTCCCCTCCCCGGGGCAGCGTGGGGACCGCGGTCCCCTCCTCGTGGAGTCCCCGGGCAGGAAGTGATGGATGAAGCGCGCCGGCCGGGAAGTGACGGCAGCGCGGGGCGCATGGAGCGGCTGCAGCCGCCGGGCCCGGAGCCGCCCCGCCGGGGCTGCCGCGGGGTCCCTACGGCCACCAAGGCTCCCTCAGCCACACCGGGGTGCTCTGGGCTCTCCTGGGGGGCTGCGGGTCACCCCGCGACCCCCGTTCTTTCCAGCCACCACCCCGGAGCCCCGCAGGCAGCCTCCGGCTCGCCTCCACCGCACCTCCCAAACCTTTCCTTGCCCCTATATTGTAGGGCAAAACCGAGCTTCTCCCTGCACGGGGGTGAGGTCCCCGGAGCACGGGCGAAATTCGTGATGGTTTCTGCAGCCTCTGTACGGGAACAGCTGCGCAGAGCAGGGTTTTTTTCACAGCCTGCAAGGGAACGCTTAATCCCATTGCATGTGCACGCTCATATTGGGACACTTCCACAAAGCCTCGTGGCTGAAAACACACGCCTTAAAAATTATACAAAACAGTTTTATTAAATCACCTAATTACAAAAATAAATGGAATAGAAGAAAAAGAAACAAACAAACAAAAAATAATAGCAAAATCCACATCCTAAGAAATGAAACATTACAGCAGAAAGCTGGGGAAGCTCAGCTCAGTTGTTGGAATGCCCTGGTGGCTCTGTGGTGCTCGTGACACCGAGCTGTGCTGACAGTGTTCCAGTTCAGTGGCATCTCCCTTTCAGCTGCACAGCTCGAGCCAAGGCATGCTGAGCTGCTGAACAGCTGCACACCAAGCACCAAATGTGTTTCTTTGGAAGGAAACGGAGAGTTACCGAGTATCCCTCACTGCTCTCAAGATGTTTTCATCAGACTAAACTAAAAGCCAACATAAACAGTGGCTCCGTGTTAGCTCAGACTGTTAATAGGAATTTCTGTGTAAACACTGAAGAAGGAATCGACTGACTAAAGCATGACACTGCTTCTCTTTGTGGTTTTGAGCACGTGGCATCGTTGATCCCTCAGTCTGATCCCTGTCTGCCTGTTCGTCTTCCAAGGGGGGAACACTGCTGTTCCATAAGGGTCTCCTGGGAGCCTCCTCCCAAAGCAAGAGTTCAAGTTTGTAAAGCATTTTGACAGTGAAGACTGTTGTGTAAAAATACTAAAAGACTCTTTACAGTAGACCAGAGGTTGTCGGATGCCATCCTGAGAGAGCTTTAAAGCAGCCAGAATGTCAATAACCTTGGGAAGCAGACTAAAAACCCCAACACACTCACTGTGCCCACATTTGGCTCAAGTTTATCCCAAAGAAATTCAACTCCCAACACTCACATGGAAACAAACTGGACTCCTAATGAACTCTACACGTAACTATCACGCTAAAGCAAACCTGACTAAATTGTTATAACGAGATACACTTTGTGTCTACTTTATCTCTTAAGGGACAGGAACACTCTGGCAAGGTCCTGGGGTGGAGGAAGCACACGCAGGGAGCAGAAATCTGCCAGCACAGCTCCAGTGCCTCCTCCCGACAGCAGGAGCCGCTTGCTCAGCACAGCAGGAGGAAGACTTCCAGCAGCGCGGCGCTGCGGCAGGGGCAGGGTCATCACTGGATGAGCCGCACCCCGCAGCAGCGGATCCTCTTCAGGAATGCTCGGCGGGGCCCGCCCCGTGCCCGTTCACGTGGGGGTGCGACGGGGTGGAACTCTGCGAGGTGGCAACGCTCTGCTCTGCTGTGGCAGCTGCCAGAGGCATCGAGAGGCTCTCGGGGGACAGCGTGGCAAAGTCTTGTCTCCAGTAGGCTTCGCACAGTGGGAGATCATTGCTGTCACACAGACTGTAGCTTTCCAGAATAAACAACCCCAGTGAGGAAGAGAGCAGGTGTGGTGACAGGGGAGGAGAGGGATGGAAAGGGTGGAGGGAGCAAGACAGAAGCAAAACATTAAGAAAATGGCAAAAAAAATGCTGGATGTAAGGTCTGTGTTCATGAAATCATCCCAAGTCGTGTGACACTGGCCTTTCCTAAGACACCCCCCTCTAAGGGCCTGATGAAGACTGGGGCAATTTCAGAGACAGAACTGTGGCTACAAAATGAAACAGAGGCTCAATTCTAGTCCAGACACTCCAAGTCTCTGAAAAGATCTGAGCTGAAGTCCTGGCACCGCCAAATATGGCAGTTCTGCTACTGGTGAGAGAGACATGGACCTTACCCACAATTTTTTTACTTGGAACTAGACTGCAACCTATGTGAGGAAAAAAATAGAAATCCTGCTCTAATTTCACTTCAGCAAAAAAACTGCCACAATTGTTTTGGGGTCTGTCCCTGTCACAATAAAGAAGAAACCTATTTGCACCCTTGCCCTTCCAAAAAAGTGCTCCAGAGGTCTGGGTCTTCCATTGAAGCTTCCCAGTTTGATTATAAAGTACTGACGGCTCCTGCCTTTTCCCAAAGAGCCTGAGCTAACAATGCTTCTAAAAGCAGCTGGCTGGATTCCAACACTGGATGAACCAGCAGTGTGGGAAAATAAGGTTTTTAAACAACTGGCTAATTCTTCCCCGTGCTCTGAGGAAAACATAATGTGGAAGGGCCAAAACTAAAAAGAAACATGGAAGGAACTGGAACAAAACCAACACAAATCCCAAAGAGAAGAGGGAGCTGCACACACAAGAGACACCCAAGACAAAGTGAGTGCTGGAGCAGAAAGCAGCTTGCATTCAGAGAAAAACAAACCCAATGGGTCAAGTGATTTTGTTGTTGCAGCTTTATTTACATTTGTAATGTATGGATTGATGCTTAGGGAAATATTTTAAGTATAGAAATATGAGACAGTTCATATTGCACAAACATGAAACGTGAGATTTAACCCCACACTCAAGACAGCTCCTGTGATCTCAGAGGAGGGAGCAATGGAACACAAATGCAGGTCTGGGGGTTAGAATGAGAGAAGGCAAGCTGGACTTGCAGTTACCACTTTGGGGAACAAGCACACAAAGCACTAGTTGCAAGCTGAACTCTTTTCTGGCAGCATCACCCAGCTGGCTTTGCAGGAGAAGTGAGAAGGCAGTGGATACATGTTTTATAGCTGGGCCTCTGTAAAATCCTCTGGAAGATGAGCCCCCAACACAGTGGAGCTGGGTTCAGTTAACAAAGACCTTCAGGACTGAACCAGAACTGTAACTCCTGTTCTGTCATGGACCTCAGGCCACAATTTCCCAGGAGAACCTGACCACAGCATCCACACATCATGGCAGGGGAGTTACTAACCACATTTCAGCTGTGTCAGAAGCATGACTTTCTCCTGCTGCCCCAGTTAGAACAGTTCAGAGTCTAAGCTCCACCTCTCAGGTAACACTCCTCAGAAGTCAGGGTCAGTGAGCAGCTCTGCACAGCCCCCAGGAGCAGTGGCCAGCCTGCTGCTCTGTCCTAGGAGGGCTCCTCAGGGCATGGAAGGGACTTCACTACTCCCCTGAGGCACCCAGCCAGTCTGAGTGCACAGGGACAGCTCTAGGAAACTACTTGAACACAGGGCAGGAAAGCAAAGATTCCTTCAGGACAATCTTCTTGGGTCCAGTTTCAAGGATCTGGGTTTGGGTCTCATCAAAAGCCCCATGTGCACATAAAAAGCCTGGCAAACACCCGACCCTACAACTGAGAGGTATCCCAGGGCTGCCAGGACAGCAAGAAACTCCCCCTTGGGGGCAAACAGGCTGTTGTGTTTACAGCCACTGAAACATGGCTGTGACATAACAGAAACCCTTCCCCCACATTAGACAATAAGATTTCATTAAAAATATTGTAGTATTCTAATTATAAAAGGACTTTGAATAAATCACTGTTTCTGTATTTACACAGACACAATTTCTTTGGTGCAGAAAAAGACAGGAAAGAGCACAGGAAGGGAGGAAGTGCTAAAAGCAAACGACCAAGTGCTACATGATCACAAGTGTCAGACCACAACTCTGCAGAGTTGCCAGGTTTCCTCACCTCAGGACCAATAAGAAAGAGCAGGAAGGCAAATCCATCTGATGTACACCAACATTTGTGCTTCCATGTCAGTTCTGTCAGCAAGGGTTGCTTTATGTGGCACCTGGGGCCAGGCAGGTGAACAGACCATGCCAGCACGGTCAGAACCCCTCAGTCCAAAAGTGAGTGACCAGCACACAGGGGTGGCAGTCTGGGGACAGCGTGAGTGAAGCACGCCTGGCACGTGTGGGGCACTCTCATCCCACACCACATCCCTTTGGATAAGCTCACTGCTATGTCATGGACCTATCAGCACCTGCACAGGTGCCTGGGTTTGTGATCATCACAACTTCCGCAAAAAACTGAATAAAGTTTGAAAAACAACTCTTAACTTTTACCTCTAAGCTGTGTCATATTATTATCTTTTTACTCTTAAAATATATATTACTCATAAACAATGGCCTTACATTCAAAGATACTGAGCAATTTAGTTGACTTAGCTGGGGTTATTATAAGCATTCAGCATTTTTAGAAAAAAAGGAAAAGTGAAATGTAGAAAACCTGGTCATTGAAATTTTAAATAAGATTGTTTTAAAGTTAAGTTTTTGTTTAAAAGTCCTAGTATTATTGCACTGACTTCACTTAGCTTGGAAAGTGCAGCCAAAATAACCACGTTTGCATTTGTTTTCTTCTGCTTTCATTTACTGCATCATTAACTAGAAGTGCTGGAGTGCATGACGAAAAAAATAAAAAATAAAGTGTCTGAATTCTCTAAAGTCTGTTTGCTAGGTAAGAGGCTTATTTTTTTAGTAAAAATACTAAAAATCCCACAAACAAATCAGTAATAAGTCATTCCTTAGAAAATCCTATCACAATACTTCATAACGCAGTGAAACTGAGCAAGTTTGTTTGCTCCTTGCAAATGTTGACCCCAGCAGGACTGGAGGCAGCTGGGGGCAGTGGACCGGGAAGGAAAAGGCACAATGTGTGACCAGGTCACTTGTGAAAGGACTCACCACGAAGGTGTGGTGACATCAGGACCCAGCTCAGAAAGCTGGTCTCTAGGGAGAGAGCCAGAGGCTCCTTCAGAGGGATTTCCCCCAAGGGAATTCATCTCCTTTTCTAAGGATTACAACAGAAACCTAAGGAAATTACCTATCAAACCTGGGATGCTGTGAACAACTCCTTCACCAGGACATTTATACCCTGTAGAATATCTACAAGGAAAAGGCAGTTGCTTTAGTTGCAGAAAAAGAGTTTGACCTAATTAAAAGTAGGACTAAAAAATTTTGGGAACATTCTCAACACCTATACTTTAAGGGCTACTTGATGGTCTGGACTAACTACCCCAAAAAGGCCTATAGTTGTAAGGCAGAGTCCACTGCCCTATTTGTACCTGGAAGAGTAATATTCTTCTTCTAGCTCGTACAGGTCAATGGAGATCTCATCCCGCAGCGCAATCAGCTTCTTGTCACACTCCTCCTGCAGACTCCTCAGCTGCTGGTTGCGCTGGTTGATGGCCTCATTCACAGAGGGGAAATCATTGAGGATCAAGAACTGCTTCAGGTCAGACACAAGTTTCATCAGGGACTCGCCAGCTCGGACCTTGCAGCAGCGAGAAAAATCACACATCAGAACAGAGCTCTCCCCAGCTGCTCCTTCAGCCCAAACTTTGGATAAAAACTCCCACATTACATGAGGATTCTGACAAAATTCTGACCTAGCCTTCCCCAGCCACCCCAAACATCAGGTTACTCTCCTGGCAGCAGTCCTTGGGAATGTTATAAAGATCCAGTAATGAACCCAAAAGCCCTTGCAGGATGTGCTGCCCACAGATGTGAACAGGACAGTATCACTTACAATATTTGCAGCTCTGACATGCATCTCGTAGTTATCTTGTTCACCCTGGGTTGCTCGAGAGACTTGAGTTTCATCCTCGATCTAAAAAAATAAGTACACAAATCCGCCTCAATGTATTTAAAATCCAAACAGACAATTACTACGCTATAAGGTATTATATATAGGAGTATATATATATGTGCATATGTGTGTGAATTTCCTATAGATGTGAAATGAGATCGCACATTACATTTGCGAAATTCGCATCTGTATGTGAATTACAGTTCAATTCGCACATAGTGTTCAAGGCCAGGTTGGACGGGGCTTGGAGCAACCTGGTCTGGTGGAAGGTGTCCCTGCCCATGGCAGGGGGTGGAACGAGACGATCTTTAAGGTCCCTTTTAAGCCCTTAACATTCAGAGATTCTATGAAGGGTCCTCCCCTCCCCGCTCACGGGCTTCGCTCTCCCCTCACAGCCTCTTCCTCCTCAGTGCCCCCGCCCTTTTCCACTTAGCAGCCGGGGTGCTCCCGCGGGGGAGATCCCGCTCAGGCCCACCTTGGCCGTCTTGATGATCTCGGTGAAGTTGTCCATGATGGACTTGACATCGTCCTTGAGGCGCTTGTTGTAGGACTGCAGCAGGGTCTCCTTGCTCTGGGGCAGCACCCGGGGCTGCGCCATTGCCGCGCCCGCCCCTCACCAGCCCCTCCGGCCCCGCCCCTCCCGCGCTCTCGCGAGATCTCGCGCCCCGTAGATATTTCCCAGCATGCACCGCTCCGCCTTTCTCTCCCGCCGCCCAAGATGGTGAGTGATGGCGGCGGCGCGGGGGGGGCCGGGGCCATCCGCCGCCATCCGGGGCTGCCCGCCGTCATCCGCACCGCGCGGGTGCTCGGCAGCCGGGGGAGGCGGTGGAGCGGTGTCTCGTGCCCGGTTTGCGGTGATGGGGGAAGGCCGCATATGGGCCTGCCCGCTCGCGCCGGGGAACTGCGGCTGCTGCCGGCTTGGGCAGCCCGGGCAGGCCGCAGCGGCTTCCCGGGGTAGGTGGGATCGCGGTGGTCAGTGACGCGCGGTGAGGGTATCTCGGCTGCTGTCGGGGAGCGCCGGGCCGAGAGAAGCCATCAGCACGCTCGATTTAATCCTTTCCCTCGCGGGGAGGTTCATAAAACTCGTAAAGGCAAAGCGAAGGATTTGCTCTCTCTAGAAGAGCAGGATGAGCATGGGAGGCCGCCAGGCTGGTGAAACGCTTAGGAAAATAAATGCATTTCCAGGGTGGGCTGGTAACTTGTCCAAGCACGCAAGTTTTGGAGGCGAAAGAAGACAGAGTGTGTTTCTTGCTTGCAGCCGAAAGGAAAGAAGGCCAAGGGCAAGAAGGTGGCCCCGGCCCCTGCTGTAGTCAAGAAGCAGGAGGCCAAGAAGGTTGTCAATCCCCTCTTCGAGAAGAGGCCCAAGAATTTTGGCATTGGTGAGTATGTGGATATTTGGGATATTTTCTCCATGTTTTTTTCTTGTTCAGTGAACAGATATCTGAATTATAAACAAATAACTGCTGCAGAGTGGAGAGGGTGATGAAAGCATTTGTTTTGCCTTTTGCAGTTAATAACTGTCCATATGAAGGTGATATTGGACAATTTGCCCAGTTATTACACGGATTCGTTATATGATCCTACTGGGATGAGTGTTTCCCTTTTTCATGTTCTCTGGGAAATCGCTCCAGACTTGTGCAGTGCCATTCTTGTACGGGGCGCAGATGATGTGAAAGAATATTTGCTATCTGAGTGATCGTGCTGACACATCACCACCAAGATCACTGATGCTCCTGTGCTGTTCCCGTGCTGCTGCTCTGGATTTGGGGCAGTCCTGAG
This sequence comes from Coloeus monedula, assembly GCF_965178545.1. Classification (NCBI taxonomy): domain Eukaryota; kingdom Metazoa; phylum Chordata; class Aves; order Passeriformes; family Corvidae; genus Coloeus; species Coloeus monedula. The sequence continues at coordinate 3,927,625 of NC_138801.1, read as the reverse complement.
CTAAAGGCTGTGTTTTTTAGGACAGGATATCCAGCCCAAGCGTGACCTCACCCGGTTTGTGAAATGGCCACGCTACATCCGGCTGCAGCGCCAGAGGTCCATCCTCTACAAGCGCCTGAAGGTGCCTCCTGCCATCAACCAGTTCACCCAGGCCCTGGATCGCCAGACAGGTGAGGATGTGCCCCACAAGGTTCTCTTGGCTTGGGTTGTAAATGGGATTTGCTTCAGGGAAGGGGAAACAAACCAAAATAAGCCTTAACAAAGGTAAGCTGGGGTGTATCTGTGGAAGCATTTTAGGGAGGCTTTAATAGTGACCAGGGTGGTGTCAAAATCAATTTGCTGGCTTAAATCTTGGATTGCTGCTGTGTACCCTGGAAAGGGATTTAGAAAATAGCAAAGCTCTATTTACTGATTCAAACGCTGTGTTAAATCTTAACTGTGATTCCATTCTTCCAGCTTGATGTAGAAACTGCCCAGGGTGGTGTAAACAGATTGAGAAATCTATAGAAGGGGAGGTTTTGGGGGAAAACCAGCATCCTGCAGGCTGGCACTGAAGGAAGAAGGGATTTAGGGGTCTTCTGTGAATGAGTCTATGCAAAAAACTTTGGACTTGGTATAATAATTTCCTCCTTGTAGATTCCTTGCTTTAAAGGAGCCAGTGCACCACCTCTAACCATAATTGCTGTGGGGGTCCACAGGCATTTCCTCACGCAGACAGTGAAGGAGCTCTCAGTGCCATCAGAGGTGCATGCAGATGCACCTCTGAGTGTTCTTCTCTTGGACTGTGCAGATGATGATCACTTTTTGCTGTGTAAAGAAATGTGATGACAACCACCAAGATCGCTGATGCACTGCAGTATTTTTAAAAAGTAATGCTTAGATTTTCAGGTCATGCAACTAATTAGTAGGTGTTCTCTTCCAGCTACACAGCTTCTGAAGCTGGCACACAAATACAGGCCTGAAAATAAGCAAGAGAAGAAGCAGAGGTTACTGGCTCGTGCTGAGCAGAAAGCTGCAGGAAAGGGAGATGCTCCAACCAAGCGGCCACCGGTCCTCCGAGCAGGTAACTTTGTACCTGAGCTGATGGAATATGGGAGTGTGGCCCTTGGTGAGAGAGAAAACTGATTGAAGAGTTGGTTCTTCAACCAGACAGGCTTGGACAAGCTATGGCAATGATGTATGAATTTCTTCACCTGAGCTCAAAGTGAAGAGCAAAACAGACGAGCTTTTTAACCCTGAGCTTTAGCAAATTGTCCATGAAGTGTCTTTGTGCCCTGATGTGAAAAGTTTTTGTAACTTCCATAGTGATGCTGTGGTGTGGAATCAGAGCTTTAAAAATGGACTGAGAGGAAACAAAGCTTATCTAGAACTTGTTTTTCAGGTATTAATACTGTCACAACTCTGGTGGAGAACAAGAAAGCTCAGCTTGTTGTTATTGCCCACGATGTAGACCCTATTGAGGTGAGCATGTTACAGCCTACCTGTGTAACTTAGGGTGGGGTCAGAAGTGCTTTAAAGGCAAAAATGCGTTTTAGGACAAACTTACTGCATGAGAGAGAATCCATTAAAAAAAACCCACACATTTACCAGAACTGGGATGTGTATGCATGTTTGTAGTTGTCCTGGTTTGACAGCGAGGCTGGGCCCTTGCAATGATGTTTTGAATTTCTTCACCTGAAGCCAGCAGTGAAGAGCAAAACGAGCTTTTTAACACTGAGCAATTGCCACAGCCCAGGCTGGCACCCAGCACAAAGGGATGTTCTCCCTCAGTTCCTCAGCACTCCCTTCCCTTTCAGCTGGTGGTTTTCCTGCCAGCCCTGTGCCGCAAGATGGGGGTTCCCTACTGCATCATCAAGGGCAAAGCCAGGCTGGGCAGACTGGTCCACAGGAAGACCTGCACCTCCGTGGCCTTCACCCAGGTTAACCCGTAAGTGTTCTGGGAGCTCACTTGATTCTGTTGTGGAGAAAGCAAACTGCCCTAAGCCCAGGCTCTAGAGCAGGTGGGTGGCCAGCTTGGGTCTCTCTCTAAAGTAGTAAAATTAAAATACCACCTCTGTAATGTCTGATAAAAATGCCTCTATCAGGTCTTGAAGGTGCAGATCATTTTGGTTTACCAAAAGGGTGGTTACTCTAAAATCTATGTAGAACTGTTAGCCTTAACCTGAGCAGTGCAAGATTCTGAGTGTTTATGCTTTGCAAGTGATGCTTTTGCTTAACCTGAAAAATTGGGTTGCCGCTAGAAGCTCTCAAATTCTGTGGCAAAATATTAACAGAAAATGTTAAATCAAGACTCTAAAGGAACTAAAACTGTCACCAACAGGGAGGATAAGGGAGCCCTTGCCAAGCTGGTGGAGGCTGTCAAGACCAACTACAATGACAGATATGATGAGGTAAGTTTCTCTGGGCTCTTGGCCTTGTCTTTATACTGTGAACATTCCCAAAAGCTTCCCAGAGAAATGGGACATAGTGACATCAGTTTATAGTTCTTGGGTGTGTTATACCTGGGTTTTCTTACAGTGTACCCAAATTCTTTACCTGAAGATGGGGTAAAATGTGAAAGCTGTCACCAGGTTAGAAGTAAACGGCAACCCCAGGGCAAGGATTGTAGAGAGGGCAGCAGCTTTTGCTAAGCTAAACTCCATCCCCCAAATCCAGGAGTTACGGGATAGCTGAATCCAGTATCCCTCACTGAGAAAGATCTTAAGCTTTTCTCTTTGCTACCCCAAAATGTAGTGCAGTGCTTGAAATGTGTAGGACTTTCTAGTTGAGGGAGTTCTTCCCCTTGTGCAGAATTGAGTGATACAGTAAGAGATGGAATGAGGCCTCTAACCTGTTCTCCCTTCCTTTGCAGATCCGTCGTCACTGGGGCGGGAATGTCCTGGGTCCAAAATCGGTGGCTCGCATTGCAAAGCTTGAGAAAGCAAAGGCTAAAGAACTGGCCACGAAGCTGGGCTGAAGATGTACTGCATTGCACCGTGTTTTCTGTACATAATAAACCCCAGCTGTTCCAGTGTCTGTTTGTGGGAGTGTTCTGGGCAGGGAGTAGCACAGTGGCATTGCTGTACTTCTGTGCCTTCCACCCAGTGACAGAACACTGCTGTGCAAAAACAGCTGCACAGAGCTCGTTATTTACTTGGTACAACTTCCCTTAATTACTAGTTCTGTATAGTAACTCCTCTCTCTTGAACACACAGCCCAGCATGCTCTGGGATCATGAAGTTGGGCTGGGCTAGTTCGGCTTTAAGCCTGGCTTGGTTTTGCAAATCTAAATTGGGAATGGTACTTGATTTCTCCACTAGTACTTAGGGCTGGGTTACAGTGTGGGTTATGCACAGTGTTAAAACCTTCCAGGGCTGCAGTGCCTCCTCCAGTGAAGGCAGGCTTAGGGGGGAAGAATCAAGACCTTCCTGCACTTCTTTCCTGAGTGCTGACTTGGTGTGGTGGCAGTGTGGAGGTTACCCAGGTTCCAGCTGTGCTAGGTGCTTGTTTTTGCCAGCCCTCGTCCTTTTGCAAAGCCACAGGCCTTCCCCAGCTAGACCTGAGCGTCCACAATAACCTCTAATTCAGGTTCTGTGTAAGATGCACAGTGTAAGTCACAAGGCAAAGACCTGCAGGCCTTTATTTATTCTGCTGCAACTGCTGTGAGCCATTCCTGACTTCAGGAATGACTACTTGCTGCAAAAAGGCTGATTCACAAAATCCTTTGGATTTTTCTTAAAGAAAATACAGTGCAGATGTTAAAATGTAGCTTCCAACCAACCATGACAGAAAAACATATCCTTGTGATTCATGTTGAAGTTCAGTGCTCCTAAGCTGCAGCCAAATCACACTGGTGGGAGCTCAGTTTGCAGGGGTTGCTTAAAGTCTATTTGCAGCTTAATAGCTGCACGTGTTTGCTGAAACTGCTGTGAAATTCCAGGTGCTTCAGTTATTTAGGACTGATCAGGCTCCTGTCATCTGTAGAAGTCTGCTCTTGACTGTAGCACAAAGCAGTTACTTCCCAGCCCTCACAGAGGTAGCTTCTGTATAAATTTCTTGTACCACAAGAAGGCAGTTGCAGCACACAAGCTGTACCTATGAGAGAAAATCACACATTGGCACTTTTCCAGGCTGGACTGGACCTCCCTACTAAGGACAGCTGCAATAACCAAGTCAAATCACCTAGCACAAGCTATTTAGGTTAAAACTGGGCTTTTGTAACTCAAGAGCTCATGCAGGCATTCCAAAGCAGCCCGGGGCAGGTCCCTCTTACCAGGTGACGATGTACTGCATGTGCTCGTTCCGCAGGCTCACCCTGGTCTGGCCCCCGATGGGCCCCCCCGGGACTGTGCTTCCTGCAGGGACAACACAGCCAAGGTAAAGCTTTGGTCTGCACAGCGTGGAGCTGCACTGTGGGGAAGAAGGTGTGATAAGTCTGGTGGATACCCTGCACTTCCTCAGGCAGTGGTGGTCCCAAGTTCATAGAATCCCAGAATGGTTTGGGTTGGAAGGGACCTTAAAAATCATCTCGTTCCACCTCCTTGCCATGGGCAGGGACACCTTCCACTGATCCTAGGTTGCTCCAAGCCCTGTCCAACCTGGCCTTGGACACTTGCAGGGATGGGGCAGCCACAGCTTCTCCGGGCACCCTGTGCCAGGGCTTCCCCACCCTCACAGGGAAGAATTTCTTCCCAATATCCCATCTAACCTTGCCCTCTGGCAGTTTGAAGCCATTCCCCCTTGTCCTATCTTCGATGCTCCTGACAAAAGTCTTTCTCCAGCTCTCTTGTAGGCTCCCTGTCACCTTCAAAACAGTGGGCTGGCAGAGCACAGGAAGAGAAGTGAGGGGAAAGGGAGGGAGGGTGACGTAAATTGGATGTGGGGCTGGGTTCCTCTGTGACTTACTGAAATCTGCATCGATGAAGATGGGCTCAGCACCGGTCACCTTGGCCATGGCCTCCAGGTCCCGGTAGTGCCAGCGGTTTTTTTCAATGTTATTTTCAGGCACAAAGGGTTTCCTTTTTTCTGTTAACCTCACCACCCCAGTGAGATCAATTTCATCTTCAATCTGAGAAGTGCAGAGAGAGAAAAGGAATCTTTTCAAGATTGATTTCATATTCTGACACTTCTAGTCCTGTCATGAAAATGTGACACTTAAAGGGTCTGAGCATAAATGAAGTGGTTGTTCCCTGTAGTGGGGCAGTGCTGTAACACAGCAGGGAAAAAAATAGAACAAGAACAGCCCCTTGCTTGTAAAACACATTATTTACTTAACAAAAAGGTGGGAAACAAAGATTTGTTGTCTTTGAAAAGTTCAGTGGCTGTTTAAGTCACCTCTCATGCTACTGAACGTGGCTCCAGCCTTTCTGGATTGGTCAGTGGTACCTCTGGGTAACCAAGGGGCACAAAGTAACACCCCCAATTCCCTGGATCCCCCGTACCTGTCCCTTCAGCCTGGTCTCCGGTTTCAATTTCTTCCTGGGCACAAATCCTCGGTTGACCAAAATCATGACCCTAGAGTTACATAAAGAAATGAAAGGGAATTTATTCCTGCTGCTGCCTAGAACTAAAGACCAAAGAATGAAGCAGCCCACGTGTGTGCTGCCACTTTTGCTGTCACCTGAGTGCACATTATAAAGGAATTTAAATACAATTTCAAGTCGAGCCTCAAGTCGAGAGATGCCTTTTAAGGCAGGGATTGATTGATGCAAACCCAACCACCAGGATTCAGCTTTTCCAAGGAGAAGCAAGTGCTCCCATGGAGCAGGACTCTCCTGAACTCACCCGAGCTCTGTGCAGTAGAAGGGGGTGACGACGTTGGCTCCGTTCTCCGGGTGGGATGTGATCCTCCCGGCTTCCCGGGCTTCCCGCTCGGGGTCCACCAGGGAGCGGGGCAGGATGTAGAGCTCCTTGGAGTGGTCAAAACGCCCTCGGACCTTCACAGGTCTGTACTCCAGCTCCTTCAGTTCCATGGGGCTGCATGGGGAACAAGAGCAAAACAAAATCATGGCTGTGAGAGGCGAATTCAACCGGGAGGTTTTATCATGGGATTCTCCTTTTCCCTAATGGTTCACTCTGGAGCCTGTTGGCAGAGGCAGAAGACAAACACCTCATGGAATATGCAGCTGGGTTAATATTTTTCAACTATCACAGTGAATCAAACAGGCATTATCAGGAGTACCCAGGGAGTAGTTCTTTTCAACCCAGATATCACAGAGCAGGTGCACTCACTGCCTGTTCATCCAGCTATGGGAAGTGTTTCTTTCCCATCCCAGACCATGAAATCCAACTGAGCCCTTCTGAGAGTTGTGCCAGGTGACCAAGTGACCTTAAAAATCTCTCTCACATCTGACACAACTGCTCCACATGTAGGGCAGGGCCTGCTGTTGATCCAAGACCCTGTTGTAGTAGCAATTTCTTTGGGATATCACAGACACCAGCTACCAACTCCTTTCCCCAGGAGGCTTACAAATAGTATGAGCTACATCCCACATTCTCCTGAACAGAGATTCATCCTTCCCCATGCATTTAGAGTATCCCATAGGAAAACACTGACTTATCCTTTTACTAAAAATTAAAAAATTATCAATGTCTCTTTCTAATTTGCTTGGCACATCCCAATCCCCATTGCATCCCTTCATTTTCATGCAGGTTAGTTCAGCACAAGCTCAGTAGTGCATGGTCCATATCTAATATTCCCAGGAAACCGTCAGTGCTCTGTAGACAACAAACCATCCCTGTTTCCATACTCTAATGTCAGAGGAATGGGATCTGCTGTGATTCTTGATGCCAGTTGTGCAATCAAATCTAATTTCCACTTGCGCCGCTGAACCTGGGAGCAAACAAACACAAAAGTAACACATTAGGGCTGAACAGAGCAATATAACAACCCCAGCAAGCCTTAAAACCTTGGCCATAATTTTCTCATCAGACCTGGTCTAAATCAGGGTAATTGGATGTATTGGGTTGACCCTGAGTTGATGGACAGTCTTTAAGACCAATTACGCTTCTCACAATTTACATATTTAAACCGCACAGAAAGGCGGGACTTCCCCTTTTGGTCGGAGCTCGCTTGCTGGGAGGTGGGGGCTCCGGAGCCTCCCGGCCCCGCCGGGCCGGGCCGGGGCCACTGCCCCTTTCCCCCTTTCCCCACGCTGCGGCACGGACCCTGGGTGGCTGGGGGGGACTGCCTCAGAGCCACAGGCAGCTAAAACCAGCCATGGACTGCTCACAGCTAAGCCCATCCAGCGCGGCTTCTGGGGACCGGCGGGTCCCTCTCCTCTCCACGCGGGGCCGGCGGAGTCAACGGGAGCCGGCAGAGCCTCCTGTCTGCAGCCAGCACACTTCGTGCTGAACTGAAGAAGACACCACGCAGCCAGCAGCACAAAGGGAGCGAGGTTTTCCCCACCGTAAAGGCTGAACAAGAACACTCTTCAGCATGGCGGTGTCAGTCAGAGAGAAAGAGAAGTGAGTCACATGGGACAGAGCTGAGCACGGCGACTGGGAGAAAAGAGGGCGGTGCCACGATTCTGGCGGGCAGCTTAAAAGAAACCTTCTTGCATGCCGTGGTAAGAAATTGTAATACCACAAACTGTTTGTCTCTTTAATCCATTTGAAGAACATGGGGGGATGGAGTATCTTCGTGTGCCTGTGAAGATTGTGAAGAATGCCGATGCCAGGCTTTATAGTAGTAAAAGGCTGTTAGAGACTTGTGGCGAAGAAGAGCCTTTGTGTGCAGGCCAAAAGAACTTATCCTTAAAAAGATGAATAACCCCATGTGATGGCCCATGTTTTGCAGTGTGAAGGAACTGTGAGATTTTTCATGGGAGAGATGTTCTACACACAGCAGATTGTTTGTTTCCGGGCGGATCTGCTGTTGGTGGCAGTTTGGGAACCACGTGCAACTGAAGGAAAAACCCTTTTTTTTTCCCTTAAGCATAAGAGAGAGACTTTTCAAGAACTGGAACACTGACTAACATCCCATGTTCTGTTATCCCTTGTGTGAGCTAGGTAAAAGGAGAGAAGTGCTGGCTGGAGGGGGGGGGGGGATTTGCTTTAATTTTGTTTTGTTATTGTCTCTTTACTTTTAATTCTATTAGTAATAAAACTCTTTCATTGTACTGCAACTGTTTAAGGTTTGTGCCTGCTTTGCTTTTCTCCTAATTCTTATCTCACAGAAGGAAAACAAGTAAGTAATGAATATTTTGAACCAAAACCACTACATTGGAGAAGTTAAAAGAGAGGCTACTGAATTTAATCTGAGGAAATATTTATACTAAAAAGTGTAAAAGAAAAAGACTTCCTTTAAAGACTTACAAGTGGACACTTGGAAAACAGAAATGTAAAGTAACAGCAAATGTTCACCCTGCTTGTGGTGTGAACTAGATCAAACAGATGGGAAAACTTGACAGCCTTCAAGTGATCACTTCTAGAAAAAATGAAATATTTATTTGTACCTGCCATGTGCCAAGACCAAAGGTGGTCAGAGGGATCAGGAGAAGGCCCCATTTCAGCAAGGTATCCTCTCCAGATGTGTCAGCAGCTGCTGTAGAACTTTGTGGTTTGCAGAACCTCAAACAAACATCTACAGAAAACCAGAAAGAGGAACAGGATTTATAGAGAAGAGATGCCAAATTCTTGCACGAAATATTACATCTTGGTACTAGGATGAAACAGGGCAGAAGCCCAGACATATTTTCTTACCTCTAGTCTTTTGAACCAGACCAGAACCTGCTTTAGTTAGGGGATATCCAAACAATGTTCTTCTGATCAAGCACTGCGATGCCTACACAGAATAAGAACGATCCTTTGTAATGTCGCTGCTTTATAAAACTTGTATTTAGGTGATATCAGTTACCTTGATGATTGCCTGAAATATTGTTTATCTGTTGATTTAAGTCTCAAATGAGCAACCACCTCTGAAATACTATGGGTTTGGTTATAATTTAAATGAAATAAAATATCCGTTACAGAGCTGCCTATAGCACAGCAATGAACTTCCATCCACACTATCAACAAACACACACCAGCTTAATCTACTCTTGACAGAAACAAAGGCCTACAGGGGACAGGATCAGGGGACAGGACGCAGGGATGGGATGAGGGGAGGGGATGAGGGGACAGGACGAAGGGATGGGATGAGGGGAGGGGATGAGGGGACAGGACGAAGGGACGGGATCAGGAGACACGATCAAGGGACATGATCAGGGGACAGGATGAGGGGAGAAGATCAAGGAACAGATGAGGGGACAGGATCAGGGGACAAGATCAAGGAACAGATGAGGAGACAGGATCAGGGAACTGGATCAAGGGACTGGATCAGGGGACAGGATCAGAGGACAGGATCAGCGGCTTACCCGTCCCGGCCCCGCTGCCCCGAGCGTCCCCCGGCCCCGCCGCTCCCTCAGCAGCTTGGGCCCCGCTCGCAGCACCAACGCGGCCATGGCAGTCCCGGCCCGGCCCGGCCCGGCCCCGCTGCCCCCGCCCTGCCCCCGCCCTGCCCGCGGCCCGGAACGGGAAACGCGCCCGGGCCCGGCCCCTCGCGATGGCGGCGCCGGCCCCGGGTGGCGGCGCGGCCGTGCCGGAGGTGCCCGAGGCGGAGCGGCTCTTCCTGAGGCAGCACCCGCTGCTCAGCCCCGCGGGGCCGGGCAAGGTGCGCCCGTGTGAGGGCTGGGGGGCACCCTGAGGGTCCCGAGGGGATGGAGCGGCCTCCCTGAGCGTCCGTGATGGGGCCGGGACCTCGTGGCACCCGATGGGCTCGGCCCCAGCGAGCTCCTGCCCCAGGTGTTTGTCAGGCGGAGGAAAGGCGGGGAGCAGGGCGCTGGTCTGTCCTGCCCTCCTCTGCCCTGCGATGGCTACGGGAAGGGTGATTATGATTAGACTTTGGAAGGGGCTGCCCAGGGAGGTGATGGAGTCCCCATCCCTGGGGAACGACTGGACGTGAGTGCCATGGTTTGGTTGACAAGGTGGGGATCGGTCATAGGTTATATTTGATGATCTCAGGGGACTTTTCCAGCTGAATTGATTCTGAGGTTCAGTGGGATAATCCCCTGGGTTTCCTGACCATTAATGTTTTTTTCAGGTGAGGTGCAGGCTGACAGGACATGAGCTGCCGTGTCGCCTGTCAGAGCTGCAGGCTTACACCAGCGGCAAGAAGTACCAGCGGCTCATAAAGGCAGCCAGAGAGTTTGACTATGGCACGTTTGAGCCCCACATAGTGCCCAGCACAAAGAATTTGTACGTATTCTTCCTTCTGTGTGTTATGCTTTACACTTTGCTCAATCTCAGACATAAAGTGGTTGGGCTTTACAAACTTTGTTATGGGTTTGGGGAGACTGGGAAAGTCTTTACAAAGTATTATCAACTTTGAGCAACTTACAGTGCTTGTAAGTGAAAAGTTGTGAAATCAAAGCACACTTTAACTCTGTTGCTGGCCCTTTCTGTGTCTGTCAGACACCAGCTGTTCTGCAAGCTTACCCTCAGACACATCAACAAGCTTCCAGAGCATGTCCTGCGGCACGTCCAAGGGAAGCGCTACCAGAAGGCCCTGAAAACTTGTAAGTAGCTTTTCTGAAGCTGTAACCAGATAACATTTCTTTTCAGAGCTGTTGAGATTCCAGTGGATCTCTCTGAAGGGGCAGTTTTGTTTAAATTGTCAGCAGTGTGTTACTATGTGTCCTCCTTAGCTAGGAGGGAAGGTCTCGGATGCAGGGAGCAGTTGGCCTCAAGCAAATACCTTGGAAAATCCTTCCTTGAGAGGATCAGCTCTTGAACTCCCCCATGCAGTGTGATTCATGTGTCCAGCACAATCTGTATTAACATCTTCCCTGATCCGTGATGCTGTCGATTATATGGATGTATATTTGGATTGGAGCATGCTGTACTTTTGAGTTGCATTTCCTACAAGCTTGAGCTGGGAATGGGAGGACTCAGGGCCTGGGCAGCTGACCAGTGCTGCCTGTCCCTCGCTCTTAGATGAGGAATGCCAGAGGGAAGGAGTGGAGTACGTCCCTGCCTGCCTGAGACAGAAGAAGCAGCGGGGACAGCACCCTGATGACCAAACAAATGGGAGCAGGCAGCCTCACAGGAAAGAGGAGTTCTGGGAGCCAAAGTCCAGCGAGGAGGATGGAGAGGAGACAGACGACAGCATGAGTGACCTGTACCCACGTGAGTGAGAACCTTGGTGTCATCCATGTCCTGCAGGGAGTTGGTTGGTTAATTTTCTCCTGGTTTCTTTACAATTGCTGCCTGATGCTGCTGTGCCAGAGGCACCTGACTTCATCCAGCTGGGGATCCTTGGGTTTTGGAAAAGCTTACCACCACTAAATAAGAAATAGTTAATGCTAAGTAAGAATGAGTTGGATCATGCAAGGTGTGAGGGAAGGGGATACGAGATCCACTGGGATTTGCTGCTTTAGAAATCTCCAGTTTGTTTCTCAGCAAGTGCTTGACAGAAGGTGGTCAGGCTGTTCTGCTGCCTTAGATCTGGAGGTGCAAATCCACCTTGCTGCAGCAGCAGAGGTGTAATACATGGCAGCACCTGTGCTGAAGCTCCCAGAATGGGAATAGAAAGAGCACCAAGGCACATTTCCAATAAAACACCCACGTGTTTATTTCCCAGGTATTTCAGTAGTGACACACACATGCCTGGTGACTGGAAGCAGCTTGGCGCATCATCTTTAAAGTTAGGGGATGCAGAGCCTGTGTGCACAGGGAACTGATTTTGAGCTAAATCTTTGTATTTTAGCTGCGCTCTTCCCCGAAAAGAACCCATCAGCTCCACAGACCACAAAGGGCACGGATGACTTCATGACAGACAGCGAGGATGACGAGGCCAAGCAGAACGGAGACGTGAACGGAGAGCACGGGGCAAGGAGGGATGGCAGCAGAGCAGTTGGCAACAAGAGAGGAAAGGTGGGAGTCAAGCCGCTGCCTGCAGCAGCAGGGGGTGTGGAGCTGGGATCCCATCCCGTAGGAGTTCCAGCTATTCCTGTCTGGGAACCAGCAGAAGGTGCAAAGCTGTTCAGAATAGACTTTCCTTGTGTGCCAGACAGTGACTTGCATCCCGAGGTGTAAATTCCTGCCAGGCAGTATTTATCTTGGCTGCGGTACTGAGGGATGTTCCTGCCTGTACAAACAGCTCATCTTTGGTGGGATCCTGCCCCACGCTGTCTCAGAAGGAAAGCTGATGTTTGTCACGTGGGTTCTGTAATTGTCCTCCCTATACACAAACACAAATTCAGCCCTTTTGCAGTCATAGAGTCCCTCTAGAGCCTTTTCCTGCCCCTTCTGAGGCACTGCCTTACATGACATCGCTGATCCTGCTGAGTTAGATACATAAAAAGGGATAAACCTTTGAGGCAGGCACTGTGGAATGGGCTGGATCCTTTATAATTATGTCAAACTAGAAAGTTAGGGCTGGATAAAATTTGGATTCATTGCTGCAGGGAGCCTGCCAGTTTGTACTTAATGAAATCATCAGAAAGGGCTGCTGAGCTGCAGGATCCTGGCTCCATGAGCAGGGCTGGACTCATTCTAGCTGTTGAAGGAGATCACACTCAGTTTATCTTTAAGCTGTCTCAGGCAGGATGTTGGAAATAAGCTGATTAACTTTCTTCCCTACAGAAACAGACAGGCCCTTTAAAGAAGAAATTCAAGAGCCATCATCGAAAACCCAAAAACTTCAAGAAAGCAACCAATGGGAAATAAATTTTATGATAAATACCTGGCCTGAAGCCTTTTGTGTAACAATTCCAGTGGGCGCAGAGGATGAAGTGCTTGCCTATTCCAGTTAACTGTTACAGGTGTGGAGGGGAATAATAGGGTGGAATTTGTATTCCAAGAGCTTCAAGCCAGCCTCACAGCAAGGGAGGGATGTCTGCTGCAGTCAAGTCCAGGCAGCTCAGGTTTTTACAGAAAGCTGGTTTTTGATAGGCAGGAAAGCACAGCAGCTCTGCAGTGGAGCATCACCAGCCACACACGCCAAGTGGATACAAAGATGCCATTGTTTTATTTTGATTGTTTTCAAAAATCAAAACATTTTCAAACACAACTAAGGTACAAAATACAGCATAAAATGAGAATTTATACTTCTTTTTTTTTTCCCCACATAGAAAGCAAAAATATATTCAGAATGAATTCCAGAACACTTTGCAGAGCCAATTGGTAGCTGACATCCTGCTTGTGAGAGCTTCTCAGCCACGGGGAGAGGTCACTGGATTTCTGGGAGATGCACAAGTACAGCAGTGTAGGTAGGAAACCAGAATCTTCTGCATCAGGACTCACAGTCAGTAAGTCTGCACATTGTGCTGCCTAGAAGTATCTGATAATGCCCTCCACCTAACTGTGCCCCTGGAATACTGAAGTATTCCTGCTGCAGGGGACAGCAGCAGTTCCTTTTCTAGGGTCTTGTGTTGGAAAGGGGACTTGATTTTCACGGAGGAAACCGGTCAGTTTTCTTCAGACTAGTCATCCAGCTCCTTAGTTAGACAGGACACAAGGAAGTTGAGAAAGACAAGGGGCTACTTGCAGGAGTAGTTTCTGTAATTTATAAATACTATGAACATCAACAGCAGTTCAGGTATCTGGGAACGGCTGCCTGATCAGTCTAGAACCGTTGTAAGACCTGCAGTGAAACAGTGAAAGGCTCCTGTGCTGCAGATCTGTGACTGAAAGGACCAGTTTGTCCAGCCTGGAAGAGTCAGGCACAGGGAACCCTTCTCTTGCAAAACTTCCTTGGAAAGCAAGCCATCAGTGACCTGACCTTAATGCTGAATTTGCCTCCCATCAATCTGGACATGGGAGTTAGACTAGATGATCTCCAGAGGTCCCTTCCAACCCTAACTATTCTGGGACAGCAACTGGCTTCCTCCAGCAGCAGCCCTTACAGAGGCTATTATCTCCTTAAGGTGATGAAATCACTGGTTTAACTTTCAACAGTGCTCTTCTATTTTTCATTAGTTCTTTCAGCCCAGTTTTCTCTGCTAAAAAGCAACCGTTTAACTAAACTGTCCAGGCGAGTGTCCTTATCAGGAGACCCTGAACAGCTCCCACTGGAGATGTTCACCTGCATTCCTCCTTGAACAAAGAGCTGAGCATCTTCCTCAGGGGAGACAACAGTGCAAGGAATCAGTGTAATGGTAGGAAGTTGGTAGGGCTCATGCTGTCTAGAATTCCTCCACAATCTAGTGGAACAGGTTCACACCTAGCTAAGAGAGGACAAAACGTCTCCTCTGAGCAGCACTAAGCATGGTCGTGGCACAGAGGTCGTGGCACTGAGAGGCCAAACAGGGCCTTCCTCTCCTCACCCTCACGAGTTCCTCCCGTAGAAGGTCCATCCCTGGCTGCTTCTCCACTGCCCAGGCTTTGCACTCACGTTCCTCAGCTATAACCGTGTGCAGAGTTGGGAACGGGGGCCACTTCCACATTTCTTCCCTGCACAGCTCTGGGTGGTCTGAGATGGCAGAGAAGGGGCTGTCCTGGAGAGCTCAGCACCCCAGCTCTTCAGTCAGCTGGGACTTTTACAGCCAAGAGACTGACAGAAGTGAATCTAAGAAGCAAAGACTACAGATCAGGAGATTGACTGCTCTCATCTGGCAAGTACTGAGTGCACAGAAAAGGGGAATTTCTGTAATTCTCAAGACATTTTCACCAATAACCTGCAATTCAAATATGAATTTGGGGCATATATGGATGGAAGCTGGTTAATAGCAGAAAGGAGCTTTTATTATGGAATCTGCAGCACAACTTGGCTCCCTTCTTGGGAATTCAGGAAGGGCAACTTTGGGGAAAGAATGTAGAATAAAGAATTCTTTTGGCACAGAATTTTCACAGAATCTACCATTCTGTCTCTTCAGGATTACCTCCCCCACTTCCTTTAAATCTGATTAGCACTACAGGATTCATGATTAATACAGGGTTCTCTCTTGTTCCCTCAAGGGCAGAACTCGGACATGTTAGAAAACCCTCCCCCTTTTCTTACCCAGAAAGGGGTACAACTACTTTCAGGGTTTTTTTCTGCCTTCGGTTCAGGAGCAGGAAAGACCTCTCCCTGCTAAACAAAAGGGAATAACAGGCCTCTGAGCAGCAAAATAACAGTGATTTTCTTAGATGCTGCTTTCCACCTCGATAAGCAATGCTATAACCAGCAATGGAACTCGTTATGCACAAGACAGTTTTGATGAGGGCAAGAAAGGGGATCCACTTTTTTAGTTATAGCTACAACCCAACAGCACACTGAATGATCCAGCTGTATCTGCTCACCTTTCTGCAAATTTTAAGACATTGCTGACATTCCAGACAGCAACTTTCTACTGCAATTCACTGAAGCATCAGCAAAATGCAGGCTCCTTGGGTTAGTTCCAAATCTAGGAAGTTAGAATAAGCCTAGGCAACATTCCTTGAAGAAATAGGGTTTTATCTATTGTATTACTGGTGCCACAGTAAATAAAATTCAAAACATCTGTGCCTTTTATAGGAAGGGGGCATGTACGTGTAAAATGCTGGCAGTTTTTGTTGAATCCATAGAGAATCAGTTCTGGACTTAGTACAGTATGTCCCAAGAAGTGTTGCTATTCCTGTTACCACTCTTTTTTCTTCTCATCCATGGAGACTCCGCCGGGACCCAGTGCAACCACGAGGAGGAGCCCTCCAATGACAGACATGGTCTGGAAGAAATCATATTTGAGGAAGTCGTGCATGGGCTTGTAGACTGGGATGGTCCAGAAGGCATTGAAGTAGATGTTGATGCCAAACAGCCAGATGACCAGAGTCAAGGCAGCCAGCTTAGTCTTGAAGCCGATTGCCACCAAGATAATCAGGGCTGTGCCCACAATGTTCTGCAGAATCTGCAAGGGGAAAAGCCATGAAAAAAGCCATTTACTTACACAGTTCTTAAACACATACACCAACATCAGAGCAGAGCTTGGATAAGTTCAGCTGTCACGGCACAGACAACCTAATAACATTTTTTAAAGTATTAATTTTATTTATAGATTTCAATAAGCATTGAGCGGATCCTGCAGGCATCTGGGCACTGCTACTACATTCTAGATGCTCAACTCATACTTTAATGCTGGGATACTTACAGAAAAGAAGTTCATATCAAAGTGTAGCAGGGTCATGAACATGAGGACAAGCAGCACACGGCCCCCCAGCTGCATGTACTGCTTTGGGGAGCTCTCCCTCATGGTGGGGACACCAGCAAACATGCTCTTCCCCTCCGAGCGGGACTCAGCCAGAAGCAGCAGCAAGCCTCCCCCAAGGGCAAGATTCCTACAGAAATGGGGAAAAAGGAGAAAGAAAAAAAAAAAAAAAAAAAAAAGGAAAAGCAGTTTAGTACAGCTTGCACTCTTCTATATCTGTAAAATCTCATCTGACAATTTTAATAAGGATCTGAGTGAGAGTGAGGAGTGACTTGCTCTGCACTGTGGGATGTGTTCATCTGTGTTGGACTTCCCAGCCCCAGCAGCACTGAGCACACCAAGGATCTGTGGGAACACAGCCTTCCAGGGAAGTCCAGCACCCGCCACTCAGGTAGAGTTGCTCCAGTGGCTGTTACAACACAGATTTAGTTGTGTTAAAGTTATTCTGTACCTCAGGTTTAGCCATATATGCCAAAGTAGTTCAGAGGTTGCTTTGAGAAAACAGAGCAGCAGCACTGCTAAGAAGTTACACATTGACAGGGCTGTAGTAAGCCCAGAGTGTAGCTGTTGTGCTGTGCTCCCCTCAGAGGGGTGCAAAGGCAACAGCAAACCATCACTCAGGGCCTGACAGGAAAGCTCATGTTTATAATCTTGTCTTGTCCTTAGGGAAGGTGTTAAGAGGTTTAAAATCCCAGAAACCACTCCAGAGACTGCATGCTGTAGTTTTCTCAGAAAATGGCTTCAGTCATGCAGAAGCAGAGTTGCTACTTAGGCACATAGGGAATAAAAGCAACTCTGATCCAGTGTAGACAGTTGGATGAGCTCTCAGCCAGGTTAGCAGCAAAAGCACTTGGATCCTAGTGGGTTAGGATTAGTCTTTCCCTTCCTGAGCCTGCTGTCTACAGTTCAACACAGACTCTCTTGATTTTTCAAGTGCTGTCATTTCTTGTTTCATGTAAATGCACTGTTTGTAAAAATCTTTCTAGTAAATACTATGTACAACTATCATTTCCTCTGCCACCAAGTGTTAGTTTTCATTCTGTTATCATAAAAACTTCCAGAAGCAAGCATACCTCATCAAGAACTTCAGGTCCCACAGAATGCTGTATGCAATAGTCTAGGCAAAGAATAAAACAGGTTAAAACACCATAGAAATTAGAGTGAAGGTCTGAATTTCTGTTATAATCTCAAGTCTGTATCAGCCATAGCAGAATTCAATTATAAACACAACATAGGGAGGGAACCAAGGTAGGTTACATCAGCATGCTCCAGTGAGTCTGTGTAAAACAGGGAATGGAAGCCAGAATTTGATTTGTGCTTTAGGGCCCCAAAATGTCCTGGTTTGGTAGGGGAAGGATGCTACTAGCTAGGATCCTTTGTGGTGGGAACACAGCTGAAGGCCAAAGCAACTGCAAGTTCCACATTTGGCTCATTAACTGACATCCAGGTAAATTGCCAGTTACTTCTGCTAAATTGGTCAAGGTCAAGTATTGAATGAATGTCTCCAAGCTGACTAATTGCAATTACATCTATTGGGCACATCAGGAGAACAGAAGCAGCAAAACAGTTCAATGCCATCAAGGACTGGCACTAGGCCAGGGTAGAGAAAAATTCCAGGGTTCCAAGTTATATTTAAACATGTTGGGAATACTGGGGCTAAGAGGGATTTGAAAGGTACAGTTTCGAAGGGATGAAGATTTAAGCCTCCTACCTGTAATGCTATAATTCCAAACAGTCCAAAGCAGGCATATTGCACAAAGTTCCTACTCAGCACCAGGATACAGCCACCTGAGGTGGGGAAATTGAACACAGTTACACTTGGAAAAGCTGCTGCAGGAATGCTAACTTGGATTTTCCTTTTTTTTTTTCTTTCATGAGGTAACTGTTAGGGCCATCATGTTGTATTGCTTTTCCCTGAGAGGATAAAACCCAAAACCTTTCTCAAGTCTTCCATCAAAAAGCACTGACAACCTTCGTCACTTTGACATGAGGACTGGCAACTGCATTAAATTAAGGTGACCCTCTACACAAAATAGTGAGGGCAAAAAATCTAAATCCAGACACAAGTTTAAAAATTGGCAATCAGGAACAGTAAATCAGGGACATAATATAAACAGAAAAGGATTTTAACTCTCTCCATTTCTGATAGCCTGAGCCCACCCAGCACACATATAGCAGAGCACTCCCTTCTGGGATTATTTTGATTCCTAGGCTTTGGAAAAATTTCTGACACAAGCACCTCACTCAGGCTTAAGTGCACCCACTCCAGGGTAAGACTTTGCCAGGGAGATGAATGCCCATAAAAACAGGAGGCTTAGAAAGTCTCAACATGGCCCCATTTAAGAAAACATGAGTATTTAATTTAGAGAACTCTGGGTGTGGTTTGTATTTATGGATGCATGTACAGAACTGAAACCAGATTGTCCTGATGGATTCTTGGCATCTCTGACTCAGAGGCAGTGTGTCACAAGAAACTCTCCATAACTGCTTCCAGGAAAGGCTGGAGCAAGTCAATTCACAGTTCTTTTCATTCAGCCCATGTAGTACTATCAGTTCTGAGCTGTCAGGGGCTATTAGGAAATCAGTGAGGCATCCCACACTGCCACGATTCACAGTGCCTGCATGAGCCAGGGCTGCAGCCACGCTGAAGTGCTCTGCCACGCACCTGAACAGCCCCAGAGCCACTTACTCAGCTGCCCGAAGAGGTTTAGGAACACAAAGATGGAGGCCAGGAAGTAGCCACAGTTCCACGTGCCATCGATGTAGTCCCTCTGTTCACTCCACTGGAACCACATGCGGATGCCATCCTCCAGGAAGGTGCTGATCAGGCACAGCCGGGCCACGTGCGGCAGGTACTGCTTCGTCACCCTCAGGAACTGCACGGGCACACACGGCATTAGCAGGGAAGGCAGCAAAAGGGATACTGCAGGGATAACAGAGCCCTGCTCTGCACAGACTGAGGTCAGCAGTTCTCATGCACTCAAGGTCACCAACATTTCGAGGGAAACTGGGACTTGGATTTAAGGAAATGCTTCTTCACCCACTGGGAGCAGCAGGGGAAACCTGTCATTCTCCATTGGACTAGAGCTTGGAAACAAGCAGAATCCAGCAGCACATTTCTGTGTAACAGGAACTGTACTTTGATGGAGCTCTTGCTAATGAAGGCTGACCTTGGTTTTAGTTTCTCTATCTCAGGGTTTCATGTTACAGCTCAACTATCAGATAGCCAGGAGCTGAAAGGGCAATCCTGCTCCCACCCACGTACTCCAGCACTCACCACCCTGGAACAACCCAGATTCAGGGAGCCAAGCTCATAGAAAACAAGTTCTGTACAAATTAGAAAACATTACACAATTTTTTGCAAAGCTTCTTCCCTCCAACAGCTCAGAAAAACAGCAGCAGCAGATCTTAGATCTACATGACCACTGCATGGAATTGCACCCTCTATCCTTCAGGCAGGTTTTTACTTCCAATAAAAGGAGCATCCTCTGCAGAAAGGAAACAGACATTTACAGCCACAGTTCAGCGCAGTGGCTAAAAGGAAATGATATCATCATGCAACAGATGCTGAGCTTTAGTTTTGGGGAATGGAAGATGTATCTGGGCCCCCTTCATCCTGCAGGCTCCTGGGGCAGTCTGCTCTGCAATTGCAATAATTAAAGAAACAAATACAGAACTGCCAAACAGATTCTAGAGGGTCATGTTCTATAGGGCTGTGGGGTGCACAGGAAAACTTACTGCCACTGGGTTGGGACAAGTGTTTACTTGTCTGGGCAGCAGTGGTTATTACTTAATTGGGACTTCCACCAGGAAGGAGATAAAAGCCATTTCTGACAGTTTATTCCTGCCAGCAGCAGTCAGTCAATACTAAAGACTACGCAAATGACAAGCCTAACTCACTGTGCAACTATAGATTATCACAAGAAAAAAGTCAGCAAACATGCCTAATAGTCAATTAAATAGTTAATATTGGAACAAACTGCACTGTTGTACTGCCTGTATCCAGAGTCTAAGGGTCAAAATTCACCTAATCAAGTGCATTTTAAGTGCAGCTGTACTCTGCCTCCAGGCTGCCACTTCAGGCTTTTTTCAGCCATGTCAACAGTTGGATGAATGAGTCAGAAGAGAATTTCTGATCTTTGTCACTCACTGAATGAGACACACATCTTGGTTTACAGCTTTCCTCCCTCCTGGGTTTCACTGTGAGGTTCAGGAAACTTGCTGAGGAATACTAAGAATGAAGTTCTTACAAGCCAGAAGTCATTTGTAAGATACAGAACAAGCAACTTTGGTCTAGAAAGAAATGAAAGAAGACAAGTGCTGGGAATCTGTAAGGAAAGGATAAAAACAGTGCTGCGGAAAGGCTGAAAAAAGCAACAAATAATAGAGAATATCTTCCTCCAAGCCCCATCTTTGCTGTTTTGAAGTGGGTCACGGGTGCTGACCTCATTTCCCTCTCCCCTGGAACCAAATAACCGTGAACAGCCCAGGTGAAATATCCAAGAAGACACTTAACATTTACCTGTTCTCTTGGCATACAGAGGAAATTTAACACTGGCCATTAAACACGAGTGCACACATCCAATGGGCTCCAGACAAGTCAGAGAGGCTGCAGCCTACGGCAGCTCCAGCACTAAGCAACCTCATGGCACACACATCATCCCTGGACACCCACAGCTCCTGGAGCTGCACTCAAGTTGAACCTCCAGTACACAGCAAGCTCAAATAAGCTTCAGAAACAGCCTGTGGGAACAAAAATCCAAGCCAAAGGAGCCAGGAGATCCAGAGTGAAAGGAAAACAGCTACACCACAACTACAGGAAGAGAATGTAACAGGCATCAAGTGATTTTACAATTAGAGGATCTGGGTGTAAATCACTCAAGTAATTTAACTAAAGATGGAATAAATTACAAGAAACATGAGAGCCACAGCAGTGGGACTGAATGAATAGCACCAGTCACCCTGGGTTGGTCCCTGCACAAGCACCATGTGGCTCAAAAGCTGCATCCTGAGCCCACTTCCTTTAAGATTCACACAGACAGATAAAGGGGCACACATGGGAAACTTGGTGGCTGCAGTTCAGTATCTGCAGCTAAGGAAGGGGACCTGAAACACACCCTGCACTGAGCACAACACATCCAAATCCAAACTGTTTGCACTGATGGAGGTAGCAGCATTAAACTCATGACATCAAATAACTGCATGGCTTTTTCTGCTCTGGGCTTCGCATCAACTGCTCTCCACACATCCTTGGAAGAGGTGAAACATTGTGAGAAAAGACAAGAGAATGCTAAATAAAACTATTTTAAAGAAGAACAGCTGGTTCTGTGTTGGCAGCCACGTTACTGACATATGCCAGAGGGGCTTTGTGTTGCCACTTCCCCCTCTAATGGGATTAGAAAGGCAAAGATAGATTTAAAGGCTCCTTTAAGTTTAACAACCAAGGATGTACAAGAAGATCCAGGGATCCCATAATTAAAGCTCTGCTCAACCCCCCATTTTTCTAGAGGAGGACTGAAATATTCAAACCCATAAAAACTGACCAAGAAAGAGGCAATAAAGTGATTCATTTTGACCCCACCTCCAATAGTTTCAAATTTGCCAGAAGTCCACTCTGATAAAAGTGTGTATACAATGGTACAATTACAGGTATTTTAAGTCCAATAAATGGTCATGAGTTGGGAGTTTTTGCAGGTATGTCCTGTCCAAGCACAGAAGCCTTTTCCTGTGTATTCTTGGATCAGGGAAGTTGTGACCATGGTGAGGAACAGCACATTGCTCATCTACACAGAAACCCTCGTGAGCTGCACAGCATTATTAGTCTAGAGCTTCTGATAAAGCATATCCAAAATATCTTGTATACTTTTAAGGGATTGCTTGGTTCTGGGAGAACAAATACCTCCAGCAGCCTGGGACACCACTGATCTTGCCTGGAAGAGGATGCTCAATCCAATGGCAGAGAGAAAAATCAGTTCCTTTCACCAACCTGGATATATTCACTCAAAGAGATCCCACCCAAAAATCACAGGGACAGCAACAGCCATTACATTCATTAGCCCAATGCCTACAAAGTGCTGTAAAAACTGGGAACAGGCTTTCCCGTTTATTTCCAAAGGCAGGAAGAGGGCTCTGACCCACTAGAGCATTGCCAGCAATATTAATCAAGTTTTTAATTGCAGGAAGATTTCTCAAAGCTTTTCCCTTCTGAAGTGTGCTTTATACCAATTCCCTTTCCCAAAAGGCTATTTATTAATGAAACCTTTTCAGTGGTACTTTTAGTAACTTATTGCATTTTATTATCACTGTTCATGGGAAGATTTTTCCCCAGCCTAACCAGAACAGGCTATTTGGCTGATAATGATAAACAATCAGTGCACTGTCACCACGAAGCTCTAGAGAACATTTCTAAATTCAGTTATTTTAATATAACAGACAAAGTTCAGATTAACAATGAAATGTTTTCTTCTCCCTTCCATTTTCTGCAAAATAGGATATTAAGGACAAGAAATAAAGGGTTCAAACTGAAAGAGGGGAAACGTAAGCTAAATATTAGGGAGAAATTCTTCCCTGTGAGGGTGGTGAGGCCCTGGCACAGGGTGCCCAGAGAAGCTGTGGCTGACTCATCCCTGGAAGTGTCCGAGGCCAGGCTGGACAGGGCTTGGAGCAACCTGGGATAGTGGAAGGTGTCCCTGCTCACAGCAGGGGCTGGAACAAGATGGGCTTTTAAGGTCCCTCCCAACCCAAATGGTTCTGTGATTTTATATCAGATTTATCTGGACAAGATACATCAGCATTTATCTTGGAAAATTAAATAAACCCCCCCAGTCTGGCTCTCCCTTGCAGCCCTCTCACTGCTGTACAATGACTCAATAGTCTCCTTACATTTTTGTCCATGAATCTTTTTTTTTTTTTTGAACAGCAGAAATACCAAGCACCCACATTCCTAAGGATTTATTCCTAAAGATTATTACAGACATTAGGAAAGTTGCCTGAGATCTGCTCCCTCTTAGGAAGGGATTACAAAGGAAAGACAGTCCTAAACACTCCATGCAGGCCCCAGATATAGCTATTTTCAGTACATGATGGCTGCACTGAAAGGGTTACCATGTAGTATTTTAACAAAAATCACTAAAAATGGGCTTAATTTCCGAGTATGTAAATTATTTAATTTACAACATTGGGCTGGTGTTACAATGTCTCCTCCACTGCAGTCCTTGGGAATTCCTTACAGCTCAGAGCAGCCTATTACCAGCAATCCCATCCCCAGTACTGCTCCTCACTCGACCTAAACACAGAGATAACTGAACCAAGTGAAAAAACCAGAAATCCTCAATTTTTTTCCCTGCCAGTTCAGCTCCCCAGTTCAATGGTGAGAGAGAAAAGGGGAATGTAGCCTTGGGAGAAGTAGGACAAGCCCTTTCACTGACAACTGGCTGTCTGGCAAGCTTAGCTGCCTGTAAGACAGTGCACTAGTTCACCTCTGGATTAAGAGCCACTTATTACTGCTGAGTATCTTGGCATCTAGGGCATAATTTGCTAATTCAAAGGGAAATTACAGTATCTGAGAAAAGCTAAGTGTTACTGCTTGAATTTAAGGAACAGATTATTCTTGCTTTTGTAAGAGACATTCAGGATTTCCTGATAAGCCGTGGAATTAGCTATAACATTCTCCCACAGGGTTTTTATACTACAGAAATTAAGACTCATTATGTGTTGAGCACTAGTACAGAGAGTGGAAAAAGCAAGAACATCACTGAGAATGCATTCAGCTCCCAGAACAGCCATTGTCCAGCCTCCACCAGGGGAGTTTCAACACAATTTCAGTCCAAATGTTCCAAGTACTTTTTAAAATCCAAGATGAACTAACAGCTCATGTAATGCCAAGTGTTAACTTCACAATATATACCAAAGGTTAGTGTTTAGCAAGTCACTCCTACATTGGTGTGACACTGAGCTTTAGCAGCACAGACAGTACTCGAAGGTTCTGACTGAGCTACAAGGCAGAATTAACACAGGAGTTATTACTCAGAACACCATAAGAATTGTTTTGCAACCTGACGGTAAAGAGTAGCAAAACTCCAAATTCTGCAGCTAAAGGCAAGACTCATCTTTAAACAGGATGTGGCCAAGCACAAGTAGATTTGTCCCATTTAAAACTCACTTCAGGAGGAGGCAAACTACATTTAGGCTGGACAAAAGAGCTTTCAGCAGAGTGAAAAAAAGGGTGTTAAAGACACCTAGAAATAACCCCACAGGAATAAATAGAGAGGTGTTATAAAAAGGTCAGGACGAGCGTTGCAAATTTTGGCAAGTAACGTGAACACTGCAGTGATGGTTTACTTTCTCCTCTAAAAGGAGCAAGAGGACAAGGTAAACAGAGAATGACCAAGATAATCCAGACATCCCTTAAACTGAGTATTCCACACACCACAAGAAGCTCTGTCTCTAAATCAAGTCTTCCTTCTTCCATCTGGGGGTGGGGAGGAAGTGCAGAACAGGTTTTCCCAGTGAAATCAGTGAAAGACAGAGGCAGCACAGCCCCCTCAGAGCTGTGACGTTTTATCGTGCACCACACAACTCACACTAAATCACAGCAGTTGTAGAACCAGGCAGAATCAGATTTTCCAGCCAATTTGCTGAATATGATTACTCGCTGCCTCTTATTGTCGATTAGATGAATCACCATGACTGTGAAGATCTTTGCAACACCATCCCCAGCAGAGCAACTACTTACACTCAAAATATTCCTGTTGTCACACATTGTTAGAGATCACAAACTTCTATTTAAGAGAGAAATCACTCGGGCCTCCACTGAAATAAACGTAAGAAGGTTTACAAAACAACATCAGCTTGTTTGCTTTCCTTTTGCCCCAATCCTGAGCACAGCACCACAGTGCTGACCAACCTTTTCCAGTTTGGGCTTCCAGACACGGGTCAGGATTTCATGAAATCACAGAATGGTTTGGGTTGGAAAGACCCTAAAGCTCATCTCGTTCCAACCCCCTGCCATGGGCAAAGAAACCTTTCACTGTCCCAGGTTGCTCCCAGCTTCATCCAGCCTGGCCTTGGACACTGCCAGGGATCCAGGGGCAGCCACAGCTTCTCTGGGCACCCTGTGCCGAGGCCTCACCCCCCTCACAGGGAAGAATTTCTTCCTAATATCCCATCTAACCCTACCAGGTTGGATAACCCGGTCACTGTCCCGTCCCTGCCAGCTCACACTGGCTCCCCACACCCCTCCGTGCCCTACTCACCAGCCGTGACGGCTCCTGCTCTCCTTCCACTTAATCCCTCCTGGGAGAAGCCCTGTCCCCAAGGAGAACTCGCTGTACGAGAGGCTCGGGCGCTCACTCGAGGGCACGGGCGGCCGCTGGGCCTGCGGCGGTGGGAGCCGGGCCCGGGGTCCCCTCGGAGGTAACTTACAGGAAACTTACAGGAAAGACACAGACGGACTACTTCCAAGAACATGTAGTGAGAAGGCAAAGTACAATGGGCACAAATCGAAAGAGGGGAAATTTAGGGTGGATATTGGAAAGAAATTCCTCCCTGTGGGGGTGGTGAGGCCCTGGCACAGGTTGCCCAGAGAAGCTGTGGCTGCCCCATCCCTAAAAGTGCCCAAGGCCACCTGGACAGGGCTTGAAGCACCCTGAGATAGTGGAAGGTGTCCCCGCTCATGGCACGGGTTGGAAGGAGACAATCTTTAGAATCCCTTCCAGCCCAAACCACTCCATGACTCTACAACTCCATAAACCCCCCGCCCCGCCACAGCGCGGCCCCAAGGCGGCAGCGACCCCGCCGCCATCCCGGCCTGGCTCGGCCGGGCGCCTCAGCGTGGCCCCGGCGCACAAAGGCTGCCGAGCAGGCGTGGGGGGGAAGGCGAGCGGGCACTCACCTGGTCGGCGAAGTCCTCGGCGGTGTTCATAATGTCGTTGTGGCCCATGGCGGGGCCCGGGCTGGCTCTGGGCGGGCGGGGCGGTGGCGGGGCCGGGCCGCGCTCGGTGCAGGCGCTGCCACGTCGGACGGGCCGGGCCTTGAAGGCGCCGCCGCGCCGGCGCGCGCGGGGCGGGGCCTCCCCGCCGGGACACGCCCCCGACACGCCCCTCAGCGCTCTTAAAGGGGCCGCGGCCCCGGCCCCGGCCCCGCTCCTGCGTGAGGGGGGGGGGGTCTCTCATTCCCTCGGGGCTGCCGCCCCGCAGTCCCCGGTGGGAGGCCAGGCTGTGCCCCTGCCATGGAGAAATATGAGGTGCTGCTGCCAGGCTTAGGCTCTGCTCGGCAATAAGCGGGTGGCTGCAGCGTTGTGGGGGTGTAGTTGGTGCTGGAGGTGTCTATGGGGGTGCATGGCCCTGAGGAGGGGCATGTTCCCTGGGCAGGGACTGTGGGGTACAGGTCCCTTTAGGGACATGCTGTAAGTGGCTCTGAGCGGGTTAAGTGGTGCTGGAGGGGTTTATGAGGGGACATGGCCCTGGGGAAGGGGCGTGGGTACCCCTGGGAGCAGCACACAACCGTGGGAGGGGGCGTTGAGTGGGCCTGGGGGGGTTACATGGTTTTGGAGGGGCCGTGGATCGCCCTGGGGGTGCTCTCAGCACAGGGGATGCCCTGAAGGGGAGGGAGGGGAAGGCCTGTGTCCCAGTCAGGAGCGGGGGTGAAGGTGGGTGTGCCCCTAGTCCTGCCATGGGGAGCTGGAGGCCTTCCCTGTGTGGAAGCTTTCCATGGGGGAGCGAGCGGAAGGGGGTTTTTGCCTCAGATGTTCTGCCCTAGCTGAGCAGGTGCTCTGGGGGTCTCCCGTGCCTGCAGGTGCTGGAGCAGCTCCAGCCCGGAGCACTGGGCACGATGCTGGCAGCTCGGCTGAAAACAGATGAGGGTGTCCAGAAGAAATATGTAATAAAGCAGGTGAGGAGGTGGTTGCTAGGAAAACAAGAGTTTGGCATGTTTGTTTTCTCCAGGGGCACCATGATCGTAACAGGAGACACAGGCTGGGCAGCTCAGCTGCTGTGAAAGAGTAGGCTTGCTCGTTTTTGTGCTGCTTTTTGGGAAAATGGGAGATTCAGATCAGTTTATTGGAATGCTGAGGCTCAAAGGGGGAAAGGGCAGCAGCCTAGGTAGGTCCCCTCAGTGTTCTCACCTCAGCTCCCTGCAGCCCTGACAGTGGGGGAGAAGCCCTGGCTACCACACACTCATTTACAACTCTGTTTTACCGATCTCCTGATGCCAAAACTGCCCCAAACATTACAGATTTGAGCTGGCATTGAAAATTTGTGTCACCTCACACAGAATTTCCAGTCCAGTCACCTTGACAACAGTGTTCTGGCTTGAAGTTCCCCTGTGTTTCTTTTACAGTCTCATCCTTGTCTTTTGTTTGGTGCAGGTTGAATGCATTGACCATCACCAAGCAAATGTGGCCGTGAAGGAGGTATTGGTGCAGTCTTTTCTTTACTACTTCACTTACAAAGACCAAAGTCTTAATAGAAACAAGTCTTTTATCTACAAGGATTAGCTGAGTAAATAATAAGTAAATCAGGTAGGACTGTTTGTGGGGTGTGCTCTCTGCCCTCTGCTTGGGCTCAGGCCAGGATTTTGTATTAATTGTTATTTTTGGATAGGTAAATTCAAATGGACAATTCTTCTTGGAGAATAGTCCTTTCTTAAAGTTTTTATTTGTTTTGTGAAGCCAAGGCAAAACTCATGCTTTTGGCCTTTAAGCTGAAGGAGAACCTTGGTCTGTTTTAGTTTATTATTAATAACTCAATGTCTAGAGAACATATTTAATGATATGCTCATTTCTCAGAGTTGGACTTTTTTAATGTGAATGATTTGACTGGTTTTCTCTTTGTTGCACTCTTTTTTTTTTTTTTTTTTTTTTTGGTGCAAACTTGTTGCAATGCCTCGAGTAAGAAGCATCAGAAATAGTCTTAAAATACCAAAAATGGTTGCAGTGGAATATGTGGAATAGCACATGATGGATGAGTCTCACAGTGCCCACTACACACAGCATCTGGAGTTGGAAAAGAGTGACAAGAGATGTCTCTGCAGATATTTTATCCTGGTCAGAGAGGTCCCCTCTTTCTGTACCAAACGTGGCATTACCAGTAAAACTTGATCCAATTTTTCAGTTGAAATAAATATTGAAATCCATCTATTGAAATAAATGCGGTTGTGCTTTCTGGGAGTGTGGCTCTTTTTAGTTCTTCTGTTGTGTCTGCACAGCCACAAACACAACTACAGAAGAGTAACTTGAGTTCTTTTTATCTTCCACATAATCAGCAAATTTGCTGAAGTGATTAGGATTTGTTAGAGCCCGCCACAGAAACCACCTTCAAGGAGGTAAAACCCTCTTGTGTCATTTTATTTGCTGAGGCTCGAGCTTGCATGGAGGTTACAGGAAATAAGGGCTGCACTTGAAAAATCGTCCTGACTTGTATTCTAAGATGTGTTTTCAGGTTTGGATGTTCGGAACTGAAGAAGGGGGTTGTTCACACATCATCCCCCTGTGGAACAGTTTATATCCTCGGATCTGTCAAGGCTGTTGCAGCACTGAGTAGAGTCTGAGTGAAATATTTTCCTTCTTTCCACACTTGTGGATGCAAATATTTAACAGAACTGGCGCTTTGGAGAAGTTTGATGAGAAATGTGACATGAACAAGTCAGGAACTGGCTTAGGGTGTTATTTAAGGTCCTGTTAAAGGGAAGGACTGCTATAGAAAGCTCTCTATTTTATCTTTTTTTTTATCCTATGCAGGCAATGGGTTTGCTAAAACTCCGCCATTCACACATCTGTACTTACAAGGAATTGTTTGTGACTTGGAATAACGAGGTGAGAATGGAACAGGATTGGTTAAACTGGAATGTGTGGCTTATGTTCTAGGCACATAAGCATATTCACAGATTTAAATTTGGGGTCATTGGGGTGAGATGCTAAAAAAGAAGGTTATTTGGTTTCAAACAAGCCTGGGGTTTTTTGACTCCTGAATGAACACACTAAAAAGATGTGAATATGTATTTGTTGGAATCCATCACATGGCAGACTCCCAGATTCTGATGGGAATTAGTGTGCAATTCTGTTTTTCATGCCTGCATGAAAACCTTTCTATAGGGGATCATAAGAAGCTGAAAGCCCTGACTTATTTATTTGCAGGTTTTCTTCAGTGCTTGAACAGAATCTTTGATGATTTTGTGGATGTATAATTGATTTGAATCATCCCATACAGCTTCAGATAAGATGCTTGATAGTGGTGTTTGTTTCATTTGCTAAAACAATGAGCATGCTGTATTTTTAATGAAAGAAATTAAATATTATCTCTTCTGTGAGGGAATAATCATCTCAGAACCCTTTTGTACTGTGAACATCACACCCACCACTTTGGTTTTGTCTTTCTTACCTGCAAACAATTAAGCAATTTTGGTGTAATGTTTTATTACAGGTCTCATCTCCGTTCCTCTGCCTGGTAATGCAGCACTCAGGGCAAGGAGATCTTTCAGCTCTAATCGAGGAAAAGAGGCAGAAGTCAGAAAAGATAACAGACATGGTAAAAAGTACAGAAGAGGCACCTGTTTGAACTGAAAGACTTGTTGCTTTTGTGGTATTCCTTCTTTCTGAAAATCCTCCCTAAAGTCTTCAAAGCACAGGAGGGTGGTTTTGGAAACTCTCTTCTGAAAGATATTTGAAAGTTACTATCTTTGTGTTACACTTTCATGTCTATTCCTCTCCACAGGTGGTTCAGAAGTTCCTGGGGCAGATGGTAGATGCTTTGTTTTACATACACAAACAAAATATTTGGCACAGGTGAGCAGAAATCTCGTTCTCTTTGACAGGCCCTTGTTCTTTGCAGTGTTGGTTCAGCACAGTGCTCAGAGGCAGGGATTTTTACTCTTCCAAGAGGAGAAGTAGGGAGTAGAAATTCCAGACTTTAGATTAGTTTTCTTTTACTTCTGAAGTTACCTACTTCCTGAGTTTTGTCTGGAATAGTCATTTGACTGAGGTATTAGCTCTTGTTTTTTTGAATGTTAAAAATTGCCCATCTCTGTAAATGCTCACATTTTGGTGGCTGTGATGGACAAAGTTTACTTTGTGTATCTGAATAAGAGACAACCCTTGCATTCCATGCTCAGATCAATTTGTGTCACAAACACAAATTTTAAAGCATTTAAAGAAGAAAATAATTGTATTTTGGTTGATTATCACTTGTATATTAAAAAAAACCCCAACAAAACACAAACAAAAAATGTCCAAACCAATCCCCCCCCCTCCCCCCAAGAAAACCCACCACAAAAATCAACTCAACCCTTCTGAGGGCTAAAGATGCAGGAGATTTGTAATTATATGTAATTAGACTCTAATTTCACAGGCTGACAGAAAATACTTGTGTTGCAGAAATCTCAAGCCATCAAACATCCTTGTGACTGGTGGAGCATCCTTCATGCTTAGTGACTTCAGTACTGAAACACTTATGAAAGATGAGCTGAAGTGGAGAATAAGAGTGGAAAAAGGTAGGTATTTGTTTTTTCCTATTGTATTTTTAAAAGATTTGGTTGTGGTGGATGTTTTTAGTCCTCAGAGAAAAATTAGGAAAGAGGAAAAAGTTATCTTCCCTCTCCTTTCTCTGCATGAGACTATTTGTCTTCTAAATAGGATTTTCACAGGCAGTTGTCTGCAGCATTAATTGTGTTTACAAGTGAAAATTACAGATATGTCTGCGACTCTGAGCTCTGCAACCAAAACAGTTGGAATCCCTTTTAGCTTTATACTCAGAAACATCTTAGAAAATTGTTCTTTAGTTTACAGTGTGTTTTGTGGTCTTTGGAAGCACAATGCCAGCAATGTCACCCTGTGATTCTTGTTTCTACAGACAGCAAGTCTTGGATGGCTCCAGAAACATTTGGGTTTTCTTTTACTGAGAAATCTGACATCTGGTCTCTGGGCTGTGTCCTCCTTGATATGATGAGCTGCCTTGTTCTGAATGTGTGTAAGAGTGATTTATAAGGGATTTAAAGGGTCCTGGGCTCACCAGGGTATCTGTAAATGAATTTGTGAGAGCTCTCTGACACTGTGCTCTTGCCAGGCAGAAGAGATAACTTCCTTGCTGCAGGATATCAGAGGGGACAGCAGCTGCCTTGAGGGAGTCCTGACACTGATGCAGGATGGAGAAAACAGCTATTTGCCTTTCTTTCCAATTTTACTGATGATGCTACAGATTGAGCCCGGCATGAGACCCACAGCAAAGTGAGTTCTGGCTGCATTCCCTTTATTGATTTTGTCCTAAACTCCTCCTACACACACAAATTGGGAATGTTAGCTGCTGTTGGAAAGGGTTGAGTTAACATTGCTTATCCTCCTGCCTCAACAAATTGAGTTATTAAAGACTTGATGTTCATTCAGAGTGGACACTGATATGCACAGGTGTCCCTTTTTGCAGTTATATTATAAATTCATGTAATACACAATTTTATGAGCCTGAACTTGACACCTAAGTGTGGCTTGTACAGTGTGAGCTCTTTCATTAGTTGTTTTGAAGTAAATTGTTTTAAGTTCTATCAAAAGTAATCTAGTCTAGAAGTAATATTACATTTTTTTATATAAAAATTAAACAATGCCAGTAGATATTATTTTTTACCTTACCAGTTCTAGCTTACTGGTGCTGCTTTTGTCTCTCAAAATTCTAGGGATCTGGTCACTGTTCCATTTATTGGGAAATGCCTGGCTTTTGCTGGTGACACCTCAATGAAACTGAAGAAGTCTGTGTCTCCCACAGTAACAGATGTGCTCTTTCAGGGAGGAGTTGAAAGTGTTCTAGGTAATAAGGAGAATAAGATTAATGTCAGGGTGATTTTCATAGGAAATAGACCCTTCCAGTCAGGATGTATTCTACCTGGAAATAAATTCTTGGACACTCATTTTACCTGAAATAAAATGGAATCCTCTTTGGAGCAAGGATCACTATAGAGCCTTTTCTCTAAACTCCTAAGATTCTCAGCCATTCCTACTGCAAAAGTTAAGCAGGGTCAGAGGTCATTCCTCAGAAGATTTGGGAGCTTCACTTACTTTGTTTGCATTGT
This sequence comes from Coloeus monedula, assembly GCF_965178545.1. Lineage (NCBI taxonomy): Eukaryota > Metazoa > Chordata > Aves > Passeriformes > Corvidae > Coloeus > Coloeus monedula. The sequence continues at coordinate 3,895,454 of NC_138801.1, read as the reverse complement.
AACGTATTTGCCAATTTATGCCACAAAGGATCTGCTCCATCATTTTCCTTCTAAGTAAAGGAAGATGTTCTTTTAATCTGAAAAGTCTATTGGAATAATGCATTTAAAGCTCCTGTTCCTGCTGTGATTTAATATTCCAACAGGTCCCCATATATATATATATATATATATATATATATATAATGCCAAAGACATTGTGAATCATCACACTTTGTAATAGTGAAATGTTTGAGTTGAGGGAAAACAATCAACAGTCCCTTTTCAACAATCCCAAATTTCATTATTTTCATTCATATGAATTCACATCTAGCACAAAACACAGACAACTGGAGTGCTTTGTGTTTGTGTGGAATGGTTAGAAGAATTTCCTTGGTTTCTCAGACTTCATGCAGGCTTCCTGGGATATTGAAGAAGTCCAGGCTAAAGGTATTCAGCACCTTGCCAGCTTTGTAAAGGATAAAAGTGGTAAGGCACTATTTGATCATTTTATTTATTTATTCTGCTCCTTCCTTACACTTTGAGATAATAGGAAGAGGAAAAAATTTCTAATGTCAATAAATGAGAATGAAATTCCTCTCTTCCTATTTCTCCAGGCCAGTAGCTGATAGGATTGTGTTGGTTCTTGTTCTGTACATGCTTTTGTTAACCAGCAGAGGTGTTTTACTGGATAAGAAAAATGGGCACTGGAAAAAAAAAAAAAAAGAGTGATATTTGAATTGGCAACAGACTGACATTTGAGGAAGGTGATTTCCACAAGTCCTGGAATGACTTGGGGGTAATTCCCGGGGCTGCAAGGCTGGCAGAGCAAAAGGAAGCTACACCTGGCTAATTCCTGTGTGTCTTGCAAAGTTGTGAGGGTGAAAGCTGTCTATTTTCTCCCAGAAACTGCACATTTTTCAAATGAAACTTTCAGGTCAAGGTTAATAGTTGAAAGCACTGTGTTAAATCAGTTGTAAAATGCTCTGTCCTTTGACAGCACTTTAGTGCTGGGATTGGCTTATGATGTTAAAACTTAGGGTTATTCATAGCTTTAATTGATAAAGAAAAAGAACAATTTGGTTTTTCATTAGACTTACCTTTATCTTCAACTTAAGAAAGCTTTACTTGGTAATCCAGTGGGCTTTGGTTGTAAATAACAAAATGAATCTGTGGGATTCTCATCCAGTCCTGGTGACAGCAACACGAGGCTGTGCTCACATCTGGCTTGTTTGGCACTTCTGCACCATGACTGAGTGATGCTCACAGCTTCACAAGTGCTCAAAATGGACCCCTAAAAACCATCCAGTTTTCCTTATCATTTTATCACATATTTGTGGCTACACTGAGTAGCTGTATGGGGTATTCTGAAAGCTCCAAGTGTTCCTGGAAATAGGAGTTGGGGTGATTCTGAACTGCATGGCTTGGCATTCCCTGCACCCCAGCACTTGCTGCATTCCAGTGTTGGCTACACTTGGCTGGCACAGCCTTCAGCTGTCTTTAATAGGAGATATTTTCCACACAGATTAAAAAAATTCACTCTGTTTTGTTCTCTTTGATTCAAGAACCTCGTCTCAAACAATTTCTTTTCCCCACAGCATTCCCCTGTCTGCTAAAATGCACAGAAGTGATCACTGGTGCCATGAAGACTCACATAGATTCTCTGGACTTACAAGTAGAAGGCTGCACTTTATTGCTTGAAATTCTTAGTCAAGGTACAATTACAAGACTTCCTCCTTCTGCTGGGTCGTGTAAAGATTAATGGAGCAGATAATGGGTTCAGTAATGATTTTAGGGGATGAATGTAAAGAACTAAAGGAAGTTAAGCAGCTTTCTGGATTCTTGTGGCCTTCCTTCAGGACTGGCATACAGGAATTGTGTGTTAAGACTTAATTTTAAATATAGATACTGATCTTGTCCAACAAAGTTTGTTTTCATGTTATGTAGGGTGTATAAATAAAAGACTCTCATTGTTTTGGTATTTACATTTGAAACCATAAAAGTGGTTTTGGGTCTCCTGTGTGGTCCCTGCTGTCACTTTCACGGCAATTTACCCCAAAACCACCTGATAATGACACAAGCTTAAAAATACAAAGAATTGACTTGCAGAAAATGAAAGTTTAAAGTAACTTTTGCTTATTTTATGTGAAGTAGTGCTGTTAATTGAATGTTTTGCTATGCTGACAGCAGGGCAGGAGGGTTCACATTTCATTCAAACCCACTGAAATCTTTGTTCTATTCCAATGTTTGTGGTGACAGCTCTGGAACACGGGGTGATGATGGCCCTGGATGAGTGTGTGGCCAGCTGCCTGTTAGACACAGTGAGAAAACACTCTGAGAATGAAGAGTTCCTGTCATCACTCTGTACATTATTGATGATGGTTTCAGCCAGTGGTGGGTCACCTTGCTCATTCTTTGGGGAATATTAATTTATTTTTGTTTTCTGAAACAAATCCAAGATACAGTGCAGAAATGGTGGCTTCACTGAGAGTTGTAGATATCTGTGGGCATGTATTAGTTTAATAGTGGTAATATTGGTAAGATTGACCAGATATTGATAAGAGAACACCCCTGAAAGTATGATATACAATGCTGAGGCTTCAGGGACTTACAGGACTCCTCTAATAGATACAATTCTGTATTTCCTCTTGGTTTGGAAGCAAGTACAAACTCTGCAAATAGTAGTGCTTGAGATAATGAGGGCATAGAACCTGAATTCTATTTTGGACTGTGCCATGATGAATGGAAACCATTCTACCTAGTTCTTCTGCTTTGTTTCCTTCTGAACTTGTAATTGCTAAATATTTGTAGTATTTTTAGTTGTTTTCAGTGTCAGTTCAATAGTCATCAAAGACTGTTTTTCGAAATGGTTACAGAAGGATTTAGCAGCAAGGGTGTAACCTTAAAAAAAATTATTACAAAGAGTCATGTGTGAGACCAAACTATTTTTATCCAGCGTTTCCTAATTCTGAAGCTTGGTTTGAATCGTTAAAATGGAAACAGGTGAAAAATTGTAATTGACACCCCCTCGGTTCCTTTCCTGCTCGGTGAGTTTAAAGTCTGTGAGGAAAAAGGATGGGCAGACATCCATTTGAAAGGATCAGCTGTGTTAAGTGCATCTTGTTAAAGAATTCGGTGTGTGCTCTTGCTTTCTTTTGTCCAGCTGATGGGCTCATGTTACCGGTTTGTTCTCTCAGTTTAAATACGTTTAGCGCTGCCTGTTTCGAGGCCAGTGAGTGGGACAAAAATACCGGGTTCTATAGAATTTCTGTGGTTTTCAGAAGTAGCTGCGGAGAATCTCAGGAAAGTTGGAATCATTCCAGACCTTCTGTCAATTTTAAGACGTTTTCTTCATAATGGCCAGATCTGCTTCTCTTGCTGTGCCGTTCTCTGGAGCTTGGCTGTGAGTGGTAAGTAGAACACAGCCAGTATTGTGCCTGCTCTCATGTGACTGAAGGGCAGCAGGTATTGTGCCTAACTGAGTTCAGACACTCCTGTCGCTGGGATTGGAGTTTTCTCCCATTCTTGTTGGCAGGGAACTGGAATGAGATGATCTTGAAGGTTCCTTCCAACCCAAACCAGTCTGTGATTTTGTGATTCTGAAGAGTTATTTCCACAGCACTGCTAGAATCACTTTGTGATCCATTAAATCACAAAGTGATTAGATTAGATAAAAATAAAAATTAATGCAGTTTTTTTTAGCAGCCCTTTATGTGATAAGGTGTCAAAGCCAAATTTTTGCCATTCAGGCCAAGATGTGACCTGATTTTCTATTTACTGATTTGTTTCTGTGACGTGTTCTTGTAGAGGTGTGTGGTGTTCTGATCATCAAGGAAGGCTGGAAGCACAGACTGTGCACAGTTGCACTTGGTGTGTTTTATTCCCTCTGTACAACAAATCACCCGTTGGATTTATGGGAATCTCCATCCTGCAGCCCAGATTCTGTCAAAACTGTGGTTATTTCTGGAGGTTTCTTGCTGTGATCCCTCGGCATAATTTAAATGGCAAAGAACACAGGTTCCTGCAGAAGTTCAGCTTTCCCCAAGAAACAGAATTATTTATTAGTCCTGTAGCATTTGGTCTGGTTCTGTACATTTTTGATTCCTTCCCTCTGCTGCCCTCCAGACTAAAGCAATGTTGTATTATTCCAATGCCAACACCCATTAAGGTTTCACTGATAAAATTTGACATACACTGATATTATCACTTGATTAAATAACTCTGCCTGATGCATTTCCTTTCTGTTAAGGTAATTCAGAGAATAATGGAGACCAAGCAGTGCTGGAAAGTGCTGTCCCCGTCACCTCTGCAGTCCTTCAGAAACACCTCCAGAACGGAGTCGTTGCAGAGTCTGCCTGCTCGGCTCTGTGGGCACTGTCACTCCAAGGTGGGTGTTCCCAGTCTCCTTGTCCCTTGGGCATGGAAAAGGTCTGTGTGTCAGTGGTGAGCCCTGCAGTCCAGGCTGCTCGGCTGGAGGAGGCTCTGCAGATGGCAGCAGAGTTAGGAATTTGCATCCTCTCTTGGTCACTCTTCCCTGCACTCGCTGTGTGACTCCCTAATGGAGCCATTTGTGATGAACTGCAGCAATTAAATCACCAGATACTGCTAATGGGGACTGCATTGGTGGGCAGCCAATTTGCTTGGTTGATTTGGAACAATATTTCATGTTAAAAAAGAAATCATCTCTTTCATTATCATGTGCACTTAGGAACCCATCATTGCAGTAGTCCTGTCTTACATCAGAATATTGTCACATTTACCTTCTGCCTGCCCTTGTGGCATCGATCCACTGGGAAAAGCTGAGCAAAACACCCTCAGCAATCTCATTTCTATTCCCCATCAGCAGAATAAGTTGAGTATTGAGGATTCTTTATTCTTTTGGCTTGGAGGACATTGAAATTTTGGGGTTTTCTGTGTGTTTTGTTTATTTTATTTAAAGACTGTGTAACGGAGAGTGACTGTGAACCCACAGCAGCACTTTTGTTGGATGCACTCAGGATGAACCCAGAAAGAGCAGTGCTGGTGAAGAATGGCTGCCTAGCATTAGCCAGCCTTGTGAGGCTGTCAGGTAACATCCTGCAATTCTGGTTTTATTAATTACAAATCAGCTCAATCAATATGAAAACAAGCATTAAAATCACTTCTGCCCTGCATGACAGTGTCAGCTGCATATCTGGTCGTCTTCTTGTTCCCAAATGCTTCAGAATAGCTTTTAGGAAGACTGAAAATAATGGGCACAACTTCCTGAAAACATGACACGTGCCAGCTGGGGAGGGGATGGGAAGCAGATCATGCAGTCTGCAGCTACAATGAGCCCAGCAGTGTTTGTCCTCCTTGCAGAAACTGCAGCTTTGGCAATTCTCCTGGACTCAAAAGGCAGTGGAATAGAGCTGATCAAAGATGAGTATCATCTTCACTTCGATGAGCCAGGGGTGGCAGAAGCTCTGTGCCTGCTGATCAGCGAGATGGTTCAGTATGGTGAGATGGCTGGTGCTGTTACTTGCTGAATCTCCTCCTCTATCCCAACCCCCAAATCAGTAAAACCACAACAGCAGCTGCTCAGGGACATGTTAGTTGTTCTAACAAAAGACTTCCTTTGTGTCTGAGGAAGTTCCAATTCATCCTCCTGAGAATTCACTCCACTTGTTCCCAAGAAATGCCACTCTGGTGGTAAAACATTTTAATTTCATCTTACCTTGCCTTCTCCTTGTGTAGCTCTGCCCTCTCCCTGTGCTCCTTTAGCTCCTGCTCCATTGGCAGTTGTGCTTTAACCATAAATGATCCTGTTCATTGACACTGCAGATGAGGTTATGCTGGATATGAGGTCCCAGAAAATGGAAAAGCTGCTGTCTGAAATAAAACTCCGGTTTCCATTTAGCACGGTATGGAGAAGTCTCTCTGATAATAAAGAGGGGGTGCTTAGTATATTATTTCTGGTGATAGATTTTGATTATAGTGCAGAAATTTAGAGAATTAGCTGCATGTGGAGTGAAGAGTGAGTTTGTAAGCATAGTTCTAACTGAGAACTAGTGGTTGAAAGTTGTTTTTTCTTGTTGTTTATGCTGAAATTTAAAAAAAAAAAAACTATGTCCTTGCAACATGACATTAATTTACTACAGTCTTCATGCTAAACCAGGCTAAAGTTTACAGGAATAAAGCCATAAGTACATTACATCCAATTTATTTTTGGTTTGGAAGTGGCATCATTAACAAACAAAAAACCAACAAAAACTTTCTGACAGTTTGTGGGAAGATTTAACATACATTAAATTTCACCAAGTAGTCCCATTGAAAAAAGGAAAAACCCAGCCAAGTTATCAGAGCTATTTAATGTGTTACACTAATGATTCTTTTGCAATGGCTTGCTGGCAAGAAACCAGTAATTAGGTTTGTTCATCAAGCCAGTAAAACTGGTTAAGTCTTAATTTTGCTGATTTTAGTTATGCGTTTATAGAGTTGGTTTCAAAGACAGTTACAAACTGTTCTCCAGGGTCTCCTGCAGGCATTGCCTGCACCACTTTCAGCAACACTGCAGCCACAGGGTAGTGCAGAAAAAAATCATCACAGACGAGGACAAAGCTCCCTCTCCTGTTTAACAGCAGCCACTTTAAAGACCCATGTTAGACACATTGTTTTTATTAATAAACAACTACAAAAATAAGTGGAGCAACAAGGTAATCTTCTATTTGACACACAAATAATCTTCACATTTCCCTGCAGGAGATTCTGACCCTGGTGGATGCCACACTCTTGAAACTGAGGAAGGAAAAACGCTTTGTCTGAGAACAAGACTTGGGCACTGCTGGATACCAAAGCCTGGATCCTCCATTAGAAGATTCTTCTCACCAGGAAGATGAATATTGGGCTATTAATAATATAAAAACAGGTATTATTGTTGGTTTAGGTACCAAACTGTGTGACTAACAGCAATAATTAAGAATTCACCTTGTGGTTGACCCCACTTTGTGCACCTCACCATACTTGAAATAAAGATTTTAGTCCCAGGCAGTTTTGATCAAGCAATGGCAGTTTCTTCTTTCATCTACCATAATTAAATTTCTTTTAACTTATTCAGTGTCTGTTTCCCTTGAAGAAATTTAACTGAAGTTTCTTCCCAACTGCAGGCATTTGTCACAAAGGTGGTTTGAACACAGTAGCAGGCATCAGGCACAGGGGCCATCCAGCAGGGATACCAGCAGCTTTCTTGGACAGCAGCATTCCTGTACTTCCAAGTTATTGTAGAATTGTCTTTGGATTGATTTTATGAAGTAGCTGCTGTCAGTTCTGACTTATCTCTAAATTTGGAATGTGACATGAAACCAGCAAATGCTGCAGATGGAAGATTCTGTCTTGTGTTTTTAAGTTTTACAATTTTTGTTGTTAGTTTTGTTCTTAACAGCAGCTTCCCATTTCTTTTTCTCCAAGGTGTAAAGTCTCATAGCTGCTTGTGCATCCTGGATCTGGAAGAGAACAGACCAGATGAAGATGTGAGATAATAAGCAGCTAAATCTTCCATCATTTTAATACATCCTTCCAATTAGCATTTCATGATCTCCCTTTACATTTAGGCTCTGTGCCTAGTGAAAGGGATAAATGGTGTATTTAGAGTCCAGGGCCCACCACAAGGCTCTGCACTTCTGATTGTCACTGGGAAAGTCATAATGAAAAAATTCTCTTGATACAGTATCTATGAGCTCCCCTCCCAATTTTGCTTCCCCAGTTCATTCCTCTTTTCCATCCTCCTGCCTGCTGAAAGAAAGGCTCTCACACTGTTTATGCATCCTGCCACAGTACAGCAGTGCAGAATGCTGCTTTTAAGGTAAGCAGATCTTGACCATTACCTTTTCCCCTGGGGATTTTAAAATAACAAGAATTCAGAGTTAAGAGCTGACTTGTGCAAAAGTTGTTTATGAAATAAGGAAACAGTGAGCAAGCCTAGATGACAATGTCACTGCTACTGGTGTCCAAGCAGAGCTTGCTGAGCTTCACTGGAATGAAGGCACAGCATTCTGGACTGAATCCAGAACGCAGAGCTGGATGTTCTGAGGAGGTACCTACCGAGCAGTGCTCTGCTGTCTGCACCTGAACATTGAGCAGCTTCTCACAGAGCAGCTTCAGGGATGGCCTGGAACTCTAGAAACAGAGTAAGATCATAAACCATGCTGTCTCACAGGACTTGAAACAACAGAGAGGGGTGTATATATAAAAACATTCTGCTCCACAAAGAATAGCACATCTTAGCCTCTGCTGGTGAAATATCAGGAATAATGAATGCATTATGAGACTTGTGTGCATAGGTAGCAAAGAAGGAACAGGGTCAGGTAACAGCAAGCACAGGAGCCAGTCAGCAACTCTGGAGTCTGTTAATTGAGCTCCTTCCCAGCAGTCTCTTACCTTGACTCTCTCTTTGAAAGGTTTGTATCTCTGTGTGTCCCTGATCTTCTTCTGAGGATGATCAAGAAATAGGACCTAGAAGAAATCACATTTTCAGACTAAATGTGCTATTGGATGAAACTTTACAGAGGTGAATGTGCAGCTGCCTGGTTTTTCCTTCCATCCATTATAAGAGACTCTTTTAAGCCACGAAAGGACAAGACCCAGATCATACAGACACAGGCTGGATTCAGGACCACGCTTTCCAGGAGTTCAGGTGTATTCCCTTGATCCAGAATGATGCATTAGAAATTTAATTTTCAATGTACCTTTAGATCATTCTTTAAGGCGTGTCCAACTAAAATCCTTCCCTTCAGGATCTCAGCAACCTCCTTCTGAACCGTTTTAAAGTCTTCACCTAAAAATGCCACACAAGGAAACATTTTCCATGAGCAAACACTGCATCTTTTCTGGGAAGTAACTGTATCCTTGGGACAGTAGTTAGGCAAACTGCACAGTACACTGAATCCCTGCTTGCTAGAACATAGAGTATTCCATATAGAGCACAGCATGAATATGAAATGACTTTTTTAATCCCATACTCCACCAGTTAATTCCTTCAAGGGCATTCGTCATCACTGCATAAAAGCACTTCTTCCCACAGTTTTTCTTAGCATTAAGTTTAACATAAATCTCAGCATTTTGTTTCCCCAAATTAGGTCTCACACTGTTCCAAGCTCAGCCAGTGAGGCTTCTGTGACAACCCATTGAATTCCCCCTCTTTAAAAAACATTTGGGGGGGAAACCCCTCGTACCTGTGTTTATATTCTGAGGCCGTATGCCGCTGACAGCTGTCCTGTAGTCTGTCACCTTCTCTGTAGGCTTGACATACTTGTCATAAATGCACTTCCCAAACTGGTTGACGATGGACACCCGAGCCACGATGCTGTCCTCGCCCTTGGGGCCCACCCCCACCATCTCACAGTCCATGGCCACAGCTCGGGTCAGCCTGAAAGGCAAAGGGACAGCTTGGGGACACCTCTGCAGGGCCCAGGTGGAGCTCACGAGGTTCACACATGGATCTGAACAGGGCAAAGCCTGGCAGCAGATGAGGGGAGATGTCAGCTCAGTGTGCACCTGCACATCAGTTCTCAGAAGCCTCTGCTGCCATCCTTCCCCCTGGAATGTCACTCACCCATCAAAAGCCTTTTCCTTCACCAGCACCTGCTCCACAGACTGGGATTGCTCCGTTTCAAGTCCCAGGTTCCTTCTGGCAATTTTTGCTGCTTCAGGTCCTATTGCTGCTTCAATATCTTTTGGATCAACATCATCAAACCAGATGTCAGCCCTGGGAAGAAAAGATGTAATTACATTTAACAGTCTCAAAGCAATCTGGTGTCTGTTGTATAAAAAGTGTGTTTACTTTTTAAATCAAGAGCTAAGCCCTGTGAAAATTAAGTCTATGACTGTCACCTCTGCAGGTTTCTTGCTGTGTCTGAGGAGTAGGGGCAATGTGTGTCTTATTTCTCCCAGAATTTGGTCTGGGAGAGTGCAGCTGTTTTGAATGTACCTCTCTGTGCTCCCCCCAAAATGAATATTCACATCCAGGGCTGCTGCCTTGAAGTACTCACTCTTTGGGCTGCTGCTCCACGTGTTCCTCAGCTTTCCTCCTCTTATGTTTTAGCTCATCCTTCTCCTTCACAACAATACCATTTTTCTTTTTTTCTTTGCAGCCTTTCCCGTTGCTTTTGGTGCCATTTAAGTTCTTATTCACTGTAACCTCCTTGGATTCTGGCTTGCCTGCAGGAGGACTGTCTTTAGCAGAACCATTGACCATTTTATTTGTGGATTTGGTCTTTACCACAGTCCCATTCCCATTGACTGCTGGGACTTGTGGACTTTTGGTTGCTTTGAGTGGCTGCTTCTTTTTGGTGTCTGTTTGACCCGTGGAGAGGGGTTTGCTGGAGTTATTTGCCTTTTGTTTCAGTAGCTAAAATGACATTAAAGTATAAAAAAAAAAAAAAAAAAAAAAAGGAAAAAATATAAAGGAAAAGAGCCCAGAGAAGAGAAGGCTTTAGGGTGACCTAATTGTGGCCTTCCAGTACCTAAAAGGAGCCTTCAAGAAAGAGAAAGAGCGACTACTCACAAGAGCCTGGAGTGACAGGGCAGCAAGGGCGACGACCTCAAGCTGCCAGAGAGCAGGAGTAGATGGGATATGGGGAAGAAATCCTTCCCTGTGAGGGTGGGGAGGCCCTGGCACAGGGTGCCCAGAGCAGCTGTCGCTGCCCCATCCCTGGAAGGGTCCAAGGCCAGCTTGGACGGGGCTTGGAGCAGCCTGGGACAGTGGAATGTCCGTGCCATCGCTCCGTGTGAACCCCACCGTGGAGCCGCATCCAGGGAATGCCAGCCTGGCCCCGATGCTTCCCCGTTCCGGCCCCCCGGGGCTGTCTCCCGCTCCCCACACCGCATCCCCCGGTGCCCCTCACCTCCTGCAGCGCCTTCCAGTTGGAGGAGAACTCCTGGGGGCTGCGGGGGGGACCCACGGCCGCCATGGCGGCGCTTTTCGACGCGGCCGCCGCTTCCCCGAGGGCCTTCTTCTTCTTCTTCCTCCTCTTCTTGCTCTTCCCGCGGGCCGCGGTGCTCGGCCCCGCCGCCTGGGCCACCGCAGGACTCTGCTTCGCCATGCGGGGCTCAGCGGGGTGGGACCGGGACCGGGATCAGGGGGCAGCGAGTCCCAACCGCGCCGGCGCTGCCGCAGGGGGACCGGCACAGCGCCGCACCGCCCCGGCGGGGAACGCCGACCCGCGCTTGGGTTCCGGAGCGGAGGGGGGGGGGGCGGGGGGGACGGCTCCGGAGTTCCGGGGCTGGGTGGTCGCGGGGTGACCCCCGCCACACACGGGTGTGTCCCCGGGGCCACATGGCCCCCATCCCCCCGGAGCCGCCCCTTGGCCGCCGGGGCTGGCGCACGCTGCGGAGAAGCCGCGGGCATTGCGCAAGGCGGCCGCGCTCCAGCTGCCGGTGCGGCCGCGGCCCCCCGCTCCGAGGCTGCTTTGTTTGCTCAAAGCCTGTTTGCTCAGAGGCTGATTTTGCTCTTCCCTTCCGCTCCACGTGATGCCTTGGGCCGAAAACTCGCCCTGCTCGGCGCGGAGACCGCGGCTCCTCCAGCATGACCGTCAGCTTGGCGCTGCGGGCGCTCGTGATGCTCCCGCTGGGGCTGTGCTGGCCGCCGCTCCCAGAGGTGAGTGTGACCTCCAGAACAGCCCTTCCAGGAACGCTTCGGTGTTTCTAAGAAAAGTTAAAAAAAATAAAAAAAAAAAAAAAAAAAAAAAAGAAGAAGAGGAGACGACAGGATTCTAAGCCAAACTGCGTCCGAGCTCACTAATCACGAAGATAAAGCTGTTTCCTCTGGGTGGCTGTTGTGCAGCCCGTGCTTAGCGCGGAGTGAAGCCACGAGAACTTGGCTCTGGGACTTGCTGAGCTGTTTGCTGGCGTTCCTTCCAGGTTAGGTCCAGAGAAGGGCTAGTCTTGTATCCATTTGTTTTTCGTGAAAAAAATGTAAAGCTCTTCTTCTTCTTGCAGAAATTCCTCAGCGCTTTGGATGTGGAAGATGTTCTCTCTTACTTTGGAACCAGCTCAGTGCCTGATGGTATGCAGGGCTCAAGTCCTTCTTCGGTTTAGAGCACATCTGTCAGTTGATTTCCAGTCCTGGGTGTTTGATAGTGCTGAGAACACTGATTAACAGCCCCTGGTCTGACAAGCATTTGGTGTTCTTGAGTCCCAGTGCAAGTGAGACAATCTGGGTTTCAGTGTGAGAGTGGCTGAAGAGCTGGGTCAGAGTGTAAAATCTGCTGAAGGAGATGTGTTCAATCTCTTTGCATATTTCTGCTGCAGTCCCCACTCTCTGCATTGGTGTTTTTCTATGATCTTCTAATGAAAGCTTTAGACTAAGGGTAACTCTAAATACTTGTTAATTTTTTTTTAAGATAAATGCACAAAGAGATTTGAATTCTAGGTCTGGATTGATGATAGTTCAGAATAAAGATATGTTTTGGAGTCTCAAATCCCTAAAGGAGGGGTATTGTCTCCTTTTGAATTCACCTAGTGCTCATCCCAGTGTCTTTTTCTGGATTGTAATTCCCACTCAGTAATAGGTAAAATCTGCAGGAATGAAACTGTCTCAGCCTTTTTTAGATGAACTGTTCTCCTTAGTGAGAGAGCAAAAGCAGCAATAAATGCAGTGCTGTGTGTTCCCAGTCAGATTATCCTCACTTTGGAATACCCAAAAGCACAGGAATTCTCTGACTGTTGACACCATGACCCCAAGAGGCCACGGTTGGCGTTTGTAGGGTATTTTTCCTGGGGAGATAGACCTTACACTGTGGTTTTGTGTATCACCATTTCTCATAACTGCTTCCCTTGTTCTGATCTTGTTTCATTTCTTTCAGTACCTGAGTTTGTTGTGGCTGAGCCAACTTGCCCTTGTAAAGAGGAACATTTTGGGCTGAGGCCCTGTCGGGTCCAGCATTGCTCCATCCAGGCCTGGGGCCAGCTCTATGCCTTCGAATTTCTAGAGGACCACGCCCTCCTTTCCTCCTCCTTTGTGAGCAGCCAGGTGGTGAACTCTTCCTTTATTTTACTGAAGAGATTCCCAGGGAACTGCTTTGCAGGTGGAAAGCCCCTGCAGCCTCCTGGGGCCACGTGCAGGGTCACCTTCTGTGAAGGGCAGCTGGTGAGTATGAGCTGAAGGAGCCTTTGGAGGGTGGCAGCTTCATGCCCCAAACGTGTGAAGCATCCACTGAATGAATCTTTGCCATCTCCATGGATAGCAAATGTCTTTGGAAAAACTCAGAGGTGGAATTTAATCTCCTTTAGCAAGGACTTGTCACCGTGGGTGAGGAGAAGATTCACATCAGGCCAGTCAGGAGCAAAGATGTGGCTCTGCTGAGGGACCTTGGCTTCTCCAACCCTCACATCCTGTTCAAAAGTGCTGCAAGAGAGGCAAAGCCAGCGAGAGGTAACAGACATGGGGAGGGAGCCCTGCTGGAAGAGCTGTCTCCAGGGGGATTGCTTCCATGAGCTCAGAGGAAAAATTGGTGTTCACAAATACATGAGTAGACTCAAAAACATTTCTCACCTTGCTGAGGTGTGCCCAGTGTGTTTGATGTGGGTGGTTGTTATTTTGATAGCACAGGTGTGTTGTTAAAGCTGCTGACAGGTGGAAGACACCAACAGAAGTGGGAAACCCGAGCTGGCCCCTGGAGAAGGGGACTCACAGCTGTGTTATTGCAGCCTTTGGGGAAAGGGAGTGGATCTGTAGGATCTTTTATGGTGCCTTTGAACCTCCCCGTGCCCTTTTGTGCTGTTCAGCAGGGTGGGCTCCTCCTCGCCTGCAGAAGAGGGCTGAGGCAGCTGTCAAACATCTGGAGCTGATGGTGGTGGCAGGGCCAGATGTTTACTTGTACCACAAAGAGGACACGGAGCGATACATCCTGGCCAACCTGAACATTGTGAGTGGCTCTGTGGTGCTGCCCCAGAGTGGGCTCCAGGCTGTGTCCCAGGCAGCACCTCTGGGAGGGCACTCTCAGGGTGGTTGGGGTCGCCTGTCCCTGGTGCAGAGCTCATGTGCAAGGCATTGCTCTGTGCTTCCCTAGGCACAAAATTCCCCAAATTCCCTTGCACAAGGAGCTGCATGAGTAAAAGAAGATCTTAGAGGATTTAAAACCCACGTAGAAAATGTAGCTCTGAGTTTCATAACTAATGTTGCAACTCACATAAAGAAAGTTGCTTTCAGGGGGATTGAGCTAAATCCACTGAATCAATCTCATATTTTACATTTCAGTGTTTTATTTCTATTGCATAATTTTCATGTCTCCCTTTGCTATTATTAAGAACTTGGCTTGGCATTTTCAGTGTGTGTACTGCAGAAAAAGTCTTTGGCGTTCGCTCCCCTCTGAAACTTTTCATGCAGATTCTTCTCTCTGCTTCAGAGTGTCTGACAAATCCAACCTCATCTCTCGACAGGCTTATTCACATTTGTATGTGTTAACATTTGCATATGTTAATGTTGTAGTTACCTTTGTAGTGAGTGCAGCCCAGTTCCTGGGGAACAGCGAGTGGGAGTCCCCAAACCCCTTCTTTACTGACTCCTTTCTGTCTCTTCTCAGGGAGCAGAGCTGCTCAGAGATGCCTCACTGGGGGCTCATTTCAGGGTTCACCTCATGCAAATGCTGGTTTTGAGAGAGCCAGAGGTAAGGAGAGGGCTGTGTTTGAGTGTTGTCCAAGCTCAAGGCTGTTTGGAATGTGCCAACGTGTGCCTTCCCTCCAGGCAGAGCTGAACATCACAACCAACATCACCTCCTCCCTCATCAGCGTCTGTGAGTGGAGCAAGAGGGTGAACCCCCAGAACGACTCTGACCCCCAGCATGCTGACATTGTCCTCTACATCACCAGGTGCTGAGCTCCCTGCCCTGGGAGGGACTGGGAAATAGGATTAGGTCATTTCATTCAGTTCTGCTTGTCTGAGGACATCTGGATTTTTTAATGGGGAATCATCATAAATTTTGAGCAGTGGGCACTTGTGGGACCCTATTGCTGCCATCTTGCCCCAGGGAACTCCATGTGTCAAAAGAAAGGTAGCTGGATTCCAGACCAGGAAAGCTCAGATCAATTCAGCTGAATGCCTAAACCTGACTTTCCTTGCCGTGGGGGTTCTTTGCTCTTTCCTCTCTGTGTCTCCCTTACTTTAGGTTTGACCTGGAGTTGCCTGATGGGAACAAGGAGCTTCGTGGAGTGACTCAGTTAGGAGGAGTGTGCTCCTCCTTCTGGAGCTGTGTGATTACCCAGGACACTGGCTTTGACCTTGGAGTCACCATAGCCCATGAGATTGGGCACAGGTCAGTAGGAAACTGCCAGAGCAGCTCAGGAGGTTTTTTTCAGGTAAACACATCCTCCAGTTCAAGGAAAAAAGCAAAAGGACCCCTTGACATAAAAGGGAATTCCCCATAGATTATTCTAAACCTTTTGGTCATGGTCATGGATTATTTTAGAAAGAGTTCCTTGCATTTCTTGCATTCCTGCAAGCTCTGTGACAATTAGTAGCTGCAAAGGGGAGAGAAGCCCTTTGTGACAACAGTAGAAGGAAGGGCTGCAGAGGGAGCTCAGTACTTGCTTAGAGAAGAGAGGCTCTGAGGGAATGCAGCCTCTGGGTTTCTTCTCCTCAGGGCTCTGTGCTGCTTCTGTTACAGCCTTGGAATTGCCCACGATGGTGAGGGGAATCTGTGCAGCAGCAGTGGTTACATCATGGGCTCAGCAGGAAACCACAACAGCATCGACCTCACCTGGTCTCCGTGCAGTCGGGAGCAGTTCCTGGCCCTTGTCAGGTAAGGGAATGGTTGAGTTCTTCAGTTCCCTGTGCTGGGAGCTTAGGAGAGAAAACCTCAAAGAATAAAAAAAAAAAAATTACTGAAAAATGAGGAACAGTGAAAAGCTTGGGGTTTGTTTATCTCTTAGCACTTGTTGCTGAGGTTAAACCCAGTTTTTGCTTTGCGTAGCTGGAAGTGGCTTTGGTTGGTGCCTGACGTGCCTGGGCTGGGGTGGATTTCTCAGACACTGGCTCAGCCTGCACATTTTATTTACACCATCAGAGCATCCAGGCTCAGACAGGCACTGCAGGCTGTGTGCTGGCTGGGTGCAGGACAGGAATGGGATAGAACTCCAGCAGCAGGGAACTCTGAGCATCTCCAGGCAGCTGCTGCAACTAAATCCATCCCAGCCCACAGCGAGCATGTGTTGTCTGGGAAAGCAGCAGCCAACTCCCAGAGTGAAACTCAGCACAAGTTTGCAAACATGTCATTGTCCTCACTACCCACAGCTGGGAAAGTGATATTCCTCATGTTTCTATCAGTACAGGCCAAACAAGCTGCTTGAATGACCTGCCGGACATGGACGGCAGCATCCCGGGGTGGAAGCCTGGCTTGTACTACGGAGCAGATGAGCAATGTAAAATAGCCTTTGGGAGTGTGGCCACAGCTTGCACCTTTGCTGACAGCAATGTTGTAGGTAGAAAGTTTGTCTGTTTTGCTAAGGGCAGCAGGGAAACGTTCAGGAGCCAAAATTCGGGGAAAGGGGGCTGGCAGCATTTTTATTCTGAAGGGACTGAAGGTGCTTTTCTGCCACAGATTTCTTGGCAAGGCTTTAAAAATGTTTCCCTTCTTTCCATCACTTCCTTCCTCCACATAAATCTCCTGTAAGGTTTGCACAGTTGGGTGCTGTTGTGCACAGCTGGCCTGGCAGTGCTGGGTGCACCCACCCAGGGTCCTGCCTTGGGGAATTCTTGTTCACTGGATTCCTCCAGCTTCCCCACCACAGCTCAAATCCCTTTGTCTGGGAAACACAGCATGTTTAATAGCTGCCATCTGGACATGTTTTGTTAATGAGGAAACACTAAGGTGGGTGAAACTTTAATTGCTTCAGTTGATCATCTTCCAGCATTACAGCTGGTGATCACTACAGTGATGGTCTTTTGACTTGCCCACAGCTTTTGCCCAATAGCAGGAAAAATGAGGGAACTTGCACTGTTGGGTGTCTGTGAGAAAAGCTGGAACATGCACTATTTAGACTTTTGGGGCTGCTGTGTTGTTGAGCCTGACTCCCTGATTTTCTTGTCACACCAGGACATCTGTAAAGTTCTCTCATGCCATGTACAACCGGCAGACAAATCCAGCTGTACTCGGCTTCTGGTTCCCCTCCTGGATGGAACTGAGTGTGGGATCAACAAGGTAAGGAGGCTCCCACCAGCAGTGGGTGTGGTGCTGTGGAGCTCAGACAGTGAAGCTTTGTCAGTGTCTGGAGGGTACCTGGCACTTGCTGCCCCTCGGCCAGGGAGCTAAAACCAGTCATAACCTGGTACCATTATGTCCTGATCGTGCTGTTTCCACCTTGTCTTTATCTCTGGAGTTGCTTTGCAGTTCTATAGCCTGATATCTGAGCTCTCCTTCAACTTGAAATGACCTGCCTGCTCTGTTTTTTAACCCCAACCTCATGTTAGACCCTAATTAGGCATGGGACTCTTCAACCTCTAGCGAGAAGCTGCCTCATTTACCTTGGGATTCTCTGTTACTGGGCTGCCAAAGATGGGGACTTGTGCCAACCAAAAGGTTGGCCCTGCTGGGTTCACTGCTGCCAGTTCTCTGTGTTCTTGTGTGTTCTTGGTCCTAGTGGTGCTCCAAGGGTCAGTGCAGTTCTCTGGAGGAGCTGAACCCCATGGCTGTGGTCCATGGGCACTGGTCTGCCTGGAGCCCCCTCTCCCCGTGCTCCCGCAGCTGCGGCGGGGGGGTCGTGGTGAGGCAGCGCTTCTGTAACAACCCCAGGTGAGAGTGGGGACCTGGCTGTCCTCAGGGCCTCGGGGCTGAGTCTTCCTCTTTGCTTGGGACAATCCTGCCTCTGTTGAGGAATTCTGTCATTTCCAGGCCTGCTTTTGGGGGGCAGGAGTGCCACGGTGCCAGCGTGCAAGCAGAGATGTGCAATACACAGGTAATGGAGCTCGACATCATCTGAACTTCTCTTTGAACCTTTTGAGGGCTGTGTGTTTTGTGACTGTCCTTCCCACAGCTGGCTGTTCTGGGAAAGAGGACTAAAGATCTGGTGTACAGCCTCCATCTGTCTGACAGCACGAGAGGTATTTGTGCCACTGAAGGCAGCAGGATTATTGGATAGCATTGTTCACATGTAATGAAGCATTTTCTCTATGCCCCCATAGCAGGACAGATGCTGAGAAAACAGTGACTCACAATGATGGTTTTCTTCAGAGGGACTTTCTTGTATGGTTCCTGTTTTCCTTATCTATTTATTTTGTATAAATAGCAAAGATATCAGCTTCCAAGCACAATTCTCTGCATATCCTGCAGCCTCCCTTTAAAGTGGTTTTCTTTCTTGGCACTGTTTGGGTGTTTTACTTAGCAACCACTGCGTTTTGCCTTTAGCTAGAGGGTTAAATGCTGCTTAGGACCCTGTGCTCAGTCACTTCCTTTCCTTACACAACAATCTCTCTGGGATCCAGGCCTGTCTGATGACCCAGCAGGACTTCATGGCTGAACAGTGTGCAGCAACAAATTTAAAGCCACTGTACCTTGATGTAGAAACACCCTCCTTTTATACCTGGACTTCTGCTCTTGGCTTTGCCAAAGGTAAGGAGTGTCTGAAACCTCAGTTTGTGCAGGGAGTGCTCATGCACCTGTCTGTACTTTGGAGTTGAAAGGCTGTTCCACTGTTTTAGTTTTCACATGAAACCTGGGTACTCTCTGACAGATCATAGAATCCCAGATTGGTTTGGGTTGGAAGGGACCTTAAAACTCATCTCATCCCACCATGGCAGGGACACCTTCCACTATCCCAGGTTGCTCCAAGCCCTGTCCAACCTGGCCTTGGACACTGCCAGGGATGGGAGTCCACAACTTCTCTGGGCTTTTTCCCATTGCTGATGAGCAGCCACGTGCCTTCCTGAAAGAGTAACTCCTTCCTTGTGCCTGCTGCTCCAGGGGACCTGCTCTGCAAGCACATGTGCAGGGCTGTGGGGAAGGAGTTCATGGTGAGCCGTGGGGACAATTTCCTGGATGGAACCAGGTGTGAGCAGGATGACACGGAGCACCACGGGGATCTCCATCTGTGTGTGATGGGGAGATGCAGAGTAAGTGACTGGGGAGTCCAGGTGAACCCCTGACAGGTGATCTGCACCAAAGGAGTCAGGGGAAGTCGTGCTAGGAAAAAACACAGTGCCCCAAACAACAGAGCGAGCTCTTCTCAGAAGAGAGTTTTGTTCTTGGTGTGTTGGATGGAGTCCAAAAATCTACTGATCTGTCTGTGCATCCAATGCCCTCTAGATAAGACATTCTGCTAATTATGCAGTAAACACACAGGGCTATTCACCCCTAAGCCAAGAAGCAATTGGTTTATGTGTTGGTGGAGGAGACCTCATGAGCTGCTCAGTTTGCCTGCTGTAATTAGCCCCACAAAATGTCTTGGAGGCAAGTTCCATGACTTGAATTACTGGGCCAGTGGCAAGATAAGGAGCAAAACCTGGGGATCACAAGTCGACAGATTGATTTTTGGAATATCACTGATCAAAACTGGAGTTTTTTTCCTGGGTTGGACCTGAGGAAGGCATTCTTTCCTGATGACCTTGGATACAACTCCCCCGCGCCGTCTGCATTTTAGGAACTGCTCGGAGCTGACCCGGCTGGATGCTTTCTGTTGTTTCTTTACATTCCCAGAATACTCTTTGTAAATTTTATGTTTTTCTCATTATCCTCGTGCTCACCGTGTTTTGTGAAGTGTTTCCCCCCATGAACAGCAGAGGGTGTAGGCACAACCTGTTCTGATTTTGGCTGTTTTATTGGCAGCAGTGATAAATATGCATGTTATGGCAGCTTCCAAAGCCTGGGATCAGTGCCTCCAGCATAAATTCAGCAGTTGCATATGTTTTGCTGTTAAGCCTGCTGAGATCCTCCTGTAGCTTTGTGTAAATTAGTCTTGTTCGTGGGAATGGGGATAGAATCTCTCTTCTGAGTTCCATGGGACTGAAGGATGTGAGCTAGGTTTGGCTTTGGGAGTTTGGGGAGCTAAAGATTCCTTCAGAACCTGCCATTCATGTTTACTGTCCCCCTGGGCTTTTGTTTTTTTCCTCCCTCCCCCCCTCCCTCCCTCCAGAAAGAGTTCATAGAAGAGAGCACAGAGCTTTGGGTTTAGGTCACAGGAGAGATCTTTTTGGGCTGCTTCTTATGGGAAAGAAAATGTCACAGTTACTGAGAGCTGTGCTCTCAGCTAAGACCTCCCAGTCCCTGGCTTTGCACGCTGCTGCCCAGTGGTAGGTCTAGGTACAAACTGCATCTTTTTCTTCAATGTCTTCCTAAACCCAAATTGCAAAGGGAAAGGGCAGTTTCAGGAATTCACGCAATGTTGCTTTTGCTCACTTGTTTTCTCGGAGCAGGCCAGGCTGACAGACTCTCCCCTCTGCTCAGGCATTCGGGTGTGACGGCCAGATGGGCTCCAGGAAGGTCATGGATCCCTGCAAGGTCTGTGGGGGTGATAACTCCACTTGCACCCAAGCGAGTGGATCCTACACAGAAGGAAAAGCTCAAGGTGTGTAGCCCTCCCCCTCAGGCTCTGCATTGTGCTGCTGTTTGTGTGCTGCACGTTTGTGTGCAGAGTCAGTGTTCACAATCTTCTGTATGTGACTTCTCCCTTCTGCTTCTGCTTAATTTTATTTTATGGAGGGTATGGAGATGGATTTTGGGTGGTCCAATGGAGTGAGGTAGCTCTCGTGTAGGCAGAGTGCTTTTTTGGTCAGAATTCTCTGGATGTGGATCAGAAATGTAACTGTTTGGGAAGCCCAGCAAATTGTTGGGAGCTGGGGGTAATATCAGATCATAGAATCATAAATATCCCGAGCTGGAAGGGATCCACAAGGATCATTGGGTCCAACTCCTGGCCCTGTACAGGACATCCCAACAATCCCACCACATCCCTGAGGGTGTTGTTCGTGCTTCCTGAGATGTTCAATGTCCATTTGGGAACTGGTCTGGCTCTTGCAGTGTCACCTTGAGATATTAGCAGAAAACCTAAAAAGAACCACAGAAAGGTGAGAACAGGACACAGAATCCAGCTCAGTTGTGTTTGCTGTGTCACCATCACCGTGTTCAAGCTGAGGAGCAGGGTCAGTGTGAATTCAGGAGTTGAGCTGCAATCTCTAGCCTTCCCAACAGAGGTTCAGTGCTGGAAGGTGACCACATCTTCCTCCTTTCCACCCTTCTAGAGTACGTGACATTTCTCTCCCTGCCCTACAACACCACCTCGGTCCATGTTGCCAACAGGAGGCCTCTCTTCACACACCTGGGTGAGTGGAATGAAAAGGAGAGGAGGGGATGCAGGCAGGGCTGAAAGGAGCTTGTGCCAACAAAGAAATGGAATTCTTGGTGCTGCGTTTTGCTCGTGGGATGCTCTCCAGTGGGAAGCTGCAGAAGACACGCTCCTTGGGATGCCCAACTTGGGCCAAACTGGTTCCTACCAAGTGGGCAGCCAGTAGCTGCCAGCACCAGGGGATCCTGGTGACCACACCTTGTCTCTTAACATCACTGCTCCTCCAGCTGTGAAGGTTAAAGGCGAGTATGTGGTGGCTGGAAAAGGAAAAATCTCACAGAATGTCACCTACCCGTCAGTTCTGGAGGACAACCAGATCAAATACCAAGTGTTTCTCACCAAGGACAACCTGCCAAGCCTGGAGGAGATCCATGTGGATGGGCCAACACAGGAAGAAATTGAAATACAGGTACATTAAAGCAGCAGAGCTGGAAGGGGGCCAGGCAGAAGTGGGCAGGTTTGGGTGGCTTTGCTGCAGAACCCAGGTGTGGTGGATTCAGGTGACTTTGTGTCCAAGGCTGGGGGAGATGGTGTTCACTGGAGAGTGATAGTATTGCTTTTCTGGGGAATGGCTGGGGCTTCCTGCAGGCTTCCTGCAGGTCTGGGGGTGATTGTGTGGGGGAAACCCACACCGAGTTAAACCTTCTGCTTGGTTTAATCATTTTCAGTGCCCAGAATTCACAGGGTGAGTGCTCTGACTGCATCTGCCCGGGGCTGAGGCATTGCAGTGAGGCTCAGGGTTGGATGGAAAGAAGGGGGATTGGCTGCTCCTTCCTCCATCCTAAGGAATAAATCCAAGTTTTCTTGTGCATTGACCACAGTTTTTCCTTGCCCAGGTCTACAGGAGGTACACAAAAGAATATGGCAATGTCACCAACCCAGACATCACCTTCAGCTACTTCGTCCCCAGGGAGAACCTGACCTATCTGTGGATTCCTCAGCAGGGCCCATGTTCAGTGACCTGTGGGGAAGGTGAGGCAGCAGGACTCAGTCTTCACTTTTTATGGAGACTTCTGGTTTGGTCTGAACTGAATTTAAAAGCAGAGTGCTGGAAATGATTGCTGCAGTTGCCGGTGTTAAACTGAACCAAAGAAAAACGTGGTGGAGCTTTTGAATTAAATGAACAAATCAGCAAATGGGCTGAATCCTCAGAATGATACTGAAAATGTTTGATTGTGGAGAGGATTTTTAAACAGGTTTTAACTGAACTCTTGGTTTTAAGACTAAATAATTTTCTCAGATTTTTCAAAGTTCTTGAAGACTGTAATCTGAAGTTGGCTAAACATCAGAAATCTGAGACCAAGGGGGTATCTGGTGTCTAACTAAAGCCTCAGAGCTAATTATGAAACTTCCTTCTTAGAATTCTATTCCTGTGCCATGGCTAATCCTTTCTGTCTCCCTAAAGGAATCATAATGCAGATTGTAACAGTTCACTCTGATAGATGGCCTGACATCTCGTTTACCAGATAATTCAGATGACACTGTCAGGCCTCTCAAGACTTCTGTGATGAGGATTTAGAAAATGCATTAATGAATATTTATGGAAGTCAATCTTTACAACTAGTTATGCCTGGAGAGCTTTTCTCCAGCAAATCCCCCAGGGAACTGAAGTAAAGAGCTCAGAATGCTCCAGAGCCTCCAGCTAATGCAATCACAAACAGGAAAAAAAAAAAAAAAAGAGAAAGTCAGGACTTAAAATAACAGAAAGTTGAGAATCTGGGCTGGAATTGCACCTTGAGAGCTGTAAGTGGTGCACAGGCCCTCCTTAGCAATGGTCGTTATTTGAAAACAAGGAGGGTGGAGCAAAGAGAAGGTTGCTGATTGATTCTGGACATTTGGTGCTCAGGGCTCTCATGCTGCCTGAGATTCAGGAATGCCTGGCTCTCCTGTAGCCCAGTCCTTGAAAGGAGACTCCTTTTAGCTTTGCTTGTAATTTCTTTGAGTCTGACTTTTCATCTGCTTTGCTTTTTAGGTTCGTTATCGTTTCAAATCTTCTTTAGAGCTGTAGCTTATGAATATTTCATTCCTTGCCTGCTGCAGGCACTGGAAGTCTCCAGTTTCTCTGCCAGCATCTCTAGCCTGGTTTTGGCTGTTGATGATGCCTTTGAGGAGGTTGGTGCTG
The DNA here is from genome assembly GCF_965178545.1 of Coloeus monedula. NCBI lineage: Eukaryota > Metazoa > Chordata > Aves > Passeriformes > Corvidae > Coloeus > Coloeus monedula. The sequence continues at coordinate 3,872,071 of NC_138801.1, read as the reverse complement.
TCTGAGCACAAAGGCTGTGTGATGATATTACCTGGTCATTTGTACACAATGGCATTTAAAACCAGCTCCTCCTAGAGCTTATTTGCTGTCCCTCATCAGTCAGATCATTAGAAGTAATTTGTTTCAAATTATGATTGATATCCTTGTTCTTTCAAACAGCCGGTTTAGCGCAACCCTTCCATTTTGGGGATTATCAATCAAACTTCTCCTCTGCTGGGGTGCTCACCTTGGAAAATCACTTTAAAACTCTTGAGGGAGGTTATGTCACAAAGAAGGGGTTTGTGTGTTTACAGAAGTCTGTATTCCCACACACCCCATTTTCTTACACAGGTGATTGAGTGAAGCAAAATCTCTGCATGTTCCTACCATAGCAGAGGGGAGCTGTTCACTCTGGTTATAACTTTCATTTCCTTTTCCTTTTGTATCCCAGGGGTGCTCCCAGTGGTTCATGTGTGCTTTGATCAGACCAGGAATGAAGTAGCAGAGGATCAGTGGTGTCTGGAGCTGCCCCAGCCCCTCCCAGAGCACAAGCCCTGTGCCATGGAGCCGTGCCTGTACAGGTTGGTGTTCCTGGGAGCTCAGCTGAGTTCCTGCTTTTCTCTGCCACTTAACCCAGGCTTTGCATTCGTGTTGTGCAAGGTGGAAAAAGAGAGAAGTATGAAGTGGTTTCCTCATAATTACAATGGGGTAGCAGATCCCAAACCATGTTCTGTCTTTCCTGGTCCCATGAGGTAATTGAGATGTCAGCTGAAGGATTGGGAAATAGTCCTTCCAATGTTTTACAGTAATCTGCTAAATGGAGATACTCTGAGGGCGTGGCCAAAAGGAGATGGCTCTCACATCCTCTCCAAGATGGTGCCAACAAGGAGGGTTGACCCTTGTGTTGTTTATTCTGGAAGGAGGACCAAGGGCCAAGCCTGCCCAGACACTGCCCTCACAGACGTTTTAGTGTTCAATCAAAAGTGATCACACTGTGAACTATAGCTCCTTAGCTTAGGTGCTTTTAGTCCTTGACAGCTGTCAGTGAAAGGACTTAAACTGTCCTCTCAGTCACATCCAGACAAAGCTCTTGAAACAGAGAAGCTGAATCCTCTGCATGAGCCATTTCTGTAACCAGTGTCCTGAGTAATGAACCTCCCTGATCCAGGTGGGAAACAGAGCGATGCCATTGCCTCCCATTTAGGTGGAAGATGTCTCAGAGAGATGAATGCTCTGCTGTCTGTGGGACTGGAGTTGCCCAGCAGAACCTGACCTGTGTGCAGTTCCATGATGGCCTGGAGACTGTGGTGGATGACAGCTTGTGCCCAGCAGAAGAAAAACCCCTCTCCCTTGTGCCATGTGTGGTCAATGTGTGCCCTTTGGGCTGGGACAAAGTGAGTTTGCTGGCTTGGCTTTTCAGGAACCTCACTGTGAGCTTTGTGCTTTTATCCACCAGTTAAGAACCACCAGCTTACTCCTGGAGCCCGGAGGGTGGTTTGCACCACTGCTCTGCCCAGTTAAAGCTTCATCCTGTCACTTTAGGCAGCTCCATCCCTCTTTAATTAAGCTGCTGGATGCCTCAGTTCATCATGGTGGTTTGTTTAGGGCAGCTGTTTTTTGCTCTGTTCTGAGGAGGAAGATGCACACTTACATCAGCCTCTGGAGTCACCTGGGCACATCCAGCTGGAAAATCGGACTGTGTATGTCTGGAGCCCTGTAGCTGGGGAGTGTTCTGTCTCCTGTGGTAGAGGTGAGGCCTTTCTGTGCTGCAGGGAAATGTTGCTTGGCTCTAGGTGTGATTTCAGTGCCTGGGAGCCTCGGGGACCTGATCTTTCCCCCTCTACAGTTCTAAGTGTAGCTGTGTTCACAATTATTTTGGAAGGGGCAAGGAGACCTGGCTCAGACAGAACAATTTAGAGGGTGGTCTGGCTGCTGCTGTGCTTCAGAGCTGGGGTGATGAGTGCAGTAAGAGTGCCATGGCTTGGGCAGAGTTTGCTTGGTTTGTACACACAGATGTGACACTTCTGACTTACTTTCAACCCTTGCACATCCAAACCACGCAGTCAGATTGCTTCCCTTCCTAGGTAAGGCTCAGCTGCGCTATGTTTGTGTGGCTTTTGACACCAAAGAAGAAACCCAGGAGGAAAACTGTCAGCCAGTGCCAAAGCCAGAGAGCAGGGTGGAAGTCTGTGATCTCAACCCCTGCCCACCAAGGTAAAGCAGTTACCAGGAGACAACGAGCCAGTGAGGGGTCTTCCTTCCTCTCTCTGTCTCCAGGGACATGGTAAAGGAAGGGTCAAGCTGCTCTCCCCTTCTTTGGAAGCAAAGCCAGCTGCAAAAACTGTAGCACTGCTCCATATCAGCAAACTCAGAGTTTTTCCTGGGCTGGTACATCTCAGACAGAAATTAAGTGTAGTCCTCAGAGTCTGACTCCAGAGTAAAACCAAAAACCTCTCAATCCCTTATTACTCTGGGAAGCAGGAACAAATCCATAGCTGCAAAAGGTGGTGACACATTTGCCAGCTGTACAGTTTCCACAGAGCATCAAGGAAAGTAGCAAGAATTAAATACTCTCAGAATCTGGAATAGCTGCTCTGAAAACTGAAGGAAATGGATTGCACTTTCCTTAGGATTTGTGGTGAGCTCGCCCTGCCCTATTTGCTGTGGGACTGGAAAGCTACTGGAACTTTTTTTACAGGATGCCACTCCCAGGGCCTCTGGGTCTGATCCTGATCTGAGGGTTCAGTGGTGTGTGTGTTTTGGAGGGAGATAAGATTCTTTCGGCAGTTAAGCCTGTGTGTGTCACCCTGGGGAGGGCGGTGATGGACACAGAGGAAGATTCGGTGTGGATTTGAAATCTGTGGGCTCCTGGCAAAACAGGAATGCCCTCTGTATCCAACTCCAAACCTGCTCCAGGCTGCATTCCAAGTACCACAGAGAGTGTGAGGCAGAGAGTGAAGAAGGATTGAAGAGTGAGGGAGCTGCATTGCATTTTCTGCAGTGAGAGACAGGGTGGGGATTCATCACTAACTCACTTTTTCTCCTCACTGCCCTGCCAGGTGGAAGGTAACCCCAGCTGGGCCCTGCTCCTCCAGCTGTGGGCTGGGCTTAGCAGTGCAGCTGGTCACCTGTGTGCAGATCCTCCACGGCCAGGAGGTCTTGCAGGAGGAACATTTGTGTCCTGTGGCAGAGAAGCCCCTCACCAGTGTCCCCTGTGTCATCCGAACGTGCTCTTACGAGTGGAGCTTCAGCGAGTGGTCAGAGGTACCTGCTCCCCTTCAGTTTTCCAGCTCTTCCCTTCCCTGGAGGCTAAAGGGGAGAAGTACAACTTCTGCCTTGTCTGTTGGCTTCCCACAGAAATGCTAAACTGTTTCCAAGGATGTTTTCCATCCTTTCCACTGCCCTGTGTTTAGCAGCCGTAGGTTTGCTTCCCACCTTCCTCAGCTAAAGTTTTGGCTGCAGCCTAGAAATGGTTTTGGCATGTTTTCTCCTGGAATGCAGATATTTTTGGGACTTTTTTAGGAAGTGGTTCTGCAGTTTAAATATATAGTTTGGAAGATCCCCTGGGAGGTGGGGCATCTTAGAGCTGATGGAACAAGAGCACTGACAGGGCAAGTGGCAGAAGAACATCAGTGAATCCCCCCAGATCGTGCCTGAGCCTATCCATGCATTTATTTCCAAATACCAGCTGGAATGCAGGGATAAAAGCAGTTCTGTGGGTTTGTTCCTCTGCAGTGTTCAACATCCTGTGGGAATGGCATTCAGACCAGGCAGGATTTCTGCCTCAGCTCTCTGACCCACAAGCCCGTGAACCCCCTTTTCTGCCGGCGCTTCCCCAAGGCCATCGTGGTGCGTGGCTGCTCCGCAGGGCCCTGTCCTGAGCAGGAGGGACCCGTGTCCCCTGGGGCAGAGCTGCAGCCAGTGACACCAGCCACACACCTGACAGGAGCTGCAGCTGGCACAGACCACAGACACAAGGACCTGGATGTCCCTCTGTCTGCTGCGCCCCGGGAGCCGACAAAACCTGGTGGAGGTGAGGAGGACACGGCCAAAAGGTGCTTCCTGTGTGCAGCTGGGCTGTGGTGATCCTGCTGCCAGCCAGGGACAGCAGCATGGGAGGGAATACATCTGGCTGGGAGGGAAACCCTGCTGTTCCAGCATGTCCATGGTACCTGAGCTAGGAGCAATGCCTTGCTTCCCTGTGCTTCCCAAACCTCTTCTGACTTGGGAGCCTGTGGGACAGCAGCTCAAGGCTTCAGGGAGTGTTTAGACAACACTCTCAGGCACATGGTGTTATTCCTGGGGTAGTCCTGTGCAGGGCCAGGAATTGGATTCCATGATCCTTGTGGGTCCCTTCCAACTCAGGATGTTCTGTGGTTCTGGGATTCTGGGATTCTATGACTCTTCCAGTGCTTTACCCAGAAGATGTGACTTTGTCTGTTCATTGTGCCACGGAGGGAATTGCCTTCCCGTAGTTCCTTCTGGGTGTGTTTCTCACCTGTCTCTGCTGTCCAGGTGTGTGTGGAAACCTCTTTCTCAATGCCACTGGGATCATCAACATGACAGGCATGGAGAGCAGGGACTGCACGGTGGCCATCGGGCGTCCCCTGAGGGAAGAGATCTCAGTGACCATCCTGGAGAGCTCCCTCAACTGCACTGCAGGTACTGCCTGGAGCTCTGGGATCCAGCCTGGCCCTCTGGCAAATCTGCACCTCTTCTGGTGCCCTGAAGAATTCTGGTTGCCTCAGAGCCTTTGTAATCTCTGAAACCATTTCACTGATTTTTTCTGTTCTACCAAGTTGTTGCCAGATGGAACAAAATGAAGATGCTGCTTGTCCTCCCCTCACACAGTGGCTTCTTACCTGTTCTGTTGATAGATATGAGATGAAAGGAACTTATGGGGTTAAAGAAGCTGCTTGTTTTGGCCTGTTATAAAACCAGTGTACCCTCTAGCTGGAATCAACACAGTTAGATTAGTTAACTGGCCTGTTCTCATGACAGATTTTGATAAGATAGAAACAAGATGCAGAAATTACTTGATTCCAGACCTGTATAAGAGAGACTGGCTTTTACTTCAAATAAAAGTGTTTCTAGGCCCTGTGCTCATCCGTTCCAGGTGAGGTCCTGCTGTTTTCTGGGCGAATGATGTGGCGGACAGGCTGCAGGAAGCTCCCTCTGTCACTGATAAATTCCAGAACCAACACACTGATTGTGAAACAGCGTGTTGTGCTGCCAGGAAACGGGGTCATTCTGCAGTACAACAGCAGAACTGCAGCCAAAAAATATTACCAAGGTACTGTACTGAGAGCTTTGCTCTTGCTGTAGATTAAGGCTCACAGAGTTCCATGAATGGTGGTTGCCTATGGAAATCTATGGAAACCTTGCTTCATTTTTAGCAACTCACAAACCCCTTCTTGAGGAGTGTTGGAATTGGTATTAATTGTGGGCTACCCCTTTGTTTTAAAGGCAAACCCCAGACAGGTGTTCGCTGATGCTTGGAGGTTCCCAGATAAAAATCCCTAGATAAACTCTTCTGCCTGTGTTCAATTTAAATGATTTCCTTCTTGGAGATGCTGGATACTTCTCTAAACCATCTTCTCTTCTCCCTTTGCCCTGTCAGACTGTGACCAGCAGCTGTTTGGCCCCCAGGGTGAAGTAGTGAATCCTGTGCAGTTGCCTGATCAGAGGCAAGAGGTTGTGTGTCGGACCTTCATCACGGTGGCTCCGCGGCAGCGCATCTCCATCCGTGCCCTGAACACTGACCTGGGCCCTGAAGGCAACCAGACACACTTCAACTATATCCTGGTGAGGAGGCAGGAACCTCACTGGAATGATTTGGATGGGAACAAACCCATCCCTGTTAGAGATTTCCACCCAGATGCACAGTTCAGTCACAAATCAGGGACTCTGATCTCTGTTGTGTAAATGTAGATGGGAATGAGAATTTCTGATACCTACTGTATTTCTTCTAACCTTTGTAGCACAGCTTTTACCTGAGTGATCAATCTGCAAGTCTCCAGTATTTTTTTTTTTTTTGGTTTTTATTTCATCTGTAGCCTGCTGAGGTAAAATGGTTTGGTTTTTCCCCTTGCAGGTCCGAGATGTCAGCACCATGAAGACAGTGGTGTTCCATGGGAAGCAGCAATTCCTGTGGCAGTCAACAGGAAGCCAAGCTGAAATTGAATTCCATGAAAACGTTAAGGATCATAGAACCCATTTCTGGGCTGAATATCACGCTATTGAGCCCAAATAAAAGGGGCCAGAGCCACTGCACTGCCCAGTTAGTCACTGCTGCCTGCTCACTGCACACATTTAATCTTCTTGCAACTTCTTCCTCATCTGTTGAGTAGGAACAATATCTGCTGACTCCTTTGGGATCTCTGCATTGATAAAGATCATACAAAAGATGTGTAACCCCCAAATATTTAGCAAATCTTTCTCATACGGAGTTTCTGTCTGATTTGGTTGGCATTAATGCAGTTGACATGTCTGCAGGGGGTGACTTGGGCACTGGAGTGTCAGGGTGGGTCCTGCCTCTGTAATGTGGTGGGACCTTTTAGGAGAGTCATTTAATTTCTTGGTGGCCCAGTATAAACCTCTGTACACCACCAGTTACGTTTTAGCCCTTAAATTCACTCTTTTGCAGTGTAAATTCCCCTCAAAATTGAGGCACAGTGAAACTGTGGAATGGAATGAAGAAGGGAAAGATGAGCTGCCAGCACAAGGAGATGTGTGGGGAGGGCAGTGCCACCCTAGGACAGGTCACTCAAAGCTTGAATGTGTTCAGGAGTTGGCTGAGGTGAGGCACTGCTGGCCTGGGCAAGCCCTGGTGACAGCTGGCTTTATGTGGGAGGACTAAATGACATCCTGAAGTGCCTCCCCAGCCACCCTTTCTGTGGTTGTACTATTGCCTATCTGACAGTGATACCAGTACTTCTTTTCTATGAGAAAATAAAAGAATTCTGTCTCTTAATGCCAGGTTTGATGCCCGGTCTGACTTACTCAGATAAGAACAGTAGCTGTGCTATTAATCTGTATCTTCACTTGACAGGAACTGTGGTTGGGGCTGCATGGACAAGCTGTGGCAGGAAAAGGGATTTTAGAGCAGTGGCAAATATTCACATGAGCTTCATTTAAATGTATTTTTTAGTTGGTTTTTTTTTTTAATATCTTGGACATTGGACTGTGCTTTGGTCCAAATCTGTCATCCTCCTCAAAATCACAATATACTGCTTAAGGGGTCTTTTCTGCACCTGGAGCCTAGCTGAACACATCTGCACTTGCTCTTCACGCTGGATGCAATAAATGGTTCTGCCTGGGCAGTTTTAACCCTGCTCCTGCTTTCTCTCAGTTGGATTCTCTGACATCCTTCTACAACCACAAATATTCTTCTTAATTAACAGTTGGTTTTTTTTTTTTTTGCTGGTTAAACCTGGAGTTTTCTGCTTGCCAGCCTCCAGATTTACGTTCCATTCCTGGAAGAGCCAGAAAGTAGAATCCTGAAGTGAGATCCTCGAGGAGCTGGAGACATCAGCTATCCCACTGCAGTGCGTGGGTGATGCAGGCCCTGGGCCTTCATTTCCTGTCTGACAGGAGATGGTAATGAAAAGACATCCTTTCCTTAATCCTTTTTCTGTAACCTTTTAGCAGATGGGATCTGTCTTCCCACTCTGCTCTGGATCCCAAGTCTCACTGCTATTTATTGTTCCAGATCGGGCTCTGGTTGTGCTCCATGTTCATCTGCACAAAATGCAGCTGTTGCCTTCATAGTTTAGGAGAATTCAGGGTGTTCCCCTGTCCCATTTGTTTGGACACCAACGGGCTGCCAGCTGGGGTATCTACTTACAAAGTGCTACTTCTGCTCCCATTTTCCAGGGAGAAAACCTGATTCCAGTCAGATCCGGGGAGCGCGACCCTCTTAACCTGGAGGGCACAATTTTGTAACAGCGTTCAATTCCCATCACGGCGAGGATTCCTGTTTCCCATTCTGGAAAAGCAAACACCGGCTTGCCTGGATAACAGGGGGCATCCAGAGCTGCCGTGCCCGCAGCCCCAGGCGCGGGGTGCGTGGCGGTGTCTGTGCCGATGAATCCGTGCAGCAGAGCTCTGCCCACAGCCCTTTAATGCGAGTGACATCAAAGGCAAAGCCCTGCCTGCTGCCGGGGGGGACCCACAATGCAGCTCGGGACGCACTGGAGCAGCTCCAGGGCCGCTGGCATCGCTCCGCAGCCAGAGCCCCTCCATTGTCAGCCCTGGGGGGCCGGGCCCTGCATGGGGACACGGCGACAGGCCTGGCTTTAGGGGCTGTCCCCTGGGCTGGCTGGAGGAGGGGGTGTCACCTGGCGCTCGGGTGGGCAGCAGGGCGCTGAGCCGCCGGCAGCCGGGGGGAGATGAGCTCGCAGGATGAGCAGTTCCCAGCAGCAGCCCCCGAGCCAGCGGCTGCCTCCGCCGAGGAGGGCATGACCTGGTGGTACAGGTGGCTCTGCAGGATTGCCGGGGTCATCGGGGGCATGTGTGAGTATCCCCTTACCTCGCAGCCAAAAGCTGCCCCTCCTGCATGACAGAGCTCGTCTGGGGCTCCTGCCGCCTTCGGTGCAGGGCGGCTGTGCCGCGAAGGGCTTTGGGGCTCCTGGGTTGCTGCCGGCTCTGGCCGCCGCTTTGCTGGGTTTGGGGCCGAAGGGAGAGCGGGGGCCGTGCCTGGAGCGGGGTGGCTTCAGCTGCCCACGAGGGATGTGCTCTGTGCTCACCGCACCTGCTGAGCTTTGGCACCCGGGGCACTCTGCAAATCCCCGAGCTTCTCCTTGGGCACGGCGCTCCTGGCAGCGATGGGAGCGGCAGCTGAGCCCCTGCTGCTGCAGGAGGGCTGTGGGCAGGCAAATTAGATGATTTTACTGTGAGCACCAGGTCCAGAGGGGTCAGGTGAGGGCTAGAAGAGCGGCCACAGGGTTTGGTTCATCCTATTTGACTTTTGGGTGTTTATATGTTCCTGCAACTTGTTTTTCCCCCCCCCCCCCCCATCCTGACTGTCAGAGTGTGTTTCCTGTTACTCCTGTTGCTGATTGCAGAAGGCCTGCCCGTGGGTTTTACTGAAGGCGAAGAATGCTTTTGGTTTGTGCTGTGTGTTTTTAAGGGGTTGGGTAGGACACACAGAACGGAGCTGCAGACGCAGAGTGAGTTGGCTGAGCTCGGAATTACCTGCTGCTGAAAAAAATTTTCCCAGGGAAAGAGTCTCAGCAACTTTGCCAGGAATCAGCCTGTCCTGGAGTGCTGTTTTGCTACATTCTGTGGAGAGATTAATAGCTCTTAAAAGCGGGAGGGACGGTTATGACCGCTTAGTCTGATCTCCTGCAGAGCACAGGATGGAGAATTTCTTCTGCTTCAGGTCCACGACTTCAAGTTAAACAAGAGGATTTCTCAGCCAGTGCAGTCAGCCCTGATTTATTCCATCAGCTGGAGCTTTGTGTCTGATTCCCCTCTCCCCCTGCCCCTTCCCATGCCTGCCTTTTGCCTTGGGTCTGGGCTGCACAACCCCACGGTGTTTTTGGAGCTGACATTTGCACCCTGTGCTATCGCTGGGCAGGCTCCTGACAGCCCTTTTTGGCCGGGCTGGTAAAACATGTGCTGCTCTCACCGTTTCATGTCCTAGGTGCTGAAATTCTGGAGGTGTGACAGGATTTGGTGGGACTGCTCTGACGGGGCCAAACGCCGCGGCCTCGCCGTGCCCTGCCGGAGGCCCCCGTGCTCCTGGCCCGGCTGGCGGCCAGGAGAACCAGCTGGGAAGTGTCTGTGGAGCAGTCCCAGGTGGGGGTTCAGAGCAGCAGCATCTTTCCCACGGGCTGTGGCTGTAGCTGGAGCCTCGGCGCTTTTCCTGCGCTTCTGTCCCGTGCAGAGCTCAAGGTGACGTGGATGGAGGGTGGGGAGCTGATGGGTCACGCTGGTGGCACAGCCAGCCTCGTGCTAGAGCTGCTCCTGAGTGCCTTCAAAGTGCAAGTTTATTTTTTTCCCCCTCTCTGTCTTTATGTTTCAAAGCAGCTGAGTTATACTTGGATTATTTTCCCAACCTTTTGTTCACGGCTCTGCGAACTCGTGGCTTGTTTTTACAGGAAAGATGAGAGTTTTATGTGTTTGGGTGAGTCTGGGAGAAGCTTTTGGAAGAAGAGCCAGGTTCTTAAGAGGGTTTGCCAAAGATCTGGGGAGTGACAGCTTGCTCTGGAGCCCTGACTGTCTCTTTATCAGGCAGAGAACGAGGCACAAACTCCCCTTATGAGCAGGGAAAAGGGAGATTGTGGAAAAAACAACCAGTGCCCCATGCTACCAACATTCCTCTTCAAAATGCTGCTTGTTCAGCATCACCTTGTTGAAGGTGGATGGTTTGGAGAAGAGGTGATGAATAATCCAGCATGGCTGAGGTTTGCTGCTGTTCTCACAGCTCGCTGTGAAAGAACAGAACTAATTTATAAGGATTGTGAGCAACTGGATTGTGGTGCTGGATTATTTCTTACAGAAGGAAAAATTCCCTTAGAAAGGAAGAGAAACATCGTTAGCGGAGGTGAGACCAGCAGACAACATCTGCCACATGCAAACACCTGCAGCCACAACTTGCTTCAGCCAGAAAAATCTGAGGGCTGGAGCAAGAACCAGACAGACAAGGTTCAGGATCCGCTTCTGGCTCTTGCACGCTCTGGCTTGGTGACCTTGGCCAAGTCCCTTCTCTGCCTTGTGTTCCTGTTTGTAATGGGACGAGGAGAGCCTGTGGCTTTTGTAAAACGCTCTAGGAGCAAAAATAAGTTTGTGTTGAGGACAGTGACCAGCTGCTGGAAATGAATAGAGCCTTTGTAGGGAAGGGTGTCCTTCCCCCCTCATTTTAGCTCCCAGTTATTTGTGCTTCCTCAGGGATTCGGGATGGGACAGCAGTTAAACAAATGGCAGAACTGTCTGTCTCCCATAGCTTACGTGCCACTGAGCATTATCTGCATTTTAAGCCTGTTGTGAGGCCTGTGTTCAAAAAGAAAATCTTTCAAAAAGAAGCCTTTGGCTTGGCAGGGGTGGGATCAGGTTCCTGCCTCAGGAGCTGATCCTGCCCTGGTGGGACAAGGATGTTCCAGGCTGCTGTGGGATGAGCAGCTCTACAAAGGAGACCCAAGGTCACCGAGTTGTTCTGTGTCTCTGTGGCTGTTGGCAGCAGCTCTGGGGGCAGTGCTCCTGTGATCCCAAACCTTTGACTCCTTTCCTGCTGACGTGGGGCTTGCTCAGCTCTGCTTCCTGGGTCATTAGTCCTCTGGCAAGCGGGGTGGTTGCTGAGCCAGGACTGCTGCAGGGTTGTTTTGGAGTGTTCGAGGACAAAACCAAACCAGAACCGTGGCAAAACCACCCCTGATTGGTTTGATTAGGAAAAAAAACTTGCTTGGAAAAGAACATTCTGCTTCCCTTGGTTTGTTGTGTGGTGGAGACCTGCTGGGAACTGCCCAGACCTCTGTGCTCTGCTGTGCTGCTCAGCAAGGCAGGGTCCTGCCCCAGCCCTGGCTGTGTTGTGGGGATAGCTGAGTGGCTTTGCTGCTCTGCTGATTATAAAGTGCCAGAAAGTCACTCAGCATTATTGTCAGGGGTGTCCTTTCCTGGGGGACAACAAATGCTTCCCCCAAGCTCCTCTTCCATCAGCATCCAAGTGTTTGGTGGTCACAGGGAGTTGGAACCCCCCGTGTTGTGCCCACAGCTCCCAGGAATCCTGCTTGCTATTGCTTTTCCAGCTCCCAGGAATCCTGCTTGCCATTGCTCCTCTCCAGCTGTTTGCAAGTGTGACCATGAACAGATCATCCCACCCCAGTGCCTCAGTTTCCCCTGCAATGTGGGGACACTGACACCTGTCCCTGTGGAATGGGAGGATGAGAAATGCCCATGGAGCACAGGTACTAACACATCCTCTGGTGTATCCCCTCTGCTAGCTGATCTTGTTCTTGCAGGATTCTCGAAAAGATTTTGGGTCCTGTGGAATTAGTTCTAGGAAGTGTTAAAAAATAACGTTTTTTGGTGTTTCCTAAGACCAGGAGTTCATTTACTTGTGGGATGACCTTTGATGACCTTGCCTGCCATTCTGCTTCCCAGCCTGGTAAACGAGGATAACTATTTTTAAAGGAACTTTGAGGATTCAGCACTGACTGTTTAAAAGAAATTGTGCAAGCATGTGCCAGGCTTTTGAAGGTCAGGGCTGCTCACAGCAGCTCTGCTCAGGGATGCCCTTAGCATACACTTGAAATCCCCAATCCAGGGCTGGTCTCATCCTCAGAGAGGGACTCTGCTGCTCTCCATCATCCCCAAGACAGGCTTTAAAGGCTATAGAATTAATTTTAGCTGGAGTTTTGCAGTGTGATGTTGTTTACTCAGCCCATGTTCCTGCCCTCCCACCTGGGCTCGAGTTCCCGGTGCTGGCTCCGGCATTGGCAGAGGGAAGGAGCCATATCAGGTGCCGGGAACACTCTGCAAGTTTAATGAGGCAGCAAGGAGGTGGATGCAGCTCAGCTTGGTTGCTGCTGCCTGATTCCCCTCCCTGAGTTACAGAGCCAGGATTATTTTGGGCTTTATTCACTTGCTTTTGTGTTATCAGAGACCCAAACTTGGCTCTTTTCTGCCCGTGTCTGGTGAAGCTGCACAGAAGCAGCAGCGAGTGGCAGAGGCTGGGTTCACCTCTGCTGTGTTTATTATTTGCCTGTGTGCAAGTCCTGTGTGTGCTGAACTTGCCCTGTGCTGCTCAGAGATGGAGCCTGCTGGCACTGCCTGTCCACCTTGGGACAAAGCAGTAATTCCTTGGCACACAAAATCCAGGTGCACGTCCTGGGCTCCATGTGGAAGCAAATGCTGTTCAACACAAGGGAAATAATTGTTGGAGCAGCACTCAGAGCAAAAGGATACCAGAGGAGGGCTCTTCCCAGCATTCCAGGCTCCTTTTGAGCCCCCAGACCTTTCTGCCCCCCCTCCTGTGCTGCTGTGCAGTGCCCACAGGTGCAGACCAAGGGCACATGGGGTTGGTCTTTGTGGTCACTGAAAGCCTCTTTCTTTCCAGCCTGTGCCTTTGCTGGTCTCTGGAACTGTGTCACCATCAACCCCCTGAACATTGCAGCCGGCGTGTGGATGATGTGAGCAGAGTTTCTTTTCATTTTCCTGCTGGGAGGGAGGTGTTGTTAACCAGAGCCCACTGAAGGGGACAGAGCTGCCCTACGTGGGCAGTGGATGGGAGTGAAATGCCCGTCATGCTCTGGGAATTGCCAGATCTTGCTCTATCAGGCAGGTTGAAATGTTAGGTTATTCTATTTATATGACTTTTTAATGCATTTTTAGGTAAATACTGAGATACCCTTGTCTGAAGTAAGTCTGGGGCAGCAGGGCTTGGAAGTTTGGAAATTATCAAGAAGCAGGGGGAGCACAGTGGGGTCCAGCCTCACCATTTCCTTCACCTGCATGGAGCATGGAGTGTCCGGTCTCTGTGGGGCTGGGGGGCATTGCTGACCCTCACTCTGGGTGACTACCCAGCAGGATTAACTCTGGTTTGCTCTCTCTGGAGGCTCAACGCCTTCATCCTGTTCCTGTGTGAGGCCCCTTTCTGCTGCCAGTTCATCGAGTTCGCCAACGCCGTGTCCGCGAGGGCCGACAGGCTGCGGGCCTGGCAGAAAGCAGCTTTCTACTGCGGGTGAGGAGGATGCTCCTGGGGGATGGTGGTGCACACATCCTGGGGAATGAACATCCCTGCATCCCATGGGGAGCGGGGCCTGGCTCTGAGGGCTGCCCCTGTCTTCCAGGATGGCCGTGTTCCCCATCATGCTCAGCCTGACGCTGACCACCCTCTTCGGCAACGCCATCGCCTTCGCCACCGGGGTGCTCTACGGCCTGTCGGCCCTTGGAAAGAAGTAAGAGAGGTCCAGCTGCTCGTGGAGGGCAGGGAAGGGGGAGATGGAGCTCCAGGCCTTGCCCCATCTGCCTCTCTAAGTCTGTGCTTTCCTCTTGCACAAACTGGGCTGAGGGGTAAATGTGGCCAGAGAAAATCTGCCTCATCTCAGAGCCCTGGGAGGGAAGGTCCTGGGGGTTGCTGAAGCTCTGAGCTTTTGGGAATCCAGACCAGGTTGTCCTGAGGGTCCCACTCCTCTTTCTGCAGCTGTTGGGTGGATGGACCCGGCTCTGGGGCAGAGGGCCAGCAAGTCTGGTTTCCCTCCTGGAATCCCTTGGCATGGAGAGCCAGGCCCCAGCTGGGCCATGTCTCTGCCATCCCCACGCTCTCCCTTCTCTCCACAGGGGAGATGCCATTTCCTACGCCCGCATCCACCAGCAGCAGAAGCAGATGGATGAAGAGAAGCTCACGGGGACCCTGGAGGGACAGGCTCTCTGAAGGACACGAGCTTGGGGCAGCCTCTCCTGGACACTGAGATGGTGAAGATGTGGAAATCCACTCTGCCCTTCCCTCTGTCTGCTCCACTCCCTGCTACACCACGATTTCCCTGGACACTGCAGCAACTGGAAATCTCAGGGGCTGGGGCAGGCTGTGTCCTCTCCTCACACCAGCAGCCAGACCTCAGCACGTCGCTCCCTCTCTCAACCCTCCACCCAATATCTCATTTTTTAATCTTTTTTTTTCTTTTTGCTGCAGAGGTGCTGGCTCTCTAAGTGCTGCTTTCCCAGCCTTTTTTTTTTTGGAGTGCCCCTTTGGGAACTGCCTTCTGGATGGCTGAGGAGGGACAGAGGACCTGCCAGTGCAGGTTCTGTGTGTTTAGGAACACTCTCTGGGATGGCCCTTCCCAGGCACAGCACCTAAACCAGGGTTTGCAAAACCCCCTGGTGCTTTAGCTTGGTCTTCTTCCACTGGGTCTATTTTAATATGAGACCAGGCACTGGAGGCATCGCTGCACAGGAAAGGACTTCCAGCAAAAACCCATATAAAGATAAAATCCATCTCTGCAGGGGAGCTGCCAGAGCTGCTGGGCAGATCCTGGGACCTACAAAGCACAGTCCCTGCTTCCTCTGGATACAGCTGCAGGCAGTTACTGCAATTTACTTGAATTATAAGAATTAATTACTTTGTCTTAATAAGGGCACATTTCTTAAGCCTCGCTGTTTTACTGGGGGAGAAGGGAAACAAGGTGTGCTGTACCTCAGCTGAAAAGGGCGTTGCTTCTCGAGCCAGGTGGGATTTTTTGCTGGTGTGAGGGTACAGATGTGCAAGAGCATTCCTGCCTTGTTAGCCTGGGACTCTGCTCTGTAACCTCCCTGCATCCCTCTGTGAAGGGACCTGCTCTTTGCTTGCCTGGTACGGCCTTCGTCTTTGGGACTGTGAATTTTTGCATTAATCCAGAGCTGGTTTTGTATGGGAAGGTGGCACATCCTTCCTGTGCAAGCAGAGAGGTGGCTGCACCACTTCAGTGTGGACAGCTGGGATGTTTTACTTTATTATTCCAGGCACTCTCTGTGGTTTTCACATTTTATTTTCTGTTTGCTTTGTACCACGAGGTACAAAACTGCTCACTAAGTCCAGATCCCCCTCTTCTCATCACAGTTCGTCCTGGGGATTTTAATTTATTTTATTTTTATATGGTTGCTTTTTGTTTTGATTAGGAAAAAGGGGAATAATTTATTTCTAGTTATTTAAGTATTTTGATGGGGCTCGTTTTCTCTGGATATAGGAGAAAGGAGTGTTCTGTTTCCTGTCCTTCACAGGGCTGCCTCATTTCACCAGGGGTCTCTGAATCCAGGGACAGCCCTGGCTGCTGCAAAATCCAATTTCAGCCTTCAGAGTGTTTCTCAGACTCTTCCAAAGAAGTGTGTTGTCCTTTGACCCCTTTGTCTTGTTCTGGCCTACAAGCTTGACAAAGTGTGTTTTCCCCCTCTTCTGGGAGAGAGGAGGGAGGAAAACTGGGCTGTAACTGCTGAACTGGGGCAGCCACCAGCACTCTGTGTCCCCATTTGAATCCTTGGGTACAGAGGGGTTGTGCTGTGGTCTGAGAAATGCTGCTGGAGGCCGGGTGCTGTCTGTCAGAGGGGTCTCAGTCCATGCTGAGAACTCTCTTTAGACCCTGCCCTTCCTCAAGCTGGCTCCTGTGAGCTGCTGCTTCTGCCCTGGGGCTCAGGAGCTGTGAGGATTCACACTGGTTAGGATTTCCAGAGGCCCTTGCAGCTGGATGTGGCCCTTTTTGTGCTAAGCCCCATTCCTCCCGGCCTTTGAACTGGGATTGCTCTGACACCCCTTGTCTGGGATGCAGAGCAGGCACCACCAGCCTGGATTTTTTCCATAAAGGCAGCTTTTTTCCATAAAAGCTGTGCTGGTTTGGAGCCCCCAGCCCTGGGCTGATCCCTGGTGCTGAATGCAGTGCGTGGGCCATTGGTCCACAGGCTCCTGCTGCCTGCAGGGATGGGTGCTGCAGGAGGAATCTGGGATACTCCAGAGGGAATAACCTGTGGGTGCTGCAAGGGCAGCATCCTGCCTCAGGAATGGGCACGTGCTTTGATTTCAGGGGGATGTGGGGAGTTCTGTAGTGTTTAGTAGAGGAATGTTGCAGAGTGATGCATGTAAATGTCTCTGGTAGTGACAGCTTTGCTCTGTGAGTAGTTCTGCAGTAGCTTTAGTGACAGGAGGCGAAAGGCAAAGCAGAGGTGAAGGGCTGAGACTTCCAGGGTGCTCTGAGGAAGCACAGAACTGGTGGGACCCTCACTGGCTTCGTCTGACTGTCCTCCTGCCATGGTTCCTGGGGCTGGGGCAGCTGGGTGCTGCTCCAGGTCACCTGCAGGGCTCCTTGACACAGCTCTGCACCCTTGGCACTGAGGCAGAAGTCCCAGCAGTGCTGTCACCGTGTGTTTTGTGGCAGCAGGGTCCGACCCTGGGGCTGAGGCAAGGGAACAATCTGCATCAATCTGCCACTGTGAGCGGGTGGCAAAGCTCAGCCCTGAGCTGAACATGGGCCTCAGGGACTCCTCTGAAAGAGCCAAGCTGGAGCCTTTGGCCACAAGTGCTTGAAGGGTCTGTGCCTGCCACACTGGAGGTGTCTCAGATCTGTGCTCCAAGCGTGGTTACTCCTACAGGGGCCTGTCTGGAGTGGGAACCCTTGGGAATTTTGGCTGGTGTGTGCAGCTGGAACCAAGCTGGATGCTGCCACCATTGCAGACAGGCTTGGTGACAGCACCCATGGCTTTTAAGAGCTGTAGTGACAGACAGTGGATGGTCTCACCTCTGTGTGGGCCTGCTTGGTGGAGATAGGAAGGAGCTTTAGAGTAGTAGCAGTGCAGTAGTTAAATGCCAGTGCATGGTGGTTGTTAGTTGTGTTTAGAGGCACCCTCAGGGTGCTTGGAGCTGTGCAAGGACAAACAAAGTTCAAACCCTGCTCTGGAGGTTTCCCAGGCTCAACCCAACCCCTGCTGAGGTCATCCAGGCCAGATGGCTGATCCACGGGGGCTCTGTGGAAGAGGTTCTGCTCGGAAAGGAGACGATGTGAGAGCTCGGGGGCGGGCGATGCGCTGAGGACAGCGAGTTGTTGGCCCCAAGAGTGGAAGGACCCCTGGGGAGCAGTGGCCTGTCACAGCAGTCGCCAGGGCAGCATTTATGCACTGTGCCACTCTTCCACGCCTGTGCCACTCGTGCGTGGCAGCTCCGTGTCCCCTGGGGCTGCCCACTGGGCGTGAAGAGCAGAGCTCTCTGCTCTGGGCAGGAGCTGCTTTTGTAACACCCATTGATTCTCTGTGTGTGCAGTGAATAAAGAGACCATTCTACCTCTGGAAAGAGCCACTGTGATTTCTCAGACTCCAAACGTTGTAGCAAAAGCCCTCGGACTTTCTAAGCTGAAGAAAGGAGGTCACTCAGAGAATGCTTCTCCGCTGAGGTCCTTGCAGGAGCTGAAGAGTCCAACCTCATTTCCTAGTGGGGCATTTCCTCCTTAGGCTGAGCCCTGGGAAGCTCAATTCATCTCTGTCATTTTTTCCTCAGGAAAAAACATCCACTGTCTTCAGGGAAGGGTTTCACTGAAGTGAAGATATCGAGACCTGGTCCATAGCCATGTGAGAAAGAGAATGCTCGAGCACAGGGCTGCCAGAAATCCTGATCTTCAGAAGGTCAGTGGAAACCAGAGGCTCTTGAGGCCTCTCGTAGTCAGGCCATGCTTAGAAAAAGTTGTGTTCCAGCCAGGGCTGAACATCTTTCTGGAAAAGGGTCTCAGCAGCAAAGGGTAGGTTTAATACGAATGTTTTCTGTGTTTTTTATTTTGGCCCATCACTCTCCCTCTGTCCTAGGCTGTTTTAAATTAATGCTGTGATAAAGCACATTTTCTCTTAGGTGATTTCTCGTCTCCTGCTGCAGGAGAGTGAAATGGCAGCTGGCACATCTGGAGGGCTGGGTCAAACAAGATGTTTTACCCCTTGCTTCCTTGTGACAGCAGGCTGAACGGCCCAGGAGTGGGAGGATGCCAGCATTTCTACCAGCCCTCGGGGTGCCAAGTGCATTTCAGGAGCTTGGACAAGTGCTTGGGCACATCATGTCCCAGCCCAGCCTTTGTGCTTCTGCCCTTTTGGGAGGAATCAGGTTGGACTCAGCAAGGCCATTTGTTCCTCACAGCCACAACCATTTCCTGCAGCCATGTTTTACCTCGGGTTAGCTCTAAAAAAATACTTTATAAAAAGTCCTTAATCTTTCAGGACACACAGGAAAGGGGTAAGACTGATTTGCTACTAACTATGCAGTTGAAATCTCAAAGTGATGGAGGTGGAGGCTTCACACAACCGTGGTGGAGACACATCCACCTCCCTCTTTGTGGGTGGGTCAGACCCCACGGTGGGAAGGACCCACCCTAGCACAAGGTGTTGTCAGTACTCACTGTGTCTTTCCTACAGGGAATCACTTGCACTACAGCTGAATGTTTGTCTGTTCCCGTTCTTTTGTCCTGGGTCGTCTTTGTGAGCTGTATTTGGTCTTGTTCATTAGGCTTCTAGTGTAATGTGTGTTTTTAGAGCAATAAAACGTGGCAGCTTTTTATACAAAAGATCTGGCTCTGCCTCTTTCACGGTCCTTGAGTGCCTGAGGCTCCTCTGGGGAGCTGCAGGCTGCTGTGGTCCCCTTGTCACAGTCCTGTTCTGCCTCTCCCATCCCTGCCTTCTGTGCAAATCAAGGCAATGTCTTGCAGTTGGAAGCAAAACTGTTTTATTCTTGCAGCTACATGATGAGCTTTTGCCAGAACAGCTCCAGCTGTAAACTCTGCCCCTGCCAAGCCCTCAGACTTTCAGAGGACAACCATGGTGTCCTGTCACAGCCACACCTTTATTCTTCCAGGGCACCTCTGTCTCCTGGCCCTGGTTGCCTGCTCCCATCCCAGGGACTGACAGGTTGTGCAGAGAGCCACAGGTAGTGTTGGGTGATAGGAAGAGAAGGTAAAGTTCCCGCTGGCAACTTCTACAGCCAGAGCAAGATGATCATTGCTGCCCCTTCCTCTCCCACAGGGAGCTCCAGCTTCCACTTTCAGCAGCACAAGTTTGCTTTGCCCTCGAGCCTGGGCAAGGGCAGCTTCTACCTCAGGAATGACCTCCGGCCAGTCCTGAAAAAGGCCTCGATCTGCTCCAGGGACCTGCCTTTGGTTTCAGGGACACAGCAGCCTGTGAATAAGATGTTCCCAGCACTGATGACGGCGAAGAACAGGAAGGGCACCTCGAGGCCGAAGGCACTCTGGAAAGTGGGGCAGAAAACAGCTGTGAGCTGGTGCAGAGAGGGGCTGAGGAGGGGACCCGCCCCGGGCAGTACCCACCACGGCTGGGAGGAAGAACTGGGTCAGGGTGAAAGCTGTCAGCCAGCTCACGACCACACAGAGGCCCGAGGCCACCCCACGGGCTTTGAGAGGGAGGATCTCCGACATCAGCAGCCAAGTGATGGGGCCCCAGCCCATGGCATAACCTGCAGGGGAGGAGGGGAAGGGAGTGAGGCTTTGAAGGCCCCTGAGGAGTGCAGAAGAGCCCTGTGTGATCCTGCCCTGCCCCCCCAGCAATCATTGTCTCCCCCATTTGTGTCATTCCTCAAAGTGACTTCAGATGCCATCTTTCTTGCTTTTCCAGGGACATCTGCCTTCCTTCCAACTCCAAACCCAATCTCCTTGCTCCGTGTCACCCTGCCTTGGATGAGAAACACCCTCCCCTGGCTGGTGGCCAGTCCTGTGCTCTCTGCACCTACCCATGATGAAGAACATGGTTGCCAGGAGGGGGATGAGGGTGATGTAGTTTGTCGGCTCAGCAGGGAGGTTGGCAGAGCTCACCAGGGTCGTGTTGGCCACGGTGCCATTGTGAGAAGCTGGCACAAAGTGGATGTAGAGCCCCATGGTCAGGTTGGAGACCAACATGACACCAGCTGTGGAGAGAGGCACAGTGGGAATGATGGGTGAGTGATCCCCTCCAAGCCAAGCTCCTGGGAATGCCCCTGCTGAGGAGCTGAACCACCACCAACGGGAAGAGACCTCCCTGCCTCCCTTCCTGAGCCCTGTAGGGCTGAAGTTTCCACTCCTGCACATTTGCAGAGCTCCTGAAAATCCTTCCGTAAGAGCTTCCCTTGGGAAGAGAGTGGGAGAAGTGGAGAGAGCCATACCTGATACAAAAAGGAGGATCTTCCTCCCAGCTTTATCCATCGACACAGCAGCGATGGCCACCGAGGACAGACGCACCAGGCCAACCAGAGCTGCGTCGTACTCTGGTTTCTGCAAAAAACCAGTGGGGAAGCTGAGCTGGGGGAAGGGACAGGTTCCTACAGCTTCTGCCTTTGGCTGATGACTTGGCCAGAGCTGTTCTCAGAGTAAGAGACTGGAGAAGATGAGCCTGAAGCTCAGAGGAGGAGAGCAGGGAGACAGTGGGGCCTGTCCTGCTCCTCATCCTCATGCAGCATTTTGCAGGGCAGGTGCTTTAAAAAAGGGGGTTTTATGTCTGTAGGGAGCTGAGAGCATTGGGCAACCCTCACTGAAGCCCAGGCAGCCCCAGCAGGGCCCAGAGTCCAGGGCTCACCAGGATGACCGATGTTTTCTTGAATATTGGCTGCAGGTACACGAGGATGCAGGTGACCCCTGAGAGCTGCTGCAGGAACCTCATTCCCGCCGCGATCAGGATGGGCTTGTAAAGGAAGGGGTCCTTGAGCTCAGCACAGGAAACCCGACGGCTCTGGAGGGGACAAAGGCAGAAACACAAGGTGCTAGCACCTATGGGAACCACCTGGCATCCATTCTGCAGTTTTCATGTTACATCTCCCCGTGCTGAGCTTCCTCACCTGCTTCCTCACGCTGTCCTTGATCTGCTCGTACTCCCGGGCATAATCTGTGTCCTCACCCCGCAGCCAGCACAGGGAGCCCAGGGCCTCGTCCTCCTTCCCCTGGGAGAGCAGGAACCGGGGCGAGTTGGGCATGAAGCAGAGCAGGAGGACCATGGCAAGCACCGGCACCTCCCCAGCCACGGCCAGCCAGCGCCAGTCCAGGACCAGCCCTGCCAGAGCAGCACAGTTAGGGGGCAAACACTCAGGAATGGGTGTCCTGGCCTTGCCTCCACCTGGGCACCCCAATGAGTTAATTTAATAAGCCCAGCAGGAAAAATAGTAATAATAATAAAAAAATGATTGCACATATTTTCTCCTACTAAAGCAGTGTTTCAAGCAGTATTATATGGAGAAATTCCAGCAAATCTGGGAGTATCTAGCAAGATCCTGCAGCAAAGGTGATGCCCAGGAATATCATCATGTGCTGCCCTCCAGCCCTGGCAAAGCCTCATCAGGACCTGGATCTGTGGGCACAGCGCTGGCCATGGGTCCATGTGGGCTATGGATTCATCCCTCAGAGCACACACACCAGGGCAAGGGGCGTG
Source organism: Coloeus monedula (assembly GCF_965178545.1). Lineage (NCBI taxonomy): Eukaryota > Metazoa > Chordata > Aves > Passeriformes > Corvidae > Coloeus > Coloeus monedula. Next base: position 3,850,252 of record NC_138801.1, on the reverse strand, counting down.
AATGACCCTGTCCAGCCCCCTCAGCGCAGCTGTGGTGGTGGGGACGAGGGGAACAAGCCCTCAGCTTGCTGAGAAGGTTGTTTATTTTAACTCCCTCTCCCCAGTCTTTCCCTGCACACGGAGACACCACGGAGGTACTTGCCCAATGCGTACAGGACGAGGGAGCCCAGCACTGCCATGAGCTGGGGACAGGCACCCAGCATCCCCCTGACCCCCGGGTGGGAGATCTCCGAGATGTAAACCTGGAGAGGGACAACACACGCTTCACAGAGCTGCACATCCCCTCGTCACCCGCCCTCTGCCCTCTGTCACCTCGCAGTCATCCCCTGTGACCAGGGGAAACACAAACTGCTGGGGAATTAGGTCTCGGGGTGGGGACCTGATGGGTCCAGCTGCATGTGGCCAGAGGACAGGACAGCCTGGCCGGCATCGCCACTTCCCTCCCTCCCCCCAGTGCGGGAGAAGTGCTCCAGCAACTCCGTTACTGGAAAGAGGTACCCTGGTGTTACTCAACTCCTGCCTTCCCCTCTGTGTGAAACACGAGGGTGGTGTTCGGGAGGAAATAACTGCTGGGAGGAGCAGGGACTGAGGACCTGCCTTGTCATTCCTGCAGGCGAGGAAGTCCAGCACCAACGGGCTCAGCCAGGCCATGCCAGGGCTGCTAAATGAGTGCATCCTCCCCATCCCCAGTGCCCCAGACACAGCCCTGGGGCTCTGCTGATGCCTCCGAAAAGCAGCGGGGTGCCCCAGCTCATCCACGGCACCACAGCACCTCCTGCCCTGCAGCCCCCAGCTCACCCACAGCACCTCCTGCCCCGCATTCCCCTGGCGCGTTACCGGGATGGAGGCGGAGGTCACTCCGCCAGCGTAGCCCGTCAGCAGCCGGCCCAGCAGCAGCATCCAGAGGCCCTGGGCTCCGGCCAGCAGCGCGTATCCCAGCGCCGAGGGCAGAGCCGAGAACATGATGCTCAGCTTGCGGCCCAGGCAGTCGTTGAGCAGCATCGTGCTGAGCCCGCCCGCCGCAGCTCCCAGCGTGAACACCGACTGCGGGGCATGGAGAGGGGCTGTGTGAGCCTGGCATCCCCCCGGGTACCCCCCGGCTCTGGCCCACCCTGGCGGGGATAATCCCGCTCCTTACCCCGAACCAGGGCGCTGTGTGCTGGTCCAGCCTCAGCGCAGGGTTGGGATAAGCCTCCAGGGCAGGGATGACGGGGGAGGGATAAACCAGGGCGAAGCCGAAGCTGAAGTTGCCCAGGACAGCGGCAAACACAGCCAGGTAGAGCCGCTTGTTGTGGAGGCTCCTGAGGGAGAGACAAGGACGTGCTGGATGCAGGCAGAAACTTAAACCCTGCTTCCCGCAGCCTTTGCCGAGGCTCTGGTGACACCCACGGAAGGATTTTCCGGGGGGAAGGCCCTGCACAGCCCCAAGCTGTTGGGTTTCTCTGAGCTCCTGCTCCACCGATGCTTCCCTCTGTGCCAGGCAGTTTTCAGGACGTTCAACAAAGCAAGAAAAGCAGAAGCTGGAGCTGGGTGGCACCACGGACCCAGCGGCAGCCGGTTCATCCCAGCAGAGCAAGGAAAAGGTTCTTTCAAAGCCCCCGTGCCCCCCAGCAGCACCTCATGCCCCCGTGGGAGTCACACAAACCTGTCGTGCTTCCAAGCGGGCTCACCCAGCACCCCACATCGTTGGGCAGGATGAGGTTCTACTTCAAGGCAACTCAGGAACGGCAGGAATACGGAACAGCTCTTCCCCCAGCCCACTGCCCTCAGGATGGGGGGCACAACCTCTGCCCACCCTGTGGTCCCAGCCTGGTCCTTACCTCAGGTACTCCCTGTCGAGCCTCCTGGCAGTGCTCTCGGGGAAGGTGTGGTACGAGGAGCTCGTTTTCCTCACGAGGGGCTCGCGGTCACTGCGCTCCATGGCCGTGCGTGGCTGTGCCGGTGCTGCTGCGCTTGGGGCGGATGCTGGGGCTGCCCAGGGGAAGGGGAGGAAGAAGCAGCTGAAAGCGAAAGGGAAGAGGCTGCCTGGCCTTGCCTAATGAGAGAAATCTGTGCCTCGTGGGCTCGCGCCCGACTGCCCCTCGGCAGGAAACTGAGGGGGGCCGGAACACCAGCAGGAGAAGAGCCACGGGGTGACAGTGACGGTGACAGTGGTGTCCTGCAGCCTTCACCCTGCCCAGATGGAAACCAAACCCTCCCACTCAGTGACACTTTCAGGGATGGTCCTCGCAGAGCTGTGTTCCCCAGCAGAAATGTCCCTTTGCTAAGGCCATATCTCTCCTGTTGAGGAACTGGTACCAGTCAGACTGGCCCAGTGCTGCCGCTATTTACAAGGGAAAATTCCATCTGTGGGCGTCTCCAGAGCCACCCCGGGGAAGGGTTTTCAGCATAGAACTGAGATGGGGAAGGAGAGGAAAGCAGAGGGAGGTGAGCGTGGAGTGGGCACAGGGAGCAGGGGATGGGGATGAAGGGCAGGATGGGGATGAAGGGCAGGAAAAGGAGAGAGCAGCATCTCTGCCACCTTGGGCGGGCACCATGGGTACCTTTACCCCCTCACCCTGATCCCCCCAGCCCCACAGGGCTCTGTGGGCAGCGTTGTGCTGGGACAGCTGCAGGTCCGAACTCACGCTGTAGGAAAAGGCTTCGTTTGGGCCTTGCTTGCTCGGAACCCAAAGCCACTTGGATTTAATTAGCAAAAGGTCTATTTCCCTAAACTACTGTGGTGCTCCTCTTGTTTCCATCATTCCCCTTGGCCCCTGGTGCTTTTTGGAACACATGGATGGTTTCTGCATCCCCAGGCCTGCGTGGGAGCTGCAGTGACACCTCAGGAACTGCTGTGTCTTCCCTCCGTGCAAACTGGTTCCCCTTCTGCAACCACCAAGAGCTGCCTTTACTGTCTGATCCTGTGGGGATTTTACAGCTGACTCAGGCACTCAGGGCTCTGATTTCCCTGCAGGAAGAAAGGTCATGGACTGGGGGAACATTGGGATGGGCAGGACAGTTCATCCAAAAAATTTCCAGCACCATGTTGGTGTGAGCAGGGATGTCACAACAGACCTGGAGCTGGTCCCCTTCACCAGCAGACACCACCAGTTTCCTCCCTTGCTTGCACTTTGCTCCATGAATTTGGGCTCGCTTCCACTACATGATTTCACAGCTTCCTTCCTCTTCAAATTCCTTAAGGAACTTGAATTTCCATTCATTGAGAAAGTTATTCTGTATCCACTCTAACCCCTCCAGGCCTCAGCTTTTTCCCAAACCCAGGTACAGTGAGCCTCTGCAACGCAATACTTGCCCTGTTCCATCCCAAACAGCCGCTTTTCAGGATGATGAGGAGTATAAAAAGGGCCCCTCAAAGCTGGGTGCTGTAGCAGAGTGGGTGGAGAGCTGCAGGATGATGCTGGTGGGGCTCATCTGGGTATAAAAAGCTGCAGGTGCTAAGGATGAAGGTGCTTGCTGGGGAGCATGGCTGCAAGGTCAGGGCTTTGCTTTTTTTTCCCTCTCTGATTCTTGTTTTTGCTGTGGATGTCAGCAAGGATGAAGAAGTGGGTTTGCTGGTTCTTATCCCTGGGTCTATCCATTGTGGAGCTGCATGGCTGATGCTTTTGGGGGACTGTGTAGGGTCCCACCAGCTCTTGGAGAGGTTTTTGTGGTGGGTTTTGGTCCCTGCTGGGAATGATTTATTTAGAGCAGAGATGTGAAACTGGTGTGCTCAGGGTGGGTGGGAGAGAGGCACCCAGCTGTGTTGATGGATCTGTTATTCTGTGCATCCTTCCTTTGGATGTTTGAACCTCTCAAAGATAAGGGCTGGGGGCTTCCTGTGTGCAGAGGCTAAAGGGGAAGTTGTGGGAGATGCTGTGTCCTGCTGCAGTGGGAGGAATGGGTGATTTAATTCTCACGTTTCTGGCTACAAAATGATGTTTAACTAAAGAGTCATCAAGCCCATAAATGTGTGTTCGGTGGTTTTGCTCTGTTTATGTGACTATTTGATCATCAAGGTTTTTCCCCTAAGTTTGTGGGAGGTTTTTGGAAGGAAGCAGTGAAGGCTGGAGGCAGCTCCAGTGTTTCTTGGGATGGGAATGGGAGCTTGCTTTGGGCTGGTCACCTCCTCAGCATGTGGTCACTGCATGCACTCGCAGTCAGAACCACTGAATATCCTGAGTTGTGAGGACCCACAAGGATCATCCAGTCCAGCTCCTGGCCCTGCACAGACACCCTAATAATCACACTTGTCACAGGACACAATATCTGTCCTAAACCTGAAGCCACATGGACCTGGGGCAGAGGGAAGTGCTCATTGCAACCTCTCTCCATTATATTTAGGGGAAAAAAGCACATTGGAGAGCAGCCCTGAGCTGGAGCTGTCAGATCTCCCTGAAACACAGAGGGTTCTCTAGTTTCTGTGAAGATTTGTCAACTGCTTCAAGCAGGAAATTACTTTGTGTCTTGAAAACCCTCCAAGCACCTGTAATGCCGGGAGGCTCAGGGGGGAGCTGCTGTCTGTGCTGCTCTTGGCTCAGGGCTGAGCCCCTGGGCAGGTCTGTCCCCGAGAGTCCCCTGAGGGAAGGCAGTCCCTCAGGTGTGGTGGAACAGGTCCTTGCACCACATCCTCGCTCTGAGATTTGGGTTTTTTTACTAAAGTGCATTTTTGGTAAGGAATAAAGGATCCACCACCTTGCTCCGCATCTGCGTAATTTGCTGTGGGTCCTTCCAAAAGAGACAAGGGGTGGGTAAGGTGCAAGCAGACTCAGTGGCAGCGTTGTTTCTGGTGGGCTGTGCTTGGCCATCATCCCATGGAAGTGGCTCCTGCATGTCTGCAGCAAATAACAGCTCTGGGGTGAACTGGGGAGGGATGAGGTGCCCACTTTGGGAAAGCAGCAGAGCAACCCCTGGCTGATTAAAGGGCAATCTGGTTTTGTTGAGAGCTGTTGGCTGCCTCGGCTGAGTGATGCATTGCTCCGGCTCCCCAGGACCTTCCTCCCCGCCCTGACAGCTGGGAGATAGATCACGAACATATGCAAAAAAATAGCCAGCATCAAAGCCACTTGGCAACTCAACTAACCCAATTCATAAATTAATTTCTCTCCCCCTTGTAAGGGAGAAATCAGTCACTCCTCAGGGCTATCCATCTCTATCGCTCATCTGGCCACATCCTTCCATAAATCTTGCCGTGAGTCTGAGCTGGTGAGTGCTGGGTCAGGATGGAAGAATGCCCGGTGTCTGTGCTGGGTCGGGGCAACCCCAGGGCTGGTTTGCCCTGGGCTGGGGCAGGGGTGGTTCTCTTTGCATCCCCCCACATCCTGAGGCTGGAGTAGAGCTAGGGTTTTGCAGCATGGTGCTGCTTAGTGGGTGATTTTGGGGAGCGTGGTCCCTGTTGAGGAGCCATCAGGGTGGTGCAATGATGAAATCTTTCCTTGCAAATCAGCTGGGTTTCCAGAGCCATGCAGGGGGTGGCTGCTGGGGACGCATGGGGGGAAGGTGGGTGCTTGGTGGGGTCTGGCCTGGCATTGGATACACCCCTGAGTGATGGTGCTGGTTTAGCTGGGGGACTCCCAGCTCAGGAAGCAGCTCCAGTTGCTCCCCCCACAGCTTTCCAAACCCCATGCCTTTACAAAATAACGCTGCACCCCCAGCTCCCCGTGGGCATCAGCACCTGGAGCCCAGGTTAGCTTTTCCAACCAGGCAGACAGAGCTCAGCTCTTCCCTGGCCGCATCCCTCACCCCACTCCCCCCGCAGAGGAGAAAATCACCACCTTTCAGGCTGCCATCTGTTTATTTTGTTGGACTCCGAACTTGCTGAAACGTCTTTCGATGGATGAAGGAACGCAGAGTAGAAGAACAGAGCCTGGCAGGCTGCGTGGTGAGTGGAAAATAGTTTTTTGGGGCTTTCTGGAGTTTGAAGGCCCGATGATGGATGTGCATGCGAGGGATGGTAATGGCTTTGTAAGTATCCAAACACAGAGCAGAGGAATAACTCTGCCTAATAGACTGAGAAATGTGTGTGGGACAGGATCCTTCCCGCTCCGACACGGAGCTGAATGATGGAGTGCTGCGGGCTTTGGGAGCAGAGGCTGGCATGGGCTTCGTGTATTGGAAAAAAGGTGCAACTAGTTTTGAAATAATGTTAAATCCTTGCTGTGAATGCGTTGGAAAACGTTGCATCTTGCCTTGGAATGAGGCTGGAGGAGCCTCGATGTGTTTGCAGTGATCTGAGAGGGGCTCACTGTGGCTCCGACTTGCTGGGCAGGGCTGCTGCTCCCTGTGCCTCCTGGCTTCCCTTCTCCTGCTCTGCTCCCAGTGCCCAGAGCTACTGACAAAAGTGATGGGTTTATGTGGAAATTTTGTGGGGATAAATATTTGCCTGTCAGCAGGGCTGGGTCCGAGTGTGATTTCTCATGTGCCATTTGGAAGTGACATTTCCAAACAAAATTAGAATTTCCCATTGAGGGTATTTGGGGATTTTTGCTGTTTATAAGTTGGAAAATGGTTGACTTTGGGGGCTTTTTCCTTGTTGCCATGCAAATGGAAGAGTTGCTCATCTCCCCATGCTTGGAGGGAGGGGTTTTGGTGTCCTGCTTCCAACCTGGCTAATCCAGGAGCTGGGATAAACTGGAAGATGTGTGTGTGCCCTTCTGGTGGGTGAGGGATGTACCAGAAGTGGGATATTTTAACCTGCTTCTGGGGCTTTTTTTGACATCACACAAAATCTTGTGACCCACAAATTCCGGTGGCTGTGGGTACAAGTGAAACTGGGACCGTGGATAAAAAGGGGACGTGGGCAACGGTTGTGGATTTCCTGCCCTTCCTATGCCATGTCATGGCTTTGGCACTCGCTGTGCGTTCTGTGACAGCTTTGGGGGTGAGCAGTGTCAGGGTAGGACAGGGCTGTGCTCTTCTGGAGCCTGAGCGTCCCCAGGGCTGTGATGGCTCCTGAGAGAGGGAGGGGTCCCTCTCTTGCACCCCTTGGATCTGTCCTGCCTTGCCTGACTGCTGTGGCTGGGGTCACCTGTGCAGTGACAAATGCAGGGCTGGGTGTCCCCAGGGGTGCTGTGCTTTTGGATTTTCCACAAAACCCAGAGCTGGGCAGGATGAGCTGGCATATGGCTGCTTCCAGCTGGGATGAGCCCTGGTGGCTCTCAGTGCCCTGGTGCTGAGCCAGGATGGGGTTTGGGTGCTGGGTATTTATGGGGATGGGTGAAAACTTGGTGATCACAGGGCTGCACATCTGTGGGAATCCCTGTAGGGATGTCTCCGGGGCAGGGTTGAGAGGCTGATGGTGACCTGTGACCTTGGGATGATGATTTTGCCACTGCCAGGCTCAGCCTGCATCCAGGATGCAGCCACAGGGGCTAAAAATTGAATTTTAAGAACAAGTGCAAGAAATATCCTGTACATCCAGAGGCACCAGCAAGGTTTTTGACACCCTGTGTTTGCTGGGAGATGGCAGGGTAAATAAAATTATTTGAGGAAAAATTTTAAGTACTCTTTTTTTGGCTTTTTTTTGCAGTGTCCAGTTGGAGCTGCTGGGCCCAGCTTTGGAGTGGTACCTGTTGTGATGCCACAACCTGGATTTTTTTGGTTTCCCTTTCCCTTGCCCACTTCTGCTGGGTATTTTGAAGTTGAAGTTACTTTTTCTTTGATGGCAAGGGCTGGATTTCTTTACCCTTGGGACAAAAAATCTCCCCCCTAAATTCCTGAGAGCTGCTGCCTGCTCCTTCCTTGGCTCAGTGTGGGTTTTGCCTGTTTAATATGATTTAAAAAGGGGGGAAAAAAAAGAGCAAAACAAAACATATCATTTCCTTGCTTTAATGTGAGCCAATTATGGCTCGCAGGCTGTTAACTTCATCACCACTTCTTCCAGCAAAGCCCTTGGTAAAATAAACCACAGCAGAGCTGCCTTCCCTGGACCTGCTGTCCGGCACAGCCTCGAGCCACGGCATTTTATCCATCCCTCCCGGCTGGAAAAAAAACCCCAGTGGCTCTGTCCCACACATGCCCGCTAAAATATCCCAGCACTTGTTGTACATCTGCTGACGGATACCAACTGGAAAGGAGATTAGGGCTCAGACTCCGCGCTGGGCTGTCTGCCCCTCCTAATGAGGAACACATTGGAGCGCGGCCGCGGCCTCCAAATGGCAAAATCAGGAGGGCTGGGGAGGCTGGAGGGTGGCAGGGCATGGCACAGAGGGGCTGGAGTGTGCCAGCAGCCAGGGACAGCCCACGGGGGGGTTGTGTGGGGTGCTGAGCCCAGGAGACACTGGGAGCTGGGGACGCCTGAGCTGCTGCGCGTTTGCACAGGGTACCAGGGATGCTCTGTGGGATGCCTGAGGGCCTCCTGTCCCTGCACTGTCCTGCCCATCGCCCCCAAATCACACCTTGAGGCAGAGTCTGACCCCTCCAGCCTGGGCACCGCTGGCTTAGGGACCTGGAGCTGGGTGGGGCCCAGCCCCAGTGGAATCCCGCGTTCTGTGGGGCACCTTTCGTGTGGTGTTTCCCAGCTGCTTTGCCTTGGGAGGAAAAATGCTGAAAATGCTGTCAGGACCATCCCCAGGAGCACGGTGCAGAGCTCCTGCTTTTCCCACCTTTGGCCACAGCCATTTCTCTGGAGTTTTCCACTGAAACCCACAGGCCCTGCACCCGTTTGCTGGGGACTGCATCCCCATCTCCTGAATTGCTCCATCCCCTGGCTGGGATCTAGGGCAGGAATGTTAGGTTTTTTGGGGTTTTTTTTGTGGCTGACCTGATGCTGCCTTCTCCCTCCTTCTGCTGCAGTATCCTATAAAAAGGCCATGATGAGCTGGGATTCCCATACAAGGGCCAGTGGGAGGCAGCTGCACCCTCGAAGCAGGAGCATCAGGAGCTTCTGATAAGCCCATTTTTACAGGCACCTTTTAACCTGTTTATCCTGCTGTCAGAAAATCTCGTGGATGAAATTTGGAGTGAAAGCAGAGACCTGAAAGCACATTTCTGCCCTGCTGCTGATCTGTAAATGGGGTAATCTTGTTGCAGCCACCTGTTAGTCCTGCAGTGAATCTTGAGGATTTCTGGGCAGATATTACATTGTTTTAATGGCATAACAGTGCCCTGTCCTGTGATCCTGGAGTGTCCCCAATGTTCCCATTTGAAATCACTGAAAGGGACACTAAATATCCTCAATTAAACCAAAGTGGATTGGAGGTTTTGGAAGCTCAGGGTGCACCAGGATTTTATTTAGGGGCCTTTGGGGCAAAGCCCTACGTACATTAGAGAAATCTTCAGGCACCCTCACGACTTTGAGTTTCTCTGAATTTTGTGACTGGGTTGAAGAGAAAAAATCCCAAAAACATGTTCTGGTCATGGGAGTTAACTCAGAGCGAGCCTGTGCCCCTGCCACGGAGCTCCTTTGCTGCAGCTCCTCGGGGATGTCGTCCCTGCACTTTTAAACCCCACGGGCCACGTGTCCCCTGCAGCCCCTGAACTCTCGGTCACCCGCCCTGACAGGTAGGGCTGACCCCATGCTCCCGAAATTCATTTCCCTTGGGAAAGCCTCCTAAGCCCATTGCACATCCCACTGCCCCCCGGGTCCCTGACGGGTGAGCCAGGCCTTGCAGGAGGATGGGATGCCAAAATACAGGAGCAGCGATGGGGGGTGTCACCCCTTGCTCGGTCCCTGTCCCCTCCCGGGAGCTCCCTGGAGCTTTTGGGTGTTCAGAGCCCCTGGGGCTGTGCCCATGTCTGGAGGAGCTCATGTGAAAGCCATTAAAAAGCGTAAGGAAAGGGAGCACGACGGTTGGGAATGGTTTTGTTTGGGTTTCTAAAACGTGCGCATGAAAACACTGTGTGGTTTTCTGACAAATTTGAACCAGCGCTGCTCAATCCGCTCCAGCGCTGCTACTGTTGATCTTGCAGACTGTAAAGCATTTATTGGAGCTGCTTGAGGCGAACTTAAGCATCTGTGGAATAACAAGTCCAGGAAGTAATTGCATCCACAAGGAAAATATTTTTATGTATAATTCAGTGACCCATTTTATAAACATTGCGGTTCCACCTTGGACTTTTTTTTTTTAATCCTTTTTTTTTTTTTTTCCTTTTTTTTTTTCACCCACGGCCTTCCCTCTCTGAGTGTCTGGGTTGAGTGATCCGTGTGGGGCTGTGTTTGGTGGCTCTGTGGAGCGGGGTTTGGCGTGGCATGGGGCAGGAAGCGGAGGGGAAAACCCCAGAGCTGCAGGGGGATGAGGGCCCAGCTCCGAAGGTGGCAGCACAGTGGGGTGCTCCAGGGAAGCAGAGACAGCGTGGATTGCTCCTGCTGAGCTTGGCAGGCACAGAGGAATTGTTTCGGGGCAAAGGCTTTTCTTTCTTCCTTAGCAAACCAGCTTTACGAGAAGATGAGTCACTTCCAGCCTGGGTGGCACAGTGCTTGCACGGGGCTGGGGACCTGGGGGCTCCGTGGCCTCTTTTTGGATATTTTTGGGTTTAATTTCCAGCAGAAATGCACCCCTGCCCCACCTTTGTCACCCCAGGAGCTCTGTTTGCTCTCACGGCACAGGTGGGAGCTGGAAGGAGCTGTCTCACAAAGACCTATGGTGGGGACAGGCCTGTCCCCTGACAGCCAGGTTGGGGGCCAGCATTGGATACAGGTGTTTAAATGGGTGACAACTTAAAAATAGATTTGCTCTGACAGAACAAAGTTATAACAAGATAAAGCTGCAAAATCCTGTGTTAAAATTGCACTAAATTCTTGTGGGGTTAATATTGACACCTTCACCCAGGCTAGAGCTGCCCCTCCTGGGGGGTGGGGGATTGATGGCATGGGATCTTGCTCTCCCTTTTCCTGCCATGGGTTTGTTGGCGTCTTTCCCCCTTGGGAGGAATGAAAGTTTGACTCCAGCTGAGTGGTGAAAGGCCTGTGGCTGCTGTGCCATGAAACCTGTAGCATTTTGTGTGTCCCCATCCTTGCTGTGGCACTGTGGGGATGTGACTGACCCTCCCCTCCAGTGCCCATGCTGCTGGGATGGACCCACCACCTCCCAACCCAGCTCCTGCCCTGCTCTCTGTCCCTGTGCACTGGGCATGGCTCAAGCAAAGCCTGGCAGGGCTGAAAATCAGAGGGTGAAGCTCAAGTCAGAGGTGCCAGGCAGAGCCTCCCCTGCTTTTCTCCTTGTCCCCATCACCCCCAAACTGCTCTGTCCTGCCCAGGGAGCAGCGATGCCAAGGGCAGCCACAGCCCCGGGGCCAGGCCTTGCTCCAGGAGGGAGAAGAAAACAAAACAAAACAGACTTGGAAGTAAACATTATCTGAATATAGAGGAACGCGATGTTTCTTCATATGGGTCTAGAATTTCTGCCTTTTAACAGCTAACCTTGACTCAGCCAATATCCACAACATGCAGCTCTGGCCAAAATATGCTGGGCCTTAAAGTACCACAACAGCTGTTTTTCTTGCTAAAATATGACATTAAATTTTTTGGACGGCTGGATGCTTCCTTGATGAAAGTGGAATAAGGGGCTATTTTTCCTCTCCCTTTCCCCCCCCTCCAGTCTTTCCTCCTCCTTCCGTGCAGGGCGATAAAGCTGGAGCCTGTGCAGATATCCCGTGTGGGCAGGCGGCCGCTGCGCCCACGGGGCCAGAGCCCCAGCTGCAGCCCAAGGGAGGGGGTTGCTGCTCACTGACCCCCCCCTTGTTATTCCTGGATCCCTCCCACGCCCCGGCAGGATCGGTGCCAGCAGCAGTTTCAGCCCTGACATCTTGTTTTGCTGATGGTTTGTAGGATGACAAAGAGTTTCGCCCTTAAAATGAGGGCACCGCTCGAGGGACAGGGGCTGGTGGGTTTTGTGCTTCAGACCCTCTGTTCTCACAAAAGGGACAGTTTGGGGCTTTCCAAGAGCTCCAGCTGTGGTCAGTGGTGTGGGGCAGGAGCCTGGTGGCCACGACTGAGTGAGCCAGTGCTGGTCCCGTCCCTGACCCGGCCAATATCTGGAGAAATTGCTGGTGGTGTGAGCTGGCGCCGGCTGGGATCTGCCCTGCTTTGTCCTGGGATAGCATTGAGGGCCTGCACAGGGTTTGGAGCACTGCAAGCAGTGCTGCAGTGGCTTTTGCTCTGGTGGTGTCACCTGGTGTGACAGGTGCCTTTCTGGACAGCCTGTCCACCTGTGAGCTGCGTTCCTCAGGATGCAATGGGAACAGAGATGGGATTTGCAGTGGAATCACTGCCCTGAGCCTTAGAGCACAGGAATGGCCATGGTGGGAGCAGGGATTTGTGCTGGCTGGTGCCAGCGAGGTGGCTCTGCTCATCAGTGCTGTGGCCACCCACAAGCAGCATCACCCGCTGGCACCTGGCTGTGGCTCTGCGGCAGCTCGGGGCTTGCTCACACCTGAGGGGTGATGTGGGCGATATCAGGATGGGGTATCTGCTCCCCAAGGGCTGTCACTCCTTGCCCAGCTCTCGGTGTGCTGTTGAGGACAAATTCCCTGCCCTCCACTCCTCATCCTTCCCTTCTTTTTCCTTTATTTTAAAGATGAGCTTAATTTTAGTGGGAGGCAAAAGAATTTTTAAGGTGGGGAGATGGCAACCAAACCACAATGAGGGTTCCGGTGCCCAGAGCCTCTTGGGCTCACGGATTTCTTCTGGAGCCTGATCTCCCAGGTTGATAACCCAGCGAGGTGTGGCACGGGCAGGGTCAGCCTCCCGACTCCAGATTACCCATTCCTCCTCTCACTTCCATAGCAATCCCACGGCAGCACCTTATTTGTACCCGCTCCCTGCCAAGCTCTCAGCCTCGCTGCGCTGTTTATTTAGGGACATCCACGCGTGCTCACGGCTGGGATGCACTCGGGGGGTGCCCGTGTGTGTGTAAGGGACGCGTTCCCTTTTCCCGGCCGGCGAGCATGTGGTTGGAATTAGCGGCGCGGCTGCAGGGGGAGCGGGCAGCTGGGTTTCTCCGGAGCGTTTCAGTGCTTAATCTCTGAAGAATGCAGAATGTCTGTCTGGACGGCCCGGCCAAGATCAACTCCGCGGCACGGGGAGGCCAATATAAACGTTCATGTTTTGTGTCACCGAGATTTCATTAGATGTTTTTTATGTAATTGCATAAGTCGAACTACCGTGATGAAAATGCCACAGCGAGCAAATGGGATGAATTGTGAAACCTCTCCTTCGAGGAGACGCTGGCCCCCCTCCGGGCCGTGGGGATCCAGCTCCAGCGCCTTCCAAGGTGCTCGGTGACCTTTTGGGGATAAATAATAGGCTGTTTGCCCGTGTCTCCCCCCCGTCTACCCCTCACCCTGACGTCAGGGCGAGCTCAGAGCTGGGCCAGGAGCAGGTCTCCCCACAGCCAGTGCTGGGAGGCAGAGGGACTGGCTGCTCCTGTGCTCCAAAGGGGCTCCCATCCCTGCTTGGAAACCCAGGGGGAGGCAGTGAAGTGGGGGGAGAGGATGAAAAATCTCCCGTTTCTTGGCTGCCCGATATCCAAATGCTCTGCAGCCTCTGAATGGTACCACTGCCCTCTTGACTTCCTGCTATAAACCCCTGATAGAGGCAGGGACGGAGAGTTCGGGGCTCAACAAGCACCTGCAGCGATGCTGTGCCCCATTCCCATCCTCTGACCCTCTCCACTAATGACAACAACTTCATTAATCTGTCCCTTCGAGGCCTGGCGTGTTTTTCTGATGATAACAGATTAATGCTAATTTAATTAGGCCTGAATCAGTGCTTCCTTGGTTCAAACCCAGACATGCTCCCGATGCTGGGCAGCTCCGAGGGCTGCTGAGCGCTGTGACACAATGGTGCTGCTCCTCCTTGGGATGGAGGGCTCAGTGAGGTGACATCCTATCATCACTGAGCATCCATCCTGGTCCTCCTCAGTGGCCTGGCAGCATGGCCACCTCCAGAGGGTGAGAGGCTGGACCCACCGGAGTGGCAGCCCAACACAAACCCCCTGGGCTTTGCTCCCGGAGGAGGCTCTCCCGTGGATTCCCAGTGGGGATGGGGAAGCAGCCGGCACCACGGGAGCCTCGGGCGCTGCGTCCCCGCAGCGGCTCCTGCGAGCCGGGCTGGAATGGCCGCCCTGGCCGCAGACACATCTGCTGGGCGGGAGGGCCTGGAATTTGGGATATTGTTTTTCTGGCGGAGAGCGGTGGGTGCCAAAAGCCTGATAAATTAATCACCTCTGACATGGGTCAGTCCAGCTTCTGGCGTGCGCAGGCTGGGCCCCCTGAGATGCTGCTGCTGCTGGAACGCGAAAGTTCATCAAGCAGCGAGGCTGCCCCGGAGAGCAGCGGATTTTGGGAAGGGGAAGCTGCTGCCAGTGAGGGGCTTGACCACTGTGGTTCTCTGGGATGGCTGCACAGCTCTTCCAGCTGCCTGTGCCTGGCAGTGCTGCCACCTGACATCACTTGTTTTGCAGCAGGACCTGGCTGGGTGGCTGCTGGCTCCTGGGGGATGGGAATGTATTTAGGATTTGTGCAGCTCCTGTCGCAGCAAGGTCCTTGCTCAGGGACTGCTGGAGGGCCCGTGGGCACACGGAGCCCAGGGAGGCTGTATGGGATGGGCACATGTGGCATGGAGATGTGCAGGGCATGGCAGGGGTGCAGCTGCTGGAGGTCACAGGCAGCTTCTTGTGGACCCTCAGCCCAGCCCCTGCAGGCAGGTGTCCTCTGTTGGGAGCTCAGGGCTGGATGTCCCTCTGTGTGCTGCTGAGCCTGGGGCTGGGCCAGTGGGGTGATGCTGGTGCAGCCCAGGGTGAGACCAGAATTTCTCCTCTCCTCCAGTGAGCAGCATCATGGGCTCTTCGTGGTGGGTTTTCCTCTGTGGGGATCTGATCAATCCAGCCTTGTTGCTGGCTGCTCAAACCCAAGGCAAGGCAGGCTCAGCCTGCACCTCACCAGGCTCCTTTGCCCTTGGGGAGAGGACAGGGGGGCCACAGGTCTGTGCTGGTATAGGGTGTCCATCCCTGTGGGGTGGCAGTTCCTGACCCTGCAGAGTCCCCACTGCTTGCAGCACTCGCTGGAGAGGAGATGGGGAAGGGCTTTGTTCAGCCTCTGCTGGGGTTTCTGCACAGCTGTGGAACAAAGGGCATTTTTCTGTTTTTCATGACTCCTCTTACCATCTACCTCCTCCCCTCTCATGTGCTGCTTCCCACCCTGGTAACTGCCAGCAGCAGCATTTGCTGTACCTGCCTTGGTCTTTCTTGGGAACATTTCTGCTCAGAGAAGAAGAAAGAGGGAAGCAGAATGGGGAACAAAGCTCAGGGGACAGAGTCCCATGGGGTCTTTGAGAGCATCAAGGGCTCTGTTTGTGCTTTGCATTCCCCAGGGTGCTCACAGGGGCCATGCAGGCCTGCTCTGGGTGGCAGGAGGTGTTAAGACACCCGCTGTGTGCTGTGACCTGCATGTGGGATCAGAGCAGATCTTATCAGGATGATGCAGAAGCCTCCCTGCATCCCTCCTGTCTTCTCCACTCGCTTGCTCTCCTCCTCTCCCCCTTTTATTTTTTTTGTCCAGACATAATTAATGTAAACCAAATGCTTTGTGCACAGCTGCTGGCATCCTGAAAACGTTTTGTGTGTGGTCTCTCCTTTAGGCTGGACAGGGATGCAGCAAAACTCTGAGCACTATCCCAGACCTGCCTGAGTAGGGAGCAGCATCTGTTGCACAAGAGGCACCTTGAATTTCTCCATTTCCCTCGTGGGATGAGGTTATGGTTGATTCTTTACATAAAACCATGGAGCTGCCCTAAAACTTCATCTCCCAAATCCAGTCAAATGCAAGCTCGACTTGCTGGTCGTGCTTAACTGAAACCCCAAATATCTGTCTCATTTTTGTGGCTGCCTCTGTGTGTCTGGGTTCCCCCAGGGCCTAAGGGATGCTCATGTAGCAGAGCTGCTGTGGGAAGGAGGTCCTCATGCTGCTTTTGGTGCCTCTGGATGCAGGGAACAGTGAGATCTTGTGATTTATATTTTTCCAGCCAAAGGGACAATTTCTGATCACTGCTGTTGTCACTTGATCTTTAGGGCTTGAGGTGTGAGGGAAAGAAAGTGTCTGGCCCTTGCTCCCAAAAGCCCAAGCAGCAGCCAAGTGGCTCCTGACATCCCGCAGCGCCTGGATTCCCTTCCTGCACCTTCTGCAGCCCCACACTGAACTGTGCCTGCAGCTCCCCCTTCCCAATCCCTCTCAGGTTGTGCTTTTCCCCTCCATTGCTCCGATCGCGCCCTCAAAACCCCAGTGTGGCATGTGGGATCACCAGCAAAAAGTAGCAACTTCCATGCCCCACATCCTGCTCGTTCACCCTGGGTGTGCTGGGAAAGCTGCTTAGTGCCAAGAGCTGCTTGATTCCCAAAAATCCCCCTTTTTTTTTTTTGCCAAAACCCCTCTGGGGTGGTGTACTCGATCCTGCCATGGTGCAGTGAGGGCCATGGCTGTCCTGGCCTTCTGTGAGTCAGTGGCTGAGCATTTTGCAACTGTTGGAGCTAAATGGGAAGCATCTGAAATCCCTGCGTGGACGTGCTTTGGATTCCGGGATGATTAGGATGCTGCAGATGCCTGGGTGAGAAGGTGGGCTGGGTGGAGGTTTTGGGAGTGGCTGTTCTCATGTTTCTCCTCCAAAACTGTCTCCATGTTGTGGCTGGGAGATGGGAATGACAGCTCTGGGATGAATCCTCCCAGCAGAGACTGAGCAGCTGGGGCACGTCTTGAGGTGGCTCCTTCTGGGGAGGCTCTGAGCAGAGAACTCACATGCAACAGGACAGTCACAGTTTGGGGGAAATATCTGGAATTTAATTCCTCAGACAAAAGGCACTGGTTTGGAGAGCACATTCATGTGTCCACACAATATTTTACTTCAAAAAAACAAATGCCTGACCTTCTGTGGAAGAGTTTACAGGGAAAACTTTAAAGCAGCCCATGGTGGATGTCTGGGGAGATGTGGGTGTGCAGGAGGGGCTATTTCTGCCCTCAGAGCTTGGTCTAGTGATGCTCACAGATGAGGGAAGGGCTCTGACTTGCAGGGAAATCCTCCCCTGGCCCCCCATCCTCACACCCAACCCCACTCCAGCATGCTCTGTGGTGCTGGTGGGTGCCAGAACACAAACTGTCTGCACCGAGTGCCCCCGCAGCACCCGGGCTATGACAATTTTAAATGAGTGAGAGGTTGAAAAATAGTGAGTGAGATTTTTTAAAAAGTCACCTTGGCCAAGGAGGCAAAAATTCTTCCTTGTGCGAGTGAGATGCTTTAGGAACTGCCTTAAAATTAATCCAAAACATGAGCCCGGCTCCAAATGAGTGGGACTTGGCAAGAGGGCTGGACACATTATCTGTAAATATAGGCAGGCATCCTGGAGGGTTTCTGGTGGTTTTCCTGGTCCCTTCTTATTCCTCCGTCTCCCCCTCTGCTCCCCGCTCCTTGCATAATTCTCTCCATTTTAATGCCTCTTCCCACATTTTGGGAATGAAGTCTCCCCAAACCAGGCAGGGTTGCAACACTGTGAGAGATTTTGTGTCAGGATGTTTCACTTCCTGTGGCACTTTTCCTCAGGAGACCATTGCCTGGGTGGCCAGTGACCTCTGTCCTGAGGAGGCTGTGGCTCCCAGGAGATGGAGAAGGATTTTCAAAGGCGTAAACAGGTATAAATGGGTGTAATCCACCTCTGCCTTGTGGACTGGGACCCTCATGGATCCCAAGCTGTGCAAAATTGGGGTGAGACCTTGTGTGCTTGTGACCTAAGTGGGGCCTCATTGGTCAGTGCAGCCCCAAAACCACCCATGACAGGGGCAGCAGTGCCCAGCACACCTGGAGGTTTGTGACAACGGGTTCTGCGGTGCTTTCCTGAGCCCTTCAGCTCCCTTTGTCCTCTTCCTACCATAAACATGAGGCTGAAGGCTCACGAGAAACGAACGGGGCTCGGTTTAGGCCGGGAAGGAGAAACCAGTCCCTCACCACCAAAGCAGGGAGGCTCGGGACCCTCTCAGGCTTTGAAGCTGGAGATGTCTGGCCATACAAAGACACATCTGTGTTTAATCCTCCCCCTGTAACTGAGCCTGGGCCGGGGCAGAGCCCGGCAGCCCCTCGCCGCGTGCTGTGGGGATGTGTGCGGATGCGTTTGAAGGGCCTTGGCAGTGCGGCGGTGCTAGGCCGGCTAGAGCCACATGTTCTTGCAAATGCAGCTTCCTATTGACTTGTTAAACATTTGCTATTTATCAGATTTTGCTTTTAAACTGTCTGTAACAGTCTGGGAGAAGTTGTGTCAAAATCCCTTCCAGATGTGAAGGTGCTACCTGATACTTTGGTTGTAACCTGGACCCTCGCTCCTGCTCCATTCAGATTAGCTCCACTACTGTGGAAATGAAAATGCAAATAAAGACATAAAGAGAGCAGAGACGTGTGTAAAACTTCCCCCAAACCTTCCCTTTTACAGGCAAAACGATCCTGCCTTTATAAGGAGATTGTGAGTTTTATCAGTGAACATTTGCTTTGCTGGAAAACCAGAGGAAGGCAGGGGAGAGCAACCACCATCCCTGTCTGCCCACAGGGGTGTTTTGAAAGCATAATTGACTTTTTTTCCCCCCCATTTAAAAAATGTTTCTTTGGGTCTGGGGCTTCCCAGACACATCAGCTCGTTTTATGAGCATCAGGTGATGTGTGCAGTTGGAAACCTGAGCGGTTTCCTTGCATTTGGAGCACGTGGATCAGATAACGAGGGCTCATTAAATGCTCATTGAAAGGCGGTTGCAAGGTTGGGAGCTTTCCTCAGAGCACCCGCTCTGCAGACCCCCTGCCCTGTCCCTTTCCAGGAGAAACTTTGGGGCCACGAGATATTCCCAGCTTAAAACAACTTCATGGTATCTGTGAGAGCGTACAGGGCCCGAGCCAGCTCCCATCGTAGCGAGGGAGGGTTTTTCCACTGACTTTAAGAGGCGCTGGAGCGGAGCCATCCTCTGTGTAATGCGGATCCGGGAGTGTGCGTGATGCACTGCATGATGACAGAATTTCTGGGAGATTGGCCTAAACCGAAAACCTTGGACTGCCGCTCCCTGGGACCGCTCCGCCGGAGGAGCGGGGAGGCTGGAGACACCAAACCTGGGCCTGGAGCGGGATTTTGCAGCTGTGAAAGCATCCCTGGAAGGGTCAAGAGGGCCCGGCTGCGCCGCACCTGCCCTGCCCCACGCCGGGGTTTGGTCACTTGGGTTGAGTCCACAGCCGTGTCCGTGTCTGGTGCTGCCGGGGGAAGAGGACACCTGGGAATGTGTGAGGGGCTCCCTGCTGGACCCCAAGCTGTCTGTGGTGCTGCAGCTGAGCTCCTCTGTGCCCCTGAGTGGCTCAGTCTGTCTGTGGTGCCCAAAAAATACCCCAGTGTTGCCAGTGGCAGCGGGAGGGGGCTGCCCTGCCTGCAAAAACTGGGCAGGGAAGTTTGGTTGGGAATCTTGCTGAGAGGAAAGTGGGGGGAAGAGAAACGTGCTGGACCATTGTGTGGCATTTTAAGGAGAATCCTGATGCATTAATGTGTTTTTTCTCTCACTAGTGCTGGGTTAGGCAGCTTCGCACCCTTGCAGGAGATACTGCTTTACTGATTCCTGTGGCTGTGTCTGCCCTAACTCCACCCTGCACTTCCTGTTACTGCTCAGAAGAGCAGGAGACCTTCTTTGTACGCTCTAAAAGGATGTTCATTGGGGCTGGGATAGCTGGAGAGATGCTGAGAGATACCAATATAGGCGCTTCAGTTACTCCATCTCCCCTTTTTTCCAGGCTGATGGACAAGGCTGGGTTCTCACAGTGCATTTGCACCATGTCCCATGGCTGTGGAGCCCCAGGGCTGTGTAGGACACGGCTGGTGACTGCCCTTTGCCCCTGCAGACCTGATTTATCCCTCTCACAGGGCACAGGCACATCAGAACTGGAGGGTGATGGAGGACAAGAGTTCTCCCTTGGTCTCACCACAGGGCTCCTGCCCCTACAACTGCTCCTGAATTTCCAGGGGAAACTTTGGTTTCTTTGGCAATTCCAGGAAGGAGGCTGCTCCCAATGAGCTCGTGGTGCCTCAGGATGGAGCAACAGCACTCTCTGAAGTGGGGTGGTGTCACTGTGGCCTGAGGGCTTCAAAGTGGGCACAAGGAAAACCTCAGCCCCACCATCTGCATTGACCTGGCTCGGTTCAACACTCGAACATGCATGGGGGAATGACAGTGGGAGGGTGAGGAGGGAAGAGCAGCATGTGGGAAAAAAACCCAAAGCCATCTCTCAAAATCCCGTGGTGATAAGGCCTTTTCTGGAGTGCCCCATGCAGCTGGCAGCAGAAACCAGGCTCTTATATTTGGGTCTGGCTGGTTTTTCACTTTCTGCAGCCAAAAGGATCTGGATAAAGTTTGCCTGGAAGATTAGCTGGCACAGAGCCTGACTAGACATCTCTGGAAGCCTCCCCTCCAGCAGGAGTAGGTCCTAATTCCCTTCTCTGCCAGCCCTGCTCCAGGCAAGTGGGAGAGAATGTCCCCCTGGAGGGGACAGTTCCACCAGCCCTCTCCCCTCTGGCACATCAGATCCCTGCTCCCACTGCAGTGGGGATGCTGGGGAGTGTGCAGATGAGATCCCAGGGGATCTTTGTCACCTAGGATGACAGGGAGGTCATGCTGAACAGCCTGAGGGATGGGACTGGGAGCACGGAGCATGGGCACCCACAACTCTTCCCTAGGGACACATCCTTCATGTGTCTGTCCTGATGCTGGAACTGGGCTGGGAAATGGGGTGCATGGGAGTCCCACAAGCAGGGCTGGCCTCCCCCAGTGCCAGCTCCAGGGCAGATGTGCCCCAGCCGCTGCACACTGCTTTGGCACCAGCTGTGCTGTCCGGCCACATCTGAGCTGCCAGCTCCAGGGCACAGCTGGCAGGGGATGGAGGCCGGGGAAGAGATGCTGTGCAATGCCATCCCCACGGGGTCTGTGGGCACCCCATGCTGACCCAGACACAAAGCAAAGTTTGGGTTTTGTGCCCGGGGAGGCCTGGCAGAGGCGGGGGAGGCTGTGCTGGTAGCAGATGCCGATGCCTCCAGAGCGGAAAGCCCAGTCCCTCCCTTCTCATTCCTTTTTTCCTATTTTCTGTCTTTTTTTTCTTCCCCCCCCCCCGGCTGATCTTAAAAAAGCCCAGGCAGTTTGGGCTTCGTGAAACCCAAATGCCTTTTGCAGCATCAAGCCCGGATCCCATAAGTAATATCCCAGCACTGGAGAGTAAGACAGTATATGAAGTAGACGGGGAGCTATAAAGACACTTTAAAAGGGGCAATAAAAGTTTTGGGTTTCATATCGTCTTACCAAAGAAGAGAATAACAGAGAAGCAGGAAATTTCAGTAGCAGACATGACAAAGGTCACAGCACTCAGACTGCACCTTAGACGAAAACACCTACTCTTATGAAAACAGCCAGAATTTTTGGCAGGGGCTCAAGAGCTCTTACAGGCAAAGCTCTCGGCAGCGCTAAAAGGTTACGAGAGACTGTTTTGTCTACGTTGCTGTAGATGTTTATAATATTTCCCTGCATTGGTGTTGCAGGGGATATCCTGCCTGGGGTAGTGGATCCAGCCCTGCACCTTCCTCTGGTGTCGGGGTGCCGGGTGCTGCCATCAGCTCGGGGCTGATGCCAGCGCAGGGACCCTGTGGGTGTGCCCAGGTGTGTGTCAGTCTCAAGGCTGGGTTCTGGTCCTGCACTGGGGTGCCAAGGGATGGATGGTTGGCACAGCTGGAGCAGTGTCCTGGGGCATCAGCAGGGAGAAGGAGAGGACAAAGCAAACCTTGCTTGAGATTTTGCTGTGTGCAAGACAATTTCAGGGTTTTATTTGCAGCTGGATACGTGGCAGGTGGGAACAGGAGGTTTTATCTACTCAGCTGCTCCTCAGGTAATGTGCCCTCCTTGTTTGCATGGGGTTTGCCAACCTTTGGTCCCTCTTGCTCAGTCCCAGTTGGGTGTCGTGGTCACCCAGTGCCCTCCTCCCAGCACTGGACCCTCACCAGGCTCTCACCATACCCACGCTGCCCGTGTCCCCAGGGCTTGCTGCAGGGCTGTGCCGGTCACTGCAGCCCAGGAGGGACCAAACAGTCCCAAAATGAGCTGGTGGGGCTATGGAGCCTCTGATCAGTGGCTGCAGCAAGCGATGGAGGCTGCTGGCATTGCTGGTCAGGCTCCTGGGAAGGGTCAGCGTTGAGAATTTACATTTGGGGTGACAAACACCCAGGAAGAGCCAGCCCATGGGGGTGGCCCATGGGGGTGGCCCCTTGGGAAGCAGCTGTGGACTCTCAGAGGCATCTCTTGCAGGCAGTGCTGAGCTGCCTCTTGCACTCTGAATCAGAGCACTCGGGCCTGTTTTTTGGGGCCACCCTGAGCAGCCCTCACACGGCAAAGCACTCCAGTAGCGTGCAAGCAACGAGGACAGCCTTGCACGCAAACCCTGAGAGCATCTTGTAAACATCCCAGGGCCTGGATGCTGGGAAGGAACGGAGCTGTGTTGGTTTAGGTGCTGGGGAACCCTTTGAAAGCTCTTTGCTTGCTCTGCCTCTGTGTGCAGCTGCATCAGCTGTGCCACCGCTTGCCAGTGACTCTTGGATGCTTGGGGGTTCATAATTCATTTATATTTTTGTTGGAAGCTCAGTCAGTTTTGGTTGTTGCCCCGTCGCAGGAAGTTGCTCTGATGAATGACTGGGGTGGATTTCTCTTCCAGAGGAACCCAGGCTTAATGTGGGCTTTCTGTGGACATCTCTGTATATCAATACTGCTCTAATTGTCCATGACATATAGTCTTGGCCTTTTTCCCAGACAGTCTAAATAAATCATACACTTCTGCTATAGTAAATAGTCTGTTAGAGGAGATGTTATAGGCTTACAGCCCTCCCCCCTCCCTCCAGGAGCTTCTTTTCTCTGCCTCTCATTTTCCATGTACTTTCCATACAAATGAGGCACCTGCTGCCTGCGCCTGCAGGTCTGCAAGGACAAAGTGCCCACTGTTGCAGCTCCCTCCAGGTTTGAGGGGCTGTGGTGGCCATGCCCAGAGCCCTGCTTTGGACTTGGCATCTGCCCTCGACTGAGCCAAGTGGAGCTGGAAAGTTTCCTGCCCCGCTTAAGAAATGCTGGCATCGCACACTGGCAAAGTCTTTGTTAGTATTATTTACATCAAGAGAATGCATAAATAAAATAGTTAATATCTCACAAAAAATACAGGTTCTGTTAATTGGGTGTTGCAAATGAAGCTTTGTGTGCTCAGGCTGGGCAAACCTGCACAGAGGGGACAACTTGGGTCCTGCCAGGTCAGTGCAAGGGACAGCCCAGGAGGTGACATGGCCTGGGAGTGCAGGGGTCTCCTGGGGCAGGGGACAGGTCACAGTCCAGCTGAGTGCTCCTCCTGGGAGAATATGGATGTGTACCAAACTGGAAGTGCAAACCCTGCCAGGGCTGATGGTGGAAAGGTGAATCACAGGATGGGTAGGACGGGACCTTAAAGCCCATCTCGTTTCAACTCCCTCACCACGGGCAGGGACACCTTCCACTAGACCCCGGTTAGTCAGAAAACTTCCCAGGGGAGAAAATCCCAGAGTGCACACCGAACCGGTGGGAAAAGATGCTGATGTGCACAGGAAAACCCAGCAGGCAGGCATTTTCCTTTTGGCTGCAGGAAAATCACCCCAGGAGCAGGAACACGCGTGCCCGGCGTGCCCGGGGGCTCAGACACAGCAGCAGAGCGTGGAGCAGTCGAGCCTGGCGGGGGTTCCAGCACTCCCGGCCTTCTTGTTCTCCTTGGGCAGCAGCAGCACGAGGGCCATGGCCAAGGCACAGTGGTAGAAGCTGTGCACGTAGGTGTAATCCCACTCCTGCAGGCAGGGAGAGCGCAGTGAGAAGCGGGAGCAGCGGGGCCGGGGGCTCGCGTGAGGTGCGCAACATTAAACTTCTACAAGTAGCCAAAAGGAAGGGAATAAAAAAGATTCCTGAACCTTCTGCCTCCCTTTGCTGTCAGAGAAGAAAGGATTTCCAATGAAAAAAAAAAAACACCTAAAGCAAAGTGGATTTAACACGTTCTAATTTGCACATTTCCCAATTCTTGAATGAAGTGTTTCATTACCCCGCAAAGGACGCGGCGGCGAGGCCGGGGCGCGCGGGGAGGCGGCTTCTGCTAAGTGACATTTTTATGTTCTGCTAGAATTTGCAATTACTAAATGCTTTGAAAAATAATCCTTGGGGATGCCTGTGAGGTTGTATCTCGCAGCTCCCAAAGCACAGAGCAGCTGTAACGGCGGGGCTGAGCGCAGGCACGGCCGGCAGCTCTGTCGGGGGGTTATCGCCTGCCCGGCGGGACACACGGACCCTTCGGAGCAGGACGGGGGGACTGGCCAGCGGCAGGAGCAGAAGGATATAAACACAGGAATAAGTGCCCCTGGGAGCCACTGAGAGTCTTTTCTTTGGCGTGAGCCAGCTCTGGATCTGGCTGTGCCTGGGTCGGATCCAGTCCCTGCCGCGTCGCTGCGATGTGTCCTTAAGTCACCCGTGCCCAGTTTCCAAAAAACCCTGCTCGCACTTGACAAAGCCATTCTGAGGACCACGTGTGCCTGAGGAAAGCACATCCCGTGTCCTTGTGAATCACTGAAGGGGGAAAAAGAAACCAAGCATCACTCTGCTGTGACACCTGCCCCGAACGGACCAGGGGCTGGCATGGGGACAATCATGGAGGGACCATTGTGCCTGCTGCCGGAGCCCAGCATGCCAACCCTGGAGCCCCATGCCTGAGCTGGGGTTTGTCCAAGGCTGGATGCAGCCCAGTGATGTGGAGGGGGAAGTCTCCTCTCCTGGTGATGTCCCTTACACCTTGTAAAGCCGGGGAGGGTGAGTGTGCACACAGGTACCTCGAAGAAGAACCTCAGCATCAGCGCCAGCGCCCCAAAACAGAAGCCAGGACCGATCTGTTGGGTGTAGACGCTCCTGTCAGGGTAGAGCCCTTTCTTCTCCTTCATCTTCTGCAGCTGGGAGGAAGGAGAAGCACACCAAGTGTATTCACCTGGATTTAGCTGGCTGCTCCAGACTCATTCCTCATAATCATACTGGTTTTTTAATATTCAGCCCCAAAGCTAGCTCAGGCATTGTGTGCCCTCACAAACCCAGTCTCTGGGAGAGCAGATCTCAGCATAGCATCTGCAGACTGGAGGCTGCAGGGTGCTCCTGTGCCTTGGTCTCCTCCTTGCCCATCCCCTCCCCGTGGTAGCCACTTGCTTTTAGCTGCAGGCTTAGTGAGAGTTTATAATTGGGATTTGCACCACTGTATTTCCACGATGCTTGGCACCATCTTTCTGCAATTTTTATCCCATCACTCCTTGCCCACTCCTGCCAGTGGCTTCCCCACCCCCCTCCCAGCTGGGTCCACAGCACGTGCTGTGAGTGGGGCACAGATTGCTGCACTCTGCCCCACTGTCCCAGCTGGATTCAGGCAGACTGCAGACAGATTCCTCCCCACTTTATCACCGTGTTTTATCCACATTTTCCCCAGATCCGGGGCAGTTCACCAGATCCCTCCGCCTCTGAGTAGCTGTAAAAACTCCATAAATACGTTCCTCCTGATTAGAACTGCAGGGACAGGAGGTGTAGTAGATTGCTCAGACCAATCAAATCTGGCATTTATCACCAAGGCTGCTGTCTGCCTGCCTTCTGCTCAGGTTAAAGGAGAAATGCTGTTCAATCACCATGAGATTGAGAGCTGGATCTTGAGGAGGAAATCACAGGTTGGACTCCTCCATGCAGGGCTCAGCCCTTTCCCCACCAGGAGCATCCCACAGAGGCCCATCCCAGTGCCCTGCCCCACGTACCCATTTGACAGTGATCACCAGCACGGCCGTCCCGATGGGGCCTGAGTAGACGCCGTAGCCCCAGCGGTCGTGGTAGATCCTCACGGCGATGGTGAGGACGCCGAACATGACGAATGTCGATCTCTTGGGCTCGTCAAACTCTGCCAGGGCTGAGGGACCGAGCACAGGGAGCATCAGCTCATACCCCCCCTTTTCCAGCTGCCCCCCTAAAGCCTTCCTGGGGTCTGCCCTGGGGACCCTCAGCGTTCCATCCGTGTCTGGTTTCCCTTCTCGTGTCACATTGCTGGGGAAACTGAGGCACATGGGGCAAAGTGAACCCTCCTGAGCCATCTGAGTGGTGGGTCCAGGAGCTGATTTTAGGGGGTTAATTTCAGTGTTGCACAGGGAAGCTTAAAGGAGATTCCCTACCTAGACAAGCTGTGGCTGCCCCTGGATCCCTGGAAGAGTTCCAGGCCAGGTTGGACTGGGCTTGGAGCAACCTGGGATAGCAGAAGGTGTCCCTGCCCATGGCAGGGGGTGGAACAACATGATCTTTAAAGTCCCTTCCAACTTTAAAGCACTCTATGATTCTATGATTTCCCTTTTCCCTGACCCAGAATTTAGAGGTGACTGCAAAGACCCTCATGCCCAACGAGCCCCCAGTCATTTCCTGGGTTCATCCTGCATCTTCAGCCTTCCCAAACTTGCCAGGTCACTCTGGCACAGGCTCCATCAACCCAGTGCAGTGGGACTCCCCCGCTGGTGCAATGGGGTCCTGGCCGCGCCGGCACCTGCCCGGGGTTTGCAAGCTGGAAGTTGCCAGTGTGAGTAAATTATTAGAGGCTTTTGTTTAGCACAGAATGGGGTAATAACTGATAAAAGTTATGGATCCCAGTGGGCTCCATGCTTTTCCAGCTTGCACAGCTGTGTTATGGCTGTCCTGGATTTGCATTCCGGGAAGTTTGCCCGAGGGTCTGCGTCCGCACATGTGCGCTCGGGCTTTACAAGCCACAGCGAGAGGCTTCCCTGGGCTTCAGTCACCACACCTTCCATGTCCTTGGATCGTGCTTTTATAGGGAGTTTGGCTAAGGGATAATGTCCGCATTTTAATCTCTGTTGTTTCCCAGCGGGTCAATATTTTAAACCTCGTAGTCCAGGATTTGTATTTTTTCGCGAGGTTTTTGAACGCAGTAATGAAGCAATCAAGTTGAATTTTGCTGCAAGGAGCCAAAGTGTCTGGATCAGCTCTGCCCTACCCTGACACTGCTGTTATCCACTGAAAATGCCCTTTGGAAATGATCTGCCTCATTGCCTTTTCTAGCTGAGCAGAGAGAGCACTGAGGTGCCGTGAGAAGAGGAGGAGCCCCCTTGGGACTTGCATTTTGAGGGGACAGAGCCATTTCTAAGGGCAATATTTTCCCCACACATTTCTCCCTGCATGGAAAATTTATCCTACTGCATGCCCTGGAAGGGGGATGCTGCTGCATCCCCACAGGATGAGCCTGCCCAGCTGAGAGGTGTTACCCTGGCTTGTGCTGGGCTCTGAGGCTGCAGGAACCCCCATCCCAGCTGGAGGTCCTGCACCATCCTTGGAGCCCTGAGGGGCAGAGGGGAATTTTGTGGGCATTTTGGGGCTGTACATCAGAGTGCTGATCCCAGCTCATCATGGGGAGAAATGGGGACTCTGTCTGGAGTAGGCACTGGTTAGAAATGGTCCAAATTTTCAAGCAAAACTTTGCTGTTGGAACATCTCTCTCCCCTGAACCTGCTCTCTTCTCCCTCCAGCAATACTCACATCCTTCCAAAAGTCATGGTGACAAAATGGGAAAATGATAGGTTTGAACTTTTTGACTTTCTTGTATTTTTTTCCATTTTTGTTACATTCTGTTTCGGTGGCAAATAAGGAACAAAATGAGGAAAAAGAGAGTGAAGTGAATGTGGGCAAAGGAAAACTGAATAACAGGGCAAGGCATGGGATTTATAGTAAAAAGGAAGTGAAATAAATTTCTGCTTTTTCTGAACAGATCTATTATTCCCATCAGCCCAGCCCAGGCTTTTGATAAACCAGGAAGTTATATTTGTTTTGACTAAACCACTTTGATTCCCATGCTACCAAGGGAAGTGGCAGATTCTGCATTTCTTAACGCGCCTAAGTGAGGCAAGACAAGCTGATGGGCCCAGTATGGGGAAGATGAGGAGAAATGGAAAATTCCCTGGTATATGAGGTTTCAAACTCAGTCATCTCATAGCCTTGTCCTGCCTTGAACTGCAGCACAAGGCTGTCAGAGTGTTCTTGTCATTTGAAGGAGATAATTCTGCTGTTGTAAGGACACGTGGGAGAGCTGGTGCAGGCAGAGGAACACCTGACCACCACCAACACCAGGTGCCACAGCTCCTTATCTCCAGGAGCAAAACGTCCCCAGCCACCACTCAGGACAGTTCCATGTCTGGACCCCACCAATTATAGTGGCTTTCCAAGGTGTTAATGGTACAAAACTGGATTAATCCATAGCACAGACTGACTTCCACAAAGGACAATTTCAGTGGCAGCTCGGGTGGAGCTCAGAGCGAGCGGCATTGCTGGGGACTGTGCCCACTGACTGTCCCACCAGCCATGCTGACAAATCCAGCCCTTTCTGCCAGCGCTGGAGCTTTCAGGAGCCACAACAGAGCAGTTCTTACCCATCAGGGACACCCAGATGGACAGGGCTGTTCCGTAGATGCTGAAGTACTCCAGGATGTCGTAGCGCATGAAGCACAGCACTGATAACCCGGGGCCGTCACAAACATGGTAAAACTATTTAAAAAGAAAAAAGTATTAGAAAACCATTTTTTTGCCCACATACCAGTAAGGTAAAGGCTCTTATCAACTGGTTTGAAATAGTGTAGCTGCTGAGAGAACAGCCAGCCAGGCCAGAACAGTGTCAGCCACACCAGGATCACTGATATGCAGTAATGAATATATTTGAGTGATAATGTCATCGTTCCCAGTTGCAAATTGCCCAAGAATCAGCATTCTTCTCTCTTAGTACAAACTAAGACAGGCTTTAATTTGCCTCTTGGCCAGAATTTGCAATCTGATGACCAAGCTGCTTTGAGCCGGGCGCTGGGGGACGGCCTCTCCAGCCGAAGGAGGACTCTGGGGTTGTGGTTTTAATTGCGAAAGATTCTTGTAAAACAATTCAAAATGAGTGTCCTGATGAAATGTGTATGGATGCCAGGTCACTGTCCAGGCTAAACAGGGTTTATATGGCCAGACTCTGCATACTGGGGAATTCACTCATTAGTGCATTCCCTTAAAAACCACGGTTCCTGCCCATTAGCTCATTGATTAGGTTATTTGCAAAAAAACCCCATTGTCATGCAACATAAATGCAGACCACGCCAAGAGACATTTTCCAGTGCACTCAGAGGAATGCTCCCAGTGTTTGCCTGGCTCTCTCCTTTTCCTGCCAGCCCTCAGCCCTGCAGGTTTTGCAGTGGCAGCACCAGCGAGCTCTGCTGTTCCTGAAGAAGTCCCTTCTCCACTTGGCAGGGCGCCCTTGGAACGCTGCTCGCTGTCCTGGCCCGGTGGGGATGCTGATATTATTTATAATGGGTATTGCTGCGAGCCCTCTGGCTCGCTGCAGCTTCTAGAAAAGATTGCACCACCGCCATAATTCTTTTCCTTTCTTGCGATTGGGCTCGGGGAGTCTGGAGCCGGGGGGAAGAAAGGGTGGAAGACAAAGAGTGCGTTCCTGGCCGGCGTCGCGGCACTTGTCTGCTGTGGCCACGCACTTTCACTGCTCTGCTCAGCTCTGCTGCGGGAGGAGGAGTGGGATGCTACAAGAAAGGCAACAGCAGCAGCTGCTGCCCTTCCTACCCCCTCCCCACCATGCTGGCAGCTGCCTCTCCTCCTTTCCCTTCCTTCCCTTCCCCACTTTGCCTCTTCAATCTCTTCGGAGAGGACCTGTTCCACCTCCTGTCGAAACACGTGCCAATTTTCCTATTGACTTCTCGGGGAGGCGGAGCAGACACAGACCCAGGGCAAAATGAAATGGTAGATGTCTGGCTTCCCTGGGGAGCTGGGCCGGGCGACTCAGGGATGTTTTTATATTAACTGGTCCTGTGGTTTTTATAGAACTGGCAGAATTTCTCCCCCTGCATCATGCTTTAATCAGCTCAAATGGTCAGGGATGTTCTCTGGATCCTTAATAGGAGAGCAACCTGGTTCTGAGCCCTGTGGAAGAGCTTTTCACACACAAAAGTTCCTCTATCTACTCCCTACCTTAGTTTCTCTGTACAAGGAATGTGCCAACCCTCACGAGATGCCTTGAGATGGATGGGGATTAGTGGGAAATGCAGTATCAGCTGGGTTGCCGAGCTGTTTCCCTCATATTCTTTAGCAGATCATTGCCATGTGGTCAAACAGGAGATTTTTTCCAGTGGGAATGCTGCTCTGGGTGCCCAGCTGGTGTCTGTATGGAATGACTTAGCAGGCATACAAAGCCCAGGGCAGCACGTGGCTGGGAGCAGGAATAGGAATAGTTTGTATACGTACAGACATTTTTCCACTTGTTATTTCCACACAAAGGAAGGCCAGGGAATCACAGCCAGGTAGAACACACATTTCAACCCACAAAGGGTTAATAATTATTTTTCTTAATAGCTCAGCAGCATGTTTTAGTCTCTCCTTTCCCAGTGCAGAAACTCCCCTGACTCCAGCATTGCTCCCATCCCCAGCTGGCAATTGCAAAATCAATAATTCGACTACTATGCGCTTTTGGCTAAAATGACAGAGGCAGAGCAAGAGATTCTGGAGGCAATTTAAAGCCCAAATTCAGCATGGCCACTTAGCAGCTGTAAAACAAAGAGCAAAGCCAGCTCCAAAGCATTGCAAATCAGTCAAGGCTCTTTGCACCCAGACCTTCTCCCTAACCTCATGGTCATAAAACACCACTAAATCTCTGTAAGACCACACTGTAGGACATCCTAAACTGGAGAATCAGCTGCTTGGCACCACACACAGTGGGAAATAACTGAAAAGGGATATTTCAGGGGTTGTACTGGCTGCTCTCGGGTGAATCAGCTTCCCAGTGGTACGGTGGGCATTTGGGGGGATAAAACATGCAGGGAGAGGGGAAATTGGGACCTGCTTACCGCCACAAAGAACATGGTGAAGAAGTAAACCATGGCTTCCATGTGGAAACGCCGCTTGGCCGCGATGCTGATGGTGGGGAGGAAGACCAAGGAGCTGAGGGTGGGCAGAAGGAGCTTGGCCACCAGCGAGCCCATGGGTGCCTCGTGGGCCGGCGGCTCCCGGGAGCAGGGTGTCTGTGAGCTGGGCAGGAATGGTGCAGAAAGCAGCCGTGGGGAGTGTGCTTTAACATTTAAACGCCCTGCGTGGCAGGAGGGCTGCGGACAGGGAACAGCTGCCACCGCCACAGCCGCCGCCTTCGCTCCCGTCTCATCCCGAATTCTTGACGCAGCCGGCGGCTCCGGGCAGCAGATGCTCTGTGCCCCCAAAATGGTCCTGGGTGTTTCTAAAGGAGTAAAAGGGAATGTTGTCCTTGCACACCTTGTGCTGGGTGTTGGAGTTGGATTCACGGTGGGTGAAGACTGTGGGTTTGCTCGCTCCTCATGGGGACATCCCACCCCTGCATCCCGCTGCCCCGGTGCCGAGCCTGGGTCCGGGCTGCTGAAGCAGTCCAGCAGGGAAAATCCATCCTCTTTCTTGATGAAGTGGCGGGGCAGGCACTGATCTGTCCTCTCTGGTGGCCGGGGATAGGACCTGGGGCTGTCCTGTGCGGGGTCAGGAGCTGGACCCGATGATCCCTGAGGATCCTTTGCATTATTTTATTACTCTCTGCTCTGCACCTCCACGAAGGAAGAACAGGCATGGGGCAGGCACCAGGGTTTTTCGAAACGGTGGGATGTATCCTACTACCTTTATGTACTTGAGAGATACACACCAAGCTCCAAACCTGCCTTTCATTTCCCCACGGGGGCACACGAGGAGTGGGTGCAGACATCGAGGAGCTGGTGTGGTACAGCACCCAGCGCCTGCTGCCTACGTGCCCTCGGTGGAGTTCAGTGCAGTTAGATTTCCCAGCCGTGCCCTCAGCCTTTGCAGCCTGGCCACCTCCAGGAGTTCTGTCTGAAATTCAGGAGCCGAGCGTCTCCGGGCTGGAGGAATTTGAGCGGATTGTCGTGCGGCGCAGAAAAGCTGGAGGAAAGGAAACCAAAAGCCAAGCGGCGTTTGGGCTGCTAATCCACTCAGTGGTTCTCTCTTTTATTATGACTTTTTATTATATCGCTGCTGCTCCCCCCCTGCGTTAATATCTTTTCCTTGGAGCCTCGCAGGGATTCTCGGCATCCTTTCGGCACAGCTGTTCCCGGGACACAGGGAGCAGGAATGCTACGCTTGAGCAAGCGCCTTTGTGGCTGCGGCTTTGGGGAGGAGGGTGGGAGCTGTGATAGGAGCCACCATTTCTGGGGCTGATAGGACGGGCTCGCCTGTCCCCCGGGAGGGGGTCTGGAGGAAAGACAGGCACGCACGGATAAAAAAAAAAATCCTCTTTAAACCACTCCAGTACGGTGGAAAAGGCTCTGGAGGGGGAGTCAGGGTGTGTGTCTGTGCAGGGAATGGCACAGGGCATAAAGCACTGACTGTGCCGAGAGCCTTCCCCGGAGCACGGCTCAGATGAGCTGGGTAGGGCTCCCGTTTTTAGCTGATATTGCAGGAACCGTCCACATTCCCTGGCTGGCTGCAGGCAGCATCCCTCCGCGGGATGCTGCCCACACCACATCTCCAGCCGCCCTCCTGCCTGGGCAGGCTATAAACTTACCACAAAACTCTGCAAAACTGAATCTTGACCAATAAATATTGAAAAACTCTGGTGTCCCTATTTCCAGTGAAAATGAATCCCTCCAAGCCAGCACATAAATACCCTGATGCTCCCCAGGTGTCCAGCCCTGAGCTGAAAGCAGAGCTCCAGCACACCCCAAAGTACCCTGCTCCTTTTCTGGGCCATATCCTCAGATGAATCCATTATTCTGTGCTATTCCTGCATGATCTGCTTGGACCAAGCAAAGTGCTGTGGGGCACAGCAGGGCTTGTCCTCAGGGGGGTTTTGGGCAGATTTGGGGTTAAGAGGTTGCACAAACCCCTCTGGATTCCTGGCTGTGAAAACAGCATCTGCCCTGCTTTTGTGGCCGTGAGATGGGCGTGTCAGAGAGGTGAAAGCACAGCTCAAAACCTGCTGCTGAGGACAAACCTCCACGTCTGGGTGCCAAGCAGCCCCCACACCACTCGCGAGGACACAGCAGTTGTGCAACAAGGATGTGCAAGGGTGGTGGCTGTGCACAAGGCAAACGGCATCAGGTGAAAAATACCATTGGGCAGTTGTTAAATACATCCCCCTCACCCCCAGCCTTTGCCCAAAATCCAGCTGGCACCCACTGGAAAGGAAACCCCGTTGGCTGCTGGATGCAGCAAGTGCCAGCCATGGCAGGCGCTCCCCAGGCAGGGAAGTGTTGGAGCTCTTAGGAGCAAGAAAACATTCCACAGGTTGCTGGGGTTTTATTCTTTCTTATTTTTTTTTTCTCTCTCTCCCAGCTGCACACCCTGGGCTGGCGGTTGGGTTGCAGCCAGCGCTGTAGGCATGGGGGGGAAAAGCTCCCAGCGGGTTGCACACGTGTGTCAGCTCTTATTGAAAAGGAGCCCCCAAAATAAACGGGGAGGAGAGAGGCAGGCAGGTGGTGAGCTCCTGGCAGGAGCTGCTGCTGCTTAAAAGGTCTTTGTTCAGGCTGCGAACACTGCGGTGCAGACGTGGGTTGGGCAAACCTTCCCGGGAAGGAGCCCAAAAAACAAAGGGCCAGCACTTTGCTCCTTCTTTTCTAAACAGGTAGGAAATGGAGAAAGAGCAAATTTTAGCTCCTGCGTTTAAGTGCTGCTGGAAAGGGGATTTTAAATCTGCATTCCACAGGGCTAATTTCGTGTGGACCGGCGTGCACGCAGGAACGGTGATATATATGGCTGAAAAGTGGCTCCCAGATGCCAAACCCAGGTTCTGGTATGCTGTCCTGGATCCTTCCAGGGTAACATTAACCATGGCTTTCTGCAAGCACTTCTACCCTTTCAACTCAGACGTTGCAGTGAAGGAAAGAGACACAGAGAGTTTTGTTTTATTTTTAATATGAGGGTGATGGTTTGAAAGCGGTGTATGTTGGAACAGGGGATGAGGGGGCTGTGCCAGCTGAGAGTATTGAGTGAGAGTATTTTCTCCTTGGGATAAGTATGGGATGATCTTTCCTCTGCCTGTGGTGTAGACTGGGTCGGAATTGAAACCTGCTCTGTTGCGTGTCACCAGTCACTGCCAGGCTGGGAATACTGGTGACAATGGCCCAAAAACAAAGAGTGAAGCTGCAGTTCTACCCGTGGTTGCAGTTTGAAGGGCTGCGATGCTGCACTGTTTCTTACCCCTGCCATCACTTCAGAGTTGATTTTTTCATCCCCACAACCCTTCAGCTTGTGCACTCAGATGGTGAGAAGCTGGATGGTGGCCTGGTCTCAGCAGGTTGATGTGGCAGAGCCCTGAGGAGCCCTGAGCGATCTGACCAGCATGGCACCATCCAGTTTTTGAAGATTTTCTGTCTTTTTTTGACCAAGAATCCTCCTGGTGCGGAAGCACCTGGTGCAGGAGTGGAGCAGCCCACGGGCACGAGTCCTTCCCTACCCAGCTGGAGAAGGGATGGAAGCAGCACCTGGATAAAAACACCTCTCCCCACCCACTGCTGCCTCTGGTCAGGGCTGAGATCCTGATGTGGGGAACACTTCCTGGCCAGCTGGAACCCAGACACGGGCCCTGGCACCAGGGAAAGGAGCCCCATAAAGGCAGAGCCACCGGCTGTGCCGGAGCTCTCGCTCGGCCGCTGCTGCAGCCCCAGCTCTGATCACCCAGGCCCAGCCCTGCCAAAGCACCTGCATCCTTCTCATTTTATTAGTGGAATAAATTGCCACTTAAAATATCCATTCTCCCTAAGGCCTGGCCCCATCTGAGGCAGCTTTAGCTGAATACTTAGCCTTAAAAAAAAAAAAATCCCCCTTCCTGTCTCCCTGTTGAATAAACCTATTTTGCCTGTTCCTCACAGGTATCCCTGCTGCTGTTTTCCTTAGGGTTTTTTCACTCTTCCCTTTCCTCTCAGCCCTGTCACAGCCTGTGACAAGCATGTCACCACTAATGATAAAGACTTCTGATTTCTTGCCACCAGTTTTCCATCGCTCCTACCTTTGGGGTGTCCCAGCGTGGCCCCCCACTGCCAAATTCATGGAGGCAGTGCAGGGGTTTATTGCTCATTTCATGGTGTTTAATGGGTTTTTTTTTTACAGTCATAACTCCTGGAGCCCAGTAACGACGTTGAGGGTCTCAGCTCTCACCCCGTTGGTCCAAAAAATGTCATTTTCTGCAGAGAAACGCTTGAAGTCGTGATGCTTCAAGGCTCAGAATCCAAAAAGGGAATGAAACCAGTCTTAGGGTTTTTGGGGAGTCTGACTCACGGATTTTGAATGCCTGTGGTTGGCAGGGCTGCATAGCTGATGGCCCTCAGCACAATACAGCTCAACCTCCATGTCAGACTCATTCCATTCAAAGAAAAGCCTTTGTACTTCTTTTTCTTCAATCTCTGCATAGCTAAAAATTCGAACCGAGCCTGACTGGCCTGGAAGCTCCTCCAGGTTCTTGCAGGAATGTGTAACCTTTGGGGAACAGGCAAAATTAAAGTCTGAGCAGAAATAAGAGGCTCTTAAAAGCCCTTGAAACTCTACAGCGTGACCGTACCTGGGGTCCCTGCGGTCGCTTGTGGCTCTCAAACTGCCCAGAGGTCTTTTTCACAGGAATCTGATGGCGAGAGCAGCTCGGTGGCTTTGGCTGGTTCAGTTTGACTCAACATTTTGCAAATCTCCTCAGATGAAACCCTCACGCTAACATGACATAAATCAGCCCCGTCCCCAGTGCGTGGGGACACGCAGGGATGAGCTGCCTTGCCCAACACTGCGCCGCAGGTCACTCTGCAAGGGGCCAGCTCTGAGCAACACTGCTGCTGCCTCTAAAGAACCCTTCTTTAGAAGCTGACCTAAATCTTTTGGTCTCCTCTTGCTTGTTTTAGTTACCCAGTGGTGGGCCACAGCTGCAGCTCTTGGCTGCCAGGGGGTTTTGGGGGGCTTTGATCCCCTTGGAAAAGTTTTGGTTGAGCAGGGACCTCACACACTCCATGGATGGCTTAAATCTGCCCATGCCACCGCAGTCTGGCCTGAAAATAACTGGTGTAGCGGTGCAGAGGTGTCAAACAAATGCATCACTTTGGCAGTCGGGCTTAAAAAGGAAGAAAACCAATCAGTTGTCTCATCTCTGAGGGAAGATGGAGCTGCTGGGGCGTCCTGGGCCAACAGACTCCTGACCACCCTCACGCTCCTGGACCCGGGCAGGCGTTTTGGGGGGCCTGGCTACAGCAGAGCCATCCCATCTGCTGTGCCAGCACAAGGGCTGAGCCAGGAAAGGGCCTATTTGGCTGGGAAGTGGTGCTCGAACTCCATATCCATGACTCTGGCTCACCAAGAGCAGGTCCTGTGGTACGGAGTTCATGGAGAGCTTATTCCAGGGGCTCAGGGGTGCTGGGTGGCAGCTCCAGCGGGTCCAAGGGCTCATGCTTGGGTCAGGATGAGAAAGTGTCCTGCCATGGGGAGCACAGGGAGGAGGTCAGCGTGTCCTGCCTGGATCAGAGCTTGCTGTCACTCTCTGCTCTGGGCCAAGGAGGGAGATCCCTCTGCCACGGTGAAACTGCCCCAGCAAAGGGATCCCCCAGGCCTCCATCAGTCCTGATCCTGCAGAACCCCGAGTTTCTCCGCTCAGCTGAGCATCCCTGGCTCCCACCAGCAGCACCAGTGCCCAGCCCAGCGCTTTGTTGAACTTTCAGCCAAGGAAACTCCTTTCCTCCACAGGCACTTCTCTGGCCAAACCAGCAGCCAGTCGCCGGCAACGCTCCCCCGACTAGAGAAGGTTATTTTGGAGTGTCTGTCGCTGGTTTTTTTTTGCACTCTGAATTCTGCACGGCACCGGTTTGGGATGGAAAAGCCTGGCAGCTGCCTGGGGCAGGGCTGCTCTGTGTCCCTCGGGGTGGCTGTCAGAGCAAGAGGCCACCGTGTCCTGGGGCAGTGCTGGAGGTGAATGCCCAGCACCCGGGTTGAAGTGCAATCCACCGAATCCACTGAAGTGCAGGATGCAGGGAGCAGAGCTGCATAAGGGACTCTCATCCAAATCCTAAATTTCCCTGGGAAAGTCCAACACGAGCCCTCAGTGACCGTCCCGGGTGGGAAAGCCTCTCGCTGTCCATGCAGGTGCATCTTGTCTCAATTTACTGCGAGCCCAAAAGCAGTAAATAACATCTGCAAATCATTTCGAACGCTCCTGCCAAAAACCGGGAGATAAAACCCGCTGTTGTCTGAGCCTGGCCAGCCGTGATTAATGCTGTACCTGCCGGCAGCGGCACCCACGGCCCCGGGGCTTTGGGGACAGCGCTGTCCCTGGGGATTTTGGGGGAGCAGGAGTTGAAGCTGCGGGCTTTGGCCGATGTGGAACTCGTGTTTCGGGTCTGCTCCCAGCTGAAGTTTGTTTTCGGGGCTGGTTCTGCTCTCATCGAGGCGATGGCATCGCTCCTGCTGATTTCACGGGGCCGGGCCGGGGCTGCGTAAGCTGCGCTGCCGCGGCCAGGGATAACACTGTGATTTATGGGAGCAATCAGTTGCCACTAGGAGCTGGTTAGGAATTTTCCGATGAAACGGGGATTGCGTCAGAAACCGCTGAGTCATCTCAACTGTTTCATAGAAAAAAAAAAAAAAAGTATATTAAAAAAAAATCCTTTGGCTTTGATGAACTTTTGGTGAAGTACAGACTGAATGTGTCTCGCCTGCTGCCGGCTCCCCCAGCCCTTGCCTCAGGATCAGCATTCCCACCCTCTGGCATTCCTCCTCCAGCCTGGGGCATCCCTGCAGCAGGACGGGGTGCGGGGTCACCCAGGGATGGGATCTCCTGGGGTGCCACCTCCTGCCCAGCCCCAGGGCTGGGGGGATGCCGGGGCTCGCAGGGACCCAGGCTGCTCTGGCGTTTTCAATGTGAAATAATTCGATGCTTTTAAAACCTCTCGTGTTCAGACTTTTCCCTCCTGGTTGTTCCAAAACGGAAAGGGTTTTCTCCTGCATGTCTCGGGCTGGGATATTTTGAAATGCAGGAGCTGGGTGAACTCAAGTGCTAAATTTTCCCAGTGTCCTGGTCACAGCCAACCGATGGAAAATTGAAAGTTGCAAATCAACCTGGCTGGGTAAATTAGAACAGGCTGGCAGACATTTAGCCAAACAGAAAAGGAGACTTCATTTCCCATGTAAATTTTTTGGGACGGATTCTCTGTCACACAGACATCCCTGCGAGGACTGGGTCCAAATTCACAATGCCGTGGTTTCTGCAGGGTGCTGGGAGCTGTGAGGGACACTGTGCCCCATGGTGGGGGGACAGTCACCTCAGGGCCCTGCAGATGGGTGCTCCTGGCCTGTGGCAAATGGTGACAGGGCTGAATGTTTCCACCAAAGGCCAGGAGCAGGCAGTGGGACAACCTGCAGTGATGGCCTTGAGTGCAGTGCCCTGCTGGGAGCACTGGTTTTGCCCTGAGCAGGGCAGGTCTGGGAGGGAAGGAGGAAAGGCTGGGGCTGAAGCATCTCTGGTGGGACGGAGGAATGGTTCAGGTGGGCAGCTCAGAGCTGCTGGGGTGTGCACAGGAATGTGTGTCACCACATTTGACATGTACAGACCTCAGAGAACAGACTCATATATCATATATCAAATATAGGTTGCACACACTGTAGCTGTGGCCTTCTTCTCCCACAGGCCTTTCTCCCTGACACACAAACACGGGTCAGACACAACCTGTGCTCGGCTGTGCTGAGCCAGGGGGTTTGTCTCCATCCAAAATGGCTCTTGACGTGCCCCAAACCGATTTTCTGACCCCATTTTCTGCGTGGCAGAAAACTGTTTCAAGCAGCAAGACTGGCAGCGAGCTTTAGCAAACAGCACCAAAAGCACAGGACCCTGAGGATTTGGTTCATTTTTCAGCAGGAAGTGAAATTCAAAGCCTGGCAGACCATATCCAGCCATTCCCCCGGCCATCCCAGAGGCAGGATGTGGCTGCACACTGCCCATGGAGGTACCGGGAGCTTTTTGGTGGCCTGCGGTGATGGGGTGGGCGGAGGGGAGCGGGCAGCCGGTACCGTTCTGCCGCCCGAGGAGGGGAGCGCAGCATCCTCCAGGGGTGCCGGGGCTGGGGAAGTGCGAGATCCTCCTGGGGGTCCTGGGGAGGGGAGAGCAGCATCCTCCGGGGACTACCGGGGTAGGGAAATGCAGCATCCTCCCGCGGCTCCCGGGGAAGGGAGCGCAGCATCCTCCGGAGGGTGCCCGGGGAGGGGGGAAAGCGGAGCATCCTCCCCGGGGGATAAGCGGAGCATCCTCCCGAGGGTCCCCGGGCCGGGGGAGCGCAGCATCCTCCCGAAGGTGCCCGGGGGGGCCCGGCGCTGCGTGGACCAGCGCGAACGCATGCGTGCGGTGCGGGCTCCCCCCGCCTGTGCCCCCCCGGTCTCGCCTCAGGAAACCGGCTGGCGGCCGCGGGCCGGCGCCGGGGGAGGCGAGGGGTTAACCGGGGTGGGGGCATCCCGGGCCGAGAGGTGTGAATTCCGCCCGCTCTCCCCCCTGCCTCCCCCCCGTCGCCGCTATAAGAGCGGCCGGCGCGGGCTGGGGGGAGCCACTGCGGCGGCTCCTCCTCGCTGGAAGCCCCGGCGCTTTTGGCTGCCCTTTGAAGTCGGAGAGGGAGAAGGAGGGAGGGAGCGTCTGGGGCCGCCGCTGCTCCGCTCCGCTCCGCGCCGCCGCCGCTCCCGCCCGGCCCCGGAGCATCGTCCTGCCCGGCCCCGCCGCCGCCAGGTACGGCCCGTCCCGTCCTGTCCTGTCCCGTCCTGTCCCACCCTATCCCGTCCTGTCCGTCCCATCCCGGCCCCTCGGGGGTCGCGTCCCGCCGGACCCTTCCCCGCTGCCCGCCCCGCGGCGATGGAGCCCCGCATCCCGGCTCCGCATCCCGGCTCCGCATCCCCGCCCCGCATCGCCCTCCCGCCGCCCGTGCGGGGCTGCCCCGGTACCGGCTCCGCGATGCTGCTCGGCGACATCCCTGCCCCCTCCCTCAATTTTCCTCCTACATTTAACCACGCAGCCCCGAGCGCCTGTAGGATAAACTCCGAGCGCGCTCTGGTATTGGCTTCGAGTCAGGAGTGTCTGGGAGCCTTAATGAGAACCAAGTGTAAGGCAAGGCTCAGCCACCTGTCCGCGGGATCCCCGGCCAAGCGCTCCGGGCTCCCATTAATCAATGGATCTGCCTCTTGGAAAGTCTCTTTAGCATGCTGGACCTCTCCCCCAGGGCGATTACAGAGCGGATTTGGGGACCTGGAAGCCTTCTGGTAATTTTTCTAAGCCAGGCAGCAAAGCAGGGTTGGTATTGCCGGCAATTCTGTGATTTCAAAACCGCTACAAAAACCTTTGCAGTGAGAAAAAAAAAAAAAAAAAAAAACAAACCAACCAAAAAAACCCCAAAAAAATCGGGTAGGAAAGAAGCTCTTTATATT
Organism: Coloeus monedula; assembly: GCF_965178545.1. Taxonomy (NCBI): domain Eukaryota; kingdom Metazoa; phylum Chordata; class Aves; order Passeriformes; family Corvidae; genus Coloeus; species Coloeus monedula. The sequence continues at coordinate 3,809,791 of NC_138801.1, read as the reverse complement.
GCAGGTCTGCAGTCCTGCCCTTTCTCCCCAGGAGCAGCACCTCTCCCACCCCCCTGCTTCCCGAAGATACTGTCTAGCTGCTTTTCAAGGGAAATTAACTTAGGGGAGGATATTTTTTCTTTCTTTTTCTTACGGACATGGGCTGCTTTGATTGCCTGGAAGCATGATTTCCTGAAACCTGCTCCTTTCTGGCTCTTGCAGGGAGGTTCACAATAAAAGGTATTGTGGTTTTGAGCTGGGTTTTATTTAAGAAAATGCCATTCTGGGTTATTCTCTTTCATGAGGCAGATGGAGAAAGAGATGAAAGGCTGACACTTGGGATACCTAATTTCTGCTCTTTAATTGTGGGTCGTGTCTTTTCTATAAGAAAATTCTTCTCCCCTGGGAACCGAGGGGAATTGGAGTGGAATAAATGAAAAAAGGAGAAATAACGGCTGTTAATTGCATTTTTTTGTTTTTGAAGCCTTTCATGTCATTCTTCCAGGAGTGGTCCTGTAAATGGGGATATTTAAATGCACTGCTTTTATAGATCCAGGAACACTTCTGGTTACTCACTGTGCAGCGCTTCGGTGTGAGCCAGGCTCTCTTCCAAGACAGGCTTGGAGCAGTGTCAGGTGCAGCCACTGCAAACCAGTGCAAAGTTGTGGTTTGACAGATCAAAACCGAGCTGGGAGGTGAACCTGTACCATGTTGATGCTTCTATTAATTAAGTAAAACTCCAGGCTCAAGCCCCTGCAGTCACTGGTGGTCGGTGTCACCGAGCTGAGCGGGAATGCTGGAGCAGGCAGGAGCTGTGGAACCCAGGCAAAGCAGCCCCTGCTGCTGGTCATGGGGCTGGGTGGGAGTTGTGCTCAGTGCAGTGTTTGGTTGCTTTCTAGGATGAAGATATCCAAGTGGAGGTGGAGCAGCATCTCCCTCAGTGCTCAGTTGCAGCTGAAAGGCACCCTGGCCCTTCTTCTTGTGGGCAACGTTGTCTTTGTCATAGCTCAGGTAATGGTATCACGTTTCAGGGGGTCTCTGGGCTTTAAAATGCTCTGGCATCTGGGGTGGGAACCCCCTGGGCTTGCAGAGCTGCTCAGTGCATGCATCAGGTCTCCAAAAATTGTGAGGGTTTACGATTTGCCTTAACTCTTTAGTCTGGGTTTAAGCTAAGTTGTACCGTCCATGGCTCAGAGCACTCACCGAGCATTTCAAGGACTCTGAAAGGCCATGCCCTGCTCTTGGGTGAGCATCACTCCTCACTCCCTGCAGTGCCTGGAGCTTTCATTTGCTTTGCATACAACATCTGCAGTTCCTTTGCCCTCTGATGCATGGTCACAATATGGGGTGGGAGGTGGGGGTGTCAGGGACCCTCCTGAAGTGACAAACCTGTGCTTGCAAAGAGAGCACACGGGCTCCTCCAGCCTGCTGGCATCCCCTGGCACCCACTGACGGGCTCTCCTGCTGCAGAGGGGTTTTGCAAGGGTTTGCTGAAGCTTCCAGTGGAGCTTTCAGCTGCAGCTGTCTCTCCAGCTCCCTGAATTCTCTGTGGAGCAAAACTCAGAGAGCACCAAAAGTCTCGGAGAGTTTAGGGTTGTTTGGGAACTCAGTTTTGCCAACTGAGCGAAACAATGAGAATTTCCTTTCCTGAGGAATCCCAAATATTGCCACTTCATTCCAATTTTGTAATGAAAACACAATTGCAAGAATGCAGGGATGGAAACCTCAGGCTTGACCTCAGCTGGAGAAGGCAATGCCCGGGTCGAGTGGGGCAGGCTGGGAGGGGGGAGTGCCCTCAGTGTCCCACCACAGGCTCTGAGGTTTGGATATGACTCCTGCTCCTCTTTCCTCCCCCGTGCTCCGAGCAGGACCTGACACAGACGTCCAACAGCCTGGAGGAGGGGTCAGATGTCACTGCTTACTGGTGGGGAGAGTGGACCAAGTGGACAGCATGCACCAGGACCTGTGGGGGAGGTGTCAAATCCCAGGAGAGGCACTGCCTGAGGCAGAGGTACAGCACCCACGGGCTGGGGAGGGGGGTCTGCAGCTGGCTGACCCAAAGGTCATCACTTGGAGAGAAGCACTGATGGAAAGGTGTGTGGCAAAGCCTGCTTGGGCAGGAGGTGATTCCCTGAGCTTTGGGCATCCCTGCCAGGAGAAACCAGCTGAGGAATTCCTGTGCTGGCCCTGCAGTTTCTCCAGCAGGGATTAGTGCAGAGAGGCAGAAGACACAGACTGAGGCCGTTCTCAAGGCTTTGGGGCACAGCAGTGAGGACCCCCTGGTGCAGGGCTGGTTGGTGATTCCCTCTGCTTTGTGCCTGGCTCTGCCCTCTCTGGGCACTGCAGTTGCCAAAAGCCACTTTGTAAACCTTGTGCCCAGGCCCTCATCCCATGATACCTCCTGGAATAGTTGATGATGCAGGGAACAAAGCCACAGAGGCCTTTGCTGCCAACTCCAGGGAGTCTGATAGATCTCTCTGTGCATCTGCTGTGTGGACACTGACCTTACAGAGGCAGAGATAAATCTATTTAAACAAGGGGAAATGATTTCTGCCCCCTGTCTAACCATCATGTCTTTATTCAGAAGGAAGTCAGTGAGTGGGCTGGCTAATAAAACTTGCACTGGAACATCCAAAAGATACCAGCTCTGCAAAGTCCAAGTAAGGATATCCTTTGTCTTGTTGGGAATACCTGGTGTGGAAAGTCATGTATGGCATTTCTGGGTCCCTTGGAGAGGGAGCACCCCTTGTCCTGTAGCTGTCACCCTGTTGCCCCTCCAAGCAGCTGGGAGTTCCCTTCTTTGGTGCCCATCAGAGTCTTTTGCCTGTGCTGGGGGCCATAAAACCAGAGAGTGCCTCTGGCAACATTTCCCAGGGGGTTCCTGCAGTGGGGGGAGGAAGAGGAGGAGGAGGAGGAGGATGTGGCCCTGGCTGGGGAAGGTGATGGAAACACTCCTTGCAGCTGGTGGTGATGTGCCAGAAACCTTTCCCGCACTTTGTTTCCGTCAGGATGTTAATGTATCCCATTCTAGGAGTGCCCTGTGAACGGAAGGAGCTTTCGAGAGGAGCAGTGTTCATCGTTTAACTCCCATGTGTATAATGGCAGAACGTATCAATGGAAACCTTTATATCCTGGTAACAAGACATTCTTTGTGTGTTTCATAATGCTCAGCCAAATATTTTGATAGATATGATGCTACAGCCTGCAGGAAGGCTCCTCCTCTGCTGTTTTAAAGTGGTGTTTTGGAGGCACAATCAGCTGTCTCCCGAGTTCAAAGGCTCGTTGAACCTGCGGGGTAGCTTGAAAATTAAATAACAACATGAGTTCATGTCTGTAGCCTGTGTGGGTCACAGCTCCCAGGGACCAGAGGCTGCAGGAGGATGTGAGAGCAGGGGTGATGGGCTGTGCTGGCAGGGACAGTCGGGCTCACCCAGACAAGTGTCCTTTGAGCTGGGGCCTTTGCTGGCTGTGCTGTTTTCAGTGACATTTGTCTCTCCCACGCCCTCTGTGTGCTCTGTCAAATGTCACCGAGATGCAGTCAGTCACTTTGGTCATCTGGGGTGAGCAAGAACTGCAGAAACAACTTGGGACTCAAAGACTGAGATTTTATTGAACTTTCAGGCACTGAATTCCCATCAAAATCAAGCATTAAACACAAACCAGGCCAAGCTTTAGAGTTACTGGGAACCCAGGATCCTTCTCCTGGGCAGGCTCCTGAGCTCTGGTTCTTCAGATTCACATTCGGGTGCCTAAGAATAGAGGTGGGATCTACTGCAACTCTATTTTAGGGGTCTCTGTACACACCTAGGAACGATTATCTTCATCAAATCATTTTCCCTGTGTACCAAGCCCCTGGCTCACCAGCCTTGGCAGGGACAAGGTAGAACTTGGTCCATGAGCTATTTCTCCTTGGTGGCTTTTGTCCCTTGAAGGTGACAATTTCCTTAAGCACATTTGCTGTTGAAGCTGACTCACCAGAGATGTTGCAGGGAATTGTTTTGTGTTCGAGCAGGCGTTCGTGTGGCTCCTGGGGGATTTGCAGCAGAATGTTTTGACACTGATGCTGCCTTGCTTGGGCGTGCAGGCCAGGGGGTCTCTGGTTGCTCAGGAGTTGGTGGAGACAAACACATGGCATCGGGTTCCTGATGCAAATATGCATTTGTCATTTGCTTCCTGTGGATATTATAAGATGTGGGATTACTGTGCTGGTGGGTGCTGCCAGCCAGCTGTTGTCTGCAGAAAGCAAAGGGTGAATTAAGTCCATCTCGGGTGAATGTTTATGGAAGAGTTAGAGATCATAAAAGGCTCTAAGTTGCTACGGTTTTGAATGTAGTCTTACACCAATATTTCCAACAACGCATCTGTTAATTTAACTCCCGTTGCTCTGTGAACATGCATGTTGCTGTGTGGGGCACATATATCACACTGCAAGTCCTTGCACAAAGCAGTGCTGCTGCCTCAGTGCCTGCCCTGGGCTGGTGCTGGTGATGCCCCTGGCATCCCTGGGGCATCTCTTCCTGCCAGGCTGTGCAAAGGCTGTCACACTGTCCAAGTGCCATCTCCCATCTAGCCTGAAACACAAGAGATGGCAACTTCTGAACTCTCACTGCTCTGCAGTTGTGCTGGTGCTGTTGTTGTTTAGCTTGGCAGAGATTCACTGGTTTGGGTAGGATGAAAGTTGTGGTGTTTCTGCTGTTTTTGAATCTCTCTTTATATCCTTTCCCCTTAGATGACTATGTTCACATTTCTAGCAAGCCCTGTGACCTTCATTGCACCACTGTGGATGGCCAGAGACAGTTAATGGTTCAGGCCAGGGATGGAACATCCTGCAAATACACAGATTTCCGAGGGGTTTGCGTGTCTGGAAAATGTGAGGTTGTTAAACATTATAGCAAAAATATTGTTAGTAGCATTCAGAGAATCGCAGTGGGTGCGACGTTTGCCTGACCCTCAGTGCTCTGTCTGTGCATTTTTTAGCCCATTGGCTGCGATGGCATTCTCTTTTCCACCCACACCTTGGATAAATGTGGAGTTTGCCAAGGAGATGGGAGCAGCTGCACCCACGTAACCGGCAGTTACCGGAAAGGAAATTCTCATCTTGGTAAGGCTTTGGGGACCAAGGGCTTTAGTTGAGAGGGCTGGGTTTAAAATGGACTCTTTTTTTTTTTTTTGGTAAATTGCTTTCAGCTCTTACCAGCTGCCCAGCTTCAGCTTTTCCCACGTGTTCTATGTGTGTTAATGCCACTTGTGAATCTGGGCAGAGAAAACCTTCTTTTAAAAAAAAAAAAAACCAAAACAGGAAATTTGCGTGGTGCTTGTCAGAAACCAGAGGTCTCTGATGATGAGTGGTGCAAAAGGGTTATGCAAGAGGCTGGTATCTATTTTAGTCTTTTTTAGTCATTTAGCCAAAACCAGGACACTCATGACCCAGTAAAACTAGAAATAAACTATTTGTAATAACAGGAAGCAACAATATCTTGCAAGACCAGGATTTCAAAAATTGGTGTGATGTAAAGCAGCAGAACCTACATGTCCTAAATATAACAATCTAATTCAGGAATTATGATTAATGCTCTCTGAGATGGAGCAAACTGCAGGAACTTCAGTGCTGTGGGAGGGCTTGTCCTGTCCCATCTCTTGCCTGGTGCTAAGCAAAGGGGAGTCAGAGGAGGAACCAGCTGTCAGCTCCTGCTGGAGTTTTGGGAACGCTGGCTGACGCAGGGATCAATATTGAACCACAGAGCAGCTTCTCTAGCTAATAAAACCATCTGCAGATGTATTCTCTTACGCCAATTTAGATAAACAGGATATTCGTGCATGTAAGGATTGAATCCTTTCCCCCCTCGGATGTGTTTTCCCTCTGTAAACCAGGACGCAATTCGCACATTTTTCTCTTCTATCACCAATAAGCTCCTGTTTGCAGACCAAAACACGAAGGGTTGGGGTTTTTTAATCCATAGCTCATTAAAAATGTGGGTCCAGGCCAGTGTGTTTGATAGGTTGCAGCTCTGCCTGAGCAGTGCTTCGCTCAGATCGCTGGTTCCAAAGATCCTTTCATTAATCCGTAGTTTCCTGTAGGCTATTCCCTGGTAACGCACATTCCCGCCGGAGCGAGGGATATCCAGATAGTGGAACGGAAAAAGTCTGCAGATGTTCTGGGTGTGTATAACCTCTTGGTACTTCCCTAGGATGCATGCCTATGCTGGTTAATGCTTTTTCCAATGCGGAGCTGGATGTAGTTTTGTCATAGAATCACAGAATATCCTGAGTTGGAAGGGACCCACAAGGATCATCGAGTCCATTTGTTGCAGACATGAGCTAAATCTGTAGGCAATGTAAATCCAACCGTGTTGTCCAAGCCAGGGTGTTGCTCCTCTCTGCAGTCTGAGCACCTGGGCTGTTTTTGTCAATGTTTTGATTGCTTTAATGCAGAAAATGTTGGTGAATATTGTTGGTATTTCAGTGGGGTGTGACAAATGCCCTGGTGCTGGATCACAGATGGCCAAGTGACTTCACCTCTCTCGTGATCCCCTTGGCTTTCCCTCGCTGGGGGAATGTGCAATGACAACAGCACCAAGGGGATGTGAGCTATGTGTGGCCTTGCTGAAGTGTTGGTGACCACACCACCCATCTCACAGGGGAGGTGACAGAGCTGCTCAGGGGCAGTGTGGAAAAATCCAGACTTGCCGAAGAGAAGCACGTTTGCTGCCTCAGAGGCTTGTGGCCTCTAGAAGGTGGCTGCCCCATCACTGGAAGTGTTCAAGGCTGGGTTGGATGGGGTTTTGAGCAGCCTGGTCCAGTGGAAGGTGTCCCTGCCCATGGGAGGAATGAGAGGAGCTCTAAGCTCCCTTCCATTGCAAACCATTCTAGGACGATTCTATGAAAGAAAAAGGCTTGATGTGGTGAACAGTTCCCGGGCTAGCTTGGGGCGACCTGTCTTGGGCCACTGCTGGCTCAGGGGGCATCAGCTCCCAAGGAGGCAGCTCCTGCCCTTGGCTCTCTGCAGAGCTGGGACTGTTCAAGGTCCATGCTGGGCTGGTGCCCAAAGGGTGACAGGAGCCAGGGGCGAGTGTGAGCCCCATACCCAGGAGTTTGCAGTGTGGAGGGACTTGCGGCCCAGAACTCTGGGCACATCCTCACATGGTGTGTGCTGCAAACAGGTGACCAGCGCATTGTCACGTAGGAGAATCCCTTGTTTTATTCTTGTGACACTCTGATTTTACCCCTGAATGAACCAGGGGCAGCATCCAGAGCTTTGCTCCTGCACGTGACGGCACTGACTGTTCTCTCTCCTTTGAAGCTGTGGCTGATGAAGCCGGATACTATTTCTTCAACGGGAACTATAAAGTTGACAGTCCAAAGAACTTCAACATTGCAGGCACGGTGTTCAAGTACCGCCGGCCCATGGATGTGTACGAGACCGGGATCGAGTACATTGTTGCCCAGGGACCCACGAACCAAGGGCTGAACATAATGGTGAGCTTTGACTTCTCATGTTCCCAAGCCTGGGCGTGATGGGAAAGAGAAAATCCACCTCGAATCGAGGAAGGGGTGAGCTTGGGAGCAGAATCCTGCCATGGTTTCACATGAGGAGGGGAATGACTCTTCCCGGTTCCTCACCCAACCCTATTTTACTTGTGTCAGTGCTCTTGGATTTAGGCAGGGCTCTGAGTGGTTGAACGTGGGCTTGGTAACTCCTCTCTGCAGGGAGAAGATGCCTCAGGCACTGCGAGGGGATTTCTCTCCTACTCCTTGGCATTTTTATCCAAGTTACCTGGCAGGAAAAGCAAAAATAAGAAACTGGGCCAGAGAGCTTAGACAAGTGCATAAAACTTTAACCCCAATTCTTTCTTGAAAGCAAACCACATAAAACCAGGTATTTGGAGAAAAGGCCCTTAATTTTCTTCTGGGCAGCCAGCCAGAGCCCAGCTCCCAACATCTTCCATGTTAGCCCCAGGCTCTTCTGGAAGGGGAAAAGATGGTTGCTTGGGTGCTTAAAAAGCTTTAGACCACTATGAGGTTGTCTCAGCTGGGAGTCCCCAGCCCCAGCGGGATGTAGGAGCTGCAGGGGAGGGTGTGCTCCTCATAAAGCCACAAAAAGTGGCTTTGCACGTGATAGTCAGGGACTTGTGAAGTCGCTCCCCCAAGCCTCTGGTCACTCAGTGGCCGAGGATGAAGTGTGACCTGTGGCTCGTGAGCTGGGGTTAATCCCCACTGCAGCACCGCCAAACAACCCTTGGAAAATGGTGCTGGGCTCCAGCAGGAAGAAGTTGGCACTGTGAAGGAAAACAGACTGGAAATAGCAAAATAGATGCTCCCCAACTGTCAGGTCCAAGATGAATCCTGTGCCTTGCGTGCCACGAATTCCCTGCACCCGCTAAGAGCTTCATTTCTTTGCTAGGTCTGGAATCAAAATGGCAAGAACCCATCCATCACGTTTGAATACACTCTCCTGAGGAAGCCACACTCAAAAAATCTGCAGCCCATCTACTACACCTTCTCTGAGTCGGAGAGCGAGGAGAGCCGGGAGTTCGATGGAGACGTGCCATTGGGCTTTATCCAGCACAATGCAACCTATTTTGGGAAAATCTCCAGGGAAAGGATAGACTTGGAGAACCAGGTGTTTGGAAGGCAGGACACGGAGGAAGATTTAAACTTGAGCAAAGGTCAGGAAACCAATGAGGTCTATGAAAGAGCAGAAACAATTGACTGTGAGCCAAAACTGAAGGGCAAACAACCCCAAGGTAAGGAGGAGACTTGGGCCTCACTGTTCTGCTTCTCAGAGCTCTTGTTGAGAAACGCTCTGTTTCTACCTCTGGTGGTTCTGCTGGTTTGTGTTTTGGAAACCTCGGAAAGTTCTTTAAAACATCTCTGCTCACAAATCCTCTTTGCCCTTCAGATTCTGGTTTCTGGTGGGGGCGTGCGGGGGGTGGACACCGGGTGAGATCTCCCCGCTGGTGCCCTGCTGTGCTTTGCCTCATGCCAAGGACAGGAGGGAGCCCTGGGTGCACAAAACTCCCTGTCACAACATCTCCCATCACCTCCCACTCCTCCAAAGCCCCCAGCAACTCCTTCCCATTCGAGTCCCTTGGGCACCCCACCCCCAAAGTGCCTGGAGTGCTTTCCCAGCATGGCTGCATGGGCTGTGGGGCGAGGAGAGCACCTTCCTTTCACCTCTGCTATTGCTTTGGGCAGTGCTGGCAGGTGCTGAGCTCCCCTCTGGCCACACCATAGCGGGATAAGCCCTCCCAAAGCTGCACACCCTTGAGAACCCCATGAGATTCTCCCTCCCCAGAAGCCAACCCCTGCCTCTTGCCCCCCGTGTGGCTGCTCAGGCTCCGGCGTGTCCCCGCTGCTCCGGGCTGCTTTTCCCTCCCAGCCTCGATGCATTTTGTGGTTGTCACTGTGGTTTCCCCCCTGTTGGCTCCAATCTAGATTCAAACGTAACCAGGTCTACTTACCAGACAGACCATGACGACAGAGACCTGGAGCCCAGGCTCACCTCCAGGGAATTCCTTCTGGAGAACGCCATCACGGACAAGCTGCTGGACAAGACCTCGGACTCCAAGGAGCTGGTGCTCAACATGACCATGAACAGCATCTTCGCCCAGGGAGACCCGATCAACTCGGTGGGGTCACCCATCGACAGCCTCTATGTGGACTACGAGGACACCGATGGCCTCATGACCTACTCGGTCAACAGCACCTACATGGAGCTGAGCAACGGCAAAGCCACCAACACTTCTGCAGAGACACCGTTTTCAAACGCCACCGTCACCATGAGCAGCCCTCAAGGGAACAGAACCCACAAAGCAAGGTAGGAGACGTGCCTTTAATTACAGTAAATCCAATTTATTGCTGTTCTCGACCCGTAATAGCCCTGTGCTCCATGCACTGTTTCCATTTCTTTGGAAGCAGGAGGTAAGTCGGGGGTGGGATGGTGAAAACTCTCTGTTGGGAGTTAATTTGGAAGGAAGGGCCAGAGGTTTGGGAGCAGAAAGTCATGAGAGCATTTAAGCAAGAGGAAAACTCAGTGTCCCCCTTGGTGGGCCTCGGTTTGGAAGTCCAAGCTGATATTTGTCAGCTGAGGCCTTGCTCTGTGCTGTCACAGCTTCTTGTCAGAGCCATGACCATAAAGAATCCTCTTCCTTCTGCCTTCTCTTGACGTCCTGCTCCCATTCCCCAGCCCCTTCCTCCGAGTTCTGATGCAGCAGAAGTTGGTCCTGGCCCCTTTTCACCCACCCTGTTGAGTGCCACCCACCATCCTCCTCACTTGGGATGGCAGGAATATGCTTCCAGCAGCTCCCAGGCACGGCCCTGCCCGGGAGCTGCTGGAGAGGCAGAGCAGGACACTGGGAGCTCCACTGTAGGTCCTGCAGGAACTGCCTGGGTTTGTTGCCTCAGCAGCTGCAGAAGCAGCGCAGGGAGTCACAGCTTGGGCAGCAATATCCAAAGCTCTGCAGGAGCAGCTCAGTGACTGATACTGGGACCATCACTTCAGGACTCCTTTAGATGGCTGGTTTGAGTGGGAGTGGGGAGGTAAAGAAAGCCTTAATATAGATTTAGCAGCAGGTTTTGTTCTGGGGGAGGATGGAAGGAAGTCTTGGGATAGTGCTGATCCCCAAGCCTGTATCTATCCCCTTTGAGATGTCCCAGGGCTCTCTGGGGAGCTGCCTTGATTCCCAGCCCGGAGCTCATTCCCAGTGTGGGCCCATGGGGACTGAGATGGGGCCAGTGCTCAGAGCAGCAATCACAGAATCACAGAATGAACGAGGTTGGAAAAGACCTTTGAGATCACCAAGTCCAACCTATGACCCAACACCTCCTCATCACCTAAACCATGGCACTGAGGGCCACAGCCAGGCTTTTTTCAAACACATCCAGGGACGGTGACTCCACCCCCTCCCTGGGCAGACAATTCCAATGTCCAATTGCTCTTCCAGTGAAGAATTTTTTCTTAATGTCTAGCCTAAAAATTAGCCCTCCAATTAGTCTCCAAGTAGTCCTCCTTCATGGTCAGCCACACACGAGAGTGCTCCCTGGGCAGCTTGAGCTGACACTGGGGCCTTGGGAGCATCCAGGTCCCAGAGCCAGGCTGTGGATTTGGGTCCCATTGTGCAGACCCATGGCACCCCAGCCCCGTGTCAGCCTCCTCCTGGATCTGTAAAACATGGGATAAGGTGCTGAGCTTGAGGAGATGCAAAGCCCTGAGCAGATGCTCCCTCAGGTTAGAGTCAGCTGGATTTACCCACAACTGCCACTATGTTATGCTAAAGACACTCATGCTAAAGAAAATGGCCATGCAGCCAAATGGATCAACAAACTTCTCAATGATAAGAACATGAAAACGTTGCCAAGGGCGTGAATCTATCATCTCTCCTCGTGGCTTGGCTTGGGAGTGCTGCTTTCAGCTGCCAAAGCAAGCATTTCATCCGTCCTCTGATGGAGAGGGCAGTGCCTTCAGCTCCCCTTACCCTACCCTGGGGCAATGAAGGCCCTGCTCTGCCCCTTGGGGCTCCCCCAGGCCCCATCACACTCCCTCAGCTGCCACCCTGTACCCCAAAGCTCTACCCCAGCAGCTGTGAAATGGAGGCAGTGCTTTCCTACCTCCTGGGAATACAGGGAGATTTAGACCTTGGAGCAGCTTGGCTCTTACAGGGCAATCACAAAATACTTTTGGTGGCTCCAGTGCAGCTTTTTTGGATGCCTAAAAGCTCCTTGCAGTGTCCCTGGCTGCCCATCCATTGATAACAGTGATTTAAACCCCTTCAGGAATGACACCCAGCACTGACATCCTTTTCCACCTGTGCTTCCCTTGGTTTTGTTCTGCAGTGTCCCCTCTTCTTGCCCCTCGCTCTCTCTGGAACAAAACACAAACTTTTCAGATCAAAACATTGATTTCCAAACTAGTTTTGCACCAGCCAAAAGGCTGAGAGATGCTCAGGTCCTTTCTGGCTCCATCCTTTGTTGGTGGGGGGCTGAAAAGCCAGCGCAGGCAGACTGGGGGCAGTTGGGGTGCCTCTGTTTGGAGACAAAAAAAAAGAGAGAGGAAGAGAAGAAGGTAACAAAACAACTTGCACCTGACTTCCAGAGGGTGGGGTGGGATGGGTCAGGACATCCTGGTTGTCCCCAGGCCTTTATTTACTTCTAGTTTATTTATCAAGCCCAGCTGCTGTTGTAACACTGATCACTGACCTGTATCTCCTGGGTGGGAAGGAGGGATGAGGAGCTCCAGCTCAGCTCCCTGAGGTCAGGATTAACGCTCCTGCTGGCAGCAGCACGGTGGGATAAAGCCCATACTGACAGTGGAATGTGGGGTTTGGTGTGCCCTGGGCTGGAGCTCTGGGGACTGGAGCTGTCCCATCAGGAGGGAGGGAGCTGGAGGGGACAGCCAGAACTGTGCTGGAGGAAACAGGGATGGGACACAAGGAATATCTCTTGTCCTGGTGTGGGGCAGAGTGAGGGATTCCCATCCTTGGGAAAGGCCAAGGTCCTGTGGGCCCAGTTTGTTATTGGGATCAGCCTAGTTCTGGGAGCAGGAGCTTGGACTTGAGACCTCCCAAATCCTTCCCAAGATCAGTTGGGGATGGATTGTGGCTTTTTGTTCATTTCCACTCCCTGTCAGTGAACAGGCAAGGGAGGCTCAGCTCTCTGGAGCCAGTCTGTCCATATGGGACAGTGCTGGTTAGAGGTGGAGGAGTTTATTTCTTACTGAACTGTTGTAGTGTGGGTGGAGGCACCCAGTTCCAGGAACACCTTACACCAGTGTGGGGTGTCCTATTTCCTCTCTGGAAACAAACTGGGGTGGGCGAGTGGCTCTTGTGATGCTTTTCCTCTCCTGGAGCAGCTAAAAACCTTTCTGGGGTGTGCTGGGACAGATCCAGGCACCCTCCATCCTTCATCCCAGTGTGCAGCCAGGGCTGAGCCTGCAACAGGAGCCATGAGTTTGCCCCTTTACTTAGAAATAAAAACTGAAATAAAATGCAGAAATGGGAGCCAGGGACTGTGGATGTTGATCTGTGGTGTTTGCCTGTGTTTGTCAGGGTTATTCCTCTACTATGGGAACTCTTTTGGGAAAAGGGGCAGCCCAGACCTCAGTTAGGGGTTGGGGACTGGTGCTCATTTTTGGTGCTGTTTCTTGCTTGAGAAGCAGATTAAAAGCTCAGGCAGGAAAGCAAATGCGTGACTTTATTATTTAGCTCCTAATAAAGAGGAAAAATAAAATTTTAAAAAAAAGGGAAAATGCCCCCAGTTTTGTTGGACAATGGGCTGCATTTAGAGGAGAACAAAGTGACACTTCTGTCTTTGCTGGAAATGAGCTGGATGCTGCCCTGTGCCCAAATGTCTGATTCCTCTGGAAAGGTCTTGTCCCTGGGACCTTGTTATGCATAGAAGCTCTTTATTCAGGATCACATACATTAAAGGGACACTGTTGAAAGATTTACTGTCCTCAGATGTGGGATAAAGCTTATTTTGAAGATTTTCCTCCTTTTCAAGGGAGAGGAGTCCTGGTCACAGGATAACTTGGTGTTTACTTGGTGCCTCTGAAAGCAGGGGATAGACTGGAGGATCTGGGTTATATTTCCAGGTGAATTAAAGTACAAAAAGCAGATATTGGCTATGTTTTAACGACAATTGTCATTTGTGAGCCCTCTCCTGGCCGGGTGGCAGCTGGTGGCACACGGCAGGGATCAGGAGCTGCTGTGGGTCCCCAGGAAGAGCTGCTGTGGCAGATAAAACACTATTTATAGTGAGCTGAGGTTGTTATTTTTCCACCAAAAAAAAGATAAAAAAAATAGTCACATTCATTTCAGTTCCATTTCAAGCGCAGGAAGCGACCATTTGCCAAACTGACAGAGGCAAAATCAACAGGGAAAATGAGATTGTTGTTGTTTTTAATCCTTCTGGAGGTTCAGTGCTGGCGGTGGAAGGAGGGTGGGTCGGAAAGGAAACGGCTGGATTCTCAACAGTGTCCTTTTAAAGGTTGATTTGATAGGCTGGACCTCAACTTTTTCTTACAAACAACTAAATAAGGCAATTTCAGAGCTTCTGCTGCCTAGAAATCATACAAGCTGCATATCCTGCCAGGCCAGAGACAACTGGATGTGAGGATACAACCTTGTGCACTATTCCAGTGTAGCTGTTTCGAGGGTTTGGACAAAGGTATGAGAACAGAACCGAAGCCTTTTGTTGTAAAGGTGCAGTATCCCTGAGGTGTGACCCCCTCCCAGCACAGGGAGCAGCTGCAATTCTTGGTTGGATGAATGCTTTTTCTCACACCAGGCTGACTCTGTTACTCCTCTCCCCATGGCATTTTGTGTTTGAGTGCAGCGTGGATCTGAGAGATGCAAATTCCCCACCCGACATCAAGAGAAATAAATCAGACCAAAACCAGAGTGGCAAAATCAGTGGGCTTTGAGCTCCGAAACTCCAGTGCCACATGCTGGCTTTTGGAGATTGGAGTAGCCAAAATCTGTGCTGCACTGAGCAGCACGAGTGGGTTTGCCCAGCCCTGGAGACACAGGGGAGGAGATACTGCACCTTTAGTCACTGTGTGCCGAGGGCCAGGTGTATTTGAGCAGAAAATGCAAACTTTGTTAAATTCTGAACTGTTTCTACTTGTGGGTATTTTTATCCCATTCTCTCTATTTCTAGACAGTGGAAGCTCTGCCTCTAACCGGGCTGGGGATTCTACTTGGGGCTCAGGACAGGTATGTTGTGAAACTAAAAAAAATTAAAAATTGATTCAAACAAACGAACCTCCCAAAAAATCAGAACAACCAAACCCAACCAAAGCCAAACCGAGCACATCCCCTCCCAAACCCGAACCCAACCGAACTGCAGCCAGATGTGTGTGTCTGTCGTGGGCTGTCACCGCTCGCCTTGTAAATGCCTTTTTTTTTTTTTTTTGTTTTGTTTTGTTTCTTTCTTTTCTTTTCTTTTCTTTTTTTCTGTCTGCTTATCGCTAGAAACAGATTGAAGTTGTTAAGAAAGGGCCAAGGTGTGAGTGCTGCTGACATGTACAGGTGGAAGCTTTCCTCCCATGAACCCTGCAGCTCTACATGCACCACAGGTAGTTATAAGAAGCAGCCAAATTCTGCACAGCCTGCTGAAACCACCTGGTGTGTGAGTCCATTTTATGTCTGTTAGGGATGGGAAGGACCTGCTGGTGTTTAGGGGATCTCGTGATCTCTGCTTTAGCATGACCCCAGCTCTGCTGTGCCCGGGGTGGGGAGAGGAGCCGGGGGCTGAGCATGCAAAGCCCACCGACCTCTCAGGTGTGTTGAGGACCAGGAGCTGGTGCCCAGCGTGTCCATCATCCCTCAAAACACCCTCCCTTTGCGAAGCTCTGAGCGCTGCCTTCACTTCCCATCACTTTGTGTCCCCAGGATCCCCAAAGCTGTGCTGAGCCTCCTTTTTTTTTCCCCCTTCCTCACCTCTTTGACAGCTTCAAGGGGTTTGAACAGCTCAGCTGCTTCCCTGCAGAGGGAAATTTGGAAGATTGTTCAGCTCTGGCAGGAAACACAATAGCATTTGGCTTTTTGATTGTGTTTTGTTTCTCCCACTCCTTCAGCCCTGGAGCCTGAGCTTGGCTGCGAGGGTGTAAATCTGGAACAGGGACAGAGATGCCAGGGATATCAAAACTGAGCCTCTATTCTTCAGGCAGAATTTCCCTCTTTTTGCAGAAATTCCTCCCTTTTTGTCCCCTGAAAAGCTTCAAGGCACCTGATCTCCTCCCTCACCCTTTGGTTAGGGGGTCCTGGCCCCTGCCCATCCCCTGGGATGAATCAGGCGTCTGGGTCATGCACTTGTCTGTGCTGCCCCTGAAATTATCCAGATCCCACAGTGCTTCTGGAATTAAAAAGAGGGAAAGGAGGGGGAGAGACGAGTTTACAATCTCAGGGACATCTCTTAAAAGATCAAACGCGAGGATTTTACATTTTAAGCATTTGCTCTTGTCCAGCAGCCTCATGCCTGCAGCAGGAGCTTTGCGAGCTGCCCCTTTCCCCAAGATCCCGTCGTCCATGTGTTCTGGGACATTTTTGACTTCTTTGATCCCCTCTGAAACAAATTTCTCCCTTGGCTGGGCCAGCCTGCTCTGCCCTGGTTTGCAGCAAGCTGGGAGAGGTTTAACTCAAATTTCTCCCTCCTCACTGCCTTTTCTCACTGACATATCGCAGAGAGGCAAGGCCGTGTCAAGAGCTGTAGATCTTTTTTTAGTTTCATGTAAACCATATGTTCCCCAGAGCTGCAATTCTTGTTACCTGCAGCCAGAGCAGCCTCCTGGTCCCTAGCCAGGTCCTAGAATGGACTTCCCAACATTTACTCTGGCACGGGAGGCTGCGGGGGAAAAGGTCTCGCTCTGACGACACCGGCTGCCGCTGCCTTGGAGGGGGAGCAGGAGGGGCAGGGCCTTCCTTGCCAAACCTCCAGGATCCCTGCCTTGGCCCGGAGTTCTGGATGCACCTGGGGAGCACCTGGTGCAAAGGGGGTGCAAAGCACAGGGAGGGTGGGGGGATGGAGGGGGTTGGGGGCCGTTTGCTGTCGCCTCCACCCACAAGCCTGGCAGGGTGAGAGCTGCCGAGCAGACTCGTGGCCCTGAGTATTTCCTATAAAAATGTGTTAGTCATATATTGGTTTTGGTGGCAAGCCCTGGCAGGGGTGGCCATGCCCTCCTCTGAGCTGGCCAAACTCAACCACACTGCTCAGATTGGCGGGGTGGCCAGTGTGATCCTCCCCTCCCAGCAGCAGCCATCCCGCAGGACAGAAAGCCCAGCTCGCCGCTTTCCAGCGGGAGGAAGTTTTGAGAAATGCAGCTAAAAACAGAAAAACCAAAAAAAAAACCCAACCCAGTTTGGATGTCCAACTCACCAAGCGTCCTGCTGTGTGTGTGTGTTCTCTCTGAACCCAGGAGTGATGTCCACATATGCGATGTGTGTTCGCTATGATGGGATCGAGGTGGACGATACGTACTGTGATGCCATGACCCGGCCCGAGCCCATCCATGAGTTCTGTGCTGGGAGAGAGTGCCAGCCAAGGTACCGCCACACCAGGGCACTCCTGGAGTCTCTGTGCTTTCTCTGCGCTGGATGTCTTCAGGGGAGGGTTGGTGTGGATTTGGGGGGGCAGCAGGGATGGCCCATAGCACCCCCATCCCTCCTCCCTTAGCTCCATCTGGGATGCAGCAAGAATTTCCTCCCGAGTGCTTCAGCTCAAGCTGCCAGCTTAAAACTTCCACAAATCCGGGCAGAGCTGGCACCTGGGGCTCCCAGCAAGTCCAGCTTCGAGCAGTGCAGGATCATCCTGCCCTGCCTGGCACGGGGAGAACGTGTGAGAACTGGGTGGAGGGGCTGGGCTCGCAAACTGTGCCACAAACCCAGCCCTGTGATCCCTTCAGCATCCCAAACATCACTGAGGTTTACTTGTGTTGGGGCAAGAGCTGGTGCGGAGGGGAACTTGTGCTGGAAGTCCTTTGGAAAGTTTTCCTTCTGATCCAAACAGTGACCACAGTCCGGAGCCAGGCTGTCCGGAGCCAGGCTGTCCGGAGCCACACTGTCCAGCTCTGGACAACTCCACTGCTGCTGTGGAGGTTGGAAGTTTGCAGGCCACAGAGGGCTGGGCAGGACAGACCCCTGTCTGGCAGAGGGAGGGGATTGTTCCGCTCTGGTCTGTGCTGGAGCAGCCTCTCCTCAAGTCCTCTGTGAAATTTTGGGTGCTAGCATAGAAGAAAGTGATACAGAAAGGCTCTGAAGGGTGGAGAGGGGCCGTACAAAGAGCAGCTGAGGTCACTTGGCTTGTTCAGCCTGGAGGAGGCTGAGGAGAGACCTCATTGCACCCTACAGGTTCCTCACAAGGGGTCATGGAGGGGCAGCACCGATCTCTTCTCTCCAGTGACCAATGTCAGGACCCAGGGAATGGCTGGAGCTGTGTCAGGGAGTTTAGGGTGGATCTCAGGGAAAGGTTCTTCCCCCAGAGGGTGCTGAGCACTGCCCAGGCTCCCCAGGGAATGGGCTCAGCCCCGAGGCTGCCAGAGCTCCAGGAGCATTTGGACAATGCTCCCAGGCACAGGGTGGGTTTTTTGGGGTGTCTGTGCAGGGCCAGGAGCTGGACTCGATGATCCCTGTGGGTCCCTTCCACCCCAGGGTATTCTATTCCACGACTGTGATGGTGTCAGACTATGGGAGGAGTAAAGGGAGGAGTAAATCCAGGGATCCATGTCCTGGAGTGGTGTGAACAGGGCAAAGCAAGAGCCCAGTGATGCCAGGAACCAGGGATGGCTCCTGGAGAGCGCTTGGGTGACTGTGAAGGAGGACAGGTAGGGCATGGAGTAGAAGATCTCCTGGAAACTCTCATGTCAGGGCTGAGAGCTAGAGCAGGCTGCAGCTGAGGCAAGAGAAGCACGGGGAGGTGAATGCTGCAGGGAACACACCCACCCTGGGCACCACAGGCACTGGGAGCTCTGTTTGCTGTCATTTTTTAGAACAAGCATTTGGTACTTTTCATGCTTAGATTCTCCAATTAGTCTGTCCTAAAGCTGTCCCTCCTTCTGGCTGGGCTGTCCCAGCTCCAGGGGCTTGCGCTGTGAGGAGCTGCTCTGTGATTTACCAGTGACTGCAACTGGGCAGCACTGGGAACTCATGGGGTAGCCACCAGCACTTGGGCAGGCAGGAAGATGCTTGGGCTGGCAACGCTTTCCTAAGAGAAAACGTTAATTTTGCGGGATGAATTTAGGTGACATCTCCAAATGTGTGACATCTCCCTACGGCTGCTTGTTGTGCCTGGAGCCCCACATGGGGTGTGAGGCCTGGGGGCAGCCGGGGCTGGGGCTCTCCTGCTCGGAGAACAGCAGCAGTGGGGACCTGGGGGCTGCCCACATCCAGAGGAGCTGGGAATTCTGATCCATTCAGATTTTTAGCTCATTCTTGAATTGCTGTAATGTTGCTGTACTGCACAAAACTTGTCCTTTTATGACTTTTTCCTTGGATTGCGAGCTGCTCCTCTCTTGTCAGGACAGAGGTGGCAGGGGACAGTAAAGGACAGGCAGTGCTTGGAGCAGATCCCAGCTCTTCCAGCCTGTCAGATGTGCTTAGCAGAGCCAGACTGATGGTGGGACATGAATGTGTGTCCCACCAGGGCTCAGGCAGCTCTGTGTGACATTATTGCTGGCATCTGCAGGGTGATGGATGCTGTGTCCTCTCCCTACTTCAGCTGAGCAGGCAAAAAGGGAGGTCAAACATGGGCAAAAAGCCTGACAGAGAAATGTGCAGGCAGAGCCCGCGGTGACAAACGCTCACTTGTCACCGAGGACACTGGACCAGGCCCTGCCGTGCCACCCTTCCTCCTGACAAGCTGGTTTCAGCTGCAGGCACGAGCTGGGGTCTGCAGGGTGAGCCCAACATATGCTGTTGCTTCCCACCCCTTGGGAAAAGCTCTCGTGTGTTGGCAGCTCACTCACTGCAGCATCTCCCTGCAGCCAGGCACAGGCAGGGTTTTCACAGAATCACAGAATGAACGAGGCTGGAAAAGACCTTTGAGATCACCAAGTCCAACCTATGACCCAACACCTCCTCATCACCTAAACCATGGCACTGAGGGCCACAGCCAGGCTTTTTTTAAACACGTCCAGGGATGGTGACTCCACCCCCTCCCTGGGCAGACAATTCCAATGTCCAATTGCTCTTCCAGTGAAGAATTTTTCCTGATGTCTGACCTAAACTTCCCCTGGTGCAGCTTAAGACTGTGTCCTCTTGTCCTGTCACTGCTGCCTGGGAGAAGAGACCGACCCCCACCTGGCTACAGCCGCCTTTCAGGGAGTTGTAGAGAGTGATAAGGTCACCCCTGAGCCTCCTTTTATCCAGGCTGAACAACCCCAGCTCCCTCAGCCGTTCTTGTGTTCCAAGCCCCTCACCAGCCTTGTTGCCCTCCTCTGGATGAGTTTGAGCATCTCAAAGTCCTTCCTGAACTGGGGGACCCAGAACTGGACACAGCACTCGAGGTGTGGCCTCACCAGTGCCGAATACAGGGAAAGAATGACTTCCCTGGTCCTGCTGGCCACACTATTCCAGAAGAATAGAGAGACCAGGTGCCATTGGCCTTCTTGGCCACCTGGGCTCACTGCTGTCTCATGTTCAGTCAGTTGTTGACCAGTACCCCCAGGTCCCTTTCTGCCTGGGCACTGTCCAGCCACTCTGCCCGCAGCCTGTAGCGCTGCAGGGGTTGTTGAGGCCAAAGTGCAGGCCCTGGCACTTTCCTGTGGGATGCTCCAGCCAGGTGATGGCCTCTGTTCCCTGCACAGGTGGGAGACGAGCAGCTGGAGCGAGTGCTCCCGGACCTGCGGGGAGGGGTACCAGTTCCGCATCGTGCGCTGCTGGAAGATGATCTCGCCGGGCTTCGACAGCTCCGTGTACAGCGACCTGTGCGAGTCCGCTGACATCGCCCGGCCCGACGAGCGCAAGGTCTGCAAGAACCCAGCCTGCGGGCCCCAGTGGGAGATGTCCGAGTGGTCCGAGGTGAGTCCTGCTGGCCCACCTGTGCCTGGGCTTCTCCCTTTTCCGATTTATCCTCATCCGTAGCCATTGGCCTGTCAGGACACGCTGATTGCAGTCCCTGCCTGTGGATCAATGTGCATCAGTATTTTTCTCCCTAAAATGAAGCCCTGGCTCCTGTTCAGGATGGGAGGCCACTGCCATTGGTCACTCACAGGTAGGGCAGGAGCCCACGGCTCACATCCTCCCAGCTCAACTTCCTTGGCAGCCTCTTCAAACCCAGCGTGCCGGGAAGGCGATCCCAACTCACACATGAATTACATCGCTATAAATGTCCCTTCCTCACCTCCAACTCCTCTGCACCACAAACAGAATGAAACCTTCTCCTAGCTGTGCCTTAAGCCAGTCCCCAAAGCTGCTGGGAGATAGTTTGAGGAGGCGCAGTGCTGCCCCTGTTCCAGCTCATTGGTTTGCTTGGGAAAACCTGTGGAAAGGGTTTGTGCCCCGGAATCCCTTTCCAGGCACGGACAGTGCTCCAGCACATCCCTTCCAAACACAAACCCATGGAAACAACCAAACCAGTGCTGCTTCCTCGGGGTGCCTCTTCCCAAATCAAGCACAGACCTCATCTAAGCAAGAGCAGATGAGCTCTCCGTGGGTGCCAACCTGCCCCATGGTTTGCATCATGAGGAATATGACTCTTCCTCCTGGGAAGCTCCCAAAAACTCTTCTTAGTCATAATTTAAATGTCTCCATTCCCCTGCAAGCTGGTGTGCATCATTTCCCTGGAGCTGACGGAGGGGCTGGTGCATTCTCTGGTGGTGCAGGATGTTTTGACTCTCCCAGCTGGTAGAGAGGAGCTCCCCGAGCACGTGCTGGAGCGTTAATTTGTCCGGCGTAGCAAGCTGGAGTGGTTCATTTTACAGAAATCTGTATTCTCCTCCAGCATCTGTCAGGGACAGATTGCTTGAGACAGTGCTGGAGTGGATTGTTCTTAGCCAGCAGCAAAGCTAATCTCCTTTGGATCCCATCAGAGGTGGGGTGCCAAGTTGGCTGGGGAAATAGGCATTAAAAAAAGCGCGTTTCAGGGCTCTGAGGATTAACATCTCGGCACGGTGCGTCTGGGCCCAGCTCTGTTGACACTTTTCCCTGCTTTACGTTATGCATGGAGCAAATGTAATGTGTATGTGAGACTGTAGTAACTCAAATCCAGTTCTAAATAATGTCACTGGGCTGCGCGGTGCCAAATTTATCCACAGCATAAAAATCTCGGTTGTGCGGTTGGGGTGGGGGGGAAAACATTCTCCGAAGAGGTGGAAAGGAGCTGGCTGCTCCTGGGAAGGAGGCGAGGGAGATCTCACCCTGTCTCTAAGTGACAGCTAAAACTGCTCAGCTCCGAGCAGGCATTCCTGGAGTTTCCATCCTCTGGCATCACCTGTCCGAGAGCACCGGGGCACGATGCAGCCCTCCCGCACCTCCAGCTGCTCTGGGGGTTTGGGGAAGAGTCATTTATGCATTTGCAGTGCGTGCTTTTAGAGTTTTATGTTAAAATGTGCAAAAACCAGCCCCGAAGCCAGCAGCTCGCAGCTGCCGCTGTCCCCCGTCCCCTCCCGGCTGACGCTGTCCCCTGTCCCCTCCCGGCAGTGCTCGGCCCGCTGCGGGGAGCGGAGCGTGGTGACCAGGGACATCCGCTGCTCGGAGGAGGAGAAGCTCTGCGATGCCAGCGCCCGGCCCCTGGCCGAGAAGAACTGCACGGGGCCACCGTGTGACCGGCAGTGGACAGTGTCCGACTGGGGACCGGTGAGACCCCGCGGTGGCCGCATGAGTGGCCGTCGTGCCCCACCACAGGCTGGCTTGTTCCTGGCGCGGGGGGGTTGTGGGGTTGGGCTCATCATCCCAGGCAGCTCTCAGCTCCAACAAACCCGCAGGCAGCCTGTGCTGGGTGGGAGCTGACCTCCAAATAATTCCACTGCTTTGGCTTCTCCCCGTGTCACCTCTGCTGGCACCTGAGTCACCCCGACTGGCCGCCCTGGGGGTGATGCAGCATCCCAGTGGATCCTGTTGCTTCCCCGGGCTCTCCTTGAGGCTCCTGCCCTGTGGGGGATGTGGTATAGGAGGGGTTAAACCCTGAGAGACCTGGCTGAGGGCCTTAGTGGGTGTCAAAATCCTCTTGTCTGTCTGCTGCACAGCATTCCTTGGCAATGCTGATGCTCCGTGCCCAGAAATTGAACCTTTTAACTCTTTTCCCTTTTTTTATTTTCCCCTTTCTCTTTTCCCTTTCCCTCCTTTACCTTTCCTCCTTTCTCCTTTCTTCCCTTTCCCTATTTTTCTTTCCTCCTTATTTTCTATTCTCTTTTGCTCTTTTTTCTTTTGTTTTCCCTCCCCCCAGTTTTCTCCCTTCCTGCACAGTTCTGCTCCAGAGACCCCCTCCATCCCAAGCTATTTTTACCCAGGTTTTGATACATTCACATCAGCTAAAAATAAGTAGTTTCCATGGCAGCAGCAGTGCTAGGAAACACCGAGAGTCTCTGCAAGAGCGGCCGTGGAAGCGCCGGGGAGCTGCTCCGGGCACTGGGCCTGAATATTTGCAGCCACTTCCTTGGTCCCCTTTGCCTCTTTGGGAGCCACCCTGGGGTTCCCTGCCCGAGCTGCTTCCCCTTCTGCCTGCCCTGAGAGATGCTGGGTGTCAGGGCTGAGGCCCTGGCACAGGGTGCCCAGAGAACCTGAGGATGTCCCATCCCTGGCAGTGTCCAAGGCCAGGCTGGACGGGGCTTGGAGCAACCTGGGATAGGGGAAGGTGTCTCTGCCCATGGCAGGGAGTTGGAATAAGGTGATCTTTAAGGTCCCTCCCAACCCAAACCATTCTGTGGTTCCGTGATAATGGAATCTCTGTTGGCTGCGGGAAGGATCCGCTGAGCTCCCCTGTGCATGTTTTAAGCCAAGCCCCAAAAATCCCCCTGAAATCTGGGGAAGGCAGGTGTGGGGAGGCAGCAGAGCCCTGTGGGGGCTCTGTCCCCGCTGTGGGATGGGTCAGGGCTGGCTCCCCGGTGCCTCCCCACCGCTGAGTGCCCGCTGTGGTTGCAGTGCAGCGGCGGCTGCGGGCAGGGCAGGATGATCCGGCACGTGTACTGCAAAACCAGCGACGGGCGCGTGGTGCCCGAGTCCCAGTGCAACCTGGACACCAAGCCCCTGGCCATCCACCCCTGCGGGGACAAGAACTGCCCCTCGCACTGGCTGGCGCAGGACTGGGAGCGGGTAAGTGCAGCCCCCGTGCTTTGGGGTGCCCTCAGCGGGGTCGCCATGGGGTGTCAGGTCTCAGCCGGCCCTGCTGGTGACCCCGCAGTGCAACACGACGTGTGGCCGGGGCGTGAAGAAGAGGATCGTGCTCTGCCTGGAGATTGTCAATGGCAAGATCAAGACCCGCAACGCTGCCGATTGTGACGTGGCCAAGAAGCCCGTGGAGGAGAGCACGTGCTTCGAGCGGCCCTGCTTCAAGTGGTACACGACCCCCTGGTCCGAGGTGAGCGGGGAGGGAGCCCCAAGGCTGTGGTGCCCCGTCCCTTTGTACCAAGGTGAATCTCTGCAGGGCCTGGCTCCTGAGGGAGCACCCCGGGGGTTTTTGCTGCACTGGCAGCTCAGGGCAGAGATTCCGCCCTGCCATGGTGCTGCTGGGACTGGCTGTGCCCAGGGAGATTGGGGTGTTTGGGGCCAGCTGTAGCTTTATTTTTTTTCTTTATTTTTTCCCCGGTGGCACTGTTGGGAGTGTGGCTGGGGGTGTGCATGGAGCCCACGCGGTGGCTGCCCGGGGGATGCAGAATTTGGGGATGCTGTGAGAGCATGGGTTGCCCCAGCGCCCTGCACAACCCAAAAGGCAGCTGGGGTTCTGTGGCCAAGGGGCCAAGCCCACTGAGTGTGGGCTTCCTGCAAGCCCTGCTGGATGCAGCCTCCCTGATCCGAGCTCCAGGAGCCTTGTTGTGTTTAGTCTGGCAAACCATCACCACAGCCTATAATTATCCAAAGCAGCCCTGCTGTAATCCCAGCTCCACGAGGCATCCAAAGGGCAGCAGGCAGCGAGGGCTGGGCCCAGCAGCAGCTCCACAAACCCACAGCGGATGCACAGAGACCCCACAACCCCACTCCAGAGGTGCTCTGGGGCGTTCCATGGCCACCCTGGTCCTACAGAGCATCCCCTGGACTGGGCCAGCTCATTTGTGGTCCCTTGTGAAGGGCAGCAGGAGGAGGGAGGATGTCAGTGCCAGGGAATGGGGCCACATCCACCTATCCCTGGGCAGAAGCTGATGGTGCTGGCAGCAAAGACAGAGCACGGGGACAGCGGTGTGGCACTGAGATGTGACATTCAGCCAGGGGACGAGTTCTCCTCCTGCCCTAACACCCCCAGCAAGCTGGTTCTGGCTCAGCACAGTCCCCTGGGATGGCAGGGTCTTGCCTCACCCCCTCTCTCTGTCCCCCAGTGCACAAAAACCTGTGGGATCGGCGTGAGGATGCGGGATGTGAAGTGCTACCAAGGCAAGGACATCGTGCGGGGCTGTGACCCGCTGGTGAAGCCGGTGGGCAAACAGACCTGTGACCTGCAGCCCTGCCCCACGGAGCCCCCAGGTGAGCCCCACTGCCCCACAGCCTTGATTTTCGCTGGATCACTCCAAGCAGCACCGCCAGCATCTTATCTTCCACTGCCCCCATTTGGAAAATCATCCCAGGGAGGATGTACAGGGACAGCTCTGTGCCCAAGTGATGGGGGGCTGTGCACCAGCTCTTTCTGGAGATAAATTAAGGGCAGAGCTCAGGAGAAATATGCTCTGACCTGAAGATAAAAGGGGCCTTTGCAGCGCTGATTTGGGTGCTGCTTCTGTAAGATTCCAGCTCGAGCCGAGGAAATTCCATCTGTGCCATTATTTTAATGATTTTTGGTCTTCAGGTTACAAATCCTGTGGGATTTGTAACTATCTCGTTATCTGACTCGTCTGCTGGCTCAGAGTCCCTGTGATCTTTAGCAAACACGCGGTTCTAATCCTTTAATAGGATTTGGGAATAAGGACAGTGTGGGAGAAAAGCATGAAAATGGGAGACAGATTTGGGGGCCAGCTCCTGGCTCAGCTCTGGGTGCTCTTGGCTGCCCATTCCCTTGGGATCTGGGATGGGGCATGGAGCTTGGGAGTTGCCTCGTGGCCACCTTGCCCTGGGAGCAGCCTGGTTTTATGCATCCTATGGATTTTAAGGAAAAAAAAAAAAAAAAAGTATAAATCCTGTGGGTTTGAAGCAAAATATTGCATTAAATGGAGCTGGGAGAGTGTTAAAGCAGCCTCTGGCCTCAGCCCTGCCTCCAGCATCTCCTTGCCCCTAACTGTGACAGTGACACTGCTGGATTCCCATTCCCTTTCTCAAGGGAATTGGGGAATTTCTACCCTCTTTGTGTTTGAAATTGTGAGTATGTTAGAGCCACCCTGTGCCCTGCCAGGGGAGGCCCCTGAACTGTGGACAACTCAGTGCCTTGGTGGCTCCAGCAATCCCTGGGCACCTCTGTTTTACAGCAAAGAGATTGAGCTTCAGGGCTGGGACCAAATGAGACTCCCCAAACCAGGCCAGATGTGAAGGGACAGATCAACCTGCTCATGCCTTTGCCCAGGTTGACAGTGATATTTATGGAGAAGCTCCATGGTGTTTTCCAGCTCTGCCAGCCATCAGGGAGGTGGCAGCCACAGCTGGGATGATGTCGCTCACCCCATGGTGTTCAGAGCTGTGTAGGGGCCAAAATGAGCTCGTGAACTCCCAATTGTTTACTTCCTTTTTCCTTTTTGTGCCACACCTTGTGTTTTCTCTCCCCACCCAGACGACAGCTGCCAGGACCAGGCAGGAACCAACTGCGCCTTGGCCATCAAGGTGAACCTGTGCAGCCACTGGTACTACAGCAAAGCCTGCTGCCGCTCCTGCCGCGCTCCCCACTCCTAGAGCCGGCCTTCCTGAGCCAGGGCTCCTCCTTCCCTGTAGCCACACGTCCCACACGCTGCTGACAAGGATGCTTTTGGCCTGGTCTTTGTGTCCCCACCGAAGCAGAACCCCTCTCCCGGTCCTGAGCAGAGGGACGGCGCCGCTGGACGTTGGGAGCGCCCCGGGATCAGAGCTGTACATAAAGTCGTGTATATTTGATTCCCCCCCCCCCCAAAACTCCAGCTACACCCAAGCTCTTGTCCTTTGGTTTCCTCCCTCTGTGCAAGGTTGGGGTTGGCGAGGGGAAGGTGTGAACTCTGGGAAGTGCAAGTTTCCCTTCACAAAGGGGGGTTGGTGCCGCTCTCCTGATTTATCCCGAGACCTGCACGCTCTCGTTAGCTGAATTAACGTGGCGGGAAGCTGGTCCTCATTTGGTAAATGAACCCTCAAGCCCTTTTTTGTAATATGTAGGTGTATACTTTTTCAGAGAATTTTATCTTATAATCAAACGTTAGTTTCATAGTCCTTACAACCCCCCCCCCCGATGCTGACATATTGTATATAATATGGAAACATAACTGCACTTTATATCACAAAAAAAGACGTGCTCTTTTTTAATATATTTGTTTACAGACAGTGAACTTTATCCATATAATCATTAATTTGTACTCATATGTATATTTTAATAAAGTTGTCACATTTATGGTGGTATTTTGTTTTATTCTCCAGTTTGTAGTGGAGTGCTAGGAACACTGGAATTGGGGCTGTGGTTTTGCTGGTGCCCAGGGAGAGCAGAGCAGCTTGAAATCAGGGGAATTACAGCTCCTTGGACAGTGATGCAAGGAAAAGTCCCAACAGTTGGGGGATTTTGGGAGTGTTGGGGGCCCTTTGGGGTTCTGTGGCTTTAGAAGCTGCAGCCCTGAAGCTCCTCAGGGGGTTGTGAGCACAGAGATTTCATATGGTGCCAGTACGAAAAGGGCCTTTCTGAGCTCCCAAGGGGTTATTGCTCTGTGTTTTTACTGGTGTGACCCCCAGACACTGAGCCAAAGGCCCTTTAGCATCCCCCAAACTGCTGTGCACACCCCAAGTGCTGCTGCATCACTCCCTCAGCAGCAGGGAGCTCCTGAGAGCTTTGCAAACACCACCCCAAGTTTGCAGATGCAGGGACAAAAAAAACCCCAAAACCTCAAAACCCATGTCAAAGTAGTTTATTTCTTTTTTTCTTTCTTTTTTTTTTTTTTTTTGACTTTTCCCTCCCCCATCTGAGATTCCCAAAGTCCTGTACAACAGATCACCAGGTGAGGGTTAGTGAAAGCTGAGTTTCCAAGCAACAAGGGAAAGAAACAAGGGAAAAACGGAGGAAGGGAAGGCTGGTGGGAAAAATCACGAAAAACGGGGAGAGAAGGGCTCAAGGCATGGGAACAAACCCCAGTGAGGACTGTACATGGGAGCATGGTCTGCGTGGCTGCACCCCTCTGGAGCAGAGGGACTGTGCTCCCGGGGTGCAGCATCACAGGGACCGAGCCCGGAATATTAAACACGTAAGAAACCAACCCCAGCCCTCCCCACCCCAAAGAGAACCCCCCCAGAAAGCCGAAGATACTCATTTGCAAAGACTGATTTGTACTTCAAAAGGTTTCCTGTGGAATTAAAAGCCCTCGTGGTTCGAAGTAAAATACCCAGCCGGGCTGCAAACACTGTCCAAACAGCCCCGGGGGCTGGAGCCACGGCTGCTTCTTCCCAGAACATCTTTAAAAAGGAAAATCGCCCTGGAGCACAGCGCTGAGGGCAGCAGAGTCTCTGTGCAGCCAGTCCATCCTCACCAGCCATCCCCAGGTGATGATTTAACCTGAATAATGCCCAATCCAGGAGAAACAGGGTGTTCTGTCACTTGGAGAGTGGTGAGGTCGGAGGGGAGGAATGGAGACAGCCAGGAGAAACCCGAGCAGGAGTTCCCTCATGGCTGAAATTGCTCTCCTAAACCTCTGAGTTCCCCCAAGGGCTCCTTTGCAGCACGTCTGGTGCAGAGGGACACGCTCAGGGACCAGCTCTGTCCCTGCTGCTCTGCCAGGGCTGTCCCTGCAGAATCCAGCGTGGGACAGAGCCGGTGCCACAGCCAGGCTGCCCGGCCATGGGAAATGGCTCAGTGGAAAATGCAAATCGGAGGTTTTGCCTAAATTTAGAAGTGTTTTGACACTTTCCTGGATGGGAAAAAAGTGTCTTTTAACTTTTATTTTCCTTAAAAAACCCCTCTCAAACAAATAAATGCGTGTAAGAATGTGCATGCAAAGGGTGGGCACACACACGGTGACCCCTGTGCCACGGAGCCCTCAGTCAGACGTTGTGTATGGCATTACTTGGAGCAGGGATGCTGATTATCCCGAGGGATATTCCTCCATCCCAAAGTGTGCTGTGTGTCATTTCCATAGCTGGGTAATGCAGGGGTTTTGCACCCCCAGCCCAGCTCCTTCCGAGGGCTCACGAGGCCACTCCGGGGGCTCCAGGGACAGGCCGTGTGCCCAGCCACCATCCTAACCCTGAGGGGATTGTGCCTGGCACCCGGGAATTAACGCCTGCCTTGAGGAGTGCCATGGGCTGGGAATAGTGCAGGGCTGTGCTCACGCACACCCACACCCACAGACACCCCCACGGCTGCAGCAGGGAGCAGCGAAGGACAGGGTGGCAGAAAGGTGGGCAGTGACAGCCCTGCTTTTCTAGAGGACATTTGGGGTCTGTCTGTGCACCTGAGTGCATCCTAGGCCCCCCAGGTCATGCCTGACCTGCGGCATGAGCCATTTCCAGCCACCCACGAGCCCCATCGTTCACTCATCATCCCCGGGCCAAATGGTGAGGAGGGGCAACTCCTCCGTACAAAAGGATGCTCACTATCAAAATCCTCTTTATAAAAGAAAAGAGCAAACAGCGCAGCGCTGGAAAACCTCCCGTTCCAGCTGCACCCCCGCTCTCCCCACCTGGGCTTGCTCTGCTCCCCCTTTACATCACCAGCCCGCAGAAATACATTCACTTCATTTTTCCCCTCCCCCCACTTTTCAAAACTCCTCCAGGAATTCCAACCAGCTCTTCCCGCTGTCCAAAGCCCCGCAGAGATGCGAGGGGACGCTCGGGGCCGGGCGGGCAGGCGGCACCTCACACATCGGTGCTGATGCTGCGGCTGCGGGAGAACGCTTCCCGCATGGCCGAGAGCCGGTTGGGATTGAGCGCCTGCAGGTTGGACACGGGCAGAGCCAGATCCTCCTGGCTCACCGTCTTGTAGCTCACCCTGTCGCCTCCGTTGTGCAGCTCCTCGGGAGGCTCCTGCAGGAAGAAGGTGGGGGGCTCCTGCAGGAAGGAGGTGGGGGGCTCCTGGAGGAAGGAGGTGGGAGGCTCCTGGAGGAAGGAGGTGGGGGTCTCCTGGAGGAAGGAGGTGGGGGTCTCCTGGAGGAAGGAGGTGGGGGGCTCGTAGGGAGCGCAGCTGGGGCAGCTGGGCCGGCTCTGGGCTGGTTTCTTGGCGAAGGGGGATGAGGAATAGAGGGAGGGCCCGTTGGTCAGCACTACGTTGCGGTTGCAGTGGAGCGGAGGGATGTGGGAGTGCACGGCGAAGTCGGGCTCCTCCTCGTCCTCCTCGGATTCATCCTTCTTGCAGCAGTAGTACTGAAACGGGAGGGGCTCAGCTGGCACCCCAAAGCTCCCACCCCATCAGCCCTCCCCACTGCAGCATCCCCTGGCCTTACCTGGAGCCTACAGTAGCAGAGGACGGCGATGATACAAAGTAAAATGACAGTCGCTAATATTCCACCTGTGATGACCACGGTCCCGGCTGTCATCCGCCCTCTTCTCCATTAACAGCCTGCAAAGTTGAGTGCAGCGGGTGAGGGGGTGCAGTGAGGGGCTGGGCTGCAGAGCCCCAAACCCTCTGCTCACCCCCCTTTGAAGCGGGCTAGAAACCAGGAGGGCTCTGTAGGGCAGAATCAGGCCAGATTCCTGCACTGGACACATGTGGAAAGTCATCAGGGAGTCCCTCTTTCCCCTTAAATCTCACCTTGCAGCTGCAAGGGTTAAAAAAACTTCAGGCAGTGGGTGAGAGATTGAGTGAGAAGCAGCTCTGGGGTCACATCTGGCTGGTTTGCCCTCAGGAGAGGGAGCCAAGGGAAATAAAACCAGGCACCAAGGGCACCCTCCTGGCTCCTGCCAGGTGGCAGAGAGCTTCAGGGATGGGAGAAGGAGCCTTGAAATACGGATTTCTGAGCTGTGCTCATTTTTCTCTGAGCCTATAATCCATTTTCCCCAGGAAAACAACGTGGTTTTTTAATTTGGAATAACCGGAGCTGCTAAGTGAGCCTTTAACAACTGCAGGGAGCGGGGTGCTGCCCTCCCTGAGAGCGGGATGTATCCGAGGCACCAGGATCCTGCACATCACCACGGCCAAGCCACAGCGCTGGGGGGCTGTGGGGGCACCCCAGGATGATGCTTGACAGTCCCAGGTGAGCTGTGGCTGGCACAGAGGGCACTGGACATCACAGAGATGCTGTGGCTCAGCTTGGCCGCTGTGCTCACATTTTGGGGTACCACCAGCACCCTTCTCCTCCTGGAGTGCCCCTTGGGAGCTGCCACAGCACTGGGAGCAGCGGAAGGTCCCTCTCCCTGTCCCTGCTGGGCTCACTCAGAGGGCAGATGTTGTGTATCACGCACAGCACACGAGCCCTACAACACCACCACGGGTCTTGCTCTCAGCATCCCTCCCTTGAACGCTCACGGGAGGCCTGGAATTCCTCTCCATGCCGGGATGAGGCACAGCATTTTGCCACAGGAAGGATGCTGGGGGGAAAAGATGTGCGCTGCCTGCTCACACCCGCCAGCAGCTACGAGACAGGCGCACTAAAACTGGCACAAATAAAGCTCCAGCAACCTTTTAGTTCGGGCTGGGAACAGGAGAAGCGACATAAATTAAGAGAGAAATCGTACCCTGACCACCTACTCCACAAGTGCTTTAACAAAGCTGGCTCCCAGCTCGTGCTATCAGGTTAAACCAAAACCCAGCCACCCCAGCCCCAAATTACTTCAGCACCCGAGGAAAGGCAACTGTATCTGTCAGGGATTTAACCGGCTCCCAAAGAAAACAAACCCGTGCCATATTTTCAGGCACTTAATGTCCTGCTAAAGTTGGGTGAGTGCTGAATGGATAAAGCAGCGTCACGTTTTGTGTTGCTGCTGAGCAGCTCGGGAGGAGGGAAGGGAATTTATCCCGGCGGCTCCACGGCTTCTCCCACCGCGCGGCCACGGGGCAAGAGCTGGGCCAAATCCTGCCCTCGTTCCTCGGGGAAAACGCTCTGAGGAAGCTCAGGGGGAGCAACACAACCATAGGAAAGGTTTGCCAACGATGCATTAGTGATTTAGAAACTCTGGCTGCTGTTTAAAGAGGGATGGAGGTGCCTGGCTGGACCAGGTGCCAGCTGGAAATGCCCATCCCTGGCTCCTTTGCTGCTCCCCTTTGCGATCCCCACGCTGTCCCGGAGCCAAGGGTGCAGGGCTGGGGCAGGAGCCTGGCTCTGGGGTGGCCACACTCAGCCCTGCAGGCTCTCGGCGATGGGCACTGCACCTCTGTGATCCCACAGGGATCAGCATCTCCCTGCCGCCCCAAGGTGGGAGATGGCAGGCAGAGCTCTGCCAAGGAGGGCTCTCCGGCTTTTCCACCCATTAATTAAGCCCCGGGGCACCAGCCAGGGTTGCACTGAGCCAATTTCCACGGCTCCTGTCCAGCCGCGCCCAGCCAGACGTGGCATCGTAGCCACTGCTCCCTCCTGAGCGGGACCATTTGCATTTCTCCCTTTTCCCCTCCCCAAACATGCTTCTCTGATTAAAGCCGCATACCTGGAAGCACTAAACCCTCCAGCGTGCACAGGGGAAGGAGAGCAGAGCATGTGGAGGCCCATAAGCCGAACAATTCCTGTCTAGACCTCCTTTTTTACATTTGTTCCTAATTTCACGCTCCACAGGCTCCCAGATTCATATATTTAGCAATAAATATCCTGCTAAAAGGAAGTGCTTTGCAGCTCCGCTGTGGTCTTGGAGAAGGTATGCGGGAGGGAGCCCCGGTCTGAGGAACGCAGGCACGGGAGACTCAGTCCTGGGATACCTCAGCTCCTTCCTCCAATGTTAGGAGCCCTCCAGCTACTAAGGATGGCTGAACCCATCCAAATCCAGCCCCCAGCACATCCTCTGTCCCTGCCAGCCAGCAGCAAGGGGCTGCAGGGAGCTGTAACCCCACACAGGCTCTTTGCCCCCAGCCCAGCAGCCCTTTGCTGTAGGAATGTGGTCCCCAGTGCCACGGGGTGACAGGGGATGGTGGCCCTGGGGTTACTGGGAGCACGCAGGGATCGATGCAAGATTTCTCCTTTCTCAGAGTGCAAAGGACGGGTTGTGCTGCCACAAACCAAAACCACTTCACAATTCCCACATGCCGCTCCTGCAGGAGCTGCTTGGTTTAAACACAACCCTGTGTTGCCTGCCTGCTTCTGCCTGTCCCTGCCATGGCTGAGGATGTGGATTTGGAGGCTGGATTGTTCTCTAAGGGCCGGCTCTGCCTCAGCCTCTGCTCCTGCCTTCCCTTGGGCACTGCCACGAGGAGCTGACCGACCTTCCCAGCCCAACCCAGGCGTTGGGGGAAGCTTCTCATGAGCAACGGAGAAGGGGTGGGATGAGAAATCATCCTATTTCACCCCCCCCCCCCCCAGCACCTTGAACACGGCCCCTGGACCACCGCGGGTGCCCAGTGTGGGGAGAGGCTGCTCACAGCTGCCCTGGCTCCTGCACAGGGCTCCTGCAGCCGCTGCCTCTCGGGAGAGCTGCGTGGGAGGAAGGTTCCGAGCAGCTGGGGGGGCTGAGCTCAGCCCAGCCCAAGGCTCCAGCGAATACCCGGCTCTGAAAGGCTGAGCTCCAGGTCCAGGGGCTGGAGGGCTTTTGTGGACTGGCCTAACCCTGCCTGCTGGAGCTGGGGGAGACCTAGGGATGGAAAAGGAGACGGCTCTAAGGTTTCTCTTAGCAGCCAGTTAAGGCAGCTTTCAGGACTCAGAGGTATGAAGAATAATCTTGAGGACAGTTAAATAAATGCAGCTTTCAGCTATCCCATCCCACCCCAGCTCCCATCTGCAGGGCAGCAAAGTCACTCCGAAGAGTTTTTGCACCAGCTGGAAGTGCTGCCGTGGCAAGTGGTTAAAAACCAGGGAATGCTGGTCCCGCTGAGGCTGTGCCTGCACAAGGAGATCGTGTCTCACATGCAAAGAGCTGTATCTCACACTTGTCCCACTGCACTGCTCCTGCATCCCCCAGCAGCCCTGGGACCTGCTTCCTCTGCAGCCAGAGGCAGCCCAGCCCTCTGTTCAACATGGAATGTGGGAATTGCCCTTATCCACCTGTCTCCAGGAGCTGGAGACTCAAACAAAACAGCCAGGCTGGGTACAAAGTGACAGCTGGCAGCACAGACAGCAGTGCTGGCAGGATTGATCCCGCCCGGTGCCCAGCACTGGAGCAGGCAGGAGCTGAGACCGCACCCTAATGAGCACCCAGGGATAAACACAGGCAGGAACAGCCCCTGCTCGAGGGGCACAGCTCAAGCCTCAGCATGAGACCCTGCCCCTCGTCCTCACCGCTCAGTTTGTGCAGGGGAGACGGGGCTCAGCTCTGCCCTGCGCTTCCAAACAGCCGCGATGGAGAAAGGAAAGGAGAAAAAAAGCAGAAACACCCATCCCACCCTTCGCAGGGAGCAGGGGAGGCCAGCGCCGTGTCCTGAAGTAACACCACCCTGCCTGACTTGGCTCTGCTCCGCACCAGCACATCCCTGCCTCCGCTCTGTGCTTGGACAAGTTGTTTCTGCACCGAGTGCTGCCGTGCGTGGGTGTCCTCTGGCACCCGGGAAGGGCCTCTGAGGGGGGACTGACCCTGGCACAGCCCCCAGGCTGACCCTCATCCGGGCTGCTGGGGGGGGGACCAGCTCGTTGGGTCACTCCGGGGCAAAGACCCAAGGGAGAGACCTCAATGAGGTTGGGAAGATTTAAGTTCTGTGTGGAAAGTGGGAGCTGAGCAGGGGCAGGACGAGTCTGAGCCTCTGTGGTGGGGGGAGAGGAGCCCTGCAGGTCTTGCCCTGGGTGGGCAGTGCAGCCACTCCCCAGCTCACCCATGTGCCTTGAACCCTGATGCTGACACTGCTGGTCAGGCCCTGCCTCAGAAGGAAGAAAAAGATCTCAGCACGATGCCAGGGAAACAGGAGAGCACATGAGTGATGCTGGCTGGCCAAGATGCCACTACCCCGAGCCACTGGGTCTTGCTGCAGGCAGCATTCAGGACCTTAAATCAGAATAACAAGAAATCCCTCTGTAATTGACTGTCCAGGGCAGAGCAGACTGGATCCAAGCCCTTGATGCTGTAAAGTTCAGGATAAGCCTGACTTACACTCCTCTGATGCCACACTGGACCCCTATAAGTGCCACAGCTCTGCCCAGAGGTAAACACCAGAGAGCATCGGTGTGACAGAAAGCCACTACCACCAGCCTGGGAAGTGGGAAAGCAGCAAATAAACCAGAAGCCAACACCAGTTTGGTGGCAAATCCAGCCTTCCTGGTGCATTTCCCCCAGTTCCTGTAATCCTACCCAGTCAATGAATAAGAGCCAGGCTCTGGGAATGGCCGGGCAAGGTGCCAGCAGAAGACTGCACGGCTGGAGCCAGTGGGCAGGGCAGCTGCCAGAAACACAGGCAGGAACGGGGCTTTCCAGATGAAAAACTCTTCAAGCAGAGGGCCTGCATCACTCCCGTGTGCTCCCTGTCCCCTCCTGAGGGCAGCATTCCTGGCCGGGGGACAGCATTCCTGGCCAGGGGACATCCAGGCTGGGCTGCGGGTGGGCTGGGGCTGGGTCACTGCAGACCCCTGGCTTTGACAAGACCACCTGGGTGCTCCTCAGCACAAGGGGACACATCTCATCATCCCGTGCTTCCCATCCCAGCACCAGTGCTGGCCCCATGGGAGCCCCCATCTCCAGGCACTCGGTGCTCCAAGGGTTTTTGAATGTTTTATGAGCAGAGGGCACTTGGCTCTCTGCTGTGCCCTGCTGGGAGAGAGCTACTCACAAATTGCCAGGCTCATCCCCAGCAGATGGGTCCTCCTGGGTGCTGGAGATGGCTCAGAGATCCCAGCAGCCCCATATTCCCCCCCTGCACCCTCCAGCACCGTGCTCATCCCATCTCTGCTCAGACACCGCCTTTGGCAGAGCAGCTCCTTGCACTCAGGAGGGGCTTCCCCTACCCTGAAAGGTGCCACTACTGATAATCCCTGGACTAAAAAGGAGTTTTGTGAGCCTGTGGCACCTCAGAGAGGGCTCCACCAGCTGGGAGATGCCTGTAACACTGGCATGGGCAAACACAACAGAGAACAAAAACATTCCACATCCACCTGACCCCTTCTGGTGGCCTTAGAGCCCTTACCTGGCTTAAAGCCAGCTACAGAGGTCACTGGCACTGGTACAGGGATAACCCACAGCTCAGACTCCTGTGACTGTCCCCCACCAACACCCCCAGCCCTCCTGTAGCTGGGAGAGCCCTCGATGCTTCAGCTCCCACTGATGTCCAGAGCAGAAACCACACATTGCGAAGGCAACTTACACCCAGAGCCTGATCAATGATTTATCAGCCAGGACCTTGCTGGAATAGTGCTCAGCTCTGCAGAACAGGATCCCAGCCACCCCCAGCCCTGGGCAGGGCTCAGGGGACACCCGGGAATGGCTGAGGGCAGGACAACACCATGGTCAGGAGGGGTTTTAGTGCCCTGGCAGTGAGAGCCAAGGCTGGAGGTACAGGTGAGCACTGGGCTGATTTAGGGATGTATCCCCCATGTCTGCATCAATCATAACCCGCAATAAACTCCTCCAGAGGGCTGGAGGGACCAGGGACTGCTCCTCTCCTTTCTGCCCATTCTCAGCTCAGCCCTTTGCAGCCAGAAAAGCTCCCCCAGTGCTGCCAGAGCAGTGCTGAGATGGGAAATGGGTCACAGTGAGCTGCTCCTTCTGTCTGCTGCTGTTATAATTCAATATAACCACACATTACAATGGTATTACAGATAATTAACCCCCGAATTTTACAATGAAAAGCATTCTGCTAAATCTCACGTGTCAGTCCAACAACTCCTTGTTGTATAAGCTTTTTCCAAGTACCAAGGACACGCTGTATACTCATCCCTTCAGGTGTTCCTGTCACAGAACCATATTTTGGGTCAAAAGGACCTTTAAAGGTCATCAGGTGTGACCCCCCTCAGCCTGCCAGAGCAGCCAGGCTGGATTCCTGTGTGACAGCAGCTCATTGACAGCAAAACCCAGCAGAGGAGGCTCAGCCTGTGTTGGAGATCCATCCTACAGCAACAGCCACTTCGAATCGTGGGGCTTCCTGGAGCTTAAAAAAGCAGAAGTTCATGGGAGAATCAGGGCATCCTCTCCCAGCAGTTTTTAAAGCAGAGATTAGCTCTCAGTCTGACTTTCCAGCGCATTTAAGCAGGTTTCCTCAGGTCCAGGGGGTGCCCGTCCCGGCAGCGTCCCGGCGGTGAGGGAATGCGTGCTCTGCAGTAATGAGGCGCTGATGGCATTTAGCACAACCAGATCACGCCTCACAGAAATAAATATTTGCACAGCTCATCACGGCGGCGTGAAGGCTTGCTCAGCACAGCGCCCGGCAGGAATTTCAGTGGCTGCAGATGCTCCGTGGAGAGAGGCCGTGCTGCTGGGGAGGGATGGGGGGAACCGCTGAATCACCTGGATGCTGCCCTTGGGAATGTCCCCTTCAGGGGCCATCCTGAAGGTGCTGCTGTCCTCATCCCAGAGTGACGGGGGAAGGTGGCTGGGGACACTTCAGCACAGATGAAGTGCTCACCCTGCTCTGTGGAAATGAACGGCCACATCCTGAAAGCATCCGCAGGGACGTTGGTGACAATGAGAGGAATGTTGGTGACATTGAGAGGAATGTTGGTGACATTGAGAGAGATGCTGGTGATGATGACAGGGATGCTGGAGACATCGACAGAGAGTTGTCCATCGCTGCACACCAACCCTACACTGACATCAGTCCAGGACAGGTAAATCCCAATAGCCAGGCCCAAGGAACTGGTGCAGAAGTGATGGACTCGCCCCCAGGTCTGCCCCTGCCCTGAGCTGCCACAGCCAGGCTCTGTCATGATTTCAGAACTGCTGTCAAACCACTCCAGAGGGCTTTACCCTCCCCAGTCCCACCTTTCACTGCCCAAACAGTCTGCTTAAGCACCAGGAATTATTCCCATCCATCAGCTGGGAAGCAGGCCATAATCCCAAACACTCATAAGCAGTCTAAACTCCATCCAAATAAAAAAAAAAAGAAAAAAGATAAAAGAAAGATGTGCTGTCTTTCCACCCTGATCATTTAATCACCTCTTGAGTTATGGCTTAGGCAGCTAGAGATATTAAACATTAGAGAGAGCAGGTTTGGGAATTAGCAGCTTGAGATAAGCTGCTGCAATCACTCTGAGTGGGGAAAAGGTCAGGGAGTGGGGAGCACCCACTGCCCAGCCCAGGACTGGAAACGTTCCTTGGCCAACCTGAAAAGCTTGGATTAGCTTGTTGAGAGCCAACTATAAACCTTACTCCTGATTAGGACTTTTTCCTGCAGCATTCACCGAGCAGGCAGTGCTCGTTCCACATCTCACATCAGCAGAGCTCGCTGCAGTCCCCCAGAAAGGCACAGCCACAGAGATCAAAACCCTTAATTGTCAGAAAACGCTGCTGAACCAATGCACTGAAGGTGGGAAAAAAAGGGATTTGTTCTTCTGAAAGAGCGAATCTTCCCAGAATTCACATGGATTTTGAAAGCTCCTCACGCCGAACACCAGAAGCTGCTGCTCCAAGAGCTCTGGGAGAGCTGGTGCCTGACACCAATAGCTCACACCAACATTCCCACTGTCCCATCTCCCAGGAAATGCCTGGAGAATGGGGTTTTGTGGCTCAGATGTGACTGCTGGGGCATAAGGATGGGAAAACACTCACACAGAGTCA
Organism: Coloeus monedula; assembly: GCF_965178545.1. Taxonomy (NCBI): domain Eukaryota; kingdom Metazoa; phylum Chordata; class Aves; order Passeriformes; family Corvidae; genus Coloeus; species Coloeus monedula. The sequence goes on along the minus strand of NC_138801.1, from coordinate 3,771,323 downwards.
CCGGGGGAGCTCTCAGCTGACGACAGCCCTGGCTGGGAGCTGGAGCTGCCTCCTGCTCCCAGGGGCATTCAGCACCCCCTGGGAATGAGGATTTACAGGCCAGGGACCCTGCACAGAGGGACAGCAAGGCTCTGGTACCCTCTGATGGCCACGCAAAGGCAGCAGAAGTAGCAACTCTCCCTGTGACTCCTGCCGGTGGCTGCTTCAGCTCCCGGGATTTGCGGCTCTGGAGAATCACTGGAGAATCATCCTGATGGGAGGACATGGACTGAGTCACCTCTGCTGCCACCCAGCCCTGGGCTAACAGAAGCCCTGCATGCTCCAAAGCTTCTGTTTGCACCTTTTGGCTTCTGCTTCAGGCAGGCCCAAAGCCACACAGAGCCCTGCTGAGACACACTGAGCCACCAGCCTGCCCCAGCTGCGCCTTCAGCTGCCCTGCACAGCTGGGATACGTTCCTGGCTCATCCCAGGACCTCTGGCTCATCCCACTCTCTCATCCTGGCAGGAGAGTGCCCGAGAGGGAAAGTGTTGCTGTACCAGTACCCCTTCTTCACACAGGGAAGTTGGTCACGGCTCTGTTTTGAAGCCAGGTTGCCTGGAATCCATCAAATTCCAGCCCATTTCCAGACTAGGTGGCTTCCACTGGGTGAGCAGCGAGCTGGGAGCAGCTCCATGCTCCCACCACCCCCTACACCGGTGTTTGGGAAGGATGAGCCCCACGGCTGGCCCGGTGATCCCGCAGATGTCCCAGGAGGTGGAGGAGCCATCGATCAGGGCGGGAGGAAGGGCACGCTCGGTGCACATTGCTGGTAAGCAGTGAATCCAACAGCTCTGCATCTCCAAGGGCTGTGAACACGGCTCCGTGGGATGGGCAGATCCTCGGCAGATCAAAGCCTTTGCGAGCTGCACACCCTGCTTTGCTTTGCTTTGCTTTGCTTTGCTCAGGAGTCACAGATCCGGGCTGGGATCCAGGGAGCTCCTTTAAAATTGAATGCAGCCACCTGAGAGCTCCAGGGACACCCTCCACCCGGCCACCAATACATGGACCAGCGCCCCTCTGTCCCTGCCCACCCCTCCCAGCTGTGGGTGGGTGTCTGGCAATTGGTGACACTTCCAGCAGCATCACACTGTCCCCACCAGCGTCCCTGAGCTGTCCTGGCCTCTGGCTTTCCATGCAACCCGCTTATTCCTCCTCAGTCCCCCTCCTGTGCCCTGGGGACACAGACCTGGGTCTGTGCTTGCAGCTCCTGCTGCTGCTGTGGGACACCAGGGGACTCCCTGGGTGCTGCAGGCAGCCCTGTCTGGGATCTCCAAAGAGATATACGTTGCTGTTCTCAAAAAAAAAAAAAAAAAAATTTCAGGAAAAAGGGTTGGGAGTTTCCATAGCTACAGCTTTACATTGCTCTGGCGAAGGCTCCGGCTCAGGCCGTGCAGTGAGGCACAAGCAGAGTGTTTTTTCCCACTCCAGCCCTGCAAGGCAGCGTGGCGCATGAATAAAGAAGAGGAGAAGAGAGAGGGAGCTGGGGATTTTGGAAATAACGCATAAATGTTGAGGACTGGCTCAGGAGGTGGCCTCTGGCACAAGATGCCTGCCCTGCTGCTGGGGCAGGGTGTGAGCTGCCCTTGGGGTGCGAGGGAAGGAGCCCCTCATCACTCGGGGCGGGAGATGAACCTTCACGCTGCCTGACGTGGGCAGAAGCCAAAACCTGCTGCTTTTCAGTTCCTGCCTGCCTGGTGCTCGCAGGGCTGGACCTCAGGGACTCGGGGAGCTGCTGCAAGCAGGGAACGGGCAGAGGTTTGGGGCTCCGGGACAGGGGACTTGTCTGGCCGCCCATCCATGTCCTTTGTTCAGTGTAATGTCACCCCCTGAGGGCTGGTGTCAGCACTGTCACACGTGCATTTGCCAACTGATCACAGAATCACAGAATTCCAGACTGGTTCGGGTTGGAGGGACCTTAAAGTTCACCTCATTCCACCCCCTCCCCTGGGGGGAACACCTTTTTCTAGCCCAGGTTGCTCCAAGCCCCGTACAGCCTCACCTTGGACACTTCCAGGGATCATGAACAAGAGGCAGATGGGCTTCCTCATTGTTTGCACCCTGGAGTTTTTCTCCAGGCAGTAAAATCTCCTTATGTTATCCCCTTCAATAAGGATTTATCATTGCTGCATCAGGGAATTAATACTGACCGTCTGAGAGGGTAATTTTCAGATTCTCAGCAACTCACCATGAAGCAGTTCCAGTAAATTTTGCCTTTTTTTCCTCACCTTAATATTGTTACAGCTTTTCCTGGGAGATGAGAGAGGGAAAGATTCAACTCAGAGAAAAAAAAAAAAAACCAAAACAAAACAACAACCCCACAACAACCAAATCGTAAGAGAAAGAGCAGAAAAGATAAAGGAACTCACACAGCTCAGCTGAAAACCCTCATTAGGAGAATAAAGAACCAGAGAAAAACCTTCACACAAATTGCTCAGCTCAAGCCCACGTGGGGTGGGAACTGCTGGGATCAAATGTTTGAGGTATCGACCGTTCCCAGGGACAGCATCTTCCAAAAGCAGAACACGTGTGAGGGATCTTCTTGCTTCTCGTCAGCACCAGGACGACACCAGCCCTGCCTTTCAAATGACTCCTTGGTGCTGGGGAGGCCCGAGAGAGAGAGGCAGTGGCTCACGAGCCTCATCTGCCACCTCCTTGCTGTGCCCAGCAGCCAGAGAAACGCTGCCACAGGCACCAAAATGTGGGAAACTGAGGCAGGCGAGGTGAGAAGGGTGGATGTGATCAGAAGCTTCTGCTCAGTGCTGGCGCTTCCTGGGCAGGCTGCAGCTCCTCCCTTCCTTCCTTACACTGGCAGCACCTCAAAGCACCAGAAAATGCCAAGTGCCTTCTCTTGGAAAGCCAAGCCTCAGACCAGTGCTCTGAACCACCCCTGAGCTTTTCTGAGCTGCCCTGGGAGGGGTCAGGGCCCTGAACACCCAGGGATGATCCCACAGCAATGCCTCCATCCATCCTGGGAAGCAGGAGGAGGCTCACACAGCACCTCCCAATCCCAAGTGGATTTCAGCTTTGTTCCCTTGCACAGCAAGTTCACTTCACCTGAACACAGCTGCTGGAACTCCTTAGGAAGCAGGAATGTTCTGCTGGTAAATAACAGAGTTAATGTGCTGGACTGGGAGCCCAGAACCGAATTAGCAAAACTTTGCTGATTTTCTGGGCTGAACTGGGATGAACTGGGAGCCCAGAACCGAATTAGCAAAACCTTTACTGAACTGACGCTGATTTTCTGAGCTCTCCAGGCACCACTCCCTCCATGGAGGATTCATTGCCATCCTGCCTCAATGTAAACCGTACACAGAGCTGAAGTTTGAGTCTTACAAAACCCAGACCTGTAAAAATGTGAGCATCTTCCCTGCCCAGTGCCTGGGAGCATCCCTGGGCACAGAAGAGCCCCTCAAAATGTGCAATGGAGCTGTTCCCGCAGGAGATGCCCCTTCAGAATGTTCAACAGACCAGAAATCTCCTCTGGGAATCAGGAATACATTCACAGGTCTGGTTAAAAAACACCCTTCAACCTGGCTGCTACTGCTCTTGGGCTTGACATGGCAGAGAATGGAGCGTGTGGGAGCCCAGGAATTTCTGCTGGGAGCCCAGGATGCTTCAGTGCTGCTTCTGGCTGGTTTAGTTGGGATTACCATGGAATTGCTCAAGCCTGTGATATTCGAGGTGATGTTAACAGCCCAATCAAACAAAGCCCTTTTCATTTCAGGTCCTGGCAAACCTGTCTTAATATTTGGGAATCTTCTCTTTTCAAGCGAAACTCCAGCAGCAGAATGTGCCAGAGTTCGGCATCCCTGGAGCTGAGCAACTCTAATCCTCTGCAGGCAACAGTTCTGCCACAGCCCAGCAATCTTCACACTTTATATTTACTACCAATCAAGTCAGACAGTGTTTTAAAGACCAACCCTTTGCCTGCCAATTGGAACATTCAACAATATAGAGAATATTTATAAAGGTATCCAGAAAACAGGTTAAGATCAGTGTTGTTTTCTCAGAAACCGGTATCACTGTTCTGTGTTTTCTGTAACCTGTGTTGTTTTCTTTGAAAGTACAACATAAACAAAGATGTGATGCCAGAAACACAAGGGAAAAGAGGTGCAACTAAGAAAACTCCATTTTCTGTGGGCTGAATCTGCTCCCACGAGCTTCTGTGAGAATCAGGAATAACTCTTGAGAAAACAGCAAAGCTGAAGCGTTGCAAATCAGAAAAAAATCATCTGGAGCTGTCTAAGATTCATTGTGCTTGTCTTTATCTCAGGGGGCTGGGATGTCACATCCAGTGCTGGCCACAGGGGATCACAGAATCCCAGAATCCCAGACTGGTTTGAGTTGGAAAGGACCTTAAAGCCCATCTCAGTCCCACCCCCTGCTCTGAGCAGGGACACCTTCCACTATCCCAGGTTGCTCCAAGCCCTGTCCAACCTGGCCTTGGACACTGCCAGGGTTGGGGCAGCCACAGCTTCTCTGAGCAGCCTGGAGCCCACCAGGTCTCCCCTGCAAAGAGGAGACTCCTGAGAGCTCCTGCCCGAGCCCAGTGAGCTCAGTGATGCCAATGCTGCAGACCTGAGCTGCCCTTGGAATCACAGAAGGGTTTGGTGGGAAGGAACCTTTAAAGGTCACCAAGTCCAACGCCCCTCGAGGAGCACATTCCCTCCTCTGTGTGCACCTTAACTCTGTCACAGTCACTCAGAAAATGGCTTTGGTGACAGCTGGATGGGAGACATCACCTGGAGGGCTTTGAGAAACACCCTTCAAGCACTTCAATGCATTTGGATGTGGAAGGGGGCCTGGCTCTGCTCTCCTGGCAGTGGCAGCCACAGCTTCGTGCCCGTCACTGTTTGCACAAGGAAGAAGTCACACAGGAAGCCCAGGGGACAGCCTGAGTTCGAATTATTACCCCGGTTGCTCCTTTGTGTAACATAACAATAAACCCACTAATTTTTCCTAACAACAAACGCAAATCAGCGCTCGTTATCCGTCCCCTCCCAACTCCACTCCCACTCCCTCAGCAGAGCTATTTTTCCCCAGATCCCACTGCTAATCTTTCCAGAGCTTAGCTTCCCAGCAGGCAACACCAATCATACCGAGACACCTCCTTTCCCTTCCACAGGAGAGCCTGCATCCCTGCAAATCCCTGCTTGCACTTGCGGAGAAGATGGGGAGAGATCCCCAACAGCGAGGCCGTGCATCTCCTCAGCCACCCTCCTGCAGCTGGGACACCTCCACGCTGAGCCTCCTGGCTGTATTTCCTCCCCAGGAAACAGCTTGGATTGCCACAAAATGCCTCCTGTTTCCCCCTGTAACTCCGTTTTCCTCTCCTGTAACCCCTGTACGTTGTGTTAAGTAAAGAGTGGCATCGTGCACGCCGCTGTTCTGTGGATGCCAGGGTGGGAAAGCGGGAGGCAGGAGGAGCATCGCTGCCTGCAGGGATGATGCAGGAACTCAGAGAGCCTCCCTGCACACGCTGTCGCCTCGCTGAGAAGGCGGGCAGCAGGTAAAGGAGAGAGTTAATGGCTTGTCAAAGCTCAGGCAGGAAGATCCATGATGGATCTAAACCCAAATCCACACTGAGGGCGCAGGGAATGCAGATGCAAATGGCATGGCAAAGCCCGAGCAACACCCTCTGCCTAAATCGGGAAGCAGACGCGGGTTTCCAAAGAGGAGCTCTGTGTCGGGATTGCACTGTCCCTGCCGGGCAGCTCGGAAAATACCACAGCATTCCCAGGGAGAAAAACCCAAACACCCCAGAGGAGCGAAGGTGGAATATTTGGAAGAGAAATGAGCAAAGCTATCTCTAGGTAAGTTGTTTTTCTCGCAGGAAGCCGAGCCTGTGAGTGATGCTTTAGCAGAGCTGTGATTTTTGCAGCCGCTCCGGGGACTCGTCTGGCGCTTCCCTGTGAAATCCCCCTCGCTCCCGGCACGCTCCCGCAGCACCACAGCGAATTCCAGCCTCAATGGAGCCTCTGTATCATCTTTTACAACAAAGTCCGCGTCATCTCCCTGCTCTGATCGGTGACAGTCCGTGAATCTTTGAACCTCAAGGCATTTTGATCCCGTTCAGCTGAAGCGACCCGAGCCGGGGAGAGGCTGGGGAGACGAGGAATCCATCACAAGGCTGAGGTGATCCCCAGAAGGTTTCAAAGCAGCCACATCACCCAGCAATCTGGGGATTTCTCTCCCCCCGGCAGCCACTTTTCTGGCATTTATACTGAGGTATTTCCCCCTTTAATCCTAAACACTCCGTGAGCAAATAGAGGAGCTGGCTTTGCCTGGTGCCAGCTCTGTGGGGACAAGGCAGAGCTGCAAGAGGCCACTCGTGCCCATAGTGGTCCAGCCCTTTCTGGCAGCCCAGGAACAGGGGACAGCTCTGCACGTGAAAAAAATGAAACCACACAGAACTTTTCCTCCTGGTTTGCTAAGAGTCCCCTCCAGCAGAAGGGAAGGAAATCCCAGCTCTGTGGCCTCCTCACCACTCGCAACTCCCCCAGCGTAATGAGCTTATGAGCTTCTGCGGCTCAGAGCCTGTGATGAACTCGTACCTAGAGCAAAGCCACAGCTCAAAGCCAGACCTAAAGCTGGTGGGGCACAGGGCTCCATCCCCTGCTGAGCAAGATCATCTCCTTTATCCCCTCCCCAGGAGAGGCCAACCAGCTCAGCCTTGGAAGGACCTAAGCTGGACTTCAGTAGCAATTCAAAGGGAAAAGACGCTTTCTCACCAAAGCCTGTTTTTCAGGCAGTTTCCGATGGTTATCTCACCACCTGAGGATTTTGTGATTGAAGAGGACGGGGCTGTGGAGCAGGAGGGCAGGGCTGGAGCAGCAGTGGGTGAACAGAAGGGAAAAGGCAGGGATGGGCAGCAGGCTGGGTGTGTGGGGTCTGAGCAGCTCCAAAGGGCTCCCACCAGCTGTCCCCCAGCACTGAGGCCCTGCAGCACTGACACAGCCTCACAGCAGCACCTGATGGGCCAGAGGAGAGCTGGAGCCAGCGGGACAGGATGGTCCTGCTGCAGGCAGAGCCCTCTGGTTGACTCCAGGGTTCCACGGGCACCCCTGGAACTCACCCCCACTGCCCCTAGGAGCAAAACACTGGCGAAACAGGACGATGTGTGAACCCACGACATGACTTCCTCTCTGAGGGGCTGGAAATTATCAGTGAGCATTAATTCTGCCTGCCCTGGGGCCGAGGAGAGCAGCCAGCAGCGGCTCCTGCCAGGTGCAGATGTGTGAGCGACAGCAGAGCTGCAGCTCGCCCCTTCCTCCACATGAGCAGCATCCCTGGCACCGGGGCGAGGGCAGGGGAGGACGGCTGGCACTTGGCTCCTGCCAGGAATTCACCTGCCCTCCTTTTCCTTTTTTTTCTTAATAGAGGGGTTATTCACTGCTCTGGGACGTGCTGAATAGAGGCGTGGGCGCCGAGTGGCTCCTGCTGTGGCCTCGCTGAGCCCCGGAGCGTGGCAGCCCCCGCCAGCCCCCTCTCCCTGCAGAGCCGCCCACCCTCGGCTCAGGTGCTCAGAGGCGGCTGCTTTATCCATGCCTAATGACATTTCTTTTCCCCTCAGTGCCTCGGGGAGGGCTCTTTCTCTCGCCCTCCCTGCTGATGTGAATCCTGCTGCCCTATTATGCTGATCTGAGACCTTTCTTTCTTGTTGAACTGCTGGTGAGCTCCCCTGCATGCCCTGCCTGTGCCCCCCAGCCTGCTCTTCCTTCAGCCATTTCCCAGGTTTGATCCCACCGGCACTGAAGCAAAGAGCAAGCCCCTCATATTCTCAGGTTGGATCAGGTCCCTCACCTGGCTAGGACGGGCTGAGACTTGGTTTTTTGGTAACTTCCCTCTGAGACGTCCTTCAGAAAAGGTAATTACCAGAGAGCCATTAAAGCTTTCACCATCACACGGCCAGATAAGTCGCTGGGAGCCTTTTGAAATAACCTTTAAACAATAGATCCTGTCTTGTTTACTGAATGTTTCTGAACTCAACAATAATGCATCCAGATGTCACCCCTGCCTACCGTAGGCCTAACTATTTCTGGAAACACACCAAAGGCAAATTGCTTGGATAGTGTCAGATATTGTTGCAAAAAGAATATGACAAGTTTCCATCTCCTTGATAAAAGCTGTGGAGCACAGAGTTATTTCCCAGGGCAGCAGAGCTGCGTGTACCTTCGACTCAGCCCCGTGTAGGAGCTACACCCCTCCTTCCTTGTGGACAATGGCACGTGTTTTCCAGTTTCCAGCTCAGGAAAACATCAGTGTTGCTGTCCAGAGAAGCTCAGCACACTCCCTGCATCCACGCTGGGGGGGTCTGTGGCTGCAGGTGGCTTTTGTCCTGCAGAAGGGAGATGGCAGAGAAGCACTGGAGGTGGTGAGCAGGGGCTGAGCTGCCCTGGTGATGCCTCAGCTCGTCTTGTGGGAGTGGAGTGGAGTTGGGAGCAGAGTCAAACGTCAGCTCTGAGCCATCACAAGTGATTGTCCAACGAGCAGGAGAAAGCTCTGTCTGAGGTGGGAGGGTAACAACTCGCCAGCCCCTGGCTCATGTCCTGTCTCCACTGCTTGTCCTGCCAAGGGGAGCTCAAGCTGAGGGAGGTGCTGGACCCAACACTGTCCCTGCTGACCCTCAGCTCCAGAGAGAAATCTGTACTCTTGGACATGTAGGATGGGGTAAAATCATCATTGTTGTGATTCTGGCCTAAATCAAGTCCTGTCCTCCCTCAGTGCTGCCTCTGACCCCTCGAGAACCACATCTCCATGGAGCCTGGTCCTCCTGCTGCTGCCCTGAACTGCTGTTATGGGTCCCAGCTGTTATTAACCTTTCCAGGGACAAAGAGGTCCAGGGATATTTCAAAATGTTATTCTGACCTTTAATTTTGTTCCCCAACCTTTCCAGCTGCCCTCTGCCCAGGGCTGCTCTCGCAGGTTCCTGAGGTCCCAGTCCTGCCTGGGTTGGTCCTGGCTGTGAGCTGAATGTGGCTGAAAGGTCTGCAGAAGGTCAGAGTCCATCACCCAACCTGTCATCCCTCTGCCCATGTGCACTGCTGGGATAAAGGCTGTTTGCTCAGGCAAAGGGGGAACCGATCCCTCCATAAGAGATCACGAGGAGAAAAGGAGATAACGCACGATGACCTGGGAGAAAACGCAGATTAGACCGGGAATGAGCTGTAAGTTCAGCCCCACATCTCCAGCTCTGCTCCATCCCTTCCCTGCATCTCTTCAATGTCACAAGTTGCATCACCAGCCGTGCCTGCGGGAGCCCTGCCAGCATGCAGCACCTCTTCCCTGGCCATGTCCTTATCCATATCCATGACAACACGGCAGACAGGTACCAGAACAGGCCGAGTGAGAAGGGACCCAGCCATCCCTGTCTCTTACACCAGCACTGCGCAGCCCGAGGGAAAGAGCTGAGTCAGGCAAATCCCTTGGAGCTTGGCCAGCTGCAGAAGCCCTCCTTGCCCCACATGCTGGGCACTGAGAACACATCCTGACATCCCAAAGGTCAGTGCCATGGAGCCTTCAAGGCTGCGAGGATGCACGAAGCTCCCTGGGCTGCACATGAATGCCTGAGGGAATTGAGCACCTTTATCTCTTTGAATCTGGCACCCAGTAAAACTTCTAAAGATCCTAAAGGGGTGCTCAGAAATGGCTGGAGGGTCAGGGGTGTTCTTCAGCTTCTAGAAAGGTTTGGGTCAATAAACCACGGGCAGTGACTCTGTCCCTTACCCACTGCTGAACAGGTTTTCCTCAGAGAGCAAAGCCCCTGAGACCAAACCTTCAGGCCTGACTCTCATGTCACCTCCACGAGGGTTTAGGGACTGCCACAGATTCCATGGAGAAGGATCAGGAGATGTGACAGCCAGACCCACCCACCAGGCTCTGCTGGAAAACAGCGATGGCCACAGCCAGGACACAGCCAGGACACAGCCAGGTACCCCAGCACTGGTGATGTTCTGCCACTCGTGCCCAGGTAGGCACAGGTATTTCAGAGCTGCCTGTGTTTGTAATCTGTGCCCGCTGGCAACAAACCAGAGAGGAACAAATGCTCTTTCCTTCCTTCCTTCCCCTCAAATCCCCACATCCTTTCTGAACGAGAACCAATGTAGTGCAGTGATAAATCAACATCCGTGGCTTTGCAGGGGATTTTGTTGAAGTTCTTTATCTCTCCTGAGCACCAGCACCATTCCTTAAGAGGTCCTGTCATCGTTCTGCACAGAAATCCTGACACGCAGAGGAAGGAGGTTACACTTCTAATTACAGCTGCACAGTCTTTAAGGTGTTTAAAAATCTCTTTTCACCAACTGACAGCCCCTAATGCACCTTTCTGCTCGTTTCAGGCAAGAAGAAAATCAACCACAGAGACTGCAAACAACCTCCAGTTATTCACAAGCCATTGGCACGGGGCAGGAGCCTCGTTGAGTCTGCACGGGTGTGGGATAGTTCAGGCGCTCACTTCATGCACAATTCATGTCAACTACTTTCCCTCACAGCGCTATAATTTAGATGCTTCCTCAGCGAAGAGAAGATGTGATGACTAAAAAACCCATCCTACTGGGTACTTTTGCTCAAATGAAGTCACCCAGGAGCACCATCTGCACTCTGAAAATCGGGATACCCCGCCAGGTTCCCTAAAATGACAGCCATACATCATGACAGACCGAAGTGCAGAGTTTTCCCATCTAGGTTTTATGCTGATTTCGCTGCTCCTTTCAGGCTGGAAGACAATCTGTTGTACCTCAAAGTGCCGTCTTCTCTTACCTTTAATTTATTCTGCCAGAAAACTGTCTACCTTAATGAGTGTGAGCACACCCCCACTACCTCCCAAGTTTGGTGATGTGTTATGTCAAATATAAATAATCCTGTCTGAAAGCGGTCGATATGGGGAAATGAAAAGCCATCTTCCCTTGGGGGATTTCTCTCTTCCTCCCACAGCCGCCCCCCCCTCAAGCCCTCAGGCTACCTTTAATGTGCTGAACAACATCCGTGTGGCTCTGAGAGCACAGACCTTGATGGCTGCTGGATTCAGAGTGACAAAAACAACCCACAGGTGACTGTGCCATCACCTTCCTCGCGTTCCGCTCTGGATCCCTCTCCATCACCACTGCTTTGCTGAGCGTGAGCTAACGGGATGATGGTTTGCAGCCTAACCCAGCACTGGGGTGGCCCTACAAACTCACTGGGATGGAGAAGGGGATTCTGATGTCCTTTGGGGCCAGCACATGAGGTGGGAACAAACCCAGACACATGGCTCCAGGTGAGGTGTCCAGACAGTGAAGAGAGGCCAGTTCCAGTCCCACACTGAGTGTGCAGAGGTGTCCCTGGGGCAGAGAAGGACACGACCTGCACACCCAGGAAAGGCATGGGATGGGGGCAGCTTTCCCACTGCAACCCTGAGAGGTGCTTTCATGACATCCCTCATAGGCTTTGGAGCTGAAGGTGCTGTAGGATGAGGGAAAACCAAGCCCGGAGTACCCCAGTATTTCCCCTGCAGGTCTGAGGTGGCGGGACTTGCCCGGTCCCTCTGGGCAGGCTACGGGGGGAGCGGATGCCGTGCAGTTCTCCATGTCCCTATTCACGCTGTCTCCCCCTCCAAATCCCATCCCAGCCCCACTCCCGGCAGCCGGGGCTATCCTCTGCCTGCTGCCCTCCTTGCAGGCATCCCCCGGGGTGCGGGATTCGCTGCCGGTTCCCCCGGAGCAGCGATCCCAGGCAGTTTCGGATGCACCGGGAAGCGGGCGGCGGGGGCGGGAGCGAAGCAAACAGGGAAAAAACACCGCGAGAGACCCCAGCGCTGGGAAAGACGGGGAGAAGGGGCCCGGCAGAGCCGGGGGGGGGGGGGGGTCCCGCAGAGCCCCCCCGAGCCGGTGCCTCCTCCCGCTCCGCTTACCTTCAAACGGGGGAATGGGGCCGGCTCGCTCAGGTGAGGACCGCGTCTTCCGAAGTCTCCCGCTCGGAGAGCATCAATACCAAAATAAACGTGGTGGGTTTTTTTTGGTTTTTTTTTTTTTTTTAAAGAGAATTATTAAAAATAAAATAACGATCAAAAAATTAAAAATAAGCGGCAGGAACGAGGCTGAAGAGGCGGGCGGCAGCGGCGGGCGCGGAGCAGGCAGCCGGCAGCAGCCACCCCTGTCGGCACATGGCCGGGCCGGCGGCTCTGCGGGGGCCGCTCCCGCCTCCCCGCCCCGCTCCCAGCGCCGCCGGGGCCGCCAATGACGGGCCGGGAGCGGGGCCGAACCGAGCGGCGCCCCCCGGGCCCCGCACCGGCCCCGCACGGGCAGCGCCGCGCCCGCCGCCCCCCGCCCCGCACCCCGGGATGCGGCGCCACGGGAGGGATGCGGGTCTGGGCCCCCCCCTCCCGGCTCGGGATGCGGCCGCAGGGTCCCCGCCCCGGGATGCGGAGCTGCTCTGGGTATCCAGGAGGGGGAGAGCGGCGCTGGGAGATGGGTGACTCCGCACAGAGCTGGGTTATCCCCAAAGAGAGAGGGGTCATCCCGCTACGGAGCCGGATCACCGCCCTACAGAGCCGGGTCATCCCCTCTGTAGCACAACCATCTCCCTACAGAGCCGGGTCACCCCTTCTATAGCCCAACCATCTCCCTACAGAGCCGGGTCACCCCTTCTATAGCCCAACCATCTCCCTACAGAGCCGGGTCACCCCTTCTATAGCCCAACCACCGCCCTACAGAGCCAGGTCACCGCCTCTATACCCAGATCACCCCCCAACAGAGTAGGGTCACCTCTTCTATTGCCACATCACCCCCTTACAGAGCCGGGTCACCCACCACGGAGCCAGGGAATGCTGGTTTGGACAAGAGAGCTTCACCCCCAGTGCTGGTGCAGGAAGAGAACCCCCACCCCCAGTGCAGGGAGAAAGTCGAGGCAAACCCCACAGCACCCCCTGTTTGATCCCACACGGCCCCCAGGGCATTTTGCAGGTGCCATGAGTTTGTTCCCTGCTCTGTTTTTCAGGAGCTGTGCTGGGGCTTCAGCTGGCTGCGGTTTTACTAACAGAAGAGGGAATGCCTCTCCTCTTCCCAAATCCATTCCCGTTCCAGCACAACCTCAGCTCAGAGCCCTCGTGCACAGCTTTTCCCAGGTGGTGATTTTCACCTGCGCTGATTTACAAGATTTCCTTAAAGGTGGGGTAGTGGTGACCCCTCAGAGATGGAAAAAGCAAACTTTGGGACAAACCCTGAATCCTGGAGGAGCATTACCCCTCTGGCAGGTGGGCTACCTGCAGAAGCTCCACCACAGGACACGTGGAGGTTGTCCCCCAGCCCCAAACTGCTGTGACAGGGGAGCCCAGACTGCCCCAGCTCTCCCTGAGCTCTGCAGTCCCCGGGCTCCCTGCAGAGTTCCCCTGGGCACAGAGGATGCTCAGTGTGCCTCAGGAGGCTCTGCCAGCTCTGCCTCATCCCCTGCCACCATCCTTGGCTCTTGTCACCCAAGCTGTCAGACTCCTCGGGCAGCAGGGACTCTTCTGCAGGCCCCTGTCCATCTGGAAGTGTAACTTTGGTCCTGCAGCGTTCATTTCCCTGGCAGTGAAACTCATTCCCAAGAACTAACTTAATTTTTCTCATCAGCAGTTCCAGCCTACCGATACTTTCCTGTCCCTCTCAACTGATGAGAATAATCAGTGTTTTTATAGCACATCTGCTCTTTTTAAGATGGTATCGCTCGTAGCACTCCTTTAATCTATACAGAGGGAAACAGTTGCATTTAATTAATTGCTCCCCAAATAAACTGATCACCGCCAGCAATTCCAGCACACTTCACACGCAGTTCAAAAGCCTGTGCAGAGATCTGAAGGGAAAAGCACTCACTGTGATGACAAGAAATGAAGGTGAGAGGGAAAAACCATAGTTTATCTTTAGAGAGTCTACTTAAGACTATTATTATTTAATTATTATATCAAATGACTTAATAGGGAGCTGTCTGTGTTGTGGTTGCTGTTGAGTTTTTCTTCAAGGTTGCCTGAACCATGTGCAGAAGATATTGAAGGGCTTTGCTTTAAAAAATCCCAACCAATTTTAGCTTTTTATTGCTTGTCCAGGTCAAACGTCATCGTCTGGCAATTTGTCACCGTATCCTTGCTCAGAAATATGAACGATGGAGGTTCTCTGCTTGGCCCATTCATTTTGGTTTCAATGCCTGGCCTCTGGTACTGCAACAAACATCCTCCTTGCTGCCCAGGGAGATGTCAAAGCAATTCTCATGGAGCCGAGCCCAGGATAAGATGCAAGGAAAAACAATGTTATAACAAGGACTTAGCAAAGCTTGGGCTGCCTTGTGCGGGTGCAGAGCTTGTTTTTTGGACTTCAACATGAGGTTTGCTTACTCTAAGAGCAATTCTGGGAAGATCAGGATTCTGTGAAGGAGAAAAACGCTTTTATGATGTATTTCTGTATTGCAGTGGTGTGCAAGACCTCTGTGGTGAAAGCGGTCTGGCTGTGCCGGGGGCTGTACCAACACAGATTCCCCAGACTTTGCAACAGCAATTTTTACAGAAGGGAAGTGCTAATTAGCATCCACAGTTTGGGAGCTAGTTGATAGCCTCAAGACCTGGCAGCTGGCCAGCCACAACTTTCATCAACCCCAACATTTGGGAAGTGTCCTGTGCCTGCCAAGTCTGTGGGATAAACAGACCCAGCAGCAGCCAGGAGCCGGATCATCTGTAGGTTTTAAGTGCAGAGCTCAGGTTGTGCTCACCTGCTTCCCTCCTCCACCACCCCTGGGTTATTCCCAGTGTAAACCCTTCGGCGAGTTTGTGCACTCACAGTCTTGCAACCCCAAATTCCTGGTTTCATCCTTTCACTCAGAACTTGGGATCAAACTGCCCAGGAATATTCTATGACATTCCCACCACGCAGCATCCAGGGCCACTCTCTAGCGGGTTTTTTTGCCCCACCTTCAGCTTGTTCCATCCTCAAGGTTTCCCTTTGGTTTTCCTGATCCTGGAGGCGTCTTCCATGTGAGACTGATCCATGAGCACAACCCACAGCCAAACCTGGGCACTGCTGGGAGCAATGGGCTGCTGGAACACTGCCCAGCTCCCTGTGTGCATTCCCAGTGGAATACACTGGCCTGGGGGACACTGGTGATGTTTTCATCCTGAAAACTCCTCTGGCAGCTGCAGTTTGGTGAATGTGACACACAACAAGTGCGTGGCGCCCCCGGGATGCAATAAAATACACACCCACCTGGAATAGGGCAGCAAAAGGGCTCTTCTGTTGCTGAAGGATCCCACTGCAGGGCTTTGCTCCAAGAGGGAAACATGGAGTTAGGGCTCTCTAAACCAACTCCTGCACGTGGCAGACCCTGGGAGTGGGTTCAGTGACAACACAACCTTGGCATCGCCTGCCAAATACCCTCTTTTCCCATTCCTAAGGACAGAGCCTTTTCCTCTGCTTCTCTCTGGCATTTGTTTTTACCCTGAGCTCCCTGGCAGTGACAGGGCCCTGTGTGTGCAGCTTTGCTGGAGGGGGCTGCAGCAGGCTCAGCTCACAGTGCCAGCCACCCTCTGGTCCTGAAGGAAGGACCAGGTGCTTTTCTCTGCCTCTTCCCCATGATTATGGAGGTTCCTTCTCTTAGGTGGTCTCCAAGCTCACCCCAAATATTCTCTGCAGCAACCTGAAAAGTCTCCACTGCCTCGTCCTGTCTCTGCAGCACTTCAGTCACCTTCACTGGATTTAAATGCAGAATTTTATATTGCTGAGAACAGCAGCGATACCCAGACGAGCACAGAGGTTTGTGCTCATCCACAGCTGCCTTTCTCCACCTGCTTCAGCCACCCACGATGGCAGAACCACCTGGCTTTTAACACAGCCCCGACAACTGCCCCAAACTGGGACCCTGCTTGGTGTCCCCCTTGCAGCCACTGCCGTGGCTCTAGGCAGGAGCTGGAGTTGCCCTGGGGACACATCTGCCACTTGTTACTCTGAGAGGTTTCTGCCCTTGAACGTGACAACCTCAGGGTGCCAAAGGATGAGTCTGCTTAAGAGTTAACAAAGAAACAGCAAAGAGGAGCTGCTCCTTAAATCAGTGTTTTTAACCCAAACAGGTGAATTACGCAGTGCCCCACCCTGGCCCTGTTAAACATCCCCAGTCTGTGACCAGCTCCATATGCCAAGGCTCCTGGGGTGACATCAGCCTCAGAGCTGGGTCAGAGGTTTTCTGAGGGAACACATACTCCAGGCTGATCCACGGCAGGCCCTGCCTGGCACATCCCATCACATCTCCCCCATCAGCTCCTGCCTCTGCACTTGGCAGGACACACCAGACGTGCTGGAATGTCACCCTGTGCAGCCACTGCTCATGGAAGGGCTTGGTGAGGTTAAGGGTGCTCACCATGGATTCCCTCACATCCCTTTGAGCAGAGATGTGGATTTCGAGGGGCTGCTGGCACATAGGGGTGCAGGAGGTGCTGGGGGAATGAATAATCCTTCCATGAGTATCTGGGCGAGGTTGGGAAGAGGGCAGAGCCTTTTGTCACAGCCTTGGAAATTGGAAGGTCCCTGGAAACACCTTCCCCTTCAAGCTTCCTGAGCTTGTGAAGAGGTTTGTAGGGCAAACCCTCCCTGTGCAGAGGCCATGCTGAGTTTTCTGAAGGAAATCTCAGTTATCCACAATTTCTACTCTTAATTAGTCCTTCTCCCAAGCTGTCCATCACAAACCTCAAGCGGCAGGGCCTGCAGCCCCTGCCATCCAATGCTCCAGCCCTTTTGCTAAGGTGATGAAGCTGCATCCACAAACTCCTCAGGCTCTCTTGGCCCTGTGTCCTCTCCTGGATCTCCTCTCCACGCTGATCCAGCTTGCTATGGATTCCTCGGGAAGCAGCTCAGTGCCAGCAAGCGAGGGTTAGAGGAAGAGCAAGAAGAAAGGCTGGCACCACAGAACAGAGCCCCACACAGGAGGGCTCACCACCAACCCACCCCCCTGGAAATTCACATGCCAGGCAGCCCTGGAGCGATTCCACAGCAGGTTCCAGCTCTTTTTGCTGTTACTTCCAACCAAAGAATTCTCCCCTGCCATTCCAGAGGTGGGAGAGATTGCTTCAGGAAAATTAAGATGGGTCCTGAGAAATCAGGGATGGCAGGTAATGCAGGAAGGCAGTGCAGGGTGTCTGGTATCTGAAGAGGGAAGAACTGGATTTGGTGTGTTTCTAAGTGATAAAACAGATCTTTCCTTGTGGAATTTGGGATTCTCCATCACATGTCAGGTGATGAAGCATGGAAAGGTTTCAGCTTGGATTCTCAGGGAGATAGAGGGGACAGAAAATAAGTGGAGGGTTGGATGGATGGAGGGACGAAGGGATGGATGGAGGGATGGATGGATGGATGGATGGATGGATGGGTGGATGGATGGATGGATGGGTGGATGGATGGATGGATGGGTGGATGGAGGGATGGATGGATGGATGGATGGATGGATGGATGGATGGATGGATGGATGGGTGGATGGGTGGATGGATGGGTGGATGGATGGATGGATGGATGGGTGGATGGATGGATGGATGGGTGGATGGGTGGATGGATGGATGGATGGATGGATGGATGGATGGATGGATGGATGGATGGGTGGATGGGTGGATGGATGGGTGGGTGGATGGGTGGATGGATGGATGGGTGGATGGATGGATGGATGGATGGGTGGATGGGTGGATGGGTGGATGGGTGGATGGATGGATGGATGGATGGATGGATGGATGGATGGATGGATGGATGCTCATCCCATGGTGGAAGGCATTGGGAAGGCCAGGAGTGAGCTGAAACAGCCATGGGCTTGGAATGTCACCCACAGGCGAGCACGGAGGGTGGGAAAAGGAAGGCGCTGGTGGATACTGGGAGCTTGGGGCTGCACCTGCTGGGCGAAGAGTCATCTTCATGGGAGGACTGGAGCAAGCTCCCCATGCATCTCCTGCAGAGCAAGGCTGGAGCAGAGTTGATCCTGCCTGGAGCATCTTTTGCGGGGACACGTGAATCTGTGTTCCAAAGCGTGGAGATGGTTATTGCAAAGCCACTTTATTTCTGGTGTTGTTATTGGCAGGGGAGTGGGAGTGCAATACAATTTTAGCCACCCTGATGTCTCTGTGTCCCTTACATCCCACCTCCATTCCAGAGCAGCTTTTTCCTCACATTACATGATTCCTCTGACTGTACAAAAGGGACATTTTGCACCTGAAATGGCACAAAATGAGCTGGTCCTGAAGAGCAGGGTCAGGTGTGGGCAGTCCTGGCAGAGCTGATGGCTGTGTGTCCCCACCACCATCACCAGCCCTGGTCCCCACCAGCTGCAGGAAAAAGGATTTCCTTGCATATGGCAGGAGCAGGGGAGGACCAAGCTCTGTGTGAGGCTCAGCCAGGATGAACTTGCACATGGAGAAGGATGCCTGTCACAGCAGGAGCTGCAGGAGCAGGGCAGGAGCTGCCCAGCCAGCAGCACCTTTTTTGTTTAAAAACATTTAAAAACATCCCGCAGAAGATCAGGGCGAATCTCCAGAGCTCCTGAGTCAGAGACCACCCCTCGGATAAACTCTGCTTCCCAAAGCTCACACAAACCTCTCCCACCTCCCACTGGCACCATCCCCTGGATCGCACAACGCTCTATAAACACACCCAGAGAACGCTTTTGTGTCTTCCTGTCCTTTTCAGATATTTTGGGTATTTGTGGCAATCTCTCCTGTTTATATAACAAAGCCACAGCCCAGTGTTTGTGACACCATATCCATGGAAACCCTAATATAGCATGCACAGGCGAGGAGATCTCATTAGGTGGCTCAGCTGCGGCAGCACTGGGGAGGGAATTTCTCTGGGATGCTCTGCTGGGAAGGGGCCTGGCTGCCCACCCAGCCTGGAGCACCTGGCGGGGCAGTGCCACCTCCCAAAGAGCAAACAGTGCTTTCCTTTGGCTAATTTTGGCCTTTCTCCCGCAGTCCCATCACCGTGGCACAGCCCAGCCACCCACCTTTGGCTGTGGAGGAGATCTGGAGGTGCATGGCTGGAGCAGGAGGAGAGGCAGAAGAGCTGGAGCTTCTCAGTCAGGGCAGCCCAGTCCTCACCTTCAGTGCCAGAGCAGGAGCAGTGAGACTGTGCTGTAAAGAGCAGCTCAGGTCCAGTTCTGTCCCAGATTTGGCTCAGTGGGGAGGTCTGACTGCCCAGCTGCGGCTGGTTCCCCTTTGGATGTGATCCTCGTGGGGAATGAGGCAAAAGTTCTCTTCCACGGTGTAAGATAAAGAAAATCTGGTCCTGAGGAAGGGAAAACAGTTTGGGAGAAAGCAAGAAACTGGAACAAGCAGAGACTTGGCTTGGGGGATGTTACAGCATTCGGGCTGTAAGGCACAAACACAGCGCAAGGAGGAAGGAACGGCTCTTCCCACCCACCTCTGCTGGATCACAAGTCACCTCCAAGTGTCCTGTCCTGGCTGGCACGTGGCACATCTGTGAGTTAAAACAGCCCAGGCTGCTGTCACACGAGGAGGTTCCCAGCAAAACCACACAGCTCGCTGCGGCCCAGGGGACACAGGGATGCCAAAGCCACTTTAGAGAGGGCAGACACTCACCTGGGCCTCTGCTGGGCAATTGAAACTCAGCCTGGCAGCCCCAGTGCCCTCCCGGTGCACAGCAGAACCAGCGAGCAGCCTGCAGATCCCTTCTGATCTGTTATGGGGACAGGAGTGGGCAAAGCGATCCTTTGGGAAGGATGATGAACAATCCTTCCCGCCCTGGGGTGCAGCAGAACAGCTCCTGGGGGTCATGGGGCTGCTCCACGGCTCTGATTTGTAGGGTTAGGGGTGGATCTGGCCGGAGAAATCGCACACATTGATCAGGGCAGGGGTCACCCATCCGTGTGCGCGTCCCCCCTGTGTGCCAGCCCCCCTTTCCCCCTTCTCACACCCTGCCGGCTCCAGCCTGAGTCAGCCACTGCCAAACCTCATCAGCACCGAGGCAAATTCGATCCTGGGGCTGGATAGGGCTGTGGATAGCAGAGCCCCCGGGGCATGGAGAGCTGCACCGGCCGCGGCAGCAGACAGAAAGCTTCCCTCCCTTCCCTTCCCTTCCCCTCCCCTCCCCTCGCTGCCCTTGCCCAAATTGAATTTCCATTTCTGTTAGCGAGGCAATGGATTATCGCTCGGAGGGGTGCTGCCTGCTTCAGCCCCTAATTTGGCGCATCAATTGTGTTTAAACTGCTTACCTGTAAGTCAGCTTTTGTTCCAGGCGGGCAGCCCTCGCTCCCGCCGACGGAGGCGGCTGCTCCCCGCTCCCTGCCACCCATGTCAGGCACTGCTGCTGCGGGGGCTCTGGAAGCCACCGCTTATCCCCAGCTTTGCATCCAGGGTCACGAGTGGCAGCGAAAGGGGAGTCGCCGGGAGGGTTTGGATGTGCGGCTCTGCAGAGATGGGGTCAGCAGCACCCGCTGGGGGATGAACGCTGCTGCCGGGGCCCAGCCAGCCCAAGCCAGCCCTGCCCTGGGGCTCACAGCCCGCTCCAGGTATTCCAGGGGCATCTTTTCTGCTGGGGGAGAGGGACATGGGGTGTGCGGGAGCACCCGAGTCCCATCTCCAGCACGGGCTGCTCCGTGTTGGCACCAGCCGGCGTTCCCTTCCCCAGGAGCTCCCACACGGGCACAAAGTGGCTGCTCTGCCTTCGAGGAAAGGGGCAGGACCCACGGCTCCCGCCCCACTGCTGCTACCGAATGGTCCGAGTTTCCGAGTCAGGAAACTCTGGCGTTTCTGCATCTCCTTGAAGTCTTAAAATAAACACCCCGAGCACTGAGTGGAAAGCTGGATCCTCGCTCCTTGCCTGGATTTATGAGCCACGACTCGGGAGAAACTGAAGGGGGGGGGGTGGCGAGAGATGTACATAATTTTTTTCCTCTCTTCAAATAAATTCTCACCGCTTATCTGCAAAGTTCAGCTGTTTTCAAGCTGACCTGCCAGTGTTCTGCTGTTCCACTGCAAATTCCTCCTGTGCAGGAGAGCTCAGGAGCTGCACTTGCACACGCCAGCAACCTGGGGTTTCATCTCTGATAGAGGGAGACAGAACTCGTTAGCTGAGGACCCCCTCCTGCCCCCGGTGAGGATCACTTTGCCTTCCTGCCGTGCTTGGCAGCTCAGCTTCTTCTCTTTACAACGAGGAAACGAAGCCAAGAGAGGAGGACAAGTGGGTGAATCTGCTTGGAGGAGATCAGGGATGGGGAAGGACAAAAATCTGTTCTATGGGGCTTTTGTAAGGCAGCCAGGCTTCTGTAACGCTTGAGCACCAGGGCTGGGGGATGAGGGACATCCATCTGATGCCTTCAGTGCTTCCAGGAACGAGCCCAGGAGCCTCAGGAAAAGGGGAAAATGCTGCATCCTCCTTCAGGAAGGTGAACAGAGGCGTGGATGGGGTGAGGTGCAGGTCCAGCTCCTCGGGCAGAGCCCAGGAACAGCTCCAGTGAACACAACCCCAAAGATGCCATGGTGGCAGCATTCCCAGGCAGCTCCAGTGACCTCCTGCCATCCATCCAGTGCTTTTAAGGCTTTTAAGGCTGACACCAGCAGCAGTGGCAGGGCTGGTGTGGGACCGGGCTGTGCACTGGAGTCACTGGGGGCAGGGATGGGGCTGAGGGATGCTCATCTGGGAGAGCTCAGCTCTCCATCCCTCCCTCTGCCTTGGCCTTTTGTCTGGCGGAGCTGAATGAGAGACCTGCGAGCAGCAGGTCACCCGACAAGGAGAGACGGCCGGGATCAATTGACGCATTCCTGAGTGATGGTTGTGTCTTAGGACAGTAAAACCTCCTCGGGTTTAACGTCGAGATGCACACATTGATGATTCATTAGAACGCCGAGCTGAATCCGTTTCCTCTCATTACACAGGGCTGGGAAAGGCGGATCTGCCCCTGTGACATTGCTGCAAGGACCAGGAGTGAAACCCAAGCCCCGGAGGGGACCGGAGGGGACCCCGCACGGGGAGGGATCCGAGAGCACGGCCCGGCACGTGAGGTGGCATTAATAAAACAACGCCACCGACTCGGAGACCAAAGCCAGGCGGTGTGTGTGTGCATCAAAGAGCCCCAGGCAGTTCGTTGTAATTCCAATTAACGTGGGAGAGTTAATAACCGAAAGAGAATCCATCAGACTTTAAACAAACGGGAAGGGGGAGGGACAGGGACTAAAGGTGTCTTTAAACCGGAGCCAAAGTCTCTGCTGCTACAAGAGCAAAGAAATAACAAATATTGAACACATCCAGAGGTCTGGGCAGGTGGGAGCTTCAGTGGATGTAAAGTGGTGTGGGAGAGGAGCTGGGCTTTGCTGGGTTTGAAAGCACCAGAATTAAATCCCACAAAGGCCAGAAAGGAGAGGAGAGAGGAGAGGAGACATCTCTTCTCTTGCTGTTTGGGGGAAATCAGCATTTCCTCTGGCACTGAGCTTTGCAGGGAAAATATTTCAAACCCCATCAATGTTATTGAATGCCTGGGAGCTCAGACAAGGCTCGGGGTCCTTTGGTCTCGCTGTCTGGCCACCTTTGGGGTGATCCCAGGCTGGGTTATAGGGACAGCCAGGCCAAAGGCACCACGAGCAGAGCATGTCCACGAGGGCTCAGCCAGAGCAGCCTGTGAGCAAACAGCCCTTCCCAGCCACTAAGGAAGATTTAAGAGCGAATCACATCAGCCCAGTCAAATCCAATTGCTATTGATAATGTCCATGTGCAATTAGAGCCAATTAAGGGGAGACAGCAAATGACAAGTGTTTGGCCAGGAGCTGACGGGGGTCAATACACCAGCCCAATTTCCCAACAACTAAATGCAATTAAAGAGTATCACTCACCCGGCTTGCCCAGAAGGGCCAGCACATAAATGGGCACGGCCAGGCGCCGGGTGCTGTCCTGGCAGGATGCAGAGCTCCAGGAGCAAGTCCTGCTCCTGCCCCAGCCTCAAGCTGCGGGAGGTGGCATCCATGTACTTCACCATGGTGGCGGCGTTCCTGGTCATCCTGGTGGTGGCTCTGCAGGGCTCGGCGCCCCGCGAGAGTGATTTCCCCTACAAGGTGCCTCTGGATCCCCAGGGGCTGCTGGAGCTCTCTTGGAATGTCAGCTATCCCGAGCAAGCCGTGCATTTCCAGCTCCTCATCAGGGAGCTGCAGTTCGGGATCCTCTTCGGGATGTCGGACAGGGGCGAGTTTGAGAACGCCGACCTGGCTGTGCTCTGGAGCGATGGGCACAACTCCTACTTTGGGGTGAGTCACTTGTGTGCTTGCATGGAGGCTTTTGGGGTTCCCCCCCTGCGGGTGAACCTGGCTCGTGGTTTGGTAGAGTGGGGTACAGGGCATGGCACACGCTGGACCAGCCCCACTGCTCTGGGTCCAGCAGGTCTTGGGAGTTTCTACCCCAGAGGAACCCACAGATGAGGTGGTTTGACACAGGGATTAACCCAAAAGAGAAAAGAATGAACACAGCAGCACATCAGCAAGGCTGAGGGACCCCAGAGCT
Organism: Coloeus monedula; assembly: GCF_965178545.1. Classification (NCBI taxonomy): domain Eukaryota; kingdom Metazoa; phylum Chordata; class Aves; order Passeriformes; family Corvidae; genus Coloeus; species Coloeus monedula. The sequence goes on along the minus strand of NC_138801.1, from coordinate 3,747,815 downwards.
GGATGTGTCTGCTGTGTTTAGCTGCAAAGACACACACAGAGGGTGCATCAACACCCTGCTTCACTCAGCCACATTAAAAATTAACCACAGCTCCCATTAATGGCTCCGAGACAGGGCAAAAGTCACCAGGCAGAGAGGCTGCTCCTGCCAGTAGGAAGCACCCGGCTGAGTTGCATCCACAGGGATCAGTGGGATAACAGGGCAGCCTGGGATGCTGTCAGAAAGTAAAGGTGCAAATGTATTTGGGTGAGATGTAAATGGGAGTGGGGGGAAAACTCATTTCCAGTTGTGTTGCTTGCTATTGCTGCTGCTGCAAACTCCATCCTTCCTGCCACTGGCTGGCTGTTGGGTTCCTCTTTGGGTTGTTTTCCCACCCCTGGGCTCTCCAGCCCTATCCCCAGCCCACCACGTTGGCCTGATTGTGCCTGTGCCTGGCTGAAGAAAGCAATTCCCATTTTTCCCCGTGTGAGGCTTTCCAGTAAGTTAAATTTTACCTCTCTGCTTACTTCAAATTAGCCATAAAACACATTCCTTTGCAATCAGCCGCAATGTGATCCGCAGTGTAACGAAAGCATGAAAAGAGGGGTTTATTATCTGCGCTGTTTTCCTGCTAATTACCAGCCTTTCAGGGTCCGTGGTGGCCCGAATACTCCAGGATTTCACAGCACCCTGTTAAGAAAACATAAAGGATCATTTCTAATCTGCCTTCGTGTGCTCGCCCAAAGACAAACAGCCCTGAATGAAACACCCGGCAGCGCTCGGGTTTTCTCTTTCACTGAACAGCATCCTGCAAGGAGATCTCAATAAATCTTTCCAGCCCTGGTTTTCTCCCTCCCAGCAGCTTTTCTTCTGGATAAGCGTGTCAGCTGTTAAAAAGATCCAAATTCGCTCAGCCCCCCCATGTACTACGAGATTAACTTGCGCTCCATATTCCTACGAAAACAAATGTCATGCGAGCTCCACGGAGCTGATTTCCCTCTCCCCCTCTAAGGACAATATGTTCTGGAAATATGACTCTATAGTTCTGGCTGAAATGATGCCAAGTTGCTTTATCCTCTATCTTCTGGCTTTTCCTCTCAAGATAAGAGAACCAGTGCCACTTGTGTACGTACAGCCAGCTACTTCCTGGGTACCTTTTCTGAGTAAACAAGAGAGACCCACAGGAGAAACAAAAGATCAAAGAAACAACCCTGTTCAAATCCAAATTATCACAGGATTTTATGCTCCAAACCTTCAAATCCTGAGGCAGAGGAATAACCTACTGCTTTGCTTCTTGGGGTGGCTTTGTCACCATCCTCTACAATGAGTGGTGCTGGGCTGCCAGAACAATCTGCCCACAAAAAATTAAGGATTTTGCAGAGGGGCTGCAATTTCTAGGGCTGACATTACATCCCAGCAAGGGTCTGATCTTAAATTGTGGGAGGCTGGTTTATGCCAAGGGTTTTGGAGAGCCCATCACCCCCGTCCACAGGGTCCCCCCGAGACAAACACACCCAAAATGCAGCACAGACTGATGCAACACCTTCATGTGTCCTGGGGGGCTTTCCTCCCTCCCTTCCCGACCTTTCCCCCCTCACATCACACCTTGTAAAGGTCTTTCTGCAGACCCTGACTGCTGGGTCAGGTATTTCACAGGTCTGCCTGAGCACCAGGGATCCTGTGGCAGAGGCCATTCCAGCATGGATCTGCCCAGGGAATGCATGGAGCAACCAAAGCACAGGCTTCCTCCAGCTCTGGGATGCTGAGGGTGGACAGGAGGAGAACCTGTGGTACCTCTGGAGGTACCTCCTGGCTGAGCAGGCTGCTCTTTTCTCTCACAGGATGCCTGGAGCGATGCCAAGGGGCAGCTCCACATGGATTCCCAGCAGGACTACCAGCTCCTCGGGGCTCGCAGGGCTCCTGAGGGGCTCTACCTCCTCTTCAGAAGAGCCTTCAGCACCTGTGACCCCAAGGACTACCTGATAGAGGTATGGCATTGCCCTCACCCCGCCATGGCACCTCCCAGCCCCATCCCAGCCCTGGGGCACGGCTCCAAACCCATCCCGCAGGGTTGTGCCTGGCTGTGGGCACAGCATCAGGTGTTGGTGCTGTGTGAGGCAGAGAGGAAGTGAGCTGCAGATGTCAGCCCTGGGCCATGAGTAATGTTTGGCACCATCTATTCACAACCCGTCCGAAAGCTCTCTGAAGTGTAGCTTTTAGCTCGTTTGCATCACTGAACATGCGTTGGGTCTATATAAATCCCTCCTGCATCACTCTGCTCAGCAGTCTGGAGCCAGCTGTTGGGAGTGTTACGAAGAGGGGTTGATGTATCAACAGGAGGCAGAGAGGAGGGTTGTGACAGGAGCTGGGACAAAGGGACAGCAAACAGAGGTGCTGCTCCCTGCTCCTGCGTGGCTCAGTGACATCACCCTGGCTCTGCATCCACCTCTCCCCTGCAAGCTGGGATTTGGGGGAAACTTTCCCAGTGGGGGATGTCAAACAGCTCAGGGTCTCAGCCACAGGCCCTGGCTGCAGGCAGGAATCTGTGCGAGGCTCATCTCACATGAAAGCCTTTGTGGGCAGGATATTTTAGAGCCAATGTGGGCACAGAGTGTCCTCGAGTTTTTGCTGCTGGTGTTCAAAAGCTTGTCTTGTGGTGAGAAGTGTCTGCTGTCTGCCAAAACACTGAGAGCCCTGGAGGGAAAAATCTCTGTGTGCGAACCAGGAAAACACTCGCTGGTCTTTATTCTCTGATCCTTTAGGAAGAGATTATTCTCTTTTTCCTTTCTCTCTTATCTCCTGTCCAGAGCTCTCTGCGTTCTTGTTGGCAGTAGACATTTTCAGCAGAGCTTCTTGTGGAACTTTTCCCCTGAAAAGAACCTGGGAGAAAAGGGAGGATTTTCAGGGAGAAGTTTTGTTTCTGCCGTGGCTCCCCAGGCCATTGCTGGGCTGCAGGGTGGGATGAGCTGATGGGTTTGTCCCAGCCTGGAGCTCCTGAGGGGCTCTGAAGGAGCAGAGAGGATGTGTTACCCTTATGGGATTGATACTACCTGGGGAAAACTTTTCACACTTTCCCACCTGGTAGGGAACCCTCAGTGACCACATCAGCAGGAGAAATACCCTGGAATCCCCAGTTTTCCTGAGACAGCACAGCAAAGTGAGCTTCTGGGGCAGTCAGGGTGGGGACACAACACCCATTTCTGGGTTCATGTCCCCAGTGGTCCATGCAGCTCCTGAAAACCACCTGACATATTCTGCTCTCACTTCAGGATGGCACCGTGCACCTGATCTACGGGATCCTGGAGGAGCCAGTGCACTCCCTGCAAGCCATCAACATCTCTGCCCTCCACGGGGGGCTGCAGAGGGTGCAGCTGCTCAAGCCCAACGTCAGCATCCCTGAGCTGCCCAGCGACATGAAGACCATGGAGATAACGGCCCCAAATGTCGTCATTCCCAGCCAGGAGACGACCTACTGGTGTTACATGGCAGAGCTCCCAGCAGGCTTCCCCAAACACCACATTATCATGGTAAGAGGAGAAGGGGGCAGGGCAGTAATTGTGCTCACATCCTGCAAATGCCATGTCACGGGGAGGCTTTCAGACCCAGACAACTTTCCAAACAACATCTTCCAGGCCCACCCTAGCAGTCAGTAGCATCCTCATGTCTCCCAGAGTGTCTCAGCAGGAGTGGCCAGGAGGTCTCTTCCCAGCTGGCACATCCAGCAGGTTCCAGGGCAGGCTCAGAGCTGACTCCCTGCGGAAGGGACGGACCCACAGCAGGATTTTGGCACACAGAGAGCCATGAGGAGCATACAAACATGTGAAACAAAGGAGCAGGGCTGGTGAGAGCAGGGCAGAGTGAGCCAGGATGGGAACTGGCTCCTAAAAGATGAGGCAATGACTGAAAAAAAGAGAGTTACAGACATAAATGCAACTTGTGGGCATTACCCAGACGTGTTGCTTGGGCCACCTCCTGAAAGCAGAGGCAGAAACCTGCTGGTAACCCCGAGGAAAGGAGGAGCTGCTGGGAGAGCACCCAGCAGGTGTGGGGGTGGCTCAGGAGGTGACCTGGCACATCCAGAGTCAAACCCACGCCGCGGGGAGAAGGAAAACCTCCAGACACTGGAGCTGCAGCGAGCGCTCAGTGGTTTCGAGGGGAGAGACGGCGCTGCAAAGGAAGGCTCAGAAGGAGGATTTTCTCTCTAACAGATGGTGTGAAGTGAATCATCTGTGTGTGAGCACAAAGTGTGTAACTCCTGATACCTTCCTGCTGCTGCAGATCACTTCTACAGCTGGCACTTTTAGCCAGAGCTGTTCCTCAGGCTTGAGTCACTCTCTCTACCCCAAATTCCCCTCCCCGTGCCCCAAGGAGCTGTTGGATAGAAACAAAACCCCAAGAGCTGCAGGCAGAGCTACAACAACAACACTGTCAGGACTCTCTTAGGGAAAAGCAACATCCCCAGGGCCACCTCAGCCCTTCAAAACTGGTAAAGGACTCAATCATCACGAAACAGACCAAGATCTTCTGCTGATCCCCATCTGTTGCTGGGGAAAGGATGAGCTGGTTCTCTGTGGGTTCTGGTGGGCTCTGGGTTGGTCCCTAAGCCAGCCAAGAAACTAAATGTTTCCACAACTGACCTAATGCTCCTTGGGCACTAATAACATGTGGGTTCCCCTTTGGAGCACCCAGATGCCTAACTCTGGCACAACCTCTTCTTGGGAGCCAAAATATGAGCTGAAAGCTCTTGGCCCTTGGTGCCTCACGCCCAGAGCAACCTTCGCTCCCCATCCTGCGGCAGAAGCCGGTGCCAGGTCACAGACATTCCTGCCCTGGCTCTTCGCGGAGCCTGCAGGCCCCAGGGATGGGCTCTCAGAGTGTCCTCTCCTTCTGGGACCTGCTTTGCAGTACGAGCCAGTGGTCACGGCGGGCAACGAGGCTCTTGTCCACCACATGGAGGTTTTCCAGTGTGCGGCCGAGTTCGACAGCTTCCCCCACTACAACGGGCCCTGCGATTCCAAGATGAAGCCAGACCGGCTCAACTACTGCAGGCACGTGCTGGCAGCCTGGGCCATGGGGGCACAGGTGGGTGTGACAAGGGACACGTCCCCCTGGGTAACAACTGCCCTTCCCAATCCCATTGCCCTGCAGGGGCTGCCCTCACCCTGTTCTCTGCTGGGGTTTGGCTTCAGCCCCGTCTGACCTTCCCAGCCCCGTCTGACCTTCCCAGCCCCTCCCAGGTGTCTCTGATTTCCCAGCTCACCCCAGCCCTCCTCCTCATTGGTGCCATAAATCAGTGGGGTGGGACACTGGAACAGCTGCCCAGGGAATGGGCATGGCCCCAAGCCTGAGAGAGCTCAAGGAAGCTTTGGAAAATGCTCTCAGGCACTTGTGGGATTCCTGGGGCTGTCCTGTGCAGCCAGGAGTTGGACTTCAAGGATCCTTGTGGGTCCCTCGTAACTCAGGGTATTCTGTGCTTCTGTGACGGTACTCAGCTGTTGTGCCACTGCCTCTGGAACGAGAGGAGCTTTTGGAAGCAAGAGCAGCTCTCCAAGCACAACCAAGGGCCCAAGTCATGTCCCTCAGCCCATGGTGTGGGGCAGGATTATCCCCACACATTCCCTTGGGCTTTTCGGCCTTGTTCCCAGGAAACCACCCTGCTGCTTCCCTAACACCCTCCCTTCTGCTTCCAGGCTTTCTACTACCCTGAAGAAGCAGGTCTTGCCTTTGGTGGCCCAGGCTCCTCCAGATATTTACGCCTGGAGATCCATTACCACAATCCCCTGGTGTTCAAAGGTGAGGGGCTGGGTGGTGCTGCCCACTGCCTTCCCTGTTAGACCATGGCAGGAGAGCTGGGAGAATTACAGGGAAGGACTGACGCCTTCTGAGGAGCCCTCTGGCCTAAATCGTGGCCCTGTCTTCAACTTTGTGGAGAGCTGACGGTCCAGATCTGTCCCTGCAGGAAGAATACATTGAATTGCCACCTTTTCTGGTCTCAGCAAAGTCATCCTCACTGAAGGCTGACAAGTGCGTGCCCAGAGGTGGGGAAGGATGCTTGGGAAAGGAGCCTGCAGGCAGAAAACTGCCCCTGCAGAGTTCCTGCAGGGATGTGATCCAGGGTAACACCAGCATTGAGCTGGGCTGTCTCAGGGGTCCCCCCAGGTTCCACACAAGGTGGTGGGGCTGGCTCTGAGCTCAGAGCAAGAGTGACAGCGGTGCCAAGGCACCAGAGAGACCAGGCTGGCTGAGGAGGGGGGGATGTGGATGTTGTTTTCCTGTTCTCCCGCTTCGATAACATTGTCAGGAGACACATTGGAAAAAAAAGAAGGATTCCAAACAACCCAGTTTCTTCATTACCATAAAAACAAGCAGCTTCTTGACTACCCAAGTATATTTTTAGGAGGCCAGAGCATATGTACTGTGGATCAGTCATAGCATATTCGGCAACTCGAGAAGAAACACGGCTATAAATACGGAGTTCACGTCTTCCATCATTTAGCTGCTTTTTTCTGTTAACCAATAGTGTCTCCCCCGTTATTCTTATCCCTGGGTGGGCTCCAGCCTGGAGACAGGGAGTCCAGAGCTGGCCTGAACCCCTCCTGATCTACTGACCCTGCTCTTTCCCTTTGCCTGCATGGCCTTTTGGGATTTTGGGATGTGCCTGTTAAAGAAGCTGCAATGAGTCTCATCCCTGAGGGAGTTCTCCAAAGCACCCCATGCTCTGTCCTGCTGCTTTGGCCTCCCCAAAGGCACCCCTTACCTCACTCTCTTGGGACGATTCAGCCTCAGGTCAGTGCCCTCGCCAGGGAACCATCTGGGGCCACTCATGAAGACTCGCACGAAAATCTGTAGGATTTAAAACAATTTCAAGCAGATGAAGGACGCTGTGAGCGAGAGGCTCCCCACAGCAGCACAGCATTGTTTTTCACCTGTCTGTGTTTTTCACCTTTCACCTTGTCCCTGCAGTGACCTGTCCTTGTCCTCTGGTCCCCCAGGTCGCCGTGACTCCTCGGGGATCCGGCTGTACTACACGGCCACCCTGCGTCCCTACGACGCCGGAATCATGGAGCTGGGCTTGGTGTACACGCCAGTGATGGCCATTCCCCCTGGAGAGGATAACTTCATCCTCACAGGGTACTGCACTGATAAATGCACCCAGCTGGTGAGTGCCATCCCCTCCAACCCAGCTGCACCTCAGAGCAGAAAGGTTGCCCATGGTTTTTCCCAAGTCCCAGGCAGCACTAATCTCCGGGCTCCCAATTCCAAGTTTTAAACTCACCGTGAGGTAGTGCTGAAAAGAAAAATCTGCTGTGTACAATAAACACAGAGCAGCTGGTTGGGATGCGCTGAATCCCCCTGGAAGCAGCTCTCCTGGGGAGCCATCTGCTCCAGCTCCCTGGGGTACCATTCCCATAAAACTCACTGCTGAGCTGGCCGTGTCCCAGTGGTGCTTTCCCTCCCAGGGATGGCAAAATTGGCTCCTGCTTCCAGGGAGCTTGCCAAGGACTCTCTTGAAGATGGTTCCAAAGGGCCCACCTTGCTCTCTCAGGGAAGTTTTGGTGTGTGTTTTTGTAGGGCCTACCCACAAGGAATCATTTGTGCCACCACTAACGAGGGCAGGGAAGGAATCAGGATCTGGCTCAGCTGCTCCTGCTGCCCTGGAGCATTGGTTTGGCAGCAATGAGGGTCTGTCCCATGGCAAGGAGCTCACTGAGATGCTTTTCCAGGGGTACAGTGATCCCCTAAACCCCGTGTGAGAGCCAGAACAGGGACAGCGAGTTCCCAGCACACAGCAAGGGGATGTGAGGGAGGGGAGAAGGACAGGGCTGGGCACGGGGGCTTGAGCTGTCCTTCCTTCCCCCAGGCTCTGCCCGCTGCTGGCATCCGCATCTTCGCCTCCCAGCTCCACACGCACCTGGCAGGGAGGAAAGTGGTGACGGTGCTGTCCCGGAACGGGAGGGAGCGGCAGGTTGTGAACGCTGACAGGCACTACAGCCCTCACTTCCAGGTACAGGGGGCTGCAGGGGAACTGGGGGCCTGGCTGGATGCCACAGCATTGCTCTGATGTGTCCCCGTCCCTCCCCTCCCAGGAGATCCGCATGCTGAAGGAGGTGGTCGCAGTTTTCCCGGTGAGTTGCTCCAAAAACCGTTCTCAAACAGCACATCCTGATCCCATGGCCCTGAGTCCCCTGCCTCCTTCCATCACCCTATCCCATCTGGGGACTCCCAGGAGGGCTGCAGGAGTGAGGGTCCCTGGGTCATATCTGCCATCTCCACGCAGATTCTTTGGGGACACCGGGCCCCCTCTCATATGGCACAGAATTGCTGTGTGGGCAGCCAGGACCTAAATTAAGCTCCTAATTCAGCTGGGCTTCGTCTGGCAGAGGGAGGCTCCTCAGGGGGTGAGGCTGAACCATGGTGGTGCCCCTTCTCCTTGCTTGATGGAAGGAGAGGAAGAGATTCAGCATCAGAGTGGGAGTGGGTGGGAAAACAGGGATGGTGCCCCAGGGCTCTTCAGATGGGGAAGGACCTGGCTGCAAAGCTGAAGGCACCTCCTGGAGCTGCCGTGCCCCACGAGGCTGCTCAAAACACTCAGCACCCACTGGAACCATGCCCAGGGCTGTGCCCTGGGGTGTCCCCGTGGTCCCCAGCAGCGACTGTGGCAGGGAGGCTGTTGTGCCATCAAGTCAGCTCCAGATCTGGCACTTCAAACTGTTGCTAAGTGCAATTTTTAAGGTGTTTCCAACCCTGCAGAAATTCTTAAAAAGCGAGGAAAGCAGGAAACACCATCCCTGGGATGCAGCCCTGGGGAATCTCCACACGGGATACAGGTTTACCAAGGGCTCCTGTGGGGCTGCAGGCAGTGCTGGTGGGCAAACAGGCTCCTGATATAGGGAGCAGAGATTTCTATGTGGCACACTCCCCAGTCCCTAAATTTTCCTGTGTTTGAACCCCCCAGGGCGACGAACTCATCACCACGTGCACGTACAACACCGAGGACCGGAGCAGAGCCACCGTGGTGAGTGCAGAGGCAGCTCCCCTGCCTTTGTGGGGCACCCCAGGGTGGGCACCTGCATGAAGCCAGGCTGAAACACAGCCAGAAGCAAAGGGAGGGTGGGAAGAAGGGAACTCACAAGGCTCTGCTGCCTGCAGCGGGGATGTGAAGGTGCTAATTGTGAAGTAGCACGTGTCACTCTAATTCCCATCACAAACTGTTCCACCAGGGATTAATTGTAATTAAAGAGAAGTGGCATTTTTTGACAGTGCATGTTATTTCCTTACATAGGCAGTGAAAAAAAAAAAATAAAAGAGCCTGTCAGAGGTACCATCAACAGGGACAAGGCTAAATATAGCAGAGGGATTATAGGAAATCTGCATTTTAATGTAAACCACACGGTCTAGCCTGGAAGTCTGTCCTTGCACAGAGGGCAGACAAGCAGAGAGCTGCCCGTGCCATGCACCTGAAGGGGTCTCTATCTCTATCATCTCTATCTCTCTAGATATCCAGATACCAAGATATAGATAACAGATAGAGATTGTAGATGTAGATCCGTGTGAGTGTGCACACAGGGGTGTGAGCTCTGTGCCCTGCTGCCCTCCCTGCCCCTGTGCAACCCCAGCCAGAGCCCACTTCCATCACCTTCCTGCCTGTGCCACAGGGAGGGTTTGGCATCCTGGAAGAGATGTGTGTGAACTACGTGCACTACTACCCCCAGACCCAGCTGGAGCTGTGCAAAAGCGCCGTGGATCCGGGCTACCTGCACCGATACTTCAACCTTGTGAACAGGTAAAGAGCCCCTGCAGAGTGGGGCTGGGGGGACAGGGAGCACTGGTAAAAAAGCCAAACCCAGGGTTTTGAGGATGTCTGTGTAGTGAGAGCCACCAGGAAGGGAGAGCAATCCCGGGGAGGGGCTTCTCAGCAAGAGTCAGTGTGTGACCAAGTGCGTAAATGCAAAATATTCCTTATAACCCAAGGCAGACACCAAGGATCCACGCCACAGGAGGAGGCTGCAGCCCATCCACCCATGAGGAGAGGGGAGATGCTGACCTTGCACAGAGTGTCCTACCCATGGGCTGGTCCCAAATCCTGCCCTGCAGGTGCTGGCTGCTCCAGGCTCTCCCTGTGCCCAGCGCCGACCTCAGAGCCATTCCAGGTCACTGCTCAGGCAGGGAGGAATTAGTCACATCCAGCGCTGCAAGGGGACAGCACTGCTGGGTTTCAGCGTGGCCTTTCTCCCGCCCAGGTTTAACGATGAGGAGATCTGCATGTGCCCACAGGTCTCTGTCCCACAGCAGTTTTACTCCATCCCCTGGAACACGTTCAACAGGGATGTGCTGAAATCCCTCTACGGCTTTGCTCCCATCTCCATGCACTGCAACAAATCCTCCGCCGTCCGGTTCCCGGTAGGTACAGCCTGACTCCCAAAGCTTCCCGACAAAATTCCCAGGTGTAGGGTCAGGTCTGCGGTGCTCAGGACACATCCAAAGCCAGCAGGCTCAGGGCAGGGGGCTGGAGCTGCCAGGAAATTGCTGGCATCAGCAGGACACGGAGCCCAGCCCAGCCCTGTGCTCAGACAATATATCTGGAGCCCACCGTGGATGCTTCCAGCCAGATCCAATTAGGAGATGCATTTGCATAAAGTGATTTGGAGGCTGCTTTTGCTGAGTGTTAAAGTAGGGCCAGATCCAAGGAGAAACGTGAGGTGGTTTTTAGGATTTTGGCAAATCACCCCAGGTCCCAGTAGAGCGAGCTCGTTATGCACAGCATCTGTGCGGCCTCTGAACGTGGTGATCCAGCAAAAGGGGAAGGATAAAGGATGGAGAGGTCTTTAAAATAAAACCAGGCCCAGTGACAAGGGCATGATGATGATGGTGAGGAAGATTTAAAACCACTGCTGGCATCAGCTTCCAATGCCATTTATCAGTGTAATAAATTTGGATGATACCTTGTTCCTGGATCCAGTGCTGTCCACTGCAGCACAGGAGGATGCTGAGCTGGATTGAAGGGATGACCATCAGCTTTCTGCCACAGTAAATTCCCTTTAGCAAAGTTTCACTCTGGAGTGGGCAGAAACCTTTCCAGTTTTCTGGAACTGGAGATCTGGCATCTCTCAGCCATGCAGAGCTTTGCTGCAGGGACAGAAGCGGTGCAGAAGTTTTGTGCAGCAGCAGAATTATGAGTCAAACCTCTTAATTTATGACCCAGACAACTCCCTTGATTTTAGAGAGGTCTGGGGAGCTGTCAGGAAGGGACTCGAGCAGAGCAGAGCTGATGCTGGCACAAAGTGGGTCACGAGCATCGCAGCGAGGGTGAAGAAGCCTCCGCTCCGCTGGTGTTTCAGAGCGAGCCCAACTTGGAGACATCTCATTTATTCCATACTGTTTCTGCCAAGAGAAAAGCACCAGCTTCTAATTAAGCTCAGGTTTTTGCAGTTCAGTGATCCCAAATCTGATGATTTCTGGAAGGAACTGAGTGCTGTTAATTATCGAGCCAAATCTCAAGGTAACACTTGTGAGCGGCAGCGGGGACGGTGCCGTCCCCAAGTCCCCAGCAGCCGCAAGGGCTCGCAGTAAACTCTCTCTGTTCAGATTTCCACTCGAAAGCACCGAAAACAACAACTATCAAGACACTCCACATGTCTTTGATCTCTCCAAAAAGCAGGCTCTGGGTTCGGGATGTATCAGCAGGGCAGACGCCGCAGCAGATGGGCTCGGGGCTGGAGCCGAGCCCTGGAGCAGGAGCACCCTAAAGATGCTTAACTGCTCCCCTAAGCCATAAGGGCACAGGAAAGGAGTTGTTTCTCCAGCTGGTGCTCCCCTGCAATGCTGTCCCCTCGCTGGTCACTCCCCATGAGCTTTGGAAAGGTCCCTCCATCCCACTCCATCTTTCCCCAGGGTTTTCCCGCTGCTGGTGCAGGCTCTGGCCCGTTTCGCTTGACATACCAGGAGAAATTTCAGCTGAAAACATAAATTCCACTTTCATCTCGCTGATGACTCACGGCTCTACCTCTCCTCTCCAGACCTCCCTCCTCCTGCTCACGCTGCGCCTCAGCCTCTCGCTGACATTTCCGCATGAACACGCAGCTGGCAGCCGAACCGGAGCATCACCGCCCCGCAGCTGAGCCCCCCGTGCCCTCCCAGCTCCTGCCCACGTCTCCACCGGCCACCAGGCCAGGCCAACATCACATCCGAGTTAGATCCTGCTCAGCAGGCTCAGCCCTGGGCACTGCCTGCACCTGGCAGGTTGCTCTTTGCAGGGAGCATCCCCAAAGACAAGGTGCCTCCACGGATGCACAGAGCTGGGGGGATTTGTCCTGGCTGTGGCCACCACGAGCCCTGATGGCTGTGACAGCCCTTCCCCAGCTCTGCTCCATGGCTCCTCAGCCAGGCTGCTGCATCATTCCTGCTCCACGGGCATATCCATGCTGGAAATTCCAGCCAATATCTGGTAGGAAGCATTTTCCAGAGCATGGTGGGCCTGTGGGACTCCCTGGTTTGAGCTGTCTCCACCTGATTTGGCAGGTAACAATTTTTGGGGTGGAAACACCCCAGCTGGAATGGGTTTGTGGAACGTGGAGCACCTCAGACGTCTGCGCCGCTAAGGGGGTGTGTAGGTGCTTCTGCACTAGGAATAATTAGTGATGCCTCTTGAGAAAACACCCAGATTTGGGCTAAAACCACCTCAAACATTAAAGCTCACGTCATTTCTCCGAGCAGGCAGAAACACCGAGCCTCCAAGCACCTGCAGGCCCGCCGTGGTCTCACAGCGCTGCTCTCTCTTGCAGGGCGAGTGGGAGAAGCAGCCGCTCCCCAGCATCACCGAGCGGCTGCCGGAGCCCGTCCCTCACTGCCCGCCCGCCCCGGGGCCTCAGCCTGCTGCCCCCGTGCCCCTGAAGCTGGGCCAGCTCCGGAGGGTCTGACACAGTGCTGCCAGCAGGACGGGAAGCGCCTCCAGGCAGGAGCATCCATGGGGAACATCCCGTTGAGCTGCCCACGCCGCGATGCCAGCCGGTGTCCTGGCCCTGCCTCCGGAGGGGGCTGGGGCTCATGAGCCGGGGTTCAGAAAGTCCTCCGGGGATGGGGAGAGCTATATTTAGTGCGTTATTAGCAATCCTGGCTCTGAGTAATGCTGCTTCCCACCCCCGGAATAATAACAGCAAGGTTTGCTATTGTGCCGAGCCCGGAGCGGGGGAAAGGAGCTTGTTTTCCCGCAGGGAAACTGAGGCACGGAGCAAAGGAATGCGTGGGAGCAGCATAAAAGCCTTGCCAGTGTCCCACGGTCCCGTCTAGCTCAGGATGGCTCCACAGGTGCTCCCCCACGCTGGCAGCTGTGGCAGGGATGGATGGAGGGATGGATGGAGGGATGGATGGATGGAGGGGTGCCACAACACCCACCCAGCACTCTCCTCCCTCCCACAGGGACTGCAGCTCCCCACCACACTCCCTCCCCCACTCCTCCATGCTCGGGATTATTTTCTTCTGATGCCACCAGATGCCAGTGGCTGGGACCAAACGATGCCTCTAGGATAGGGTTTAGGAAAGGGGAGGGGGGGAGGGGGAATGACAAATCTTTTGTCAGGAAAAATTGCTCCATTAAATAACTAAATGTAAAATAAATTGCTTTTTGCTGTTGAGGTCCAAAGGGAGAACACTCAGGAGGAGCAGAGGAGAGGCTGGAGGTGCTGCAGGAGAGCCCGTGTCCATCCCAGCTTGGTGCCTGTCCTTGCTGCCCTGGGACAGGTGGGATCAAGGCCAGGTGGCCCCCAAAATCGCCTTCCCAGCCACAGGTGTAAGGGAAATCTCAAGTCAGAGCACTGCACATCAGGAAGGATTTTTGAAAGCAAAACTTGATGTTCCAGGCACAGAGTGGATGCCTGGCTTGGCAGGGAGGCAGAATGCTCCTTCCCTCAGAACAGGGCCACAGCCACCCCTCCCCTGCCCTCTGCCTGCCAGAGGGAGGGCAGTCACCTCCTATTCAAGAGAAATTCATCTCAATCTTGTTTTTTAATGTTTTCAGTGAAACCAAAGCATTTCAGAGTTCACGCTCTTGCCCGTGGCACGAGGGTAAGGAATTGAAATCAGCTCTGAAGCGGGTATGACCCAAGCAAACCTAGTCAAGGGAAATAAAGGGAAGAGCAGGGAGTGAGATTATTTCTTCAGGCGGGTGAAAGCTTCGGCAGAGAGCCCAGAGAGGGGACCAGAGCAAGGGATGGTGATGGGCACGGGCTGGGAGTTGCTGATCGTTCCCTTCAGTCCAGGCCGTGTGCATGAGAGGCCAAACCTCCCCTGCTGCCCCCAAGGCTGGCTCTGAGCTGCCAGAGGCTGCAGGGGTTTGAGCTCAGGGCTCAGCCCCTGCCAGCATCCCCCTCTCCGTCAGGAATTAAAGGAGCCACCTCCAAGGTGACCTTCGGGAAGGTGCCATAAGGGACCAGGGAGCTGCCAGTGGATGGGGCCAAGGGCAGCTGTGGGGTCAGTGCCCCCGTTGGCCACCTTACACCATAGCCTGTGCCAGGAGCAGCCCAGAAAAATTGTGGCTGCCCCTGGCAGTATCCAAGGCCAGGTTGGACAGGGCTTGGAGCAACCTGGGATAGCGGAAGGTGTCCCTGCCCGTGGAACCCATGGAATGAGATGAGCTTTAAGGTCCCTTCCAACCCAAACAATTCCATGATTCCATGGTTTTATGACGCACAAACAGCACTGGCAGAGCAGAACCCACATCGTGAGCCTGGACAATGACCCTGTGCTCCTGCCCCTTCCCTCCACGGCCCCCACCCCAGCACGGAGCCCCAGAGCACAGCCAGGATGAGGTGATACCCATGGGAGTGGGGACGGACGCAGCAAGGGAGCAGAGGGACGGCAGGTTTGGAGGCTCCAGCTGTAATAACAGCAGAGTTAGTTTAAAAAAAAATTCATTTCCAGGCAGCCTGAAACTACATTTTGCAGGGGGGGGGGAAAGAGTTTCCAGCAAAGTCAAAAATTGAAACCACTTCATGTGCAGTGAGACCAAACGCTGTTTGCAGGCCAATTAACCCGGGGAAAACAATTATTGCTGCAGTGGCAGCGCTTCGCTTGGAGAACAGAGCATCAGAGCCTTTGGACTTTTTGGAATCTTCCTCCTCTCCCCTCTAACCGGACCCAAATTTACTTGGTGAGTTCCAGGCGGGTGCCCGGCCCTTGCAGCCGACCCCGGAGCCAGCTGGGGCACACGGGGCCGGGAGTTCAGCCGGCAGCTCCTCTTCCCTCTCGGCACCCGCAGCAGCCTCAGTAAAAGCCCTTCACGCGTTTGTTGTCGGGGTCGAACGGGGACTTGGTGTGAGCTTGGGCTGGGAAGGTCACTCCCATCCGCTCCAGCTCGTAGCTGCCACTCTTCACAAAATCCAGGGAAACCTGCGAGGCAGAGCCATGGAAAAACAAACCCCTGTAGGGTGCCAGCATCCCATCTCCATCCCTGGGCAAGCTCCCACCCACCCCACAGATCTGCTCCCTGCACAAAACCCAGCTCTACCATCCCAAGGGGATGTGCAGAAAGGAGGAAAAGAGCTGTTAAAAGCACTCTGTTTTTAAAAAAAACCAAACAGTATTTGAAATTTTTTAGGTTTCTTTTTTTTTCCCCTGTGGAGGTACACGATGGAAAGGAAAAAGGGGAAAGGAAAGGGGAAAAGGGAAAAAGGAGATGAAAAGGGAGAGGGAGAGGAGGAACATTCATCACTGGGAGAAAAGGGGGTTCCCAGGGGCAACCGGCCCACAAACCCACTTGCCTTGGGGCTCTTGCAGGGATGCAGGATGAAAAGTCAAGGCAAGCAGGAGCAGGAATCACAGCACATACACAGCTCTTGGTTGGCACAGAGACAGACCCTGAAGATGCCACCCCGACCTCTGCCCACAGCACACCGCTTAATGAGGGCACCTAACTGATTACCCAGGAGCCTCCCAGGGTTAATTAAGAGCCTGCCCTGCTCCTATTGCCCACTGCTCCCTACAACGTGAGTTAATCCACTACTGCAATTAAATATTCGGTCGCAATTAACACCCGAGGCAGCACTTGAGCCGTGCTGGGACCTCACACAGAGACAGTGGGTGACACCAGCTTTGCCAGCGAGCCGTGACACCCCTCACCCTGCAGCCGGCACGGGGGAAGCAGGAGGGAGCTGCTGGCCCGCATCCCCCCGCAGGTGAGAGCAGCGGGTCCGCGCCGCTGCAGGGAGCGGGGCTCGGCCATCCCGGGGCTCCGCACTCACCGGGCCGCCCGCGGGGTCACGGATGTAGCCGTAGGCGATGGTTTTGTCGATGGCAAATCCAAAATCTGCCCGCCGGATGTGGCCGACCACCTTCCCGTTCCTCCAGACCGCCTCCAGGCCGAACATGGGCACCTTCCTGCAAGGCACGGGCAGAGCTGCCACAGCGCAGCCCCACCACGGGGCGGAGGGGTTTGGGGGGACCCTGGCTCTGCCCCAGGCTAGCCCAAGTGCCAGGGCTCCCGCTGCCCACGGGCTCATTCACCTCTCCCTGCTGAACCCAAAGTCCCTCCAGCCCGATCTGCAAAGCCTCCCGCTGCTCGGGGCGAAACAAGATCAACCCTGTCAGACTGCTCACAGCTCCCATTAAACATCCACCAGGGGATTTGCGGTGGGATTTAAATTAGAGATGGAATTAGAGCACGGAAAACAGCTGAGCTGGCTCGAAGCTGAGCCCCACGTGCGCCCAGGTGTGGCACCTGTGTGTGTGTGTGTGCACACGGGGCTGGGTGGGCTCGGTGCTGCTCCAGGGCTGCTCCTGGGCTGGGAGCAGACCCAGCAGGGTACTCACTCCTCCGTGGTGAAGCAGACGAGGCGGCGGAAGATGCCCTTGGCTTTCTGAGCCTCCACAGCCTCCCGGCCCAGGAAGGGGATGCTGGACTTGAGCTTGCAGGTGAAGGCCAAGCCTGCTTCTAGCGGGGTGTCATCGGGGCGCAGGTCTGCGTGCCAGTGCCTGTACCCTGCAGGGAGCAAGTAGGGTCACCCACTGATCTCTGTCACAGCACCAGGACACCGAGAAATCAGCCCTGCCCCCTGGACACGTGCTGCCCTTCATTCACTTGGCCCTGGATGAAACACCCTCGAGAGGAGCCCACACTGGGCATGTGTCACCGTTCTGAGGCTCTGCCGCACCTCCAGCCACACTGACCCACCCTGAAGCTGGGAAAAGCTCCTTGCCCTGGTTCCCCTGCTGGAGGGAAAGCAGAGAGTGCTGCTGGAAGGAGGAAAGGACCTTTCTCGATGCTGAGGCTGTCGATGGCTCTGTAGCCGGCGTTGGCGATGCCGTGCCGGGCTCCCGCCTCCATCACTGCCCGGTAAACCTTCACACAGTCAGCCCTGGGCACGTGCAGCTCCCAGCCCATCTCGCCCACGAACGACAGCCTCATGGCACGGACCTGCAAAGGCAAGAGGTCAAACATCCCTGCAGTGGAGCTGGGCTGGGCAGGGTGGCAGAGGCCACATGCTCCCATATCAGGGGAAAAGCCAGCTTTGCCTGGGAACCTTGTGGGAACCTTGTGGTGGAAGGCAGCTCTGTGCTCTCCCTCATGCACAAAGTCAGGGTCAG
The DNA here is from genome assembly GCF_965178545.1 of Coloeus monedula. Taxonomy (NCBI): domain Eukaryota; kingdom Metazoa; phylum Chordata; class Aves; order Passeriformes; family Corvidae; genus Coloeus; species Coloeus monedula. The sequence continues at coordinate 3,730,259 of NC_138801.1, read as the reverse complement.
ACTGAAGTTCTCATCTCTGCACAACCTATGCCTGGCACCTCAAACCCAGCTCCCGTCAGTGCCAGTGGGCAGAGGTGGCTGCTGGCAGCATCCTCTGGCTATGGAATCCAGGGCTGGGGTTAGATGTGATGCTCCAGCTCCAGCCGGGCTTTTGTCTCCCTCTGCTGATCCATTGAGACAGGGAAGCTGGTCCCCAGCAGGACTGTCCTACTTTTGGGGCACTTCATGACTGCCGTCCCTCCTCCAGGGGTGTTCCCTTCTTGGACAGTGCTCCCACAGCAGAGGCACCCAAAGACTCCTGGGCAGGGGCTGAGCCCAGTGTCCTGACCCACATCCCATTCCCACCAGGAATGCTCAGCTTTCCCCACGGAGGTCGTGTCCCAAAGCTGTGCTGCCAGATTGGCTCCTCACCAAATCCATGAAGCCCCAAGGAGGAATGAGCAGATCGGCACGAGGGACTCAGTGCTTCTCCAGGGAAGCCTCGTTCCCGGGGACGGAGCCTGCCTGCAATCCCAGGGAACAGACCATGCTGGCACTGCAGGCCCGTGTTCCCCCAGCTTCTCACCCAGGCAGCCCTGCCTGCACCCTCCTGCTGTCCCTATGAAACCATCTCCATTCCCAAAGCTTTCCAGGCCAGCTGGGACCACCCCAACGCAGGCACCTTCCCTGGAGACAGCCCCTGAGCCTGAGCTGCCTTTCCCTCTGATTCATCCCATCATATTTCTCCTCTTCCTCCCCCACAAACCCCCTCTGGTTCATCCCTTCAGATACACATCCCCTTCAAAGGCAGAGCTGGCTTTGGGAGAGAGATTAACTCCAGAGTTTTGCTCTGGATTGTGACCTGGCCTTTTAACAAAGCAGTTTTCAGCTCAGAACACACTTCCAGGCTGGTCCTGGTGGCCTTGGGGCTGGCTTGGCCATGGCTGGGGCAGAAGCTGCATTTTGCCATTTGCTGAGCTCTGGTGCCAGCTGTGCTCTGTAATCCCAGGGACAAATGCAAACAGACACCAGCAGCTGCTGCCCAGAGCAGGCAGAAGTGCCCAAGGGCTGCCTGGGTTCTGTGCTGCCAGCATGGCCAGGGGGCACGGCTGGGAACCCAAATCCGTTCCTGCTTCCCCAAGCACAAAAATCAGGTCCTCAAGCAGAATTTAAGGCAGCTTGTAAGAAGCTTTAACCTCTGCAGTAGGAGTGGAGAGGAGGAGGGAACACACAGGATGGGGAATTTATTTTGAGGAGCCATGCCAGGAGCCCCTTCCTGCCCTGGTCCTGGCACAGCCCCACAGCCAGGCACAAAGGCTGGCAATCCCTTCCCCAGGGGCACAGGCACAGGGGGCTCAGAGGAGGCTTTTCCTCTACACAAAGGTGTCATCTAATTAGGGAACAGCCAGGGATGAGGCTGCTGCAAGCCACCTTCTGTCTTCATTGCAGCAGGAGATGCTCCAGGGATTGACAGGCAACTTCCTGGCTCATTAACCCTGTCTGTGACTGCAGCTAAAGTGCTCTTTACAACCAAGAGCAAGTTACTCCTGGGAGAAACTTCCTCTCAAACCACTGCTGCTCGGTAAGGATGAGCATCCCAGCAAGAGCAGTGCCCCACAGAAAAGAGGTATCCTTGGAAAACTGGGGTGCCAGTGATCAGCTCGGCACAGGGAGGGATTGGGGTTGCCCCCTCGTGTGGGTACCCCAGGCAGGATTCACATCCCACCACAGAGGGGAATGCCAAGGGCTGGACTCAGCAGTTCTGCTGGATTCCCATAGGAACAGGTCTTTCAGCTGGAGCTGTGAAATAGAATCAGTTCCTGGGTTTTTGTGCAGCGATTCAAAAGCATTCTAAGTATTGTAGAATAGGAAAACCTGAACTTTCCCCTGTCTCCAGCAGTGAGATTCAAAGGGGGACCTTTCTCTGCTGTTCCATACAATGAGAGACTCTATATATAAACTCACAAACCAATCCATAATTTCCAGAGTCATTAACGCTGCTGGAACTCTCCTTTGACTCCAGCTGATTCTGTTCAACTACGAGTTAATGCAGGGAAATCTCAGTGATAACTTTTTTAAGATGCTGGGTTCAGTTTAATCCCCCTGGAAGGTGATAATATCAGCAAGGGCTTCAGCCTGCTGCCCTGAGAAATCCTCCCACTCTGAATCCAGCGTGGGATGGAGTCCCTGGTGTTCATTGTCCAGTGGGACAAAGGAGACCTCCTGAAGGGTGGCCCTGGCAGCAGGCAGGGAGTCCCCTCCCAGCCCACACCCCTCAGGCAGGAAAGCTTTTCTCTGTCCATCAGGGAGTTTACACTCCAAAGAACCCACAAAACTTCTGCCAGCTCTGTCTCCCTCGAGGGACCAGATTATTTTTTACAAACTTGAGGTGAAATGCAAATAAACTCATCACACCCGTGGAGACTGGAGCATTTCTGCACCTTTCCTGGGGGATAAGCAGATTATTACAAGATGATATCAGCCTGCTACAGGCTGACTAGGGAGGGTGTGGGGAGGATTAATGGAGACTAAAATCCAGCAGTTTGGACAACCTGCACCAGTGGATTGGCTTTGAAGTCCCCCAGGCCATGGTTCCCCTCCAAGGGACCCTGGACTTGCTGTGGGTTGAGCTGTTGGGGACCCAAAGCCCAGGGTGCACTCATGGAGATGGTCTGGAGATTAATCTGACTTGGGCAAAGTCTGTGCCTTAGTTAAACCACCTTAAGGCCTGGCCAGGCTCTTGCTCATAAATCAAGACACCCTAATTTGATTTAGCAGCAATCCCTTCAGCAGGCAGCTGCAGTCGAATTAAAGCCATTTTAATTCTGAATGAAAAGTGGCCGCACGTGGCTTAACCCAATTTCCTTAACATCCAGCCTGCTGCAGCTCCCAGCTCTCCTGCTGCCTTTTATGAGATTTACTGCTTCACCTTCACCGCCTTCATCCCCCACCAGGCACCAGCCCGAGAGCCAGAGCGAGTCCTGGGCACCGTCCCTCCTCCCAGCTGGCTCATCCAGCAGGAGAAGGATGCCCTGGGATCAAGGCCTGCCCAGATTTCCCATGGGAAGGATGGGGAACAAACTCCACCCTCTCTTCCAAAGTGTTTTTGCAGCCATAGGAATATTTCATGTGGGATAAAGGTCACTGAGAAAGCAAGGCAGAGTTTCTGGGGGAAACCTTGCAAAAGCTTTTACCCGATACCCAAACTTGCCAGGTGCACGTTTTCCCAGGACGTTTCTCCTTTGAGAAAATAACACTTCATGGTCACCGACACTTCTATTTAGGGTGTTTCAAGCAGGCTCAATCAGCAGCTTCAGGGCCTATGTGAGCCCTGGAGCCCGAGCAGAAGCAGGATGATCTGTGCCTGTACAGGAAGCTTAGGGCTGTCAGGCTTCTCCTGTGATCAAACACAGCAGCTGCCAGGCTGCCCAGTCCCTACTGCCAGTACCTGACAAGATTTACATTAAGTTGTCCCCATTTTTTTTATGAGGAGCGGGAAATGGAAAGTGTCTGGAGTGTCAGGTAGATCTCATCAGCACTGCTCACCCTAATCCATGGAGATGTTCCTCTGGCATCACTGCAAAGCCATGAGTCAACCCTGTCCCTTCCCCAAGCTCAGCCCAGGCTGTGGCACCACTGGGAGGGCTGGGAGAGTGGGATGGCAGCTGGCAGGCAGTCAGGGAGGGAAACACCCCGTTCCCACTCTGGGTTTTGACCTTTTCCAACAAAAACCACAACAAAACCTCTGCAATAATGAGGGGACACATTCCTAACAGAGGGAGATGGCACAGGGTGCCCAGAGAAGCTGTGGCTGCCCCATCCCTGGCAGTGTCCAAGGCCAGGTTGGATGGGGCTTGGAGCACCCTGGGACAGTGGAAGGTGTCCCTGCCATGGCAGGGGTGGAATGAGATGGGCTTTCAGGTCCCTTCCAACCCAAACCAGTCTGGGATTCTACTCTTGGCTGTGCAGGCTGGTGGGTTCTCAGAGCCCAGAGCTCCTGGAGAGCTCGAGGAATGGCCCCTTCCTACCTCACATCCTGCAGCCGTGGTGATTCTGTGTGTGGAGAAGGGGAAGGCCTCGTTGCTGAGGTCGGTGTCAAGCACTTCTTGGAGGACAACACGGCTGTGGGGAAACAGCAAAGTGGGTGCAGTGAAGGGACTCAGTTCCCAGCCTGCCCTGAGGGTTATCCCTAAAACTTTCTCCCTCATCTTTCTGGCAAGACAGACTTCTCACTCCAAAGAGGAGCTGAGGTAGCTGATGTGCAGTGCTGTGGGAGCCTCAAAAGAAATTTCAGTCCCATGGAAAATGGAGTGTTACCCTAGCTGGATCAGCACTCGTTGTCATGGGGCTCACACCTACCCCTGCCCAACGTGGGGACCTGCACCTGAGGCAAACCCCCCTCCATCCCTGAATCCCTCCCTCCATCCCTCCATCCCTCCCTGTATCCCTGTACCCCTCCCTGCATCCCTCCCTCCACTCCTGCATCCCTCCCTGCATCCCTGGATCCCTCCCTCCACCCCTGCATCCCTCCCTGCATCCCTCCCTCCACCTCCCCACGGTGAGGTTGCAGGGAGGGGGCCACACCGCTCACCTCAGGGGGCCCTGGATGCTCATCATGCCCAGCTCCTCCGAGCAGTCGAGGAGTTTGCACTGGAATTTCATGTCCTGCAACACGGTGGTGATGTGGGACCAGTTGTGCTGGGCCACAGCCCCGCCGATAGCCAGGTAGTAGCCGTCCCCTGGAAAACAGCCCCGGGCAGCCTTTCAGGGCTGAGTGCTGGGCTGGGTGGGTTCTGCTCTGCAGAGCCTGAAGTGCAGCCCTGAGTCTCTCCAGCTTGCACAGCCCCGAGTGGGGACTGCCAAAAAAAGCGGGGGTTAAAGAGTAGTGGGATTAGGGAAGGCTTTGGGGCTCTGCTAACTGCTTTTTGTGGGGCTCAGCACAGTGAAAACCGGTAAAAGTGAGAGTTTGTGTGAGCATCACAGGAAAAAACTGTGAGACCAACAGCACTTTTGTCCCAGTACAGAACAGAGCCTCAAGTGGGGGGGGAGCTGTGAGCTACAGGTGGGAGCAGGGAATGCTGCTGAGGCCTTAAGAGGCCTCCTAGAAACAGAGACAAGACAGGAGTAAGGGAATAAAGGCAGGTATTTATTTGAAAGGCCTTCAAAGGTACCCCTGGGGAGCCTGAGGCTGTTCTCAAAATGGACCCCGAGATGGACGGCAGGGCACGAGTTCTTTACACTTTTATAGGTTTGGTTCATTTGCATAGCAGGGTTCATTCTCCAATTAAAGCTTCAGTTAATGAGGTAATTTTCCCTCCGCTTGCCCTCCCTTTAGAAGCTTTTGGTTTATAGTTTTAGGGCCTAGGACAGTCTGGGTGTCCTTGGAGAGCAGGCCTGGAGAGGCTTTGTTACGTCTGCCTGGGACGAGAGAGCAGAAATGAACAGGCTGCAAGAAACTTCAGAGTTACACATCAGGCAGTGCAGGATTTGAAAAATAGAAGAGTTAAAACCTAAGGCATCACTGCAGTGACCAGCCCATAACCAGTGTGGGGATTGTACTGTACACAAGGAAGAATTTCATCTCCTCGGTAATCCTGGGTGGAAAAATCCCGAGAGATGGTGTTTGAGAGCTGATTAATATGTAATCATTCTTCCCGCTGTCTTTCCTGCCACTATGAAATTGCTCTGTGGTATTCTGTCATAATGGTAATAAGTGCAGCCACCTACTGTAACTGGATAAATAGACTTTGCTGTGATTAAACTCCTCCAGCGCCCGACAGAACCTGCAGCTCCGCCAGCCACTTCCCACCCTGCTTCCTGTGCCAGGGTCCCCAGACAGGGGGGAAGAAGGATTCTCCCACAAGGAACCCCACGCTGCTGGGACAAGCAGGGTGAGATTGCCCCAGAGCACTGAAGGTGACACAGCGTGGGGACAGGACTCTGTGGCACTGGCCACCCAAGTGCACACCCTGTGCTTGGCCACAGGCGAGCTCAGCATCCTCCTCCGCAGCTGCCTAGTGCCATTTCTGCCCCCAGGGCCGCTCTGCTGCCTTTCAATCCCCCTTAATTGCAGCTGATAAGGACTTGGACAGAGGTCAGAGCCGCCAGCCGGGGCTGGACAAACCCAATAACAGCGATGAGCAGTGCAGGGCCCCGGGGACAGGGGCTGTAATCGGGTTACGGGGACCGGAGGATAGAGGTGGAAAAAGCCAGGTGGCTGCCATTAGGAAAATGCAATCACCCCCGTGCCTGCAGCCCCTCCAGCTTGGCAGGGATGGAGGAGGTGCTGGAACGAACCTGCCCCGGACTGGAAAGGGTACGTTGTGACTTGCACAACGTGGCTCCCTCTCAGAGGGAGAAAAACACCAAAATTCCCTTTCCTGAGGCAGCAGAGCTGAGAGGAGGCAGCTGCACACAGCATGAGTTACCTTCACCTGTTAGAAACCCCAACATTTCTATTGTAGCTAAGGAGTTAAACCCAAAATTTGTGTGCATTGACACAGCTGAAAAGGCAGCGGGAAAGGCTGGGAACTGAACGCAGCCAGCGCCCGCAGGAACGCTCCCTCCTGCAGCATCCTCGGGCTCGGGGCTTTTACCTTCAAAAGCTGGGGCCAGGGGGGACCCCGGCGCCCCGGGGCTGATCCTGCTGACGGTCAGGTCGCTCTCCACGCCGCCCTGCCGGTTCAGCATGCAGGTGTACACGGTGGAGCCTGCGGAGGGCACACGGGCACCGCTGCCCATCAGCCAGCCCCGGCACGGAGCCGTGGGGCAGAGGGAGGTGGGCAGCAGCAGCAAGATGCGTCCCCATCGTTAAATGGCTTTGCCCTGACCCACCCTGGGTGTGCCAGCAGCAGGAACGGGAAAGGAACGAGGCTTTTTCCCCCTTCCTGTGTGAGGAGCTGAACTTGCATCCTTGGAAAGGCTGCTTCGGAAAAGGGAACAACGAACCACAGCTGGCGGGGGCTGTGCTCGATTTACTCCAGCACCCATCGCAGCTCCAGATGTGAGCCACAGCTGGAGCCAGAGGGCCAGAACCCCCTCCCTCATCCCCGAGGGAGCATCTCCGAGCACTGAGCCCCTGTACAAACGAGGCAGGACCCAGACTCTGGTGAGAACAGGGAGAGCAGCCTCTCCCACACCCTTCCCATACCCTCTGCAAAGGCAGCATTTACAGGAAAAGCCAGTCTGGGTTCCCCTGGGTTGTTCTGGGGTGTGATTTCCCCAACAAAACGAGGAGCTGAGCCTGTACCTGGAGCTTTGCTCACATCAGCACTGAACAGCCAGTCGGCTGCTTTCATAGCTTCAGGCCCAACCAGGTAGAATTTCCCAAAATAAGACATGTCGAAGAGAGCCAGGGCATTCCTGCACGTTAAACATTCATTCTTGATCTGCAATTAAAGCAAACACGGCGCTGAGGCTGAGCCATGCTCTGAGCCCACAAAGGGAAGCACAAATCAAACCATTTACATAACGGGAAATGATACCAGGACACTCGCCCGGTGCCTTTAAAGGCTGCACAGCTTCAAAACGCTCCTGAAAGAATCAGGTATTCACTGGAGTGAGCCTGACAGGCCATCCTGAGTGCCTGATCCCATTCCTTACCTCACTAACTCAGTGACAGTTATCATTAATAACACCTGAATTTCATCAAATTGAGGTTTTTTTCCCCAAGCTGGTCTCAACACTTTAGGAGAGCAGCAGCATAATTCCCATGGCTTCTCCCCCGAGGTTTCTGAGCACGGGCCACACATTTCATATTTTTGGAACATTTTTCCCAGTTTGGGAGCTTCCCCTCCCTCTGCGCATCACCAAATCCACCCAAAGCAGCCCTGGCAGGGCAGGAGGGGCTGCCAGCCCCACTCACGATGTCGTGGTGAGGGGGGAAGTCGAAGGTGTACTCGTCCCCCAGCAGGCGGTTGTAGGCGTAGTCCCTGTGGCGCTCCCGGCCGTAGGCACCGTAGTAGTCGTAGTCCAGGACCTGGGGGAGCAGTGGGAGCACGGGGATGGGGAGGAAGAGGATGTGAGGCCGAAGCCAAAGGGCTCCGTGCCATATTCACCCCACTCCAGGAGAGCTGGCTGTGGTGGTGGGTCCCCATCCTGGCAGTGATGGGCATCCCTGCCCATGGAGATGGATCCTCACCCCAACATCCCTGCCCTCAGTGGTTGATCCTCACTCCAACATCCCTGCCCATGGAGATGGATCCCCATCCCAACATCCCTGCCCTCAGTGGTTGATCCCCATCCCAACATCCCTGCCCTCAGTGATGGATCCTCACCCCAGCATCCCTGCCCATGGAGATGGATCCCCCTCCCAACATCCCCGCCCTCAGTGATGGATCCTCACCCCAACATCCCCGCCCTCAGAGATGGATCCTCACTCCAACATCCCTGCCCATGGAGATGGATCCTCACTCCAACATCCCTGTCCATGGTCATGAGTCCTACCAGAGCATCCCTGCCCTCAGAGATGGATCCCCACTACAGTTGGTCCCTCCAGGCTGAACACCCCCCCCAGCCTGTGCTGTCCTTACCGGAGCTGCTCCCCCAGGGCTGAACCAGCCGGGTCTCTCCCAGCCGTGCCTCTCCTGGAAAACACAGCCCTGTCGCAGCAGCTCCTACACAAAAAAAAAAAAAAAAAAAACAACCAACAAAAACGGGAGCAAAAAGGTTTTTTAAAAAGCTTTTTCACTGCTTTTTGAGCAGCACCCAGGCTGCCCTCCTTGGGTGCAAATGTGGGCTCAAGACCAGACTTGTGACCCCTTGGCTTTGGCTATCAACAGCCAAAATCAGCCCTGCAGGTTGTCTTTTAGAACAGTGTCAAACCTAAGAATTGCCTGATTTTTGTCCCCCTCAGGAAGGATATTTTCCTCAAGGCTGGTCAAGGGGCAAAGATTCACAGCCCAGCTGTGCACCCCACCAAAACCTGCACTAGGGTGCCCAAATTAGTGACCAGGAGATGCTACATGCAGACAGCAGGATTCCCCACCATGTTTACAGAATAATTATACAACGTCTAATGTTTACGGCAACCTTCTCATTCCTCCTCTGTGCTCTCAGGAAAATCTCCCTGCACGCAATTAATTAGGGATCCATTAAGGCATTTCTGTTTGGAGCCTCAGCTCGGAAAAGAATGGATTTTGTTGAACATCTCAGAAATCATTCAGTGCCTATTTATAAAACACAGCACATGTTCTGGAGCTGCACGGATAAATGCCAGGCTGTCAGTCAAGTGGGCATCGCTTATTAGACGTGCTATTAAAAAACAAATTGCATCCTCAGTGACAGAAAACAACTGAGCTGTCAACCAAACACTGGGGGCTGGAGGGCAGGGGTGTCTGTTTTACTGCTTGAGCCTCTGCCCTCCAGTTGGAAGAGGAACGGTGTGATGGCAAACAGAAGCAGGAATGGGCTTGGGAAAGGTGGCTTTGCCAGGGCTGGGATGAGGCTCTGGAGCTGAGTCACCCTGAGCACCTTGAGGGATTTGGGGGGCTCTGAGCTGCTGGTGCAGCAAAATCCTGGGAATTAGATTTTTCTCTCGCCTGCTGCATCTTGAGAGCGTCCAGCTATGGAGATATGTGTGAGGAAGCAGCTGGGAAAGGCAGGAGAAGGAGGAAGCCCTGGGAGCAAAACCACTCAGGGGGTGCTGGCAAAACCATCTCCAGAGGCACATCCCTCTTCCCACATCCCTCCTTGTGTCCCAGCCTCATCCACACTGAGAGACGCTGTTCTGGGGAGAAGCTGCTGCTGAACCGTGAGCAGGACACGGAGAGCAGGCGCAGGAGATTCCTGTGAGCATTCAGCACCCTCTCAGCTGCCCCTGGCACCCACTCAGCCTCGGAGCCCTCCTCTCCCCTCTTCCCTTGCCTCGATCCATACCTGCTGAGTTCAGTATCATGGGAATGCTCAGCATCTCTACCATTAAACTGCCCATGGCCCCAGAACCTTCACAGTGAGCTTTGGGATCCAGCAGGGATCTCCCCGGGATGGATGGATGGATGGATGGATGGATGGATGGATGGATGGATGGATGGGAGCACAGCAGTTTGGGGGAACGACACAGCTGCAGCCACTCCTTGTGAGCTCCTTTTTGCTGCTGTGAGGGCCAGCCCAGGTCATGCCCTCACCTCGTGCAGGGGGTCCTTCCTCACGTTGCGTCCTGCCAGTGGCTCGTCGTGGGGGAAGACGACGGAATAGTTCTTGGCGTAGGACTCGTGGCTGCGCTCCCGGATCCAGCGGTTGTTGTCGGTCAGGGAGTGGTGAAACCTCCTGGAAGGCGGCAACATCTGGATGAGCCCCCCAGGTCATGGCCCTTTTGACCAGACCCAGATGTGGGTGCAGCTGCTGGTGTAAAATTGCTCTTCCTGCTCCAGTTTCGTGGGGAGAGCAAAAGAGCCAAGCAGGGCTCGGTGCTGGCCGTGCCATGGTGCTGACCATTGGAGCTGCAGCCCCCACCGAGCTCCCAGACCCACCCCAGAGCAACTGCGAGCAGAAGACAGCCCTGCAGAGCAGTGGGAAGAGAAAAAAAATGAGCCTTGAGGCTAATTCTGCCCCACTTCAACATGGGAATGGCCTCAGAGCACACGCCGGCTTTAAACACAGCCCTGATGAGGGAATGAGCCCTGGACATTCCTTACATTTTTCACCCAATTCTCCCCAGGCTGAAATATAAATACACCCCAAATCATTTTCAATTCATCTGATGTATTTTCATCTTTCAAACAGAAAAGCTCCTTGAAGGAATGTGCCAGCTCAGCCCATGGCCAGGTTGTTATTCCCAGAGACCTGTAACTCAGGGAGAGCAGCCCTGGGCACAGGTGGCACCTTTCCCAGGGCTGGAGAAAGGGAGCCAGGCAGGGCTTGAAAGACAAGATGTCATTTCTAGGCACTTCTAAAATGATACTTTCAGCTTCCCTCTTTGCTGCCTGGGTGGAGAAAACAGGCAGGGCAGTGGGGCTGAGCCCTGCAAGGGATACAAGGGATGCTCCCCAAGAGTTTTGAGAGTAGCTGCCTCTTCTGCTGGCAGAAGGTGACACATGGCATGTCACCAGCAACCCCTGGTTGCCCCATCAGCCTCAGCCCCTTCACCAACGAGCTGAATTCTTGACAGCAGCAAGCGGGCAACAGCTGCCAGATGAAATATTTACAAGCAAATGTTCTGAGAGGATAAATATTGAAATGTGAGGAACAGGGAGTTATTTAAAGAGGAGCTTGGTAATTGTCACCAAAAGGAAGGAATGGGACTGACAGCTTGATGACACAGGGGACAGGGGACATGGGAGATGTTTGGGTAATGCAGATGCAAGGGCTGGGAAGCTCCTGGCTGCTCTGAGCAGGGCTGGGGTCCCTCGGTGCAGGTCAGGGGGGCTGTGCTGGTCTGGGATTTCTCGATCTCTCCATCCCCATCCCGAGCCCAGCTGGTGGAAGGGGGCAGCTGGAGGCATCTCCCCCCGATCTCTGCAGGCCCCTCAGTCCCCCAGCCCAAGCCAATGTGGCCTTTCCCAGCTTGGCCACTAAAGCAACGAGAGATTTTCAAAGCTTTGTCCCCAACAAGGTGGCTGCTGTCACTGCAGCCCTGTAAGGAAGCCCAAACCCAATCAAAGGTAATCAAGCAAGCCAAAAGCAATTACTGAGCCAACATCTGCACAGTCACAACCCCCGGCCCGGGTGGTGCTGCAGAGGGGGGGCCAAGCTGATCGTTGTGCTGCTGAAATCATCCCCCCGATTATTAACGTAGAGGATTAGGCACGGCACTAACTGAACAACAAAACCCGAAGGTAATCACCCCGTCCTGCCCCATCAGCGCCATCTCCTCGCGCCTGCTGGAAGTTGTTTGTGTGGGAGCGGAGTGAGGCACACGGGATAAACCCCACGTGGGCACTCGGGACACAGACACTGCCTGGGCACCCATTCCCGATCCAGCATCCAGCCCTGCCTGGAAAGCGTCCCCGAGGAGCACCAGGGATGAGGAGGGAGCTGGGGCAGTGCGGGTGACTTGCCTGATGTCGTAGCCGTACATGTCCTTCTCCGGGCGGCCGTGGATGATCCAGTGAGCCAGTTCCCTGCCGCAGCCGCCTCCCAGCATCATCCCTGGGGGAGAGGGGGGGATGCAGGTGATGCCAGGAGGCCAAGCACGGCTGTGGAATGCCAGGATCCGCCTGGGATTCGATGCCAGCAGGTGGTGATCCCCTCAGGTCTCTCTTACCGGCGCTGTTGAAGCCACAGCCGAGGAAGAACCCTCGGACCTCCGGAGCTTCTCCCATGAGGGGTTTGTGGTCAGCTGTGAACGACTCTGAAAAACAGAGAGGGGCTGTGCCAGCGAGGCCAGGACAGGGGGCATCACACACCTTGGGGATGTGTCACACGCTTTACAAACAGCTTTCCTGCAGCTTCCCGTGCTGACCCCGTCCTGCTCCCAGAGAGGTCAGTGGGGCCAGAACTGGACCAACACTGAGCACTTCCCAGCACAGGTTTTGGGAGTTAGACTGAAAATTCGGGAAGCAAAATGAATTCCCCTGCATGCAGGAGAAGGTGCACGAGGCACTGTGAGGGCTCTTTTTTCCTTCCCAATCCCCCAGTCAAGGGTGCTACACTGATCTGTTTGTTGCTGTTTCAACCTCTGAGCCCTATTTCCTGGTGGTGACTGTATTCCACCTTCATCAGTTCCTGCTGGGAGATTTCACGACTTTGGTTCAGCTGAGGGGCTGCTGGGGATGTCTCTCCTGTGCTCATAATGTCTCCTGCTGCCAGTGCTTTTCCACAGGGCCATCAGCCCTGGAAATCCCTCTGCAAATCCTCAGCAGGGAGGACAGCAAAGCCCCTGACAGAGGTGTGCTATCCTCCTCCCTGTTTGATGATGGTCCATCCATCCATCCATCCATCCATGTGGAAGGAGAGAGGGAAGACTGAGTTCAATGTGGTCTTTCCCCACTCAGCAATGCCCAGTCTGTGTCCCCTGGTCCCACTGCTCCAGAGAAGGCAGGAGCAGAGCCAGAATACTTCCACTGTCACCAGAGCAGCTCCTCACGTGCCAGCACCCCTGCACACACATTCCAGGCTACAAACTCAGGGAGTTAATGGAGCAACAGCCAGAGCACCTCCCCTGCCAGCACGGCTGACTTTGCCCTGGGATGGGTGGTGAGGGCTCCAGGCACCTTGGCACAGTGACCACAGCAGAGGGGACAAAGCCTTGGCCATTTGCTTCAGCCCAGCGTGACTCAGCTGCCACAGGCTGCTGGTTTCAATCAAGAAGGAGAAGAGGAGGAGAGCTGAACCTTGGGAAATGACAATTATGGCACCACAAAGAGGAGACATTCATCTACCAGCAGCCAGTTCTGCTCTGCTCACACCACAGTGTAATCAAACCACTGGACCCAGGGCCAAGGTCTCCACCTTGTACCAGTCATGTTTGATCTGCTGCAGGGCCGGAGATGTGCCACACTTTCCCCTCATACAACCCAAAGAGCTTCCCTTTAAGTGCCTTAGCAAAAAGGGCTTTTATTACAGTTGATTTTTTTTAGTGTACAGTGGATTTTAAGGCTGAACCAAGCGTGCAGGGCTCGGGCTCGATGTCTGGCACTGCAAGGATGGCTTTAACTCCACACCAGACTGCCTGGGATGTAAATCTGGGTAAATCTCATGTCACTGGACCAGGAGCAAGTAGTAAAAATAATTAGAGAAGATAACACTTGGTAAAATAACAGCCACTGCTTAAAAACATCTGCCCCTTAATTTTCCAGTCCAGCAGCCACAACATCAGCTGGAAATCCATTCACTCCCAGACTGGAACAAGGCAATCAGCTCCCCAGGGAAATGGTTTTAAACTGAAAGAGGGTCAGTTGAGATGATAAGAAATCTATAAGGTCATAGGAAATGATAAGATAGAAGTTATTTCCAACAAGGGTGGGGACGCCCTGGCACAGGGTGCCCAGGAAGCTGTGGCTGCCCCTGGATCCCTGAAAGTGTCCAAGGCCAGGTTGGACAGGGCTTGGAGGAGCCTGGGACAGTGGAAGGTGTCCCTGCCCACGGCAGGGGGTTGGAATTCCATAACCTTTGGAGATCCCTTCCAAGCCAAAGCATTCTGTGAGTCTCTGGATGTGTGACTCTATTCCTCCACCCAGGCTGGGCCTGGAATGCCACCCCTTGGAAGATGCCACCATTGCAGCCGGACCAGCAGCACTTCCTCTGTGTTCAGGGAGTTCTTCTTCTCCCCAGGTTATAAAGTTGCCCTTTGCCTCCAGCAAGATCCTTGGAGAAACCCAGCCACCATGGTGTCACCACAGTGCCACCACAGCCACGTTACCTGGCCCACAGACAGTGGATTTAATTCCTGTTTTCTCCAGAACTGGCACTCTGTTGACAGCACCTTCAATGTGTTGCATGAAAACATCCCAATCCAGGTCAAAGAGGCCAAAAGCAAATTTTTCAGATACCTAAAGTTGAGAAACACGAATCAAGACACAGAATAGATGGTGTGAGACCTTCTCATGTCTGGCAGCCTCGGAGAAGATAAGTCGAGGCTGCATTGAATCTCTGCGGTTTTTGGGTTTTCATGAACAATCCAGACAAACCAGAAGTCTGAATTAAGGATAGAGGGATGGGCACAGGGGTTTCTGGCTCTCCTGCACTGCATATCTGTGCCACAGACAGCCCCAAAGGGAAGATGCTCCCCCCCGGTTTCCCCACCAGCCACCGGAGGTTGGTACCCGCAGAATGCGGGGGCTGAGCGCTCACGCCTGCGCCCACTCCTCCGAGGTGGCTTCCCTGGAAACCTGCCTCGTTCCCCCAGAAAACCTCCCGGCTCCACTCACCTCCTCCCAGAAGATGGGGTTTGACTCATATCCACCCACGGAAAGGGCATCGCCTTGGAGACGGAGATAGACCGAGGCGTCGTGATCACGAACGTTTGGCATGTTCTGAAAAATGGGGAAGGGGGAGTGCAGGGGTCAGAGGAGACCAAGAGCTGTGGGGACACCCCTGCAGCACCCAGCGAGGTCCAGGGCACAGGGTGGGCAGCTGCAGCAGTGACCTGCCGAGGATGGCACAAGCAGTGGCTCTGGGTGTTCCCTCAGCACCGAAATTTGGGCACCTGCTTTGCCCCGAGAGGAAAGCACCCAGCTCAGCTCCAGCAAACCTGGCCAAACCATGCGCAGAGCAGCTTCCACAGACACCTGAGCAGCACCCAGGGGTGCCCTGGGGACGGCAAGCAGCCCCTGTGGTTGATCCTAGCTCAGGAATCATCACTCCTCTGCCACCCGCCTCTGCAGGAGGATGCGGCAGCTCCACGCGCAGGCAGCGGTGCACGAAGAATGAGGGATTTGTTCTCGTGAATAATGGATGGGGAAACATTTAGATAACACTGAAGAATCGGTGTAGGGCCTGCTGCAAGCCGTGTTGACAAGTGGAATTAAGTGGATTGAACGGGAGGCACCGAGGTCTGCGAGCTGCAGCCTCTCCTCTGAAGTCTTCCTGGCTGCGTAGGGCACCGTGGAGTTACTGGGACAGAAATGTAACCGTGGACCACGGCATTTTTACAGCGAGGCACCTCGTGCTGAAAGGTCAGACACAGACCGTGTCAGCAGGATGGAAAGCAATTAATGCGTCACCCTCAGAGTGCTGGGGCCTGAGAGAATGAAGCCTCCTTCAACTCCCGAGCAATTCTCCACAGCCAGATGGCAGGAACAGATTAATAGGGATGGTTTAGGAATGCTTGGAGAGCTACACCTCTGCCTGCCGGGCCTGGGGCTTGCTCAGAAAGGGTCTGGGATCTTTATGAGGGCTGTTTTCAGACACCAAACACAGAGATCCTGAGGAAAAAAAAATTATCCTGCCAGTTGTACCCTCGTTAAATATTAAATCTGACTCTGTTCAGGGTGGTCTGCCAGCCCTGCTGAGGGTGTGCACTCTCCCAAGAGCAGAGCCTGGCCTGGCAGGAGGGGGGGGTCCCACAGGTCTGGGGGTTCCTGAAAGGGTCAGGGGTCTTTCTGCCTCTCCAGCCCTGTCCCCCAGGGCAGAGGGGCCGAGCTGCAGCTCGTGCAGGACTGACCTGGATGCCCTCGATGCGCTCGGTCACCACGTAGGCGTGGTGCATCCCCACCAGCGGCACGTGCACGCCCGCCAGCCGGCCCAGGGCCCGTGCCCACACTCCTGGAGAGACAACAACAACCCCGAGCTGAGCCCCTCTCCATCCCCCACACCCCCAGACAGCTGCAGGTGACAGCCACACCGGGGACAAGGACTGGCACAGAGTTTCTGCCTCACGGGAGCAAAGCCACCTGTGAGCTGTGGCCGCTGCCCCTGTCCCACATCTTCCCCCGTGCCCTGCCCCCTGTACCTGCACAGTTCACCACGCAGGGAGTCTGGATGGTCCCGTGGGCTGTCTCCACTGCATGCACCCTCTTCACCCCAAAATCATCAGTTCTCACCTGGATACCCGTGACCGGGCAGTTCTCGATGATCTGGTGGCAGAGGAAAGGTGGAAGAGTCACAGCAGGGTCACAAGGGCGGGGGGACAACCCACCTCACCTGACATGCAGCCCCCAAATCGGGGAAAAGTGAACCTAAGCAGCCTTCTGAGCACCTTGCCTTGCTCCTAAAAGTCTTTTTTCCACCCTCTCTTTCCCCTAGATCTCACGGCTCCTGCCAGCTTCGTCACTGTGACCCAACCAAGAAGGACAACACCCTTCTTGGGGAAGACCCAAATCTGCAGGAGCAGCTCTGCCCCGGTGGGAAAGGACGAGATGGGGAAGGCAGAGGATGAAACCAACGGGCATTAATGAGTAATTACTAATTAAGAGCTACCGTAGCGCCTCTGGCAGTCGCTGCTCTGGCAAGAGTTGAGCAGGTGCCAGCGGGATCCATGGTGCCATCCTTGGGGACGTACAGGGTGCCATACAGGTCATCGATGTTCATCAGAGGGTACAGGTCCTTGGTCTGTGACGGGGTCAGGACGTGGGACTCCACACCATACACCTTCCCCAGCTGCCAAGGGACAGGAAATCCAGGAGCTCAGGTAAGGAACATTTGCTCATCACTTGCTGCTGAAGGAGGAGGAGGAGAATCCCAGGACAGGTTTATCTCCCATGTGAGGCAAACCCTAAATCCAGCATGGGGTGATGCTCAGATTTCAGGGAATATGGCCCCAGATTTGCATTCGAGCTGCCTGTGCAGCTGGAAAAATGATGCTGCACGATGGGGAAAATGATGCTACCATTGTTTGAACTGTCAAAAATCCATGGCTGGATTTAATTTTGCCGACTTTGGAGCAGTTTGACGGATTTTTGCTGCCTTATGAATCAGGAGGCTGCCCTGGAAGGGCCACTTGCTGCTTTTCAGTGGGAAGCCAATGAGGGATGGGACATTCAGAGACCTGGGGGCTCCACAGCCCTGGGATCTCCAGCCCTGCTCCCAAAACCCACCCCCCTCCTGCAGCCCACCCTGCCGGGGACACCCCGGGGCTCCTCCCTACCGACATGAGCCTTTTGTACTCATCCAGGCGCTGCTTGTTGGAGGCGATGAAGAGCCCCCCGTTCTCCACCCAGCCCGTGTGCAGCCCCGTCTCGGCCGGCAGATCCCGGCTGACCACATCCCGCGTGTGCGCCAGCAGCTCCACTTCCACATCGCTGGGACGCAGCTGCCACAGGAGACCTGCGGGGGACACGGCCAGGGTGGCACGGACGCTGTGTCACCTCTCCATCACCCCGAGCGGGGTGCAGAGGGGGTCCCCATGTCCTGCGCGTGTCCTGTGTCACCCTGCGGGGCTCGTGCTCCATCTCGTGGATACGCGGCAAAGCTACAAAGCATCGGTTTCTGTCCTCCTCGGGCGATAAATGAATGGGGGAAAGGGGTTTATGGAGGGGATGGACCCCAAAAGTGACCCCAAGAAAGAGCTTGTATAGCTCTCCCTCTCTGCCAAGGAAAAGTGGCTGAAAGAAGGAGGGGAAAATTGTGGAAATAAAGTGTTTCCTTTTCCTGCAGCCGCTTAAATCCCGGGGGGGAAAAAAAGGAAATTTGGGGGGAGGGAACAAGTTTAAAAAAAGGTTATGGCAGAAAGAAAACCAGAAATTCTCAACACTTAAAGCCCAAACTCTCTAGCCCATCCAGATGCAGCCTGTGCAATGGATCCACCCCAGGGACAGCGGCTCATCCCAAACCCTGAGCATCCCCGTGCGCAGCTCGGGGAGCGCCCGAACCGCGCCCCGCGCCTCACCCGCCGTGTGCCAGGTGGTGCCCGAGGTCAGGCGGTCTCTCTCCAGCAGCACCACGCCGCTGACCCCCATCTTGGCCAGGTGATAGGTGGTCTGGCAGCCCAGGCTGCCCCCGCCGACCACCACCACCTGTGCCGAGGCGGGCGGGGGCCGGCTGGGCTCGCCGCTCCCGGGGCCCTCCTCCTGCAGCGTCTTCTGGTACGGGACGCTCTTCTTGGCCGTGGGGCCCGAGGCGCTGCTGAAGGGCCGGGGGCTTCTCCAGGGGGCTGGCAGGCGGCGGGGGGCGGCTGCCCGCCAGGCACGGCTCATGTAGGACATCTCCACCTGCAAATCCCAAAATCACCTCAGGGGATCCCTGGGCAGCCCCGCTGCTCACCTCACCACCCATCTCTGGATGCTGAGCCCTGGGGACACGTCCCTGAGTGGGCTGCTGGGATCCCTTTCCAGTGTGCAGCTCCCAAACACCCTCCAGAGGGGCCCCCTTAAAGAAGGGGCTTGGGAATTCCCAGGCCACGGCCACCCCGTGCTCGCTCACGCCTCCAGAAACCGCTTTTATTTTCCCCCCCTGGAGCTCAGGAGCTGTTTGGGTGCATCGAAGGTGCCAGGTTTGCTCCCTGTCAGAGGGAGGTGCAATGGCTGCTGGGGACAAACGGGGACAGATCCAGCCTGCGGACACCATAACCCCTGCGCGGCTCCTGGCCGAGGGCACGGTTCGGGATTTGCTCCCGGCACAGGATGTTGGGTGCCCGTGAGGGGTGCACTGGGGCCAGCACAGAGCCCCTCCCACACCAGCCACAGGCCATGACCAGAGTCTGCCCTGGGGGTCACCCCACTGAGACCCCCCTCTTGCTGCCACGCGGCCACCAGAGCACCCGCTGTCCCCACGGTGTCCCCACGGTGTCCCCACAGTGTCACCCCAAGCTTCAAACTCCCACTTGGAAATCCTGACACCGCAGGAGTTCCCTGGACAGCTCACGGCACATTCCCACCAGGCTCCACTCACCAGCGAGGCTCGCTCCGGGCTGGCTTTCCCTGCCGGGATGTCGTGGGGCCCTTGCCTTCCTCCGATGCTCTCCTCCTCCTCCTTCTCCTCCTCCTCTTCCGTCACCTTGGCCCCTGCTGCAAAAAAATATTAACCAGCACTCGGAGGCGAGCGGAGCCAGCCTGAGCAGACAGAAAAGAGGGACTTACCTCCCTTGTCCCCCTTCTCGTGGCTCTGCTGCTTCCCAAGCGAGACAAAAAGTCCGGCAGAGCAGAGAAATTCAAAACAGGGAGGAAAATGCTGCTTTTCTCCCCGGCTCGGTGCCCAGCAGAGAACAAACAGCCCAGCTGGGGCCAGGGGGACTCGCAGCCTCCCGGGCTGGCTCGGCGCTGGCTGGAGTTGTCAGCTGGATGCCAGAGAGCAAACACGGCGAGGACAGGCACCATCTGACCCTCCTGCCACAGTTCCCAGTGGCTGCAGTTGAAGAGCAGAGTTAAAATTGATTTACACCTCTCCTAGGCCAGACCCGAGAGCTCAAAGGGAAAGTGGCAACACCAAAAAAAAAAAAAAATTAATTTGGAGCTGGGTAGAAAAAGCAGGGTTTGATTTCGGTCTGTAAACCTGAAGGTTCGTTGTTCCTTCTGCTCAGGGCTCACCCCTGGAACTTGGGCCTGTCTGGGCAGGATGCACAGGCTCTGCTGAAGGGCCTCATGCCGGTATCTCAGAGAAGCAGACATCGGGGTGGAGTCAGGGTTTGGCTGGTGGTTGGGAGGGATTGGGGTGCCAGCAGCATTATGATCCCCCAGGCAGCATCACCCACCCCTGCAGAGCTCTGAGCAGCACAGGGATGGATTTTTGGGGGGCTTTAAGCATCCGGCATTGACCCTGGAAGTGCCTCCTTGCTGCTCCTCAGTCCCCCTGCTCTTGCCCACTGGACACCCTGTGGTACCCAGTGTGCATCCAGGCTCGCCCAGTTTGGGAAGGGTTTGAACAGGACCCGTGGGGTTCACTTTTTCCAGCTTTAGCCCCCGTCTCCAGCAGCATTTCCCCTCCTTCTCCCAAAGACAAAACCGGTTTCTCAGTTTTACAGAGAGCCCCAATTCCCGCAGGCTTCTCCATGGACTGAATTGCTCAGAATAACCACAGAGCTGCAAACAAGTCTAAACTCCTGTTTGCAGTGGGGGGTTTCTGTTTGACAGGCCAGAACCATTTCATCAGCCTGTCCTAATTATAAATATGACCTTTGGGTTAGACCAGACCTAGAACAATACAAGCCCAAGTCCAGTTCAGCAGCCTGAGCCCTTCACCAAGCTCAGGACGGACAGTGGGGGAAAGTGGCAGCTCCTACAGCTCCTCGGAGCGCTGATGTGACCCCCAGAGCAGGAATGAGGAGGGTTATTTGTTGGGATGATCAGCCCAGTGTAGAGGGAGCCCACACAATTCAATCTGCCCCTATAATTTTTAGGTTCATTCTAAAATAAAGCAGCGCAGTGATTCTTGCGCCAGCTGGAGTTTTCTAGGTCACAGAAAACGTGGTTAATGCAGGGATGAGCCAGCCAGGCGTGCTGCAGACTGTCAGCATTGTCTCTGCCACCCCAATCCTCATCCTCATCAGAGCAGTGGGCTCAGCTCTGCCCCACGACCTGAATTTGGGCTTGGGAAACAGCACCAGCACATGACCCCGAACCCAAAGCAGCCGGATCCCACAGAGTCCTGCTGAGCAGAGCTTTTCGGAGCTCTCCTCTTGGCCACCCCCTGCCTCAGTTTCCCCACCCTGATGGCACAGCAGTTCGGACCCTGGTTTTGGGATGCACTGGGCAGCACGTGAGCTGACCCCCAGCGTGGCAGAGGGAGGTGGCCACGCACTGGCCGGTGGCCACAGGGCTCGAGGGGCAACCCCAGGGCCAGGGCAGGTGGCTGTCACACTGTGACAGGAGCAGGAACTGCTGTTGGCAGAGGGCAGCCAGCAAACACAGCCACCCCCACTCCGTGTTTGCTCAGAGCTCAGAGCCCGGCTCATGAGGGGCATTTTGGCAGCAGCTGCTCTTGCTGGGGGAAAAAACCAGAATAATAAATAAAGCCCCGTGCCTGGTGTGTGCCCCCCCCCCGCTCCTGGGACGGGCCAGGGGCTGCGCAGGGCTGGAGCCAGCTGTGCTGGCCGTGGCTGGAGAGTTATTCTCCTGTTAATGCCCCTGGAATGCTGCTCCTGGTGTGGTTACTGCACCTGGCCGTGGCTGGGCACGGTGGAACAATGCCCCATTTATTCCCGAGCTGTCAGACCCTGCACTGGAGGAAACCCCAGGGGAAGATTTTGGCACAAAGCCGAGCAAAGCCACGGTGGAGGCACCCAGCTGCCAGCTCCAGCCACTCCCCAAGGGCTCAGTGTCCCCAGCCCCAGGGCTGGCAGGGGTGTCCCCAGAGGCAGGACAGAACGGGAGCAGGGTTTTGCAAAGCCCAGCTCTTGGTTCCAGGCTCCAGTGCTGCGTTTGGCAGCCCAGCTGTGCCACGGCCATTCCACCCACCCAGGGCCAGGCTGAGGCTCATCACCAGCAGGGGAGGGCCCAGGCACCAAACCCTGGTATTTCGCACGTGGTGAATGCTGGAGAGACCCCCTGAGACCAAACAGCCACAAGGAAAGTTTATCCCAGGCAGGATCAGCACCTGGACCAAGCCTAAACACCCGGCTGGGCAGCACCTTCCCGAACCAGCATCCAGAATTTAGGGCCCAGCTCACATCCCGATTCTCCCAGTAAAACCCCTCTGCTCACAGCTACAGCCCCTTCCAGCTGACCCTGGGAAAAGTGAAGCACTGAGGACTCCAAGGGCAGGAAAAAATTAATGTTCTTAATTAAATGACACGGCAGCTCACGGGGACATCACAGCCCTGCTCGGGGTGAAGCCTCAGGTTTTTTATAGGCAACTGTGCAACTTTATTTATTTATTTTATTTATTGCTCTGGAATCTGCTGCTGCCTGCAGGGCCACATGGGATTCTGGACTGTGGCATTCAGGAGTGATTAAAAGCCATGGAAAACCAGCCTGTCTCGCCCATCCCTGAGCAGGGGTTCAGCTCAGAAAAGGAGTCGCAGGAAAACTCCTGGATGGGACAACTGGAGTGGCAGCTGCTCCAGGAATGAGAAGGAACCTGACAGGCACCACAGGAGGGATTTACTCCGAATTTTGGAGGGGTACAAACACTGTTCATGCCAGGAATGGGGAAGGATCCATCCCTGTGAGCACCCATCTCCCAAGCCACCCCTGAGCCCCAGTGCAGCCAAGGGGGTTTTAGTGACAAGGACCCTGACACTGTGCCCTCTGGCACAGTAAAAACCATGGCTGGGAAAAAATAAAAAACCTATCAGCAAAATTACACTTTATTTCATTTTTTTTCCATTGGGGAATTTACTTTGATGAATTGTAACTTAAAAAGGCCTGGAAAAACCACATGCAAAAGGGTTTCTAAGTAGCAGCTAAAGTTTCTATTCCAGCATTACAAGCTATTCCAAATGATTTTCCAAATTCCCAGCTATGAACTATTCCATAAACAAACAGTTTCATCTTTAAACCCCCTCCACCCTACCCCAGTTAGTGCAGTGCAAAGGAGAAACCCAAGGAATTTACATATTATTTTCCAACGTATCCCATTGCAATTCCGAGTGACCTGCGGTGAACGAAAATAATATATACAATTTTCTCACCATCATCATAAAAAAAACATTTCCCTTTCTTATTCACAGATATATTTGTGGCAAATGGCTGAATAATTACTTAAAACCAGAACAATCTCTCTTTAACAAGTTTCTTACACCAGTAAACACAAGAGGGAGAGCTCTCTCTGGGGGGAGGGGGCTTGGCAGGGCAGGCAGAGGGTGGGGGTCCTTTTGGGGTGGAAGGGACAGAGGGGCCCTGGTCCCTGTGACAGGGCTGTGCTCTCCCAAGGGGTGCCCTTGCCACCTTACAAAATTGGCCACGTTAAACAGGAGGGGCTGTAAGGCTTTAGGATCTGAGGCATCACATGAGCCATCAGGAGTTTGTGTGTCCCATCCACCCAAACACCCCCTCAGCTCCAGCCCAGCCTCTGGAATGGGAATGGGACCCTCTGCTCTGCAAAGGAGCAGGGAATTGCCAGCTCCCTGCTGGCTGCTCCCCTCAAACTGAGCATGGAGGGGCTGGCTGGGAGGGGTTAGCACCAAACAGTATCTTGGGAAAGCCCTGAGTCCCCCTGTGTCCCTGTCACCTCCCACCTGCCCCAGCCAGACCCACCCCACACCCCCCATGAGCGGGGACACTCCCAGAGCTCCGGGAGGAACAGGGAGCAAGCAGGGCGACTGTGGGCTTGCCACTGAGCAGCAGTGTGGAATTCCCAAGTTCGCATCATTCCCTTGTCCTTGAGAGAACCAAACTCTTCCATTTCTTATCCAGAGCATGGCTCTGCTGCTCCGCTGGCAGCAAGGGTGCAGCCAGGGACTGAGGGCAGCAGCACCGCTCACCAGCCCAACGCTGGCATCTCCCAGACTTGCACCAGGATCCCACACCAGGAACACGATGCTGCACAGCAGGACCACCACAAATCCCAAGGGAACGACATCAGGGCATGGAAGCACCAGCTCAAAATGCCACGTGTTCAGAGAGGCAGCTCCTGGGGGCTCAGATACAGGGAAGTTGTTCCCTGTCACGCTCCCAAAGGTGGATTTTGTTCGGATTTGCACTTTGGAAGGGAATTCTGGAGCTGGAGAGCGAAGCCAGTACCCAGCAAATGATGGGTGGGACTCCCTTCCACTTTGGGAAGGGCAGACTCGGACAGACGGCGCTCAGGACACAGTGGGAATGTCACAACAGACGGACCTTTACTTGACAGCAGCAGCAGGAACAGCCTGTGGGAGGAAGAGAGGGAGGCAACGCTCCCAGCCCCCAAAAGTGCACACAGCTGGGAAGAAGAGGTGCTTTCACAGCTCAGGGACAGCAGTCAGGAGTTGACACCGTAGCCCTTACTCAGGTGGGTTCGCCCTGAGCTCATGAGGTGGGATTTGTCACGGCTGCAAGAAAAATCAGCCTGGCTTGGGGGAATCCTGCTGGGAGCGAGGGGAGAACAGACCCAGGGACACATCCTCTGCATGTGCCTGGTGCCTTGGTGGCCTTGGAAAACCTTGTGTGGCAAAGCACATCTCCAGTCCTGCAATGCACTGAGACCTCCTGCTCACCAGTGGGAGCAGCCTGCTCCCTGGGCACCTCCCCTGCCCGCAGCAAGGCTGGTGGGACTGAGGTGGCTGTAAAGAAAATGGGCTTGGGGGTGCCAAAGCAGCTCTTTCCCCTCGTGTTTTACCCAAAGGTCCACTTCCAGCCTGCACCTGAGGGTCAAAATGGTCACAGCCTTCTCCTCCTCCGGGGCCAGGTGTCCCCACCCTGCCCCTCGCCCTGGCCACAGCACGGTGCTGCCCATGGTTGCCAGGGCCACAGCCAAAATCCTGACCTGGGGAACCACCCGAGTGGTGTGGCAGGGGGTCTGCGTTAACCTCCTTGGGGCTCCCCGCTCTGGAAACCCCCAAATTCTCACCCAGGCACAACCCTTCAGCCTCACCCTCCCACCACCATCCTGGGGTGGCTTTTAAAACACCTTGACAAAGGCGGGTGCAGCGCCCATCCCCGGTGGGCCCCCCAGAGTCTCTCAGCTCTGTCCATGCAGGGGAGCGCGCGGCTCTCCCGGGGCTCTCCCAACGCCATCCCACAGCCCAGCAATCTTCTGTACACAGAACAGGGGCGAGGCCGGGCGGCCCCGAGGCTCGGCTGTACACAGGGGGGTGGTGAGGGGCTGCGGGAGCAGTCCTGGGAGGTGTCCGGCACGGGGACAGCGTGTCACGGTGTGCTCGGGCTGCAGCTGCTGCCTCTGGGTGCTCGACGACTTCCACCGGCCCTGGCCGCAGTCACTGCACCCCCTCCTCCTCCACGTACGTCGAGGGAAACCAGCCCACCTGTGGGGGGACAGGAGAGGTGAGCTGGGGGCTGGGAAGCTCAAGGGACACAGCACAAAATCTGCTGGAGTTCAAGGATTTGGACAACCCAAGCACAGGGTGGGATTGTTGGAGTGTCCTGTGCAGGAGTTGGACTCCATGATCGTTGTGGGGCCCTTTGAGCTCTGTGGTTCTGTAAGGGAGCTCCTGTCCTGTCACTGGGGTTATTCCCCTGCCATCATGTGCTGTTCCCAGTGCTGGATGTGCCACATCCCGATGGTGTCAGCCATCACCCTCACTCGGGATGAGCCAACTCCCCCGCATCCCCTTGGACACACTGCCTGCAATAGAGAAGGGATCAGGGCACGAGGAATCTGTCCCCAGTGCCACACACCCCGTGGGCCACCAGGCCATGCCACCAGCCCGCTGGTTTTCCCAGGATGCTGAGCCTTCCCCCTGCACAGCCTGCATACATCCCCCACGGGCAGCTTTAGGGAAGATCAGGCCCTCCCACCACAGGCTCCCATCCACCTGTGTGCCCTGGACATCGCTGTCAATGTCACAAAACACCAAATGGCCACACAGGGGTGGCTCTCATGAGGTGACAGCCCACCCAGAACCCAGGAAAGAGCGAGAGGGAGCGGGACACACCCCCTGCCCTTTGCTGTCCTGACAGCAGGGAGGATTTGGCACTGCATGAACGGGACAGGAATGTCTCTGGACACACTCACCCTTCCATTGGTCTCCCCCTTCCACCATCCCTGGTCCCCTCCAATCCTGCTGTAGATCTTCACCACGTCCCCCTCCCGCAGCGACAGCTCCCGCATGTCCCGCGCCGCAAAGTTGTACCGAGCCACCGCCGTGCCTATGACCCGGGGGGTGAACACTGCCAGGGGACAAAGCACCGCGTGTTGGGAGCAGCTCCACACTGGCTGAAGCCTGGGGAAAGCTTGGCGAGGTTCAACCTGGGTTTTCCAGCATGGTACCAAGAGCTGGAGCCGCTGGGATGGAGGGGTGGCATCGCCTGAGCTGCTCGGCTTCGCAAGGGTGGAATGGTCGGGGTTAAACTGGATTCCTGCTGGGCTTTGAAGGGCTCTGTGGGTTTGGGAAGCCCCTCTCTGCTGGTCAGGGGCTTGGTGGGGATCACTGGGCTGAAGGGTACTTTTGTGAGGTGGTAAAAGAAAGGATTTTATAGGAATATACAGTCTTCAACAATGAAATCATGGAAAAATCCTGTTCAGCTCTCAATCTCAGGTCTGGGAGATTGCCTTGTGGAGCTGCCACCCAGCTCCCAGCACCTGATGGAGCCACCTGGTCAAAAGGCTTTGTAAATCAACTTGGATGCAAGGTACCTCAAAAATGGAGTTATTGGGAATGGATTCTCCCAGAGGTGTTGAGCAAATCCCATGTGCTTTGCCATGAGGTGCAACAAGCTCCTAACCTGGAACCTCCCTGCTCCTGTCCCTTCCTGTCTTGGGAACTTCATCCCATTACTGACCACATGGTGCCAAACCCTACCACTGACCAGCACCTTGTGATGAGGAGATGACCCCAGGAACCATCCTGGGAGCCGACCTCTGCCAGCACCGGCACAGCCCCACAGATCTCCATCACTTCAGGCAGGGGATGCTCAGGAGAGGCACAAGGAGGGAGGGAAGGCAGGGGCAGCACTCAGCATTCCTGCCCCAAGGTCTGGGCAGAGGGAAAAAGGCTGGAGAGCAACAGTGGGAGGATGGGATGAGCAGAGGAGCAGAAAAATGCACTTTCTCTGCAGTTTGCAAAAAAAGAAATAAACACCCTGAGGGGATGCTGTGCTTCACTCCCCTCTTTGCCCCAGGATTTCCAAGGGTTAATTTCAACTCTAAAAGTGTGCAAACCAAGGTTGAACGAAGTTTGAGGGAAAGCTTTGCCCAGGTTTTCAGCTCTCAGGGTGGGAGGAGATGAGGATGGCGATGGAGGCGGTTTGGACACACAATGTGCAATCACTGGAGGGTTCATCCGGCCTGGCCAGGCAGCCAAGCTGGAGAACAGACAAAAATCACGGCAGCTTTGAGCTCTGTCATCAGGAGCTTGCTCAGAGCCCCTTGCTACACAGATCACTTCCTGCAGTACTTTCTATGCAGTTAGAGAATCCCAAATTCCCAGATTTATGCTTGAAAAGTCAAGTGTTCTTCCCAAACACAGCACCAAGGAAGGCACACGTGGCTTTGCTGCTGATTTTCTCTGTCCAGCCTAAAGGAGAGACTGTAAGATAAAAACTAAAACAGGAACTAAAACTGGCAGGATTTTGCTCTGATCCCATCAGTGGGGAGGATGACACCAG
The DNA here is from genome assembly GCF_965178545.1 of Coloeus monedula. Classification (NCBI taxonomy): domain Eukaryota; kingdom Metazoa; phylum Chordata; class Aves; order Passeriformes; family Corvidae; genus Coloeus; species Coloeus monedula. Next base: position 3,702,825 of record NC_138801.1, on the reverse strand, counting down.
CCTGGAAGACATTAAATCAATGGGGTCCAAAGGCTGGGGCACCACTGCACTCTCTGCAGGGAGACCGAGCCCCAGAACACAGCTGACAGCACAGATGTGTCCCTGTCCCCTCAGCAAGGGGCTCCTGAGCAGCCTCAGATACCAGAGCTCAAAACCTGCAGGACACTGGGATGTTCTCCTGGAGGACAAGGAGGATCAGACTGGGAGAGGGTGCGATGCTGATGCTCGTTGGGTGAGACACACGGGGTAACCAGGTGGAGCTTGAAGTACATCATGAGATCCCAAAGTGCTACATCCACTTTTTTTGTTAATTTTAGCCCCTTTTCTCAAACAGCAGTAAGTCCATCTCCTCCCTGCCTTGATTTTGGGGAGGGGGGGAAGAGCATTTTGCTGCCAGCCAAGCCATGGTTAATTCACTGAATTATTTCAGGGGGGACCCCGCAGGTCCCACTGGTGATGGTTTTCAAGCTGGGGATGGTGGCAGGTCTCTCCAGCAGGGAGAGGCACTGGTACCTGACCAGAAGGGACTGGAGGAGCTCTGAGAAGAAAAGTTGAGGCCCTGAGGACTGAGAAAAGAAAAGTTGTAGGAAGCGCAGGAGGCTGCAAAGAGGTTAGAGAGAAACAGAAAGAGGCAGAACACGCATTAAAAAGGAAATGAAAATAAAATATTATAAGGCACAATGCTTTAAAAGCCGATGGAGGAATACAGGGCAAAGCATGCAGAGGGTCTTGTGCAGGGGCTCGGAGCTGGGACAGCTGACAGAAGGTCTGGCCACAGCCCCACAGCCACTGTGGGGGCTCAAAATTCATCCTAGGCTTGTATTTAATGCAAAAAGATATTTAATCAACTTTTAAACCCTATCTTCCTTTGGTATTCTTTTTTAAATATACCACAGAGGAAAATTTTTAACATGTGTTTTTCCCCACAAAGCAGTTAATTCTGCACTCAGGCTTTTGGACAAAACATCATCTTCCATTACTGCACATTTTGCTTTCCATTTGTTTTGATTTTTTTCCTTCCTTTTTCTTTACAGACTTACCCTTTCACCCATCACCTCCATTAAAGGAGTCCCACTAGGATTCAAACCACAAGTCACACTGGAACTGGATCCATTAAAACACAAAAACCTCACGTGGGTGAGAAAGACTGGATAAATCCCACGAAGTGAGCATCACATCCCTGCTCCCAGCCAGAGTGTGGGCAAACCTCAGGGTGCAAAACCACTGGAGGGGAACCAGCCCATCCCAGCAAAAACTGTCCCTTCAGAGAGCAGTGCCAGAGAGCCCCAGCTCGGCCAGACCCCCCTGATCCCACCAAGATCCATCCTGAAAACGCCACCAGCCCAGCAGAACTTAGCTGCAAACTGAGGAACTCAAGCCCTACAGCAAAGCTGTAAATTCCTTCATCCACTGCTCCTACAGCTGCCTGGAAGGGGCAGGTTTTCCATGACACCCAAGCTGGGCTTTACCTGGGGAGCGGGTGAAGGTCCTGGAGGTAGAGCGCTCCCGGGATTTGTAGGGATATTTCAGCGTTGTGTCCAGCTGCTTGAAGCTCTCCTTCAGCGAGTGGCTCTGGTAGTACTCCACCAGCTCCTGGCAAGGAGGGAGAGGCATCTGGCTGTCTCTGCCATCTCCTGCATGACTTTCAGGGACAGGGCATGTGCTACGAGGGGGAACCAAAACCCACCAGCAAGCTTTCGAACTTCTTGGCTTCCGTGATGTGAATCCAGTTGTCCTTCTCCACCACCTTGATGTGCTTCACCTCCTCATTGAACCTGCCAATGACAGCAAAGGCACTCAAGAAAACACAGCCACGTGGTCCAGCCCTGGCTTCTCCTCTGCCAGTGAGAAATATTAAATTATTAAATTCCTAAATGAGGAATCACTCACTTAATACTGATGGCAAAGCGCTCGGCCTCAGCCGGCCGCTCCCGGATCAGGTAGGTGCCGCTGACGTGAGACTTGAGCAGGTTGTCCGTCTGCTGCCTCTCCATGTTCCCTGCAAACCTGAGCCCAGAGGTCAATTAGTTCAATTAATTCATTAAACCAAACTTGTATCCTTAAACAGGCATGTTTTGGATAAAAAGATACTTCTTTCTTAAAGGCATGAAGGTTGGAAGGCAGAGAGAGAAATGTCCCGAATATCCCGAGCAGGAAGGAAAGTGCCCTGGGGTACACAAGAAGCTGCTGAGCCACTGAACCACACAGAGAGCAGCCTCTTCCCTTTGAGGTACCTGACACCTGGAAAATCCCACTAATTGGGAATCAGTCCCCGGGTTAATGAGGCCTCAGCAAGAGCTGGAGAGCAGGGATAATTTATATCCATGAATTCATAAACCTGGCTGGAGCTGGAGAGAACGAGCAGCAGGCAAGCCAAGCACAGCCTCTCGTGCCAAGGCAGGAGTTGCCTCCTTCCTCCCATAATCATTTTCTGGGCACAGAAAATGGGAAGAGAAACCAGCATCTCTCTTTTTGCCTCTGACCCTCTCCATCAGTGAAGAAATCCCCACAGCTGCTGCCAGGGCTTTCAACACCCCAACGCCACCGTGGCAGCTGCTCCACAGCCACAGGCGAGGCAAGATGCAGAGCACTGCTGGTCTGTATTTGGAATTCCTTGCTGGAGTGGATTCCTGAGGAGGTAACCACTGAAAGGCAAGGCTGCTTTGTCTTCCTGCCCACTCACCACGGGTACGCCGTGTAGTCGATCTCCCGCGAGGGCGGTCGGCTGTTGGGGGGCTGCAAATTGAGAATGGCTCGTTAGTGATGAACCAGCAGCTCCTCGGGCTGTGGATCATGTGTGGGATGCTCCTCTCCACGGGAGGCTTCCCTCTGCCAAGCTGTTCCTGGATTCTGGGCTTGGGCGGCGGAGGGCAGTGTTGTAGCTGAGCATTCGCCTCCCAGCTCCCAGCTGGGATGAGCAGGCTGTGTTTGTTCATTTACCTGAGTGGTTTTTAATTGGGAAGCAGCTGACAACATTACAGCAAGCAGCTAAAAGCAATTAAAATAAACCAAATGCAGTTTTCCTGCACTGGGCCTGATCTCAAGCACTCTGACCCGAGTCAGCCCTGCGGAGAAGGAACAGAGTCTGGACGTGATCACACCAACCCCAGCCTTGGGAACAGGGCTGGGACCCCCTGACCTGACCCCTGCACCCATGGGATGAGGGATCCACCTCCCCTATGAGGCAGAGGCCTCACTGAAGGTCCAGGGAAGGACTGAGGTCTCGAGGAGAAGGCTGAGGAGAGTGACAGGGACAACCCCAGCACCTGCACCCCCCTGGCACTCCCAGCTCCATCTCCTCTCTGGCACTTACCCTGGCATCCACGGGGCAGGGTTTCACTGAGGAGCTGGGGAAATAACCCGACTTCTTCGTCTGCAGCAGCCTCCCCTGCAAAGCCAAGCTGGGCATCAGCCTGGGGCGGGCACTGGGAGCACTGGTGTCACTGTGCAGGGGTGGGGACAGGCCCCAACCTGCCTCCCAACCCCCAGCACACCCCTGCACCAGGAAAACCCACAAATAAAAGGGATAATGCAGAAGTCACTGGTTTAAAACTTTCCAGGAGTTTCCCAAGGGGAATTGCTCTCACCTCCCACCACGGTGAGTCGGGGTCCCCCCTCAGCAGCTCGATCACATCCCCAATTTGAAAGGTCAGCACTGGCTTCCCAGGAGGGGCTGGGTTACCATGGTAATTCTGAACCGCCACCATTTTAGGACCTGGCAGAGAAGCAGAACAGTTTCACAACCTCGTCCCTGCTGAAAAAAAACCCAAACAAAACCACCCCTCCTGAAGCCTGTAACTCCTTATCCTGTGATAAGGCAGGATTTGGGGGCAGGAAACATGAAAGCAGGGAGGAATGGTGTCCACAGTGAATGTTCTTGGCTCCTGCAGTTCCATGGATGATTGAGTTCCCTGAGCAAAAATAAACCCAGGCAGGACTGAGCTGAGCTGAAGCTCCAGCTCCCAGCCCTGCACCTGGATCTGAGCCCCACTGAGGCAGAGGAGCTCTTGCCAGGCAATGCCTGACCAGCACCAAGCCCTGCCAGGCTCAGCAGTGACACCACGATTGCAAAAGGGACCAGGGAACACTCAGCTACCACTGAGTGTCAGCTGGACCTGGGACTCAAACGCCCCTGAAGCTCCCAGTCAAAGTCCACTTGTCTTGCCAACAACTGCACATTAAATAAACTTCCCCCACTGCACCAAACCCACAGTGTTTATCCTCAAAATGCCTCCCCACCTCTGCCTCTCCCCGCCCAGCAAGAGCACTCTGTGCTTGTTTTGTTGGGGTTTTTTTTTTAACCACAAAATTGATTCAGGTTTCTTTTTGCCAGGCTTGGCTTTCCTTCCATCAGAAACAGCACAAAAACAAACTGTTCTTGTCCTCTGAGCCAGAGCAGGGGCAGGGCAGGCCCAGAGCTCAGTCCAGGCAAGCTTTAAACACAGGAAGGTCAAAAATTATTGCAGTAACCTCTGTGATTGATGGCCCATCAGAGGCCCTGAGCACACTGGACATGCCAGCAGGAAGATGCTCCCCATCAGCAACAAATCTCCCTGCCAGGACATGCCAGGCCTGCTTTGAAGGTTGATTTGGCACAAGGATGTTGTGCCAGGCTCTCCTTGGTCACTGGTGTGGTGGGCAGAAGCTTTACTGGCCCAGCAGGGCTGGCCAGGGGCACGAGGGCACCCAAAGAAATGATGTGGCAGCAGGGACAGGAGAGCCCCCAGCGCCCCATCGCTGGCCATGAGGGTGCACAGGACCCTTCTGCAGGTCCTAAAGCTCTTTCCTGGTTTGGGAAGAAGCCTCCCCCTCCCACACACTCGGTGTTGGGGATTCCTGCAGCCACAACCTCTCCCTGCCCTCCTGTCACACAGCAATGCCCTTACCGGGTCCTGCACCCAGTGAATCCTGCAAGGAAAGAGGAAAAAAGTCTCAGTGAGGACACATTAGTCTCAGTTCTCTCTACAAGCACCCACCTGATGCCACTGGGATGAGAAAACCTCTCCCCAGACCCCCCTGGTACCCCCCAGCCCTTGGTGCTCACCCCAGCTGGGTGCTGGCACCTCCTGAGGGCTCTGGTGCTGCTCAAACTGGGCCAGTTTTAGGCTGGAGAAGAGGCCACTGGTCCCCAGTCCTGTCCCACAGTTTGCTGGGACCCCTCTGAGGCCAGTGCTGGCTCTTCTCATGAGCTGCCCACACCCAGAGTGGACAAAGACACGGGGGGTGAGGAGAAGGGCCAAACCACGTACCTGGTCTGCTGAAGAACCTGCAAGAGAAATGGTGGGATAAGGGGTTAATTTAACAGGCAACAAACCCCATTTTCTACTCCTCTTGATGCTCTGAGTATCAACAGACTGGCATCAGGGTGTGAACTCGATGGAGGAAGCCCAAAGCAGAGCTGGGGTCACCTGAGTCATTTCTCTGCTCCTGGGGAGTGACTGCACCCAGACAGGGGCATTTCCTCACTGCCACAAAGTTCTGCAGTTTTGTTTCTTCCTCCCTCCACTCCCCACCCAAAACCTCTCCAAAGCCACCCTGTGACACCCCCTGGACTGAGCATCACCAGGGTTCTGCCAAGAGTGAGCACAGGTGAGTCACAGCTTCACCCAGTTTAGACCAAGGACACAAATTTTGGCCATATTTTGGGACATCTGGGGTCAAGAGACGAGCTCTCTCCTCATCAGAAATGTCCTCCCTGCTGTAGACCATCCTGCTTTCACTGTTAAATGATGAAGAATTGATCATGTCTCTTAAATACCCATCCCCAAGAGCTGGAGCATCCCACCCACTGCACAGCGGTGCCGTGATCCTCTGCCACCCATGGCATGCAGCTCTGCATTTTGGAGGATTTCAGCTGCTTTGTCTGTTTTTTACACCCCCAGCCAACATGAATTCCAGCCCTGGGAGGTGGGTGGGAGCACACTTGTATTGTTTTATGCATTAACAAACATCAGTGCTTTGTAGAGTGAATCTCTCAGATCGTTCACGTGCAGCAACGAGCTGCTCAGAAAATGAAATAACTCACCCATCTTGCAGGGAGGAATGATCTCCAAGCACTCCTTGTGAGCACCTGCTCCACATTTGGGGCAAAGATAGCCCTGGTAGAAGGTTCCTCTGCACCAAAAAACAACAACAAAAAAGTCGGAAAATCCTAATTCAGCCTCAGCTTTGTGATTTTTCTCTCTATGTTTTACTGCAGAACAGCAGGAAGGTTGTTGCTCACCTCAGGAACATCCTGCAGGCTTTGCAGTTGGTTGTCTTTTCAAATGTGTACATCTGGAAGTTGTGGTGATTTGCATTGGCTTTCTCTGGCTTTATGTTGGACCTGAGGGAAAGGACCTGGGGGTTATCAGCCTGTCCCCACGGGGCTGCTGGCATTTCAGTCCGAGCTTGGACACCACACGGACAGATACGAAATCCAATGTGAAAGGAGATCAGGGCTGGGTTGTGGAGAGAGGATTTTGTCCATCAACCTTCCCCTGGGACAACAGTCACAGATTTGGCCCTTGCCTGAGTCAATCATCAGCCCAGAGCTGTGGCACGGGGCTAAGCCCTGCTCTGCTCAGGACCAGGGCCTGCAGCACCTGCTCCCTCTTCACCCTCCTCCAGCCCCAGCCTGCTGCTTCCCCATGGCCCAGCACCACGGTGAGGTTTCCTTTCAAGAATCTCAGAAAGGTCTGGGTTGGAAGGGACTTTTAAATTCATCCTATTCCACCCCTGCCAGGGGCAGGGACACCTTCCACTATCCCACGTTGTTCCAAGCCCTGTCCAACCTGGCCTTGGGCACTGCCAGGGATGAGGCATCCACAGCTTCTCTGCACCAGGGCCTCCCCACCCTCACAGGGAAGAATTCCTTCCAAATATCTCATCTCAGTGTCACAGATAAAATCCAGTTTCAGAGCTGCTTTGGTGGGGATGCTCAGAGAATGGTTCCAAGCTCCCTCTGCACAGGAACCCATCCAGCAAGCCCACATGAGCTCCCTCATCACAGGTTTTGCTAGCAGAGCTGCTCTGCAGTGACCTGATGGCCCAAGACACTTTTCCCCCACGCCTGGGAACTGCACCCAGGGCTAGAGCAGCCACTCATGCTCACATGGCCATTTCAAACTGCTCCATCCACTTCCTCTTCATCTCCTCTGTCTTGCAGAAGAACTGGAAGCCCTGTTTGCCCTGGAGGTGGATTAGGTAGAAGCCGTACGACCACTGCAAGAGAAAAGAGAGAGCTGGTCTCAGAGCAGAACACACCACACTTCCATCCACACACCTCAGCCACTGCTCTGAGGGCCTGCCCCTGCCCTTGCTGCTGAACTGTGGCCAGGGACCAGCAGGGGAGGAGGAAGGAGAGCTCCCTGTTTCTCTAGCACATCGCAGTTAGTGATGCCTGAACCGCCCCGGCGCTGTGCACTTGGCCCAAACAGGATTTCATGGTGGCAGACAAGAGAACCCAGATTCTTCTGCTCCACTGGATCCTGCCCAGCCATTCTGTCTGTGGCTGACAGCAAGTGACAGCCCAGGAGGAACATCTGACCTGCCCACTGCACATATGCTCGGCCTGTCTGATCAGCACACTGCACACAAACACACGACAGCGAGGGGGGTGCTCCGCTTACCATTTTTCCGTGAGACTAGAAAGCATAGGAGAGCAAAGTGGAAACAGATTTCATTAAAACACAAAGCCAGCAGCATTCCCTCAGCAGCCAAGTGGCAAAACTGGCTGTTGTCACCCCAGTGGCCCTTATCCCATCTGCACCATAGCTCTTCCCATGGCATGGAAGTGGATTAAGCTAACGGGGCTCTGCTAAAGCAAGAGCTGGGAGGTTTTTCCTCCACAGCTGCAGAGTGAGCATCAAACCACAGGAAAATGATGTTCCCTCAGTGCTTCGAGTGCCAGTTTTGGTGTGCAAAACCTTTCCAGGCTCCTCCACCCCGCAGCTTGTGGGAGCAAGAACATCCTGGACTTTCCCTCCCTCCCTGCCCTCCTCTCCTGCCCATCTGATGTTTGCTCCCTGACATTGGGCCAGAAAGCAGGGAGCAGCTTCCTCCCTCCTAACTCCAACCATCCCAGCCTCCTCAGGGCTGTTCTGCCAGGACAGAGGTCAAGGATCCAGCCCAGCCCCACGTTAATAAACAGTTCCCAATGCTCTTTAAGGCTGCCCTGAAAGTTGAGCGTTTATTTTCCAGCTTTTTGCGAGCCCTGTTTCTATTTTAAAAGGCTAATGGGAACATACTACCCTGAAACAGCTCCAGAATGTTCTCCAGAGCTAATCCCTGGTTCACCTACCTTCTTAATGTCCTTGTTATTCATGGGGTCATCAGTCATCTTGTGGAAGAGCAGCTCAATAATTTCCTTCAGCTCATAATTGTATCCTTTCCTCTTGCAGACGATCACCACTTTATCAAATAAAAATAAATACCTGCCCAAAGCAAGCACATAAACAAGCAACCCAGTCAAACACCTCATTAAAAAATCCAAGGGGAAGGATTTGGAAAGCTCTGCAGAGCTCCCCAGCCAGCGCTGTTCAGTGCCCGGCTCCTGCTGTGATTTCACAGCGATGCTGGGCTATGTCAGTGAAATTCCAGGCAGTAATTAAATAAATGAGCTCAAGGAGAATTGCTAAATGAGGGCACATTTAGTGTGGGGACATTCTGCTGCCACTCACCTGTCCTGCTTGGTGTGGTTGACTATGGAGCGCACCTTCAGCTCCCCATCGATCTTCGGCCTCCCAAACTCCTCCAGCTTCACTTGCTGCAGGAAGCAAAGCAGCGCTCAGACCCACAGCCAGGCCTGGAACGATGCTTTTGGGAAACCCAAAGCTGCCTTCATCCAACCCCCTAGCCCTGCATCAGACTGCCAAAGCTCCTGGCAGCGGCATCACCCTCAGCGAGGGGAGGGAGGATGCTCCAAGGGGAGCCTGGGCATGAACACAGGTACAGGACCCCAGGAAATCCCTGGAGCTCCAGCACTGGTGCCCCAGGGCAAGGCTCAGCAGTCCAAGCACGTTTGCAATCCCCTCCCACCTCCAATAAGCTATTTTTCAGAGGTTTCCACAATAATTAAGGATTTTGTCCCTGTTAAATAACCATCAATTAAAAGCTCATCGTTACCAAATGAAGTCAAGGCTTAAAGTCCCCAAACCCAGCGCCCCTCCAGGTCTGCTGATGCACAGCAATGGGGCTGAGTGTTTGACACCTCTGGAGTTTGGAGGATGAGTTCTCCTTAAAATTCCTGGTTGGGATTTTCGGGGATTAGGTGCCCTTTTACATGAGACCTTCTCCTCCACTTTCAGTTTACCTCTGTCCTCTTAACAGCAAAAGAAACCCTCTTTTCAAACAGAAGCCAGATAGCCAGCTTGGGGAATTTTTGAGTCCTCCCTACACCAATAACATGAAAAGTTGGAGAAACATTTTTAGTGTAACACCAACAAGAGAAGTCACCCTCCACCACAGCCAAAGCAGCTTTGTGATGGAGCATCCACCTCTGAACCATCAGCAAAACATGAGAGTCGTGTCTGAACACATGGGGATCTTTCAGCACATCAGAATAAGTAGTAATTGCCCAAAAAAGCAAATATGTTAATAACAGTCAGACTAAATTTGGTTCAATATTTTCCAGCTTACCAGGTTTTCTATAGAGCTCTGAAATTCACTTATTTTCTTCAAAGTCTCTTTGTCCCTCTTGACTTCATTGATGTACATGGCCAAGTCCTTAAAAAAAAGGGTGAATATTGATTTTTACTTTACCAGTACCTTACCCAGGAGCACAAACACGAGCCTGGCTCCCTGAATCCCTCAGGAACCTGAGCAGGACTCCAGGGCAGCCTGGGGCAGGTGAGGCTGTTGGTGCTCCCAGCGCTGAGCCAGGCAGGTGCTGCAATGTTTTCCATTTCCCAGAAGATGGCAATGCATGAATCCATGGCAATGCGTGAATCCAGTGCAGCACAGCCATCCCAAACGCCAAATTTGTATCCATCAAAGAGAAAGAACCATCCCTTCCACTGGAACAACTTCTTGTACCTTTCAGAGTGGATTTGCTGTGCCTGTTTGCTTCTTATCTGCTCCCTCCTTGACCTCAACAACGGCTCTTGTCAACTTGGATTAAATCTGAGCAGAGGATTCTTTAAGACATCCCCCCCGGGTCAGACCTTGCTCAGCTCCCCAACACAAGAGGGGTTAATCACAGCCCATAATCGCAGATCTACGTGACAATACTTGTAACATCACTGAGACAGGGACGGCAGGGGTGCTGATGAGGAATGACACAACCAAAAGCCTTCTGAAGCAGGGAAACACAATCCCAGGGAAACACAATCCCAGGATCAACCACGACTTCAGACGACAATGTGCAAATGTTGGCTCTGGAATTTCACTGGGAGCTTGGTACTGCATTCTCAGGCAGAGGGTTGGTACCTGCACCAAAAAAACCCCACCACAAACGATTGTTTTGGTGCAAATCCTGCCCTTACCTTGCAAAATCAACTATTCAAGCAAAATAAAAGGGAGCTGAATCCCTTTGGGAATGTCACTCCATCCACCCCCCTACACAGCTCTCGCCCAGACAGCAGCAATGTCTGCTGCGTGCCAGCACAGCAGACAGAAAGGCTGGACTTGTGATGAAAGACATCACTTGCAAGTTAAGCCTTGGTTTACAGATCAATTAAAACCAAACTGAATGGCTCCCAAAGCCCCCTGAGCCCAGCAGGGTTGGAACTGCTCCCACACTCTCCTGGTGATGGGGAGGAGAAGAGAGAAACCTCCCTGATGGTTATCAGTGTCTTCCTGCAAAAAATGCTGAGTCTGCAGCAGAGCCAGAGCAAATACACATTTCTTTTTCAGCAGTGGTGCTGGGTGATGAGGCCACGAGCGGGGTTTAGCTGCTGTCACCAGGTCCAGCGTTCATCTGAGGCCACAGCAGCAGGCTGGGAATGCAACATCCTTCAAACAACCTCAACTCTACAGCGAGCCACACAGCAGCTCTGGATCCGTGGGCTGGCAGGGGTAATGGCTGGAAAGGTCACCCAACTTATGTAAGTGCCAGGAAATGCAGCGCCGAGGTGGAAAACAAAGTGACTGTGAGCACAGGGATGAATCCCGAGGTGCTCTCCAGTAGAAAAACCTGGAGTTAATGAGCATCCCCCATCCAGTCAGGTTCTGCTGACATGGGATGTGGTGTGAATGTGTGTGTGGGGAGACACATCTGAGATTTGGATGACTCTATGATCCTATGATTTTATTTCTTGCTCTCCTGAGATTTTGGGGGCTTCAGCTAAAAGTTGAAAACAAAACTTTAAACAAAGGAAACTGTTGATGCCAAAAGAAATCAACTGTTGAAAAAACATCTTCGTTTTGATAAAAAAAAAAAAAAAAGGTGGATTAAAGGATTCCCACCCAGCACCTGGCTAACAGCACACAGGGAACGCTCCACACATGCAGGCTCTCATTGCTGCCATGCTCCCTGACTTGCTGATACCTTCTGGAGCTCCTCCAAATCCCTCCCAGTGAGAAGAAGAGCCGGATCTGACACAGCCTCCGTGCACACAACAGCAATCAGGGAGAAGTCATAACTTGTCAACAAACCCCAGCTCCCCCAGCTGCCGGGGGAGGGGGACAGCGGTGACAACGGATCTGTTGTGAGGCTGTAGCATCACAGGGCAATCAATACACACAGGTGTGGCCAAAAGGAGGAGACCTTGCCTTGCCTCGAGCTGTTCCTGGCTGGTTTTTCCATCCAAGTGTTTGTTTCACATAGCAGAGGGATCCTGAGCTCTGCTGCACCCCAAACCCAGCACAGCCCCCTCGCCACTCTCACCCTCCTGTACCTGCATTGCCTCCAGAGCCTCCTTCAGCTGCTGCTTCTCTGGCCGGTCTGAGGAATGGCTGAGCAGCTCCTGAAAAAGTATAAATGAATGAAAATGAAGAGTTTGGATGTGCTAGGAAAGATGCCCAGACCCTGCTTGCACCGGGCAGGGTCTGCCTGAGTGTTGGCAGGATGGTGACAGGGGCATCAGAGTGGTTGCAGGTATTCCAAGAGTGACTGGAAGGATGCCAGGGAGGTGGCAGGGATGCCTGGGTGACAGCAGGGATACCAGGGAGGTGGCAGGGATGCAGGGATGCCCGGGCAGGCAGCTGTGGCCAGAGGACAGGGAAAACACCAAGGGCTGCTGCTTGAGAGATCTGTTACATGGAGTTGACGGGAGGAATTTCACACATAATCAGATTATATGCAAGCTTATTTTATATTCATTAAGTGCCTCTCATGGATAACAAGTGCAGAATTATCCTGGGTCACCGTACTTTAGGAGACAGCACAAATATTATGTCGTGTTAAGTGGCTCTAGTAATTATTTTATTTGAAGGGGAATATAAACCCCAACCCTTGCTCGGCATTTGGCAAAGATTCACCCTTCACTGACAGAGGTGAAAGATGCTACAGCAGAGAGAGAAGTGCCAGTGCTGAAAACCTTACTTTTAACAGGAGATGATACTTCAAAACTCTTTGCATTGGAACCACCAGCAGATCTTGCAATTTGAATTTCCCATCCTGGACCTTTAGCGTGCATTCCTAGGACAGAGATCAATAAATCAGCAGTGAGAAAGCAACAGCTTCCCACCCAAAAAAAGTCTCTAAAGTCTTGAGAATGTTTGTTTGGTTTCTGTAAACTCAGTTCTGATGCCCATGGGTTTGTGGTTCTTGCAGCCACCCAGCCAGGGCTGGGGCTCTCACCATGGAGGTTATCAAGGAATTAATCCCAGGGGCTGGACCCTAAATTACAGCCACTGCTGCCATAAAAGTGAGCTACTCCAGCCTAACAAGATGCTGCTCATCAGGGCAGTGCAGGAATGCCCTCAGACCTGGGGAAATGTCAAACGAAACACATTTGCCTCAGCCACCTCCTGGCTGGGCCAAACTAAAAGCACCTGATTTGTGAGGGGCTGGCACTGAGCAGGCAGCCTGTGGCTCTGACGAGCATTAAGTCACTAAGATGAGCTAATTGTGGTCGCAGGAAGTGTTGCCACCACTACCTTTGCCCAGACCCATTTCAGTGACGTGACTCTGCTGGCTGAGCCCTGCTGTGTGACCTGCCAGAGCTGCCACGAGGGAGGGACAGACAGGAAAAGCACTGGATGCTCCAGCCTTGATGTGAGACCCAGAGAACACATTTTAAACAATTCCTAAGCGCAGTTTTATCCCTGAATTGGGTTTACACGGGGAATCAAAGCGCATTTGCGGAAGGCGAGGTAACGCGGACAGACAGCCTGGCAAATTCCGATTAGCATCAAGAGCAAAGCAGGAATTAGAGCTGGGTAAAAACAGCAGCTCGAACAATGCATCCCTTCTGGGGCTCCTTTGATTCCCTTAATACCTGGATCAGCCCCTATTCACACTGAGGAGGCCAGGGCAGGAGTTCCAGAGTTTGCCTGGGGACTTGGGTTCGCCTCTGAGGGTCCCCGATGCTGCCGGTGGCTTTGGGAAACCACGTGGCTCCTGGCTTGGGGATGCTCAGGGCCTGCACGACTCAAAGAACTTGTCCCAGCCAGTCCCACTCAAATAAAGTCACTGGCTTGTTTTAACTCGGAGAAACTTGGGGAGGAAGGACAGAGCATGGGTCTGGTGAGGAGATGAGGGAAAAACGAGGGGGTCGGGACAGGATAACCCCCAGCTTTGCTCTCTCTGTGCTCACACTCACAGCCCTCTCCTCTTCTGCTAAATCAAACATTCCCCAGACACCATTCTCAGCTCCAGAAAGTCCTTCCAAAACCCCTGATAAGGGGTGGGGGGCAGCACTCAGTCCCCCCGCCCGCTCACCTCCACCTTCTGCCGGACGTCCTCCCGGTTGGCAAGGAGGTGGTTCAGGGTGTTCTGGGCATATTCCATGTGGCTGCAGTACTTGCCATAAATCAGCAGCCTGGAGAGGGGGAAATCACAGATTTAACTGGAAATGCTGGCAGTTATAGCCTGTTATAAAAGATATATAAATGTGTGTACAGCGAGAGGACCAGGCAAACAGCTCTTCCCCCATTTAACTGCTTAGCAAAGTATAAACACTCTTTTATTGTGTGGCTTTTTGACATTTAGATTTTCAGCACTTGAACATTTGGAAGTTTCCAGAACCTGTGGAGGTGATTCAGCTCATGATGAGCAGAAAGCCCAGGTGGCCAGAGCAGAGGAGCCTGTTTTTGGAGGGTTAGATGAGATAGTGGGATGAAATTCCTCCTTGTGAGCGTGGTGAGGAACCGTCAAATGTTGCCCAGAGAATTTGTGGCTAACCCTGGAAGTGTCCAAGGCCAGGTTGGACGGGGCTCAGAGCAACCCGGGACAGTGGAAGGTGTCCCTGCCCATGGCAGGGGGTGGGATGGGATGAGTTTTAAGGTCCCTTCCAACCCAAACCATTCTATGATGATTCTCTCACACATTTTAGAAACATTCCTTCTTGAAAGAGCCACAGAGACCTAGAGGTCAAGAGCCTGGGTAATTGGGAAAAGAAGGTTGTCACAGCCTTTGGAAACACAGTGAAGCTCTGCATGGACACCCTGGGCTATAAATTTAAACACCTGACAAAAGAGAGCAGTTTTGTGGTGGATTCCCCCTTTTCCCTCACTTCTCTCATTAATCCTGCCTGACGGGTTTGGGTTTTCTCCCCCTTCCTGGCCGTTAACTGCTCTGCTGCTGCTAAGACACATCTTCCATCACACACTGCAACTCATCCATTATTTGGGGGCCTTGTCTCTCCATGGAGATGATCTGGGAGCCACTGACCCAGCGTTGCTCCATAAACATGGGACATTCACACCCCACAGCAAAGCGAATGAAGAGATTTATGGAGCCACAGCCACGGCAGAGCCACGGCCAGTACAGATTATTCTTCCACCTTTTCCCCCTGACAACTTCTGCACAGGCACAATAATATCCACCTTGTCAGCATGGGGAGAGCTTCAAAGAGGCTTCAGGAGCATAAATTCAAACCTCTGGCTTCCAGAGAAAGAGATTTACAAACTATTTCCTTTAAAAAGCCCCTGCAAAGCCCAGGAGCAATGCATCATTTTGCCAGAATGTCTCCAAGGATGTGGAGGGAAGCAGGAGCTGTTTGTCATGGATAGATTTGATGGAGGAAGGTCTCATATTCAGGGACCAAATGGGGACTCTGGAGGTCCATGTTCCTTCCCTGGTGGGGCAACACAGAAAGCTCACTTTCTCCTCCTCCTCGATTTCCTTGCTGTAAAATGTGGTATTCCTGACTTTCCTGATGTGACTATTTACATCAGCTTGCTCCAAACTCTTCATCCTCAAGAATCCGGCTTTGGGGACTTCTCCACAGCAAAATCCCCCTCTAGCAGCAGTTTCCCACAGCACTGAGGGCCCCAAAATCCCCATGGACTCAACAGAGCTTCAGACCCACCATCACCACCTCACAGCTGCTGTGGCTCCTTCACTCACATCTTTCCAAGGCTTTCAGATGCTTCAGGAAGTTGTCTGCAAGCTCCCTTAGGAAGTGGGTCAGTTTGTTCACCCACCTGCATGGAACATTGATTTAAAAGCTCAAAACCAAGCCTCATGCTCCTGCACAGCCATGGGATCTCCCTGGGCAGCAATGGCACCTCCACAACTCCTCCTGTGTCCCTTCCCTGCTCCCTGTGTCCACAGCTCGGCCCCAGGGATGGCACTGGCATGCATGGAGCTGAGCCAGGAATTAGGAGATCAAAATCACCTGAGTTTTATGAGTATTTTTAAAATTATTTGCATTCTTCTTTGGATTTTTTTTTTTAATTTAATCCAGAAAAAAATGTCCTTTGTAACAAGAGGCCCCAGGGATGATGGAATATGTGACCTCACGGCGTGTTATTAATGCAGATGGTATTTCTGGAGTTATTGACTTCTGAATGGCATTTCTGTGTCTAGACACTGGTTTAATCACAGTGAAATAACAGCCTGGCACCACTCCACAATGAATCACCCTTTGATTAGTATTAAGGATATTAAAGGCTTTTATCAACCTTATCTCCGTGTGCTGTGGTGCTCCTGCTTGCAGCTGCCAGAACTCGGGACCAATTCTGTTGGTGAAAGCAACTTTTACATTTATTCATCGTGCAAAAAGTGCAGGATGAGCTCTGTGCCAAATATGAGATTCTTTAAGAGTGAGGAATCGCTTTGATCTCAGCAGGGCTGAGTCTCCCCTGCCCAGGAGTCACCCCACCACATCACAGCCCTCTGCTGCTTGCAGGAGACCACAAGAAACCCTTGAAGGCCAGTGAGGTTTTGCTCCATTCCAGCTCACCACAATCAAATCCCATCTTCATCCCCTCGGATGTGTCCCCACAAACACATTGGATATTCAGTCTCCTATGGGATGCTGAGCTCAAGAAAAATCCAGGTGCAGCCAGGGGCTTGCAGGAACAAGGATCCACGGGAGCCACACGGCTGAGCCTGGTTGGTCACAGGGGAGATGTCCCAGCCTCTGCTCTGGGTGACCTGACACAGTTGTGGATGGATTTGGCTGCTTAATGTCAGCACTGAGGGATGTTTCAGATGCCTGAGAGCATTTTGCTGTGGAGGATGCAAACCTGGGCTGCTGTGAAAGGCATTTCTGGAATCATAGAATTATTAAGGTGGAAAAAGACCTCTAAGACCACTGAGTCCAACCACTGCCAAGCACTGCCACATGTCCCTAAGCACCACAGGTACACATTTTTTGGACACTTCCAGGGCTGGTGACCCCCCCACTTCCCTGGGCAGCCTGTTCAAGTGCTTGACAACCCTTCCAGTGAAAGAATTTTCACTAATATCCAATCTAAACCTCCCCTGGTGGAACTTGAGGCCATTTCCTCTTGTCCTGTTGTTGTTACTTGGGAGAAAAGATAGATTCCCACCTGGCTCCAACCTTCTTTCAGGCAGTAGGAGAGAGTGAGAAGGCAGAGAGTAACAAGAGGTCTGTTTCAATCTCTGAAAACATTAACCCAAATCTGTTAAAACTGGAGCAGCCTGAAGCCAGGAATTCCTTTACCTCTCTTTGAATTCCAGGAACACTTTTGCCAGGCTGCTTCCTCCAGACATCATTGAGACATCGATGGCTCTCAGGAAACTGAAGTGCACTTTAATTAGGTCCTAAAACCAAGCAACAGTCAATACTTTAAACAAATTCAAAGCAAGTGGGCAAACAGAGCCTAAAGAAATGCACATCTACTCCTTCATCAGGCAGAGTTTTTCCCTCTTTCAGGTGTTTTTAAAGGAAGTTATTCTAGTGGGATGCAGCCCTGACTGGCCTGGAGGACAGGGGTGTAATTCTTCTGAGGTTACACAGTGAGAAACGCCCTACCATGGGGAGGGAGGAGTGGAGGAAGCGCCAGGTTTTGACCCAGACCCTGTGCAAACCAGAGTAGAAACAAATCCCTTCATCACCCTGTGCCCAAACCAGCTAAACCAGCTAAAACCCACAGCCCCAGCCCTGGAACATCCACTGGACAGAATTTTTTCCTTACCTAGACTTCATATATTCCCCACCTCTAAAACTGAGTGCTAAAGAATATCTCCTGAACCAGTTTAAGCTCCACAGCACATGAAAAGCTGAAGCTCTCCAGGTGAATGCACAAATCTAACAGGAAATCAGAAAACCTCCTCCTAAGCAGGGAGAGGGCTGAGCTGCTGTGAAAAGAACAAAGATTTAAGGCACAATGCCCACGATGTTACCTCCAAATTGATAAAAATAGCTTCCATGTCTTGGGGAGTCAGTACCAGCCTCAGGGGGTTCATATAGTTCTGCAAGAGGGAAATGGAAAAAGGGATTGAGGTACTGGAGAGGAGGCGACAAGGAGGGGGGTTTGGACAAGGGATTTGTATTTTCTGCTTCACCAGTTGAGTTTACCTGGGCAGGTTTTAATGAGTTTAAGCACTTGCAAAAGCAGAAGACGACCAGAGAGAGAAGTGAGAGGCAGGAATTGCCGTGAGTGCATCATCCCCAAGCTCCCCTTGGCTCCCACGGCACTTCCAGGGGTGGGAAGGTGCAAGACTCTGCTGTGGGTGCCCACAGCCCCCTCCCCTGCTAAACCTGCAACAGGGGGGTGAAATGCACTCAGCTTGCTGCAGTCCTTGGCTGCACTGAAGCATCTTCCCAGCTCTTTATCTGCCTGGAATTTTGCCCTTGAGAAGGCACCGATGATGTGATTACACGGGCAATGCCTTTCTGAACAAATCCATATTAATAGGAACATCTACGTGACTTGGGACTGCAAAAAAACCCCAAATACAGCACACCCAAGATGGGAATTTCCACCCATAACACCACCAGGACCTGCAAAGCCTTTGCAAGCTTTAATTGATACGAAAGCAATAATTTAACTCTTCCTTTCTACTGAGCCAGAGGGCTGTGGCTGTTTCCAAGGAACAAGGGCTCCTTGCAGACATAAATGACACATTTATTGGGACATTTTCCTGGAAAATGGGAACTGTTATTCCATTTTCCCAGTTTTGCTCACAGCTTTTCGGGGGAACTTCCAGCAGACGGAGGGAAAGAATGGCAAAAGGGGAGGAAACAAAAGCATCAGGGTGATTAGAAATGGCAGCTTGATTTTCATTATTGTTCTTCCTTCCTTTCCTCGGAGCAGGAGCCACCTCCAGGCTCCATCCACGACTCCGCCGCCGCCTCGCTGAGCTGTTCGCTTTTATTTGTTTTTAAAAGAAAGGCACCACAATAATTCATCAAAACCAATTAAAACCCCGCAAATTTAGGCAGCAGAATGTTACTTTTAATCCAATTAGCTTCAACGGCAAGTCAGCACAGCTTCAGCACTTTCGAAAAGCACGCGGAATAAAGGAATTATTCTGTGGCAATCAGAGTGATAAGAGATATCTGCAAACACAGCTCTTATCAGCAACCCCGGCCTGGCTGAGTGAGGAGTGGGAGAGTCTCACCCCAGGGTAGGGGGGACACAGCAGGAGGGTTTTAGGCCTGGTTCTAACCTGCAGCAGTCAGAAAAAAGGAGGCTGGGTTTGGCTCCTACAGGCTGCACATTTGTGCTTGTCAGCCTGGGTGTTGTGGATCCCCCTCCTCTCCCGGTTTCCATGTGGATGCCTCGATCCTGCCTCCTCATATCTGCCAGCTCCGGGAGCAAGGACAAACCTGGCACAGTTAATGTGGGATCCAGGGCTGGTGGGGAAGGGGAGGCTGTGGAAAAGATGGCTCAGTTCTTACCTTTTCTATGTCTTCAAGTGTTTTGTAGTATTTGGCCTCAGTTTCTTGGATTTCCAGCAAACAGCAATTCCTTTTGTCATCTTCTGTCATTCCCATTTTCTAGGGAAAGGAAAAGTAAGACATGGTCAGATACACCTAAGGGTGGTCCAGAAACCTGGTGGGGCTCCACTTCAGCCTCCAGCAACCAAGTTTGGAAAGTCAGGAGAGAACCACTACTGGTTTGTGTTAAAGGGAACTATTTTTACCCAAAAAATGTAAGGAGGAATCCTGGCTGTGTTATTAAATACATTTCAACATGGAAAACTGCGTTTTTTGCTTTTAGTACAGCCACACCACCGAAGACTATCAGCTAAAGAAGAAGAATAAGAGATAAAGGTTGGTTTTTCCCTTTTTTATGTATTTTTTTTGTTGTTGCTTAAGATGAAGCTCATAACAGATACTAAGTGGGTCATAAATAATACGTTAGACATATACAAATCCCTGGCCAGGGTTGCCAATTCTCACGATTTTAGGTCAAATCTGATAAAATGTGCTTTTCCCATAGCTCCAGCTCCTGGAGTCACTTCTGCTCTGTAAAGCTGGGAACACGTGCTGGGAGCTGCTGCAGAATCTGAATTTGGGAGGGGGTGCAGTGATGGGGTTTTCTGGATCATGCACAGGAACAGAGACCCTCTGTCCACCCCCTCAGAACTCACGGCTGGGACCTATCAGCTGGATGAAACCCCAGATTTGAATCGATTCATCTTACCTGCATGTATCTAATCTGAAGCATGCAGAAATACAAGAAGCCATTAGCATCACACACTTGCTGTTGCAACAAATCCTACCCCAAAAATTCAATGTTTTGGCAGATATATCAAAAATAGACCCTTCTGCTCAGGGAAGGGGAGGGAAAGGGAGTTACAGCTCTCAACTCCAACACTGCTCAGAAGAAAACATAAAACATTGCGGAGAGACAGTGAAAAACTGCCAATTCCACTGACCTTAATCCTATCCCTACCTGGCTGCTGGAGCTTTCCCCCCTTTTTTGCCATTTATACAAGAAATTCCTCCCAAAACTTTCCCGAGGGGCAGCTCTTGGGCCAAGTGCCTTTTGCAACTGGTGGCAAAAAGCACTGGTGGCCAACGAGCCGTGCTGACTTCAGATCCAAGCACTTTGGCGGGATCACTGGGAATTTTTTGGCCCCATCTCCTTGATCCAGAGGGAGTTTTGGTGTGCAGGGAGCTCCTCCAGCTGCAGACAAGGTGTGAAGGGATGGAATTAGGGTTTCATTGTCTTTGTCCCACACCCAGCCAAGCTGGGAGAGGGAAGGAATCAGAGCACAGGCATCCATGGATGCAGCCCTGCATTCCCAGGCTCCAGCCCCTCATGTCTGGCTCAGTCATGTCCTGCTCCAGGGATTTAATTGATCAGTGAACTTGTCCATTGATCCTGCTTTGTTCCAGGGAGGTGTGTACTATGTGAACGTGGGGAGAGTAATTAGAGTCTGAACAAAGCCTGAGGGTGGCAGATATTGGATGGGGGAGAAAATTTGGAAGGTCACACTCTGGAGAAGGTCCCTTCCAGCCCTGCAGCAGCGCTGGGGACACAGGTAGGGGGGGGGCTGTGGGCACCTTTGGGGAGGTGCAAAGGCCACCAACACCTCCCTGGCTCGTCCATGAGTGTGACATTTGCTCCAAAGCTCTTGGAGATAATCCAAGTCCCTCCATGATGCTGTCCATGCCTCACACTCTGGCTTCCCCATCAGCAAAAGCTTTTTAGAGGTGACAAACAGGGATGGCTGCTTGTCCCTAATGCCACACAGGTCCCTGCTGCCCCAGAAAGCTCCCTGTAAACATCTCCCTGCTCTGAGCCACCCAGGTAGGAAGGAGCAGCAGGCACAGACAGCTGCTGGATCCCTCACACACAGATCTGTCAGAGCTCGCCCCGATCTAAAAATACCAGCGGCACCTCTGCCTGACAGAGCAGGCGGAGCCTCCCTGGAAAGGCTGGAGTGACACAGGCTCAGCACAAAGTCCTATTTTTAGCTTATCTTTTAGGGCTTATTAGGTCTCCCTTTCCCTTCCTGCTCCCCAGACTCCTTCAGATGACAGGCTGGGCTGGGAAACTCCTTGGAGAACCCCTCTGGGCCGGTGCCATCCCAGCTGCGCTTGTTCTTAGCGCTCGGTTTTAGCGATTCCCTTCCCTGCAGCATCACCTGCCAGTGGCACAGAGTTAATTTCCTTCATGGAATCCCCTCCCTCCCCTCCCCTCCCCTCCCACCGAGGTGCAGCTGTAAAAACGCAGCTGAGTTGTTACCATGGGCTGCTGAACTTCCACTCTGATGATATCCTCGTAGATATCATCGCCCTCATCTTCGCAGGGGACGCAGTCGTAGATGTCCTCCCCCAGATCGTGCTCACTGCAACGAGAAGGAGAAGGAGTCAGGGATAATAACGAGGGGATGTTCACTGTCACCTCAGCAGGCACCGAGGAGGGAGGAGAACCACAATAAGAAAATCCTGTGAAAATTCATGTGCTCAGCCCATGCTCTCTGTTTTTCCCGGATCAGTGCCTGCTGCACATTTCTTTCCGCTCGCTGGAGGCTGGAAAAGGCGGAATGCTGCTTGACACGAGCGGGGATCACAGCCAAGAATTGCTCCATGCCCTGTGCCAGGCGTGCCCACGATGCCCACACCACCATAGGCTGCCAGCTCTGCCCCTGCAGGGCTTTTACTCGGCACTAATGGGCCCAGCTGAGATGGATCCGCCAGCCAAGAGTCCAGCGGGACCATCTGAGCCACCAGAGCCACCAGCTCCAGCTCCACCTGCTCCAAAGATGCCCACAATCCCCTCTTCAGCTCCTCTTCAGGACCAGGAGCAGCTCTTGCACCAGTGACTTTATAGCACACTCAGAGAATTCACTTCAAGGGTTGGATTTTGGTCTGCTTAAGGCACTGTGTTTGCTCTTGATCTAATTTTGCTTTTCCTCGCTGAGAGGTTTCCTTTGTGCCAAAAAATCATCTTCTTCCCCCAGTCAGAGCTCCAAACTGCTGTAGAAGCCCAGATCCACTCAAAACAGGAGCAGATATTAAACATCATCCAACGTCTCTGAGCAGTAGGAGAAGCATCCCAGCCCTGATGGACCAACACTCCCTGGGCTGTGCAGGACCCACAGCAAAGCCTGGACCAGGCAGCTGTCCCAGCCCTGGGCATCCCATCCAGGTTTAAAAGCTCTGCATCTGGTTTCTATGAGTGATGCACCAACTCCCACAAAGCCCAATCCCTGCCCTGATGGGCAACTGGGTGAGTTTTAATCCAGCATTTCCCAGAGGAACAGGAGGCTCTCCTGACCACCATAAGGCAGTCTCATCAGACAGCTCAGTGAGCAGAGGCCAATAACAACATTTACATCAGAGAGAAATTAAGCAGCAAAACATCTCATTTTGAGGACCAGCCCCATCACTTTGGAGCTGCCCCTGCATTCCCAGGCTTCAAAGGCATCCCAGAGATGAGGTGCCCAGCTTGTGCTAAAGGTGACGGTGTTCAGTAATTAATTATCATCTGAGCCTTCACACCCCTCCCAGGGGCTCCTCAGCCTTGGAATACTTTTGAAAATTCAGCCCATATTAAATACCAATTAACAATAATAATTCCAGTGCTTAGATCTACAGGTGCTGGCTGCTGACGGCTCCCACTGAAGTCAATCCCACAGGATCAGGACAGCGTGAAACGCTGGAATATCAAAGAGTGTTCGCATATTTTACAAGCTGTGTCTTTCAACAGGGGCACTAATTACACACAAATAAATTTAGGTGTAAAGCTGTGCTCCAAGTGGGACACTCAACATCTCTCCATTATATATCAGGGAGCAGCAGACCACATCTGCCTGCAGAACCGGGCTTTATTTCTCTGCTTAAACACAGCCCATTCTATTTTTACAAACAGATTTATTTAATAAAAGTTCGGGGATTTTAAATAAATACACTGACGTGATGTATCCATCCCATTCTTCCCGGGTGATGCATTGCAGCTGCTGCAATAATGCCCACTAATAGCTGGTGATCCATCTTCCCTCTCCCAGGCATCGCCGTCACCGTTATTATCTGCACCAATATTTATATTCTCGGCTCCGCTCCTCATCCAGAGCCAGTCACTCCCAGTTCCTGATGGATCTCCCTGCCCATACCTCTCGGATTGCTGGCTGTCTCTCCATACATCATTTCCCTGGCTGGAGGGTTGTTGGGAACGTGTGGTTGGGTTTATGTCACAGCAGGAGCCCAGCTGGGTGTGGGATGATCAGGACAGGGCTGGGGTGGTGCTGCTGCTGGAGCAGAGCCTGCTTGGAGTGAGGGATGAACATCCCCATCCCTGGGAGAACTTGGAAACTGCTTTGGGATGGGTGCAGAGGAGAAGATGGCATCCTGAGGTGTCCCTGAGCATCACCTGGAACTCCTCTCCCACACAAGCAGGTGCCACATCCAAGCCTCAGAGGCACTGCCCGTCCCCAGCCTGGTGCTGCTGTTTCCAGCCCAGACAAACTCTCCTTTTCTCCCTCTCCAAGAAGCCACGAGCTCTGGATCGTGGTGGGCACGCACTGGGAGAAACCCAGGTGGCAGCATGTGACGCTGAAAGGGCTTTCACAGAATCAACAGGGTTGGGAGAGACCTTCAAGATCATCTGGCTCCACCTGAACCCAGCACCACCACAATCACCCCTAAGCCATGTCCCCAGGTGCCACATGGGTTTTGCTCAATCATGGGCTGAGATTGGAGAGGGATGCATGTCCCACTTGGATCACCAGGAAAGAAATGCCTCCCAAGGGACATCCCAGAGATTTGTCCACAGAACAGCCCTTGGACACAACCACTGCACCCACCATGTGGGGCCACATCCTGACAGCACCTCACCACTTCCCTTCCTCTAGTGAAGGGGCTGAGCCTCGCTGCTCCACTCCTTCCTGCTCCTCAACACCAGAACAAGCCCTTCCCATCCCTGATTTCTGGCTTTGGGAAAAAAATAGGAACAACTCCTGCATCCTGGGGACACCGAGAAAGACACCTCTCCCCTCCAGAGCTTTGGGGAGATGCACTAGAGATGCTCAAACCTGACAGCTGTGGCAGTATTACAACATTGCCATCGTCCAGCAGCCTGTTATTTATTAAAACACATTCTCAGTGCATCTCTGAGAAACACCAGAAGCTGCCAGTTTTTATGGAGAGCAGTAAACCATGAGGATCAGCCTCTCCTGGAGCAGCCCAGGAGCAGCCAAGCTCCTGCGGTGCCGTATGGATGTTGACATCTCTGCTTTGCATATATCGATCCTCACCTGTCCCCACACTGGTGAAAACACGCACCCTCCCTGTCCTTAAAACAGGGAGCAGGGATTGGGATGATTTTAGCCAGTAGCAAGCTCAGGACACACCGAATTCAGGCAATAAATTCAGCATTCCAAGCGTGTCACGGGCAGACGGAACAACTTGAGCAAGGAAAGCCAGATCACCTCGTTCCTCACAAAGAAAAGCAATTTACTCCTTCAATAAAAGCAGCAGAGTCTGCGAGTCACCCGTGGGTATCAGAGCCTGTGATCTGCTGCCTGG
The DNA here is from genome assembly GCF_965178545.1 of Coloeus monedula. NCBI lineage: Eukaryota > Metazoa > Chordata > Aves > Passeriformes > Corvidae > Coloeus > Coloeus monedula. The sequence continues at coordinate 3,678,064 of NC_138801.1, read as the reverse complement.
ATTAGGAGATTCATTGACAGCTCTGGGGTTAAGAAAGGGATTTTAGCCACCCTTCAGAGTGAACGCCAGCATTTGCAATTCCTGTTATTAGGATGGATGTAACCAGCTTTGGGCTGGCAGCATCTTGCCGAGCCAGAAAAGCTGATAATGAATAAAGCTTTTCATAGCTAAGGCAATTTCAGGCAAAAACAATGCTTTTGGCTGAGCTCTGCCTTGCTGGCAATGCCTGCCCTGCACTAACACCCACCCAGGCAGGCAGCAGCCATGCCAAGGAGCAGCTCCCAGAACAGAGGGACTGGTGCCAGGATGCTGCCTCAGAGTGAGGGAAAGGGAAGGAGCAAGTTCATGGAATCACAGAATGGTTGGGGTTGGAAGGGACCTTAAAGACCATGGGCACAGACAGTCCCTGATGCCCCGGTAAATGACACACAGCAGGTCCACCACGCTAAAGGAACCCTGCACATCATCTTTGCACTGACACTGCGGGTAAGCAGGGAAGCTCTGATGGATTTCAGGGCCACTGAAGAGCCTCTCCACCCATAAAAACTGCTGTGGGAAGTTGATGAGTATGTACCAGCCTCAGAAATTCAAGGACAAAGCCACCACACCAAAATTCCATCCAAAACACACTGAGGAAAGAGCCAGAACCACCAACAATAGCAAAAGGAAGAGGAGGACAGGACAGAAGGAGCCAAAATAAGACAACCAAGAGACAACCCCAAATTTCCAGTCCTGTGACCAAGGTTAAGAGCCAAAAGATCTCAGAGCCACCACAGGCCCAGGCTGGGAGTTCATTTGCAGGGTCTCTGAGGCAGCTGCCCAGCAGCCGGGAAGCTCCAGTCTGTCCCAGTAACCTCCCACTTTCTCACTGTCACTGTGCACTCACAGCTATAAATACACCAGCCAAACCCCTCATTCAGGGGCTCTGTCAGAGAGGACAAGCAGAGCCCTAAATTTGCAGCACATCTGGCAGGCTTGGGTTTCAGGGTGAGGGAGTGCAAGATGGGCAGCTGCTGGACTCGAGATCTTGCAGGGTTTTAATTACCCAGATTGTAGTTGGATGGAGACACTCATCTGGAAATAGAAGGAGAAGCCTTTTCCCACCTATTTTGCTTGGGTCTTACACTCCCCATTCCAAGTGGAACATTCTGATCCCTTGAAAGAGCCTCACACAGTTACAGCAACCAATCTGATCCCAGAAGTGGCACAAGCAGGATGTAAAAATCAATACAAGTGACAAAAGAAGGACAGACACGTTTACAAGTGCTCTGGCTCAAGTGCCCTGCACCACCGAGCCATTTATTTCAGGGGCTGTTGTGCCTGGTTTGTCCAACACAGCAAAAATAATGAGAAAAGTGGCAGCCAACTTATCATCTCACCTTGGCTCCTGTGCTCGTTACTTTTTTTAATGCATTTGAGAAATTCTGCTGATCACAGCAGTATTTTGGAAGATGTGAGGGGGGCAACGCTGGTGACAGTAGTGGGAGAAGCAGGAGAAACTTCAGCAAGAAGCTCTGCCCAGAAGATGCAGCCCTTGAGAAACTGAGGCTGGGAAGATTTTCTTTCCCCCTTGTCTAGGATGAAAAGTTAGGGAATGCACAGTTATCTCAATATTTTTGTTAGGGATAAATTCCCAGTGAGCTGCAGCTCAAAACAAGAGCAGGGGACAGTGGCACTGACCTGTGTGACAAAGCTCTCCAGGGATAGGGTTTGTGAGGACCTGCTTTGCCTAAAACACTTATTTGGTCCTTTATGCAACCCTATAACTCCTCTCCTCAAAACAAATTATCTTCAGACAAGAAAAGAAAGGTAAAAGTTATGCAAATTAAATGTTTCATGTCAAACCACTCACAGAACTTCTGCCTGACCCTGAATTCTTCAAACAGCCAACAAATAACCCAAAATCTGCCCTGTGTATCTACCTGATTGTGCCACTGCAGAGGGACAGTGCCAAGAAGTGGAGAAGGTTCATCATAAAGAAGGCTCTGGGGCTGTAAAGAGGGACAGGATTAATGGCTCTCATAAATTTAATGAGACAAAATAACTCGGGAGAGTTCAAGTGGCAGCGGAGGAAATTCAGGTGAAATGTTAAGTATAACTCTGAGGTACCAGGATGGCTTGGAGCAGCTGAAAGAGCCATAAAGGGGGATGGAAAAGCAGTTGGCAGGGAGGATGCTCAGCAGTAAGGAGGACAATTGCCTCCTGACATCAGTTCCCAGCAGCCACAGCCATGTGGGAAGCAGCAGCTCCCATCCATATGGATCTGCAGGAGCTTCCTCAGGACTGTGATATCCCTGACATGGGGGCACAGGCTCCAGAGGATGAACCCACACGTTGCTGCTGCAAAGCCAGCTCATTTCACAGACAAACTGCCCCCAAACCGGCTGCTGCTGCAGGGTCTGGCATCGGGGTGGGCTGGAATAAATCAGGCAGCAGAGGACAATGTCCCTTTACTGCTCCTCACAGCATCGATCAGGCACCACTTGCAATGCGAGCGGCCCTCGCCATCTGCCCTGGCTGGCTGCAAGCTGCCATCTGGCCCAGGGCACAGCAAACCGAGGGGCCAGAGGGCTGAAAACAGGGAATTTGAGAAGTTCCCAGCTCCCCTGATAGCCTTTTAGCTTCCCTTCCCCTTTCCATCATCAATTGTTCTTTTTTTTTTTTTAAACTAAATAGCTGTTTCCAGGCAATTATGTGCCTTGATCTGCTGGCTGGGGATCTGTCTGGAGCTGGGATTAATCCCTTCAACACCCCAAAGGTGAAAGCACAATGGGGTCATCAAGGCTTAAACACCCTTTAAACACACCAGTACCCCGTGGCTGCTCCATGATGGCACACACAGCTTGTTCCTGCAGCCCCATGGTCCAGCCCTGGCACTGGCTTTTGTCCCACAGCTCCTCCGTGCTGGGAGAATCCTCAGGATAAAGGTCCTCACTCTTTAGAGCATCATGGGGACAAGAGGGGCAAAGCCTGGTTCCTTCTGCTCCCCAAATCAGCACCTCCATCACAAATATTTTTGCATTTTAAATGCTTTGCAGCACAGGAATTCAAAAATCCTGGGGACACCAAACCACTCCACTTAAATACTTACAGTCGAAACGAAGCATTTGGACATTCTCCATAAAACCTCATTTTACCAGCCCCCAAAATGTCTTGTTAGAACCAACCCAATGTTTATCCTGAGCTTTTTCTCCCAGCAGCACAACACCCAAAGACAGCTCCCTTTGGGAGATTCCTCTCTCCTAGGGTTGTCCCTCCTCACCCACCCCCATCCCTCTGAGGCCTGTGGGGACAGCAGAGTGGCACTGTGAGGTGACACATCCCTGCTGGTTTTACAGGCAGGGCTGGAGCAGCTCCTTCCACACATTGGGTCATTTCCCTGCCTGCTGTGGAAATCGCTTCCTCGCCTCCAAAGAAAGCATTCTGGCTGCAGTCAGATCTTCCCAAGGCTGCTGGATCATCAGCAATGTTAAAGGCAGAGATGCTGGATGGACTGAATCATCCCCAGCAGTGAATGCTGCCCTTGTTGAGCTGTTTGGAGAAGGCAGGAGCTAAGAAAGAGCTTTCTCATCGGTGCCACGGGCTGCCAGCGCCCAGCAGCGGGGCCCAGGGCACACCACTGACACTGGCACATTCCCAGTCAGAGTTTCTTTGTCCAAGGCAGAAAGGGCACTGTCGCTGCTGGGCTGCAGGCAGCAGGAGCAGCAGCACTCGTGCTGAGGGGTTCTCCAGGGCGTTTCTGGGGTTTTTACAGCTACGGGTGAATTCCGACACCGTTTCGTAGGCCGTGGTTCTGTGCACTGGGAGGGCAGGCCTGGATGAGGGAATTTGTGCAATCCCTGCTGATTTCAACATGCCTTTCCCCCACTAGTCCTAAATAGGATGTAAAAAAGAGGATTTTGCAGAGAATGGGAAAACAGGGGAAGTTAAAAGTTGGAGATCTGGGACAGAACAGGGCAACCACTTGAAATAAACCTCCAAGTTATGTGATGGGCATCACAGCCCCTCTCACCAAGGGACAAGGAACAGTTTGGGAAGCTTCCACCTGGACACCTTGTCCCCAGCAGAGTTAAAGCCAGGAACCCACATCCAGCACCAAAGAACCAAGTGCAGCATCCCAAACCCACCCTTTCAAGGCCAGCACTGCCATCGCCACCAGCACTCGTGTTTGAGTCCCCACACAAGCCTCTCCCCAGATAAAAGAACATCTGTGTGTGAGAAACAGGAATTTTAAACCCCAAAATTAAAGGGATTTTGAGAACTTTTGGAGAGGGGGCACAAAAAATGCTCTTCCTGAAGGGATCCCTTTCCAAGTTAAAATTTTATTAAACTGCAGCTGCTGGGAGCCAACAGCAAGCAGGGAATTCCAGGGTACTCCATTCCCTCCACTGGTAATTTATGATTTACTTCTGTAATAACTGAAGCCATAAGGAACTCATTGGATTAAGGAGTCTTATTATTTATGTTGTGGAACAATAATATTTAACTGCATAAAGCCACATATCCACCCACCCAGTCCATCCCTCCAGATGAAGCAGACTGCACTTCATAAGCAAAACCCTGGCTTGATGGGAATGCTGCCATTGAATTCCAATAGTGCCTGCACTTCACCGTGTGTGTTGTAGTTCAAGGTTGATTTTAAAAGCCTGTTACATCATCAGCACAGGCAGAAAAACCAGATAAACACAGACAGAGACAGCAGCAGCATCACCCACAACCCACCAAGGACAGGCAGGATGAGGGGCCTGTGGCTGCCACATCCATGGAAGTGTTCAAGGACAGCTTGGATGGGGCTTGGAGCATCGTGGGATAGTGAAAAGTGTCCCTACCCATTGCAAAGGGGTGGAATGAAATGGTGTTTAAGGTCCTTTTCAACCCAAACTATTCTCTGATTGCCCTGGGGCCAGCTGCTGTGGTCCAAAATCACACATGGGAGAGGCAGATCCATGTGCCAGCACCCAAAAAATGCCATGGAGGAACCAGCACTGTCAGCAATGGGTACCCCACTCCCAGGGCTGGCTTTGGTCACCTCAGAGGATGAATTATGTCCCAGGGCTTTGGGATTTAGGAGGAGGAGGGGATCCCCTGGGCTTGGCCCCTTTCACCCCCCACCAAGCCACTCATCAACTGAACCTGATTAAAAGTGACATCTCCCAGGGCTTTACATGAGAAAAAGATGGACTTTTGTCAGAGCACAAAAATCTGCTGGCAAAAGGATCAAAGCAGCCGTTCTGGCTCTCCCAGCCCTGCTGTCAAACTTTATCTGCCTTTGCTGGAAGCTCACGGCAACTTTTCCCGGTGTCCCCTCCCAGCAGAAGGTGAGGCCACTCACTCCGCCAGCTCCTCCAAGCTCCGGTACACATCATCGTCATTTTCCGTGGTCTCCTCCGAAGGGAAGGGCCTGGGAAGGAAAGGAATGACAGGGTTATATTGGTGCCTCACCCCTCACAGCAGAGCCCCTGAACTCAGCCCAGCCCTGAGCATCCTGCTGAGCAGAGGCTGTTTTGGAACAAAATATTCACTGCAAATCCATTTTTGTCCCAGAATGACACCACCTCTGCTGCTTCCCGAGGGCAGAGCTGGCAGGGCAGGGCAAGAATCCAGGTGGGGAGGTTGGCTGAGCACACAGGGCAGCACCTGGGTGCCAGAATGAGGAGCTGCATGGTCTGACAGCACCTCAGAGTCCCCGTGGCTGAGCTCTTCCTGCTGAGCTGGTGCTGCACAAAACTCAGGAATCTTAATTCCAGCCTGCTGTTGGATTTTTTGGGATGGAGAAACACCTTCTCCTCCAGTGATGGAGCGTTTCTACCTGTGAGCTCCTTCCCACTGGCACCTCCCAGCAATCCCACTGGAATGGATGAGTCCTTAGGAACCCCAGGCTTCCTCATCTTAACAACTTTGTGACAGCTGAAAAAAGTTAAACCCTCGGAGATGAGGGAAAGGACACCAAAAGGGCAAAACTGAAGGAGGGGAGGAAGCAGATTAAAAGAGCGAGGGAGGGAGTGGGGGGAAACAAGAATTCCTTGGCTTGTTCTGAAGCAATAACCAAATAATGCATGAAGGAGATGAAAAATACTGTTTTAATTAAACCCCACGTGTTATTGCTGGCACAGGGCCAGGGTGGGCTGTGGCTCTGTTGAAGCTGGATGCACCTTTATGGCTAGGGCTGTGCCGGGCTGGGTGTCCCCACGGGCACAGCCAGCCTTGCTCCAGCCCCAGCACAGGGACAGGGACAGGAGGCAGCAGGGCAGCTCTGCCCATCCCTCCTGGGCATCCTGGAGAAGGCGGGGGGGGTCCCCAGGCTGTGAACCACAGTGATGGGACATTGATGCTGTGAAGGAGCAAAGCTGGATACACGTGAACTTCTAACTGCCCTCAAGAGCAATTTCCTCCTCTTCCCTCCCACCCTCCCTGTCCATGATAGATTACTTCTCCTGAAAGATTTAATACATGGCCTGGTTAGCCCCTGAATTTGCTATTTTTGGATCCTTTCGCTGGCATTAATTTGCTTTCTCTCCCCTGCTACACCTCACCCTTCCTTTGGCAAGCAGCTCCAGACCGAGCGTTTTGAAAAAGTGCTGAGACCTGCAGCGAGTTCAATTAAAACCCCGACCAGGTGGTGAGTCCAGGGGGGAAAACAGCTGTGGTGATCCCAGCCATGGAGCAGGACAATTCCATGCTCCACCAGCTATCACAGCTGCCCTGCCTCTGCAACAAGGAGCACCCAAGGTGTGTCCAACCATGTCCAACCATGTCCTTCCTCCCAACAGGAGAGAGGAAGGCAAAGGATGCAAAGCTCTGGCAGGAAAGCAGAACTCAGAGGTGACCTCTGTTTAAACACCACTTGTTACAACAACAATAAAAAGAAATCCACCACAAGGCATGACCTCCTTTTATTTGCATCTTCTGCTCTTAATCCCTGACTATTTCCTTCCCCAGCACTCACCACGCCAGAGAGAAAGGAGTAAAAGAGCCATAAAGAATATTAAAATCACATGGACACATCTCCAGCCGTAAATCTGGGCTTGAGGTGTAATTTGATACAACCCCCCATGTAAGACAAGGAGGCAGCAAAGGCAGAAAAATAGCTTCTAACGAGAGTTTCATGGGGATGCAGCTCTGCTGGCCCTCCCAGCTTCACCTTGACCGCTGGTGAAGGCCCGCAGTGAAAGTCAGGGCAGGGGAGGAATTAATAACCTGTGTCCCTGCAGAGGCAGCTAATGGCTAAATAAGGACTCACAGAATGCAATTAGAGGGAGAAATCACACCAGGGTGAGGATTACTAAATGGACCATCCAAAATCTGGAGCTGAAGGGCGGCTTTTTGGACAAAGCCTTGGGTTTTTCCTTTGTTCATCCCTTGCTCTTCCCCAAGAGTTCCAAGTGCAACAACACACTTTAATTAATTTAATTTAGCTCTACCAACAGCCACTATTTAGAATATCTCCCTACTTTTGACTCAAGGTCCCTTATACATCCATTTAGCTTGTGTTTTTGTCACTGAACACACCTGAGCTGGCTGCAGGAAAGGATTTGATGCAGTGGGGACAGACTGGGGGAGGAGAGTTCTGCTCTCAGTCCCACCCCACCAGATCCCCATCAAGGCAACACAAAGAAAAGCCAGTTGGGTGATCTTTTAAGCCAGTATTTCTCACAAGCACAGGGGTTTCACTGAGAACCTTCCCACAGATCATCCCCTTGGCCCCAGCCATGCAGGGAGCAGCATCTCCATGCAGGTGGGTGAAGTTGCTGCACTTTCCCCAGCCATGAGCTCCCCAACAGCAAACACCTGGTTTGGGACCAATCTCTGTGCCTTTTTTTTTTTTTGGTAAAATGAGTAAAAATGTTGTGAGTGAAAAGGTCTAAAAGCTCCTGATTCCCTGGGAAATTCTAACAGACCTCCAGGCATGTTGCAATTTCTTATGTAGAAGCACAGTACAGCTGGGAATGCCCAAAAGTAACGAGTATTTTGACTCCACTGAAACCCAACAGGTCTGCAGAGACCCCAGTTTATTAAAATTCATTTGAAAATTAAGATACTTCATATCTTTAGCTAAGCACCAGCTTTTTTTACTCCACCACTGTGCAAAACCACCTGCTGAGCCATTCATCCTCCCAGCCCGTGCCTGGGCTGCTGCGAGCCCCATCCTGCTCAGATGAAAAGCAAAAGCTGCCAGTGCCATCAAACAGAGCTGGAACAGGCTCTTAGAGATAATAAAGCTCCCAAAGTCGACTCCTTCACAGACAAACCCCACAGCACTCAACAGCACCTCTTCCAGAGATCAAAGGAGGGAAGGGAAGTGGGATCGATCCGATGTGTTTGTTTTAGAGCCGAAAAGGGGAGAGAAGACCAAGCAATTTGTTGTGGAGTTTAGAGTGAGCTGCTCTTTTGGAGGGCAGGACTTACAGCAGGTGATGGTTCTTGACATGTGATGCAAAGCACCCCCTTGATCTTACAAAACATTTTGGCCACTTTCTGGATCTCACTGCAAATGGAACACAGGCAGAGCCAGCCAGAGCCACACCACATCACCCACGGGGACAATCAATTAATATTTCACGAGGCACCTCATGCAAAAAAACCCCTCCCTTGCTCTCAGGTCGCCCCATGATCCCTCCCACGCCGCATCCTCACCGTCCACCCCCGCGCAGGGAATCTCTCAGCACTGCCTGGCTGCTCTCTCTGAATTATTTAACGGGAAGAGCCAGGTAGGCTGCAATTCTAACAGCAATAAACAGGGAGGTTTATTTATTTATGAGCATATTTCAGCATCTGGGGTGCCTTGTCCTAGCAACTGAAGGCAGCTCTTCACCTCTGCAGAGAGCTGAGGGTCAGGGATGGGGCAGCTTCAGTCTGGTCATTTTGTACAGCAGCACCTTGGCCTCAAATCCATGGGGGCAGAGCAAGGAGGACCTGCCATGGTTCATTTACCATTTTTCCAGTCTCCATTCCAATTTCTCAGCCATTTCCAAACACCAGCCCTGGGAAGCAGAGAGGGTGGAAACGTCCCACTCAGGGCTCTCCATCCCAAGGAGCTGTTCCCACCTGAGGCTGCTCTCGGTGGAGATCGTTTGGCAGGCAGATCTGCAAGGAAGTTTTCCTGACCTGTACAAACACCCTTAGGAGTCTAAAGGAGGTGATTTATCCCTTTCTGGAGGGGGATTCCAGCCTCCCAGCACCAGCAGGATAATCTCCCCGTTTTTAAGTCCAGGGATAACACTTGAGTGTTTTAAAAAGCAGGTGGAGTGTGTGACACCCGGGAAACCTGAGCTGCTCCCATCTGCTGTCCCTTCTGCAAGGGATTTCTTCCGGAATGGGAAGGACCAGAGAGCCCCAAGCTGGTGCAAAGAAGCTTCTGCAGCTCTGCTGGGATGGACGCAGCTGTGCTGAATCCTCCTGGACCAGAATGTGGCAGAAAAACATATCCATGGGGTGGAATCTACAGCCTGGAATTACACCCTGCAGGACTCCCAGCTCCCCAGGCTGGGTGTACAGGCCCTCCCCACAACCCTGTTTTGAAGGGGCCATCGTGGCAATGCACAGAAAACCCCCAGGACACTGATTTCACCAACATTTTGGGCTTCAGGCTGCGCTTTCCATGCAAGTCTGGGTGTGGGGTTCACAGCCCTACAGCTCCCATGCTTCCAGAAGAGTCCTGCTGAGTTCAATGTTGCTTCAATCCCAAAATTTCAGACTTTGGCTGTTCCCAGCACAGCATTTTGATAGCTCCAACCTTCCCCTTTTCTTTTTACCTCCTCTTTTTCTCCAGGAGGAAAAGTCACTCTGTGAGCATGGGATCACCCCATCCCTGTGACTGTGTCCCCTGTCAGCAATCAGTTCTGGAACCCCGGGCCCATCATCTTGAGCACTCCTGGAGCTGCCCAAAGATAACCAGGTGTTTTTCCAAGATTTTGGCACACCGCTGAAATCGGCTTCATGGAATTAGGCAGATTAAAGCAGCAATAATTTACCAAGAGGTGGCTGTGAGCTGACCAGGGACCAGCAAAGAGGTGACCTGCAGCTGCTTCTCCAGCCCTGCCCTCAACCCAGGCAGCACCTCCAAGATCTGGTTCCCATCTGTGACACAGGAGCAGCGTCAGGGAATGGTTTTGGTCCAATGCTGCGACATAAAACCACACTATTAATGCCCCAAAATCCATTTATATAAAACAGAATAGAATCAATTCTCCCCGTGCAGAACGAGACACATCAGAGCATACCAAAAGCTGCTGAATTTAATTAAAATCACACTATTGTGTTACATTACTCATCTCTGGAAAGAAGCACCTCACGCGGCGCCAAATTTTAGACACGTCCTCTGAAAAATTACGGTTTGCTTTTATTTGTGGTCTGGAGCTGGCAGAAATTCTCACAAGATTAATTCTGATGGCAATCCAGTGGGGAAAGAGCGAGTTACATCACCAGATAACGCAAAGATGATGATGATGATGCTGATGATTTTGCAGGAGAGCACTCGGCGCAGTGTCAGCGCCCAAGGGTGAGCTGCAGGCCCTGCTTTATCCTCAGCTCAAATCTGAACCGAGCATTTCTGGAGATGAGAAGACAAGAAAATAACAGCTCGTATAATTTTATGTTTCAACACATTATCGCATTTTTAAAAAGCCCTCGTGTACCAATGCCTTGCTTAAGCAAAAGGGATGATTTTTCTCCTCACTTCAGCTCCACATTGATGAGAACAGATGGATAAAATCAAAAGGGGAATCCAGAAATGTCTTTCTTGAAGAGAAAGGAAAAAAAAAGAACCTAAACCCTGTGGGGTAACAGCACAACCAACCACTAGGGAATGACTGCTGCAGTAAAGACCTGGGATACATCCCACAGCATCCAACAACATCAACAGCCTCACTTTGGAAAACACCTGGTGAAAACACAAATCCTGAAATCCCCATTTTTAATTCGCAGCAGAGCAGCACAAGGTGACTTTTCAGCACTCTTGAGTTTTTCTGCTCTACCTGAGCAGCTGCCATCCTATGAAACATGTGCCAAGAAAAATAAATAATTAACCTAAATGGGTCTTTCTGCCTGATTCCAGGCCAGCCCCAGCACTGCTGTCTGCAGGGAAGCACCACCAGCACATCCCAGCCAAGAGGGGCCCCACTGTGCAGCATAAACCAGCTCCAAACAGTCCATTCCAAGGGCCAGCAGGAATCCCTTCCCCAGGGAGGTGCAGAGCTGTCCCAGAGCATCCAAGTGTCCCTCTCCAGGCACAGCCCATGGCTCCCAGCACTGGGAGCCTCCCAAGTCCCCTATTTTGGACCAGCTGAGCCTGGAGCCCTTCTCCATCCTTGGAGCATCCTTGGGGCAAAGACTGCATTTTGGAGAGACAATCAGAGGTACTGGAAAGGTCTCCCAGGGCAGGCAGTGGCACAGGAGGAGCTCTGAGGGAAGCACAATGTGGACAAAGCTGATGAACAGTGACCAAGCAGGTGACCCCAAAGCCCAGCAAGCCCCACCTGATCCCACCCAGCAGAGCTGAGCTCATCAGAGCTGCATCTTCATTAGCAAAGCTGCTGGTGGGGAGGGGGACAGAAGCTGCCTTTGCTTTGTGAGCAGCTGCTCACGGCGTGACCTCAGCATCCCCCAGCCTGCAAAGCAGCCGCGCAGGAAAACATGTCAGGGAGATTTTTCAGGCTCTCTGTGAGGATACAAACTTGCCAAAAGAAATGTGTTAAGAACGTTTTTTAGTGGGAAAGGAGCTGCTTTTCAGCCAAGGATTCTGCTTATCAACAAATGGAGGCGCTTTATGGTGACTCCTAAAGGTTTGTTGGTGTCACAAGAAACAACCTCCACCTGGCCGCCTGCTGGTGAGGCTTGTGCTGAGCCTCTCTGGGTTTGTGCTGGTGACCAGTTCCAGGACTGGTCCCACTTCCAGGAGAGCTCTGCACAGCAACTGTATCTATTTCCAGACACGGATCCTCCCCCAGCCTCCTCCATCTCCATTTTATAGCAACACTTAAAGTGTGTACAAGGAAAACACAACGGCAGTAAAACAATAATGGGCAGAGTGCAACTCCTGGCGGGGAATAAAACAGTCCTTGTAAAACCAGCCTTCAGGAGAAGAGGTTCCCTAACAACCTCCTCACCAAAAGACACTTGAGAACTTAATTGGCGCCTTTAATTGCCTGCCATTTTCACACCCAGCTGAATCTGCCTCCCATCCCCAGGGGCAGGGGGAGCGGAGACCAAATCTGACCTGCAGGAAGCCTCCAGCCTGCTGGAGAATCCTTGCAAACCCCATAAAAGATTTCCCCCTTCTCCCTTCCCTCCTTCAGGACAGCAAGGGGAACATCCCGATCAGCTCCAGCTTGTGCCACCACATCTTCTGCAAGAAGTGGGGCTTGCTGGTGGGATCACAAAGCTCTCTTTGCAGGGTCACCCCCACACCACAGTGGGGCTCAGTCAGATGGGGAAGTGGATTAAAGCATGAAGCCTGGACAAAACTCCAGGTTTAATTCCGAACTGGTGGCTGAATCGCTGAGGAATTTCCTGATCACCCAGTGACACACACTGAGATCACAGACACACAAATTTTGCAGGTCCAGCTCCCTGTGCCCCCCGCTCCTCCCCTGAATGCAGCATCCTGGGCACCTCCTGCCAGGAATGCTGCTCTGCCTCTCCCTTCCCATCCCTCCTCTCCCATCCCTCCTCCCCCTTCCCCCCCCCCCCCCCCATCCTGATATTATTGGCAGCTGTTAAGTACCGAAACTCCACGGCTGACAATGCTGCACTCCTCATTTCGAGCCCTTTCGATGCTTCACCTGGGCAAAGGGGAGCAGTGATGAGCCCTGGCAGCAGGCAGGGGCTGCAGAGAGTCTCTGCATCAATCCTCACTGGTGGCAGGATGCTGGTACTCATTTGGCTGCCCCGAACGTGCCTGGAGGTGGCTCTGACCTGGGCTAATCCCAGTGTTGAGTTAATCTCCTCTCCTCTCCTCTCTCCTCTCCTCTCTCCTCTCTCCTCTCTCCTCTCTCCTCTCTCCTCTCTCCTCTCCGTCTGCACTGTGGAGATGGGAAAAATCCCAGAATCCTGGAATGGTTCGGAAGGGACCACAAGGATCATCTCGTTCCAATCTCCCTAACCCAACTTCCACTAAACCAGGCTGCTCAGAGCCCCATCCAGCCTGGCCTGGAACACTTCCAGGGATGGAGCATCCACAGCTTCTCTGTTCCAAAAAAATGGAGACAGGGTGCCCTGACACCCACTCCCACTGGATCTGGACTGGTCAGTTATTCTTCCAACTGACCCAAAGGTCCTGCCTTGGCCCCAAGATGGGGAAAACTCATCCTTGTGTCCTTCCCTCCACCACCCAGCCAAAGCATCACCACTGCTCCTGTGAGAGAAAACCTCCTCTGACAACCAGGATTCACCCTCCTGCCCATCTGCAAATGTTTTTAACTCTCATTTATGGACTGTGGTGCCTTCTGAGGAGAGTCACCGAGAGGTTCAGTTCATACAGAAAGGATTTGCTCGGATTTAGGGCCTCCATAAAGGCCTCTGAACATGGAAACCCCTTCCTGTTCTCAGCTGGGCTTCTCTGTGCACACATTAGAAATGCATGCAGGCAGCACAAGCCAATATTCCTTAACCTCCTGCTTTGCTTGCAGAACTCTGCTTCCAGGAAAAACATAGATCTCAGGGAGATGAATAAACACATGCCCCCTCCTCTGCTCAGAGCTCACTTTCAGCCCTCAGAGCACGAGGTGGATGATGGAGCCCAGAGGACGCCAGGATGTGCCACAGGCAGCAGGGAGCACTCGTGGCTGTGGCAGGAAAGCCTTAAGGGAAACAAACAAAAAAAAAGACTTTAAGAAAAAAATTCTAATCCTGGTTTATTGGGACCTGCAACAAGAAGTCTTGCTGTCCTCTAGAGAGCTGAGTTTGCTCAAGAAAACTTGGAATGAAAAGTCAGAAAGGGGATGAAAACTCTTGCTCCAAAGCACAGGAGAAGCTTTGCACGACATCCCTGTGCAAAGACCACACTGCTGCAGGATCCTCCAGGCTGGCTGGGAAGTGCCAGGCAGAGTGGGAATGGGGTAATGGAATTAACGGGCGCGGGTCGGGGCTGCAGTGGAAAATCCTGGCTGGATAATAAAGGCTCCTTGTTCAGGGACAGCCAGGGATGGAGCACTTCTCCCTGGAAGTGCTGACAGTCCTCCAAAAAGATGGGGGGAAGGATGAGAACCAATAACAAGCAAATGAATCTCCTCTCCTGGGCAATGCTGCACATGAGGATCTGCTCTTTGTCCCTAGGTACAACCCTTTGGGACAACAGAGGGATGAAAAACCCAGCAAAAAGCTCCCATCTCATCAGCACAGAGCCTGTTTCCTGCAGGATTTGTGGAAGCAGCCCTGGGATGGGGATGAGGCAGGCAGAGGATGGTCACAGCAGGGCTGTAGCTACAGCTGCTGCACATTAAGTGCGTTGCAAATAAAACACTGCATTCAGGATCGAGTTTTAGCCCTGTTTTTGCTGCTTGTTTCTTGGAAGAAACACTCTGTCATCTCCACAGAGCTATCCTGATAGCTATCTGGAGTACTCTGGGAAACAGGGCTCCTCTGCCAAGGTTCCTGTAGCCAGAAATTATTAAGACAGAAAGACTGATTTTTTTTTCACTGAACAGCACACAAGATTGATTTTTATTTTTCTACACGCCATGAAACTTATTTAAGGACAAGTAATAGGCTTTGGGATTTATTTCACTCTTCATTTCCGTGATCCTGATTCTCAGACCCTAAAATAGGGATTGGAGCAGAGCCACATTCGTGCTGTGGGGCTGAAGACCATACAATCCACATAGCATCTGAATTTCACTGTCTTTACCACGGTTTTAAGCACTGTGCCTAAGCCAACAAGGTATTTCCCACTTCCAATGGAAGCATCTTCACTGGGAGAGGGAAGAGGATGGACCCCAATGAGCTGAGGGGCAGTGGTAGCTGATGTGAGCAGTCCCTTCAGGGAGCCAGAGCTGCTGCTGGTTCCCACAGGATTAGATTAATTCAGATTAATTCATCTGAGATTAGTTTCTGTCATTGAGGGGTTTGTGATGGTGCAGCAAGAAATTACCTAATTTAAAGAAAAAAAGATGCAGCAATGGACAAAGTCAGGGCTCTGTGGCTGCAGGGGACAGCGAGGTGGGAGGGGACACTCCCAGGAGGGTATTTTCCTGGAATTTCAGAATTCATTTCTAGTCTAGTCTGTTCTATTTTCCAGCTACAGGAGTGACAGCATTTTCTGTTCCTGCAGAGCTGGAGGAGAAACAGGGTTAATACACAGGAAAACAGAGTTAGAAGCAAAGGCTCGCTGAGCTCTGTGCTATTCTTGTGTAATTATGGTGCCAAAGGCTTCCAAGATAAAGGATTTTAGTGGGAACACCAGTTGTAAAATGAATGAGAAAAAGCCACATAGCCACGAGAATAGCAAAGCCTCCCTTGTCCCTGGATCCCAGCTATGCCCAGCCCTCAACACAATCAACAGGGGCTCAGCCAAAGCCTTCCCAGGAGGGGATGGCAGCTCCCTCATCCTCTGAGCTGGATCCAGACCTCCCTCCCTGCCTTGGGAAGGGCTTGGCCAGGGATGACACCCTGGAACCCCTCCCAGTGATGCCCCAAGACTCAAACCCAGCCCTTGCCAAGGCACTGCAGTTTGTGTGGTGAATCCCCCACTGCTCCCGGCCTCCAAACCCCTTGGATGTTCTTTTCCCTTAAAATAAAAACCACTGCAGGCTCCTCCAGGACTCAGGGCTATCATCATAACAAACAGTCCTTAACTTATAGCACATCTTTATTCCTCAAACCCTCGCCCCCTGCGTCTCCCCCCAGCCCTGCTGGGATCTGTCGGCTCCGTGTTTAACAGATGGGAAGGCTCTGAGCTGGTTTTACACGTGAAAAGCTGTTCCCCTCCAGCAATCTCAGTGCAGACAAGGCAGGGAAAATATGTTCCAACACTGGGAATCGTGGCAGGGGGTGCTGGGGATGGGTGGAAGGGCTGGGAGTGGGGCAGGGACCCCATCCAGCCTGAATCCCTTCCTCCTGGCTGTGCTTGGCTTGGGATGCAGCACAGATCCCCACCCAGAACAGCAGCAGGACACATGCTGTGGAGAAAATCAAATGTGTTCTATAGTTGGGGGGTGAAAGCACACACACTCTCCCCCCAAAACCATGGAAAGGTAATTTAGACTGCAAACTCATCCCTGTTATAGCTGTGGTCCTAATGAGATGTTCCCAGATTAATAATACAAATGCACACTAACAAGGAAAGCAATTGGAAAGCAATTTTGCAGGGAGCTGAACAAAGAGCAGGATAACAGCTCTGCCTAACAGGGGCTGTCTGCTGGTTTTAATTCCTTCTCCACTGCTCCCTCAGTGAGCAGCGGAGGAGCAGCCAGCACACCCTGGGTGCCAGGCACTCCTACCCCTCTCACCAAGGATTTGCCTTTGACAAAGCCAGGGGGACATTTCCCAGTTGTTTAGGCCAGAAAGGTCCCTGGGCTCTCCTGCACAGGGGCAGGGAACAGTGGGGACAGTGGGGTGATGCCACAGCTCCTGGGCACTGCTGGCTTTCCTGGGATTCCTCATGAACCTGAGCAAAACCTCCAGCAAGAGACACCAAAACTCACCCTGCTGCCCTCCCCAGCAGGGCCAGTGCACACAGTTCATCGTATTTTCACTTATT
The DNA here is from genome assembly GCF_965178545.1 of Coloeus monedula. Lineage (NCBI taxonomy): Eukaryota > Metazoa > Chordata > Aves > Passeriformes > Corvidae > Coloeus > Coloeus monedula. Next base: position 3,661,371 of record NC_138801.1, on the reverse strand, counting down.
TCATCTGAAACTATTCCAAAGCAGTCTGGAAGGTGCTTTTACAATGATCCTACCTATATCCCAAAGGCACCCTTGGTGTCTGTTTAACCCCATTATGTGCAGCTTCTGAAGAGTCTGATGTGATTAAACACGAGGAATATGGACACAGAGAGAGAGAGAGAGAGAGAGATGTCATTTTAAAGCATCATATTGAAGGGATCTTACCTAATTCCTTTGGTTTGAGCAATACTGTGGAAGGAGAGCCTGGATACTGCAGAGATCACCTGGAAATGAGAGAAAAAGATGCTGCTGTGCTTACTGAGGACACAGGAAGGTTTGGTGGGAGCCCAAGGACCCGCAGCCTGGTGCTTGGACCTGAACCCCCACTAGAATGAAAGTGCTCCAGTCCCCCCCTCAGTGTCACAGTGTCACCACCAGGGCTGGGAGGACACTGCCAGTGCAAACCCTGCACCACTGAGCACAAAAGACATTTAACCCTCAGCTATAAAGGTATTATTGAACAGCTTCATCCAAGGAAACTCCATCCCCACACTCATTTAATGAGCCCAGACCTGCCCTGACAGGTTTTATGCAGCACTAAGAAGCATTGAGAAAACCCTCTTACTTTGTATGTTATTACAAAAGGATTACAACTCCTTTTGTGTCTCTCCTCATGCAAAATGATCTTATTGAGGCAAACTTGCCAAGACCAAACAGCTCTGACTTCTTGCAATTCAATGAAGATGCATCATCAGTTTGTCAGAGGTGAGGGCAGACCATCGCCCTTTTCTAGCAGAAAACAGCCAGGAGTGATTCAACACAAAAATATTCTCATCAGCATTTGCAATCAGAAGCAATAAAACCACCAGGTTTTTCAGCAAAACTCCCATTTTTGATGGAAGTTTTAATTGCTATGGGGAATTTTCAATGAAGAGGAACAAGAAAATGGGTTTGAGTCCCTTGTAGATTTAAACCGTGGTTTTCTCTTGTTCACATTCACCATTTCAAAGCTGGACTGGTAAAAACAAACCTGTTATTTTTGGAGTGGTTCCCAATCCACTGGATGGGACATGGACAAAGGGCTTCTCGAGTGGTTCTTGCTCAAGGAGCCCCAGCTCGAGGTGTACAAACCCAGCCCCGTGGGGGCTGCTGCTGCCTGGAGCTGCCCTGCACCCAACCCAGCCACGAGGGACCCCTCTGGTCCCTTTATTTGGGATTTTACTTTGGGATGCTCCCCTGGTTTGCTGAGCCACCTCCACACCACCCACCCAGGGACCATGTGCCTGGATTTTCTCCTGGGATGTGCTCAGAACCTCTCTCCCTCACACATTTTTATCCCAGGACATCAATGAGAGCCTCATCTCAGACCCTCCTCTTCCTCCACACTTTTGCAACCTTCATCCCTCCCATTTTTCATTTGCCATGAAATCCAGTCTGGCTGTTGGCTGCTGGTGCCCCACATATGGACTCAAAGCCAGGGCAGCAACCAAAAAACTGCCACACTTTGGTGCTTAGTGGGTGATTTCCACATAAAAAACAGGGAACAGAACACCCCTGAAAGGCTCCAGGGCTCATCACGGCACAAAACATCACGAGTGGTGCCTGAAACACCGAGCCCAGACAGGGCACAGAGACTCCACTGGCACCCCCAGCCCTGCTCCACGGGGCTTAAAATAGTCCCAGGGAAGTCCTAGACTGACTGACTGAGTCTCTTCCATGCTCTGTTTTTAGCCTTCCGAAGTAAAAATCCAGTTTATGAATCAGACAGTTCCACCGCAGGGTTTGACTTCCAGGAAAATTGAAGAGATGAGCTCAATGTTCTCCTCACCAACAAGTTTCCCTTTGTTCTTTGCTGAACAGCCCCAAGCTCTGCACATCCTGGCACATCAAAGCCTGGGCCCTGGTTCCAGTGAGGATCCCAAATCCATGCTCAGGTGACGAAGCAAAGTGACCCAAGGTGAGGGATCAGGCACAAGAAACCTCCTTGAAGCATCTCCAGAAGGCTGAACAGCAACTGTCCTAATATCAGGGAACATTATTTCCATCACCAACTCCTACTAAGAGCACAACAAGCCAAGTGCGAGGTCTGCTCCTCACAGATCCCAGCCCCTCACAGATCCCATCCCCTCACAGATCCCAGCCCCTCACAGACCCCATCCCCTCACAGATCCCAGCCCCTCACAGACCCCATCCCTTCACAGATCCCAGCCCCTCACAGACCCCATCCCTTCACAGATCCCATCCCCTCACAGATCCCAGCTCCTCACAGATCCCATCCCCTCACAGATCCCATCCCCTCACAGATCCCAGCCCCTCAGAAACCCCATCCCCTCACAGATCCCATCCCCTCACAGATCCCAGCTCCTCAGGGATCCCATCCCCTCACAGATCCCAGCTCCTCAGGGATCCCATCCCCTCACAGATCCCAGCTCCTCACAGATCCCATCCCCTCACAGATCCCATCCCCTCACAGATCCCATCCCCTCACAGATCCCAGCTCCTCACAGATCCCATCCCCTCACAGATCCCATCCCCTCACAGATCCCATCCCCTCAGAGACCCCATCCCCTCACAGATCCCAGCTCCTCACAGATCCCATCCCCTCACAGATCCCAGCCCCTCACAGATCCCAGCCCCCAGCCAGGAAAGTGCTTAAGCACGCGTTTAACGATAAGTAATCCTCTCAATTTCAACAGGTTTAAACAACATTCTTAAAGTAAGTCAGCCCTTAAATGTTTGCTAAACTCTGTCTCATTTTCCCCTGTAAAACAGCTTTGTATTTGCAGGCAAACCCAGGCCTAACTTCTGGCTCTCGTGTTCGGTCAGGCCAGGCAGGATCTTCCACACACCCACACGGCAGCACGAGGGTCCCTGATCTCAGCTGAGGCTCTTCCCTGCTTCTGGAATACCAGGACATACCTAAAACAGATATTCCAACCTGGCCTTGGACATTTCCAGGGATCCAGGGGCAGCCACAGCTTCTCTGGGCACCCTGTGCCGGGCCTGCCCACCCTCACAGGGAAGAATTTCTTCCCAATACCCCATTGAACCCTGCCCTCTGGCAGTTTAAAGCCATTTCACCCTGTCCTGTCACTCCATGCCCTTGTCCAAAATCCCTCTCCAAGTCATTTGAAGTTGTTGTTTGGAGAACTATTCTCTTATCTGTGCATTTTTCTTCCAGGAGATGTAGGGCTGTGGGCTTTAACAACAGGGTTTTATGCAGATTATTGCTATTACTATTACTTCTTCACCCATTTCTCAATGCAATTTCCTCCCTGGAAACTGCATTCAGCAGACAAAATTACCATAAAAGCTATATATAACATCCCTCTGACAATAAAATGGCAGGAATATAAATAGGAATAGAAAGGTACAAAATGCAGGTGATGCACCGACACTTTTATCTACCAGCAAAGGGTTAGTGGGAAATTTCTGGTGGTTTTGCCATGACAAGTGAGGGATGCCCTTCACATTCCTGAAATTCCAGTGTGCCTTGCATTTATGGGCATGAGTTAAATCCAGCCACCCGGCTGATCATTTACTGACCAGAGAGATCATTGCTGCACAACAAGAGCACCACAAAGTGAGGCACGAGGGCCCTGCATGTGATTTCAGGTTTAAAAAGGCCCCAAGTTCTGCACTTCATGGGAAAAAGCAAGCAAATAAATTTTTTTTAAAAAATTTTAAAATAATAATAATAAATAAAATAAAATAAAATAAAATAAAATAAAATATTCAAGACTCAAAGTGGGTTCCTCACACTCCCTGGTCACTTTGAAAAAAAAAAAAATGGATGAGAAAAGAAGTGGGATTTTTTGAAAAGAATAAAAAAACCCCACAACGGTCACACCACTGGAGTAAGACATTCACCACTTTTCTTTCTCACTACCAACACTTTCTCTTAGGAATTACGGATTTGAAAATAAACCAAAGCCAAACAGAAAATAAATTATTATGTTCACTGCTCTTCTACTTCCTCCGCCGTTGTTTATGGCTGATGGTATCTCTGAGCATCTAGAAAACTCTAAAATAAACTTTTTTGTATTTGAAAAAACAAACTGACCCAGCTGGGCTGGAGAACACTTTGCATAGGAGGAACTTCCCAGTTCTGGGCACTCCAGGAGTGACCCTGAGAGCGAGAATGAGCTGAGGGCTCACAGCCAGCACTGAGCATTCCCAGAACAAACAGAGATTTGCTTCTAAGCAAATCAGGAGCTCTGCCCAACACTGATAACTCTGGGCAGAGACCTCTCTGTGCCACCTCTGCACATCCCCTGCCAGGGGAAGAAGGTTTCACAGCCTGGAATTCCATGGAATCATTTTCTGCTTTGCCCCTAAACTCATAAAGGGCAAAACAAAGCCTCAGGCCAAACACCCCCAGCCTCAGGCAGAAAGCTGAGCCCAAAATCAGAGACAAACTGGTGGTATCTCTGAGCAACCAGAAAAACTCTCAAATCGACTCTCTCAGGTTTGAAAAAACAAACGGAGCCTGCTGGACTAGAGAACACTTGGCATGGGAGGAACCCAGAGATACCATTTCCGAGCTGGATAATGGCATCCCACAATAAAAACACTGACAGGAACAGTCCCAGGGACAGGAATGCTCAAAGGAAAGCAGTCCTGAGAGCAAGGAGGATTTGATCCAGCTGCCTCCAGCCTGAGGTGCTGGAGAACTCTGTATTTTCTCCCACTGGTGCACGTGGCTGGTCAGCTCCTGTTTGCTCTTTTCCCTGGACACCTGGGCACTTCCCAGCACCTCCCAGCCACCTGCACACCCCCCTGGGCTGGGCACAACCTGGGACTGGCAAACCAAAGTCTCACCAGCAGCTTCCAGCCTCCCATCTCCTCTGTTTGCAAATCCCTGTCCCGTGGTTTGCACCTTGGCTGGACCAGCCCTGGAAAACCAGAACAGCCCAGAGTGTGAGGGGAACACAAACCACAACCTGCTCACTCTGGATCAGTTCTTTGTGCTCTTGCCTGGGGCACAAACCTGCAAGACCCTAAGCAGCAAACACTAAACCAGCCCTTTTCCCTGGACACAGCAGCCAGGCCTGCATCCTGGGAATTAATGGGGAATTCCTTAAATCAACACCTCCTGATACAACCTGGTACCTGAGAAGAGCATCAGCCCTGGCTGGGCAGGAGGAAATCAGACATGGTGTGATGTTTTCCTGGGATCCCAAGGGTGGGCACAGCCCCACAAAGGGATCAAATCAGATGGATTTTCCTACACTCATCCTTTCACCTGGACCACATCCACCCAGCTGCCTGCTGAGGATGAGGCTATTCCATAATAACTGGTTTGGACAACTGGTTTGAGCCTTTCCAGTGCCTACCTGGATGATTTCCCCTGTGGCTCCACTTTGCCGGCCCGGGGATGCCACGGCTTCTCCTCCCATTCCCACTCATGCCAGGTGTGGTGTTTGCTGGCATCCAGCTTCTGGAGAGGTGCCAGCTGAGCAGATTTGGGCTGATACATATTTGATAAGGATTTCAGATCAAAGCCAGGGAAGTTTTGCTGTGATGGCGTGTCCGGGCTTCTGTCCCTGTATTTCGCCACAAGGACCATGCAACAGATGGGGCAGTCTGGGCATGGTAAAGCCTCTTTCCTCCTCTAACAAATACCAGGGATCCTTGACTGCCACTTCCATTTGGTCCCAGAGCCCTGGCAGCTCCTCCTCTTCCCCAGCCCCACAGGGTGGTGAAGCCCATGAGCTGTAAAGTGCTGCTTTAAGCTACAGCATGTGTTTGAATGGGCTTTTAAAAGCAACGTTATTAAACCGTCACTGTTTTGCATTAAACCCATGGTATGGGTTACACGTTACATGTTAGGGATGCAAATATTAAATCACTGGGCAAAGCCACTGCTGATTTCCAGTGGGAACAGGCCTTGTGTAGGATTTTAACAGATTTATTTGGGGCTCTTTGGGGCTGGCATCATGTCTGAAATCACAAAGCCTTTCAAGAGTGAGCAGTCACTGCGAGACCAGCACTGTTCCCTTACAAGGAGGAGAGAAGAACGATTCAGGTGGATTTATGGCTACTGCTAGAAAATCTCTGCACTCTGTCACACCACCGTAAGTTACCCAGATGGACACACCCCATCTCCTGTATTTAAGACACCGATTTGTCTTTTCCCATCATAGAACAGCTGAGGAATAAAGGGAACACTGTCCTGAGGAATAAAGGGAGCACTGTCACATGTCTTTAGGGTCCCTAAACCCCGATGTCTGTGCACCCAGACGTGTGTGTGCACCCAGAGGTGTCTGTGCTCCTCTGTCCCCACCCCACAGCAAACACCCCTGGCCAGGGGCAGGGCAGGGCAGGTCCCTCACTTTCCCAGGACGCAGAGAAGATCCAAAGGCAAGAAAAGCAGAGGCAAAGTAGCCTAACACGGAGAAGCACCGAAAGCCACAAACCAGCCGGGCCACAGCCACGCTTCCTGTGCCTCCCGCAGCTCCCAAACGCAGGAATTAATGCCCTGAAACTCCAGTGCCTGCTTTATGCTGCCGAGTTCCTCTAATACAACAGCAATAAAGAGTTATTCTGCTCCTTAATGGGCTCTCTCCTCTGCCACGGCTGCTGAGCCGCTGCCTCATTCGGGTTCTTTTATTATCTCGATGTGATAGCAGCGACTGGAGCGAGGAGCTGGCTTTGATGGGACTTTAAAAGCCTCAGGGGGGGAAACCCAGCGGTTTCTCAAGTGAGCCAACACCAAAGCCAAGAGAGATGAGCTGGGAAAGAGCCTCCAGCTGAACATGGTGCAGAGATTCATTTGATGGCCCTGGAATAGTCGGAGCAGTGAGCTCAGCCCTTGGGGAGAGTTCAGCCCTTGGGGAGGGCTCAGCAGCACCCACGGGTGCTGGGAGTGTTCAGGGCACTGGGTGAGAGGATTGTGAGGGCCACACTCAGCAAAGCCATGGGTTTGGGGCAAGCTCAGCAAGCTGGCACAGATACCCTGGGCTCAGGGGATGTACAGACAAAGCCAAGGCAAGGGCATGGCCTGGAAAAGACTCTGGGAGAGAAGAAACAACTGTTTTCCTGTAAATAAAGGGGATTCACAGGGCACAATGGACTGGGCCTGATGCGAGCCCAACCCAGCTGCTTGGGAGCCCCCACGTGCTCCCCTCCTGCCAGGGGACAGACAACCCCTGCTCTGGGGCAAGGACAAGCCCACCCCACATGAGGTTTTGGAGAGATGCTGCCTCTGCAAACATCTCTGACAGAGAGGAGAATTCAACAGGAGAGATGGGGAAATGGCATTTTTAGGCACCCAGCATGGGACTGAGCAGGAGACCTGGTGCTGTGGCAAAGCTGCTGGGTAAGAATGGGTGGCACGATGAGGAGGTGACAAGAAGGTCCCCAGGATCTGCTCCTGAACAGGAAAAAAACCCCAAGTACTCAGCTAGAGGTGCAGGGGTCAGTGGCCATGTCCTCCTCCTCCTCCTTCCTTCCCACACCTCCACTTCCCCTGGCTCAGCTTGGCCCTGTCAATATGCCCAGAACTTGCCAATGCCAGAAAATAAAGCGACTGTTCAGCACTCACACAAGAAAGGAAGGCAAAGCAAAAGCCTTGATATCCAAAAACCATTTCTGGGACAAGTTTGGCAGCACCTCTGAAGGCTGATTTGGAAATGAGTCACCAGGCTGTGCCACCACGCTGGGGTTCAAGGTGACCCCAGCCCACCTCCCATTTCTGTATGACACAAACCAGCATTAATTAAATATTAAGCGAAACTATTCCAGCAGCAACACGTGGAACTGAAACCAGGGATCAGAGGGGTGTGGGATTGAACCTCCGTGCACTCCATAAAAGAAAGGAGAAAGCACCTTGGTCTTGTCAGAGATCCCTATGGGACAGAGCCCAGGAGATCCAGCCCAGACTGATTTTAACAGAAGAATTCCTGGACAGAACCCCAGGTTTCTGAAGGTGCTGGGAAGGATGCAATCTTTTGCACATGTTAATCTTGAGGTTTTACATTTTACCCACATGTTCCCACCCCTGTGAGTCCCAAGGCCTTCTGGAGAGTTGCCCTTGTGTTTCATTTCTCTCCCTCTGCAAATACTTCCCTATTTCTTTTCAGGGCTCTGAGGTGCCACCACTGCCCGAGGGTGCTGTGTCACCTCCCCCAGCTTTGCCCAGCACACTGATCCCTCATTTTTCACACAATCCCAGTGCACCCCAGCACAGGCTGGGAATTGCTGACCTGTGAAGCACAAGTCAGACAAATTTTGCCTTTGCTCAGAGCAATAATGGAATATATTCGGGCAGAGGGAGCCAGCAGGGAGAAGAAACTAGTAAGAGCTTCACTTTTATTGCAGCTGGGATTTCAGCATCGTCCCAGTGGATTCCCAGAGACAAGGAGGATTCCCAGAAACGCCTGAGCACTGGAAGTCTGAGCTGAGGGCTGGCTGCTTCCCTCTAGACTCGAGATATTACAAAATTGCCTCTTAAGAAAAAATCCAGTGTGTAACTGGAGAGGGCTCGTTTGCATGGCTTTGTGATGGTTACAAAAGTAGTGTGTCCTTCAGGAAAGGAGGGTACCAAGGCCAGGGAACTGTGCTTTTCCCTACAAATTAGAGTGGGGAAAACCACAAACAAACTGGCTCCAGCAGGAGCTTGGCTCAGGTGCCTGGAGCAGATGCTCAGGTGAGCACAGCCCGGGTGGCTGCGGCAGCTCCATCAGGCTGGAGCTCCTCGCTCCACACCCCAACACAGCCCCTCTGCTCTGTCCAGCTCCTTCCCTCTGCCCCTAATTAGCCGTTCCCTAATGAACCTGGAAGGATGCCGAGCTCTGAGCAGCAGAGGAGGGAGCTGGAGCGTGGGAAGGTGTGAAACACGTGGGAGGACGTGGGCGCTGACAGCTCCGACCTTGCAGGAGCTGGTGAAGCCCCTGCTGAAAGCCACCAAGCTGTGCTGGGCACTTGGCCCGGAAAGAGGGGCAGGAAGGGAGGAAAAAGGCAAAAAAATCCCTAAAACCACTAATTAACTTCAAATGCTGCTAAATAGGTTTACACAGGTGGTCTGCAAAGCCTTGAGCATGGGACTGAGCTGCCACAAAGTCACCTTGTGCCAAGGTGTGTGGGAAGGAAGCACCAGCAAGATCATTCCCATGGGATGGCAGCCACTCAGAGCAGAATTCACTGTGCCTCTGTGTTTCCAGGCGGTCCAAACCCTGGCCATGATGCTCTGGATGGATCTCTGCAGGCTTTGAAGAGCCTAGAAAAGGCTCAGAGCTCACCCCATGCTAAGCAGGGGGATTATGATCACTGTATTTGTGATTTTCACGGATATAATGACCAGGAATTTGCAGGGGAAAGGGTCCTGCCGACAACTCCTGACCCCACAGCACTGATGCAAAAGGACAGGATGGCCACACCACCCGAAAACCAGCTCCAGTATTTGTCTTACACCACAAGGAACAGCAGGACAGGCTAAACTTTGTCCAGAAATCAGCTGCTCCTGCTAAACATGTGAATTCAGTCAGATTTAATTAAGTTTCCTCCCCAAATTATGGGTCACCTGCTCCACAACCTCATCCCCCTCCTCCTGCTAAAGGGCTCCAGGTCCTTCTCTGACCCCAGCCCATAACTCAGGGTGCTTAAAAATGAGCAAACCCCCCCATCTTGTGACTCAAGAAGAGCCACCCAAACTTTTCCAGGGAAAAGCCCCTGTCAGAGGCAGCAGCTCCTTGGGGATTATTTGCACACTTAATAAAGAACCGCTCAGCACAGGCAGAGCACGGAAAAGGAGCAGCTCACATTCATTCCTGGTGGGAGAAGATGAGACAGGAGCATGGCTCTGCTCACAGCTGTCACCTGGGCTGTCCCCACACCTGAGACTCTGCACTGCACTGGCACAGGTCACCCAGAACAGCCGTGCCTGCCCCATCCCTGGAATTGCTGAAGGAAGCTTGGAGCAACCTGGGATAGTGGAAGGTGTCCCATGGCAGGGAGTGGGACAAGATGAGCTTTAATGTCCCTTCCAAACCATTGTGTGATTTTATCACTCCATGACCAGGCTCCAAATTAAAAAGCTGCCACCTCAGCCAGCACACCCCATCCCAGCCCTTCCATCAGCTCTACCTTGAGGAATTCCAAGTGAATTCCAGCCAAGGGGACTGCCAAGGGCTCCTTGCATGCTGCAAGGAGAGGCTCTCCTGCAAAAACATCCCCCCACCCTCCCCCAGTATTGATTGGATTTGTCGAAACAGATGGAAAAAACAGCTAGTCAGATGCAAAACACGGATATCCAAACCTGCTTCCAAGAAACTGGCTTTAATCTGTATTAAGTTTAATCCCTTTCGATCAAGGCCTGGGATGTAAGCAAAAAAAATTACAGATTTTCACATACCTTTGGGTTCCCATTTCCTCTTGGCTCTGAAAGGGAGTTGGGAGCTCAGAGCAAAACATATGGAGCACCAAAACAAAAGAGGTTTAGGAATATTTTGCATGTGCAGGAGAAATTGAAAGCATCCATATGAAACCAATCCACTTGCACAAAGGGTAATTTACCTAGTGGAGAGAGAGGCCTTAAAATTCTCCTTGCCTGATTTCCCTTCATCATTATCTCAGGTGCTAAAGGAAAAAATCCAGCCGTGTATAAAAACAACGTGAAGGAAAATGTTTAAAAGCCATTTTTTTCTGCATTTTGCGGAGTCCCCAACTTCTGGCAGGGCCACAACCTCCAGCACAGGTTCCTCCAGTGAAGCTTAAATCCCTTCCAGTCCCAGGCCAGGAGCAGTTCCAGAGCCCATCTGCAGATGGACAGAGCAAGGACAGGTTTGTCCCTCCCTGCCACATCCAGGGGTTTGGTTTTGGAGCGTCACCATCCCACTGAATGAAAATATCCCACTTCAAGGGAGGCACCTGCAGCTTAACACTTCAGAGACCTCCCTGCTCCCAGCCCTGAAGGCAGACGAAGCTCTTCCATTGATTCCTCAGGCTTTGAACCCTGGATGTATCCTGCAGCTCAACTTAATTCTCCCCATCCTACCTGCAAAGCATCACCTCTGCTCTAGGGAGCCTCATGGAAGCAAAGTCTCTCCTAAAGGCCTCCTGCAGCAGCAGCTTAACCATCACGAGCCGTTTGAGACCAGCTGCGTTTTACAAATCAGGAGAAAAACTCCTTTAAGCTCAAAGAAATTCCTGTAATTCCAAGGTACACAAAAGAAGCAGGAAGCAAACAGGAGTTCTTGAAGTGCTCTGTAAAAGGCAGCTTTTAGAATTTGCCTGGGATTTGCTGCTTTGATTTGTTCAAACCCTAGAACTGCTGTGTCTGCAGGGATGGGAGACCTTTCCCACTGAAGTTTCTCTCCCTGCAGCTACACGGAGTCGGGGCTTGTAGCAGGAATCCCACTTGGCTCCACAGATAGAAGGGCTGCTCCAAGCTTCCTGCACAAGCACAGATCCACCTGGATGAAACATCTTCACCTCCACAGCTTTAAGTTTAAAACGAGGGGAAAAAAGCCCAGAAGAGAAGGAAGGTGCAAAAGAACATGATGTGCTGAGAATTACAGCCCAGGAGCTCTGGGAACACACAACCAGGAGAGGGCTGGGGCTCTCCACTGCCTGCACCCCCCCCTTCCCAAGCACCTCAAAACACAGAGTGACACTGAGCAGAAACATTCAGGAAGAAGAAAAGCAGGAAGAGAAGCACAGGAAAGCAGGATGAAGTTCATTTCCTTAGCCCTAATCCTCTTCCAGACCCCGGGGAGGAGAAGCACCTTGTAAACTTGTGGGGTTTATTATCATTACAAGCAAAATTCCCCCAAAGCCACCCAGGTCTGAGCTGCCTCCTTGCCCCAGATCAGCACTAACATTTAACTCATATTTAACTCAGCCTGTTAAATACCCATTTTCCAGGCACTGGGAACACTTGAACACACGACCAAAGCCCATCACATCACCAGGGGCTGCTCCAGGACCCTCAAAACTGCTCTTCAAACTGAGACATCTCTTGGTGCTGCTGAGCTCCAGCTTCATCCTGGATCATTTGCAAGTACAAGCTCCTGGTTTCATAAGTAACTAAAAACCCTTGATAAGATCACCTCGAGCAATCCTACAACAGTTCAGGTGTGGGGCACAAGGCAGCAAACTTCTCCTGTCTAAACCCAGGAAACTTGGGTTCAGATTATGACTTAAACTCCCACCCCTTCCTCCCAAGCTGGAAGAGGCTCCCAAGTCCCACAAAGCCACGTTCAGACACGTAATCAATCAGGGAATCATTTACCCATTTCCTGCACCACTCTGTGAATGTCTGCAAGCGTCCAGCAAGTCTGGAAAATAACTGACATGAACTTCAGCCCTCCAACATTGCCAATTTAGCTGCTGTTATTGCCCCTTCCAAAGTTTCTCTAAGGAAAGGAAGGAGTGATGCAGGCTGCCACTCATGGAGGCAGGCAGGAGAATATTCCCACTGCTCCCTCCTCCTGTCCAGAGGATATGGAAGATTTCACATCAGAAACAAATGTCTAATTTATCCAGGTTCTTGAGAGCCACGCAAAGCTATCACAGGAATTCACTGCTCTTGAAATAATTAAAATAAAAAAACATCCAAAGCTGAAAAATGCTCTGGTTGAACATCTAGCTGCTCCACACCTGATGACAAGGAGAAATTCCTCATGCATTTTCACCAGACTGTTTCTATCCACTAATTTCCCCTGTCTTGCACACCTAAACCAGAGGGATGTGCCAAGATTCTGCTGCTGGCCCGACCCTTCCATCAGCGTTACCCAGTTGGACACCTCAGTCACTTCTTGTCAGTCTCAAAAGTGTCACCTCTGGGTTTCCTGGAAAACAACCATATTAAATTCCAAATTCCTAGAAAAACAGGCAGCCAGCAGGAACTAAACCAGGATGTTCAGACCTCTGAGGGCAGGAAGGAGCAGTTCAGAGCAGAGAGGAGAAATTCCCAGCTCCTGAGGCAAGGTCAGCTCACCCTTTTCTGGGAGTTTGCATCGTTTTGGGAAGGCAAAAAAACCTACAAATGTTTAAATTCTTATTAGAAGAGCTACAATCAGGGGCCAGTGCTGAGCATCAGAGCTCCTGAGTTGGGTGTTTTATTCTTCCTCAATGCACAATTCCTGCCCGATTTTCCAAGAACTGTTTCAAAAGGAAGAGAACCTGGGAAAGGATGGCTCTGCCAGGCAAACAAACACTACCAAGAGCTTTTCTCTTTGCAATTATTCCATGTTTGACACAAATGAAGCCTCTCAAGGCTGTGCAGTGCAGCAGCAGAGCCAAGACATGCGTGTGCAGTGAGGGTGCTGCTCCTCCTCTTTCCTGCCCTCCCTGAATGAGATAAAAGGATTGGGTTTTATTTTATTATAGATTCTGCTTCGCTGGTGAAATACCTTCCAGAAATAAATGTTATTTCAGAAATAAAAAAAGGGGTTTTCCATCAATCATATCTCGAGCATAGAAACAACCCTCGTTTCCTCTCTGATTCAGTTCTCAAAATAGCAAGCCCTGAATTTCCCAAATCCATGATTAACTGGAAGCATCAAGAGACTTCCAGACACAACTCACGATCTGGAGCACTCTCCTACCCCTGGGGCAGGCAAATTCCTCGTCTGGGCTTTCCAAGGAGGATGGCACCTCAGACAGAGACCTCTGACACAGCCACGTTTTTTCTGTTTATTAATCCTATGATATCAATTAATGCATTTCCACCTGCAGGAAGGCAGGAGACTGGGGCAGAGGGAGCAGCAACCCACAAGGCATTTTCCAGAGACGCTCAGAAACCACCTCCCTTCCTCTCATCCTGTAACAGGGGATAAATATACCCACAAAGTGCTTTGATTTGACTGAGGATGTTAAATTTAGTCGCTGTTCTGCCTCTGCAGACAGCACATTTACTGCTCCGGGGGTGACTGAAACGTGCAGCACTCCCAGCACACTGCAAGGGGGGCTAGAAAAGCACTGAAAAGACATCCAAAATATTGGCTGCCCTGACAGGGTGTACACAGGCACAGCTCACAAATGACAGGGTGGAAAGGGAAGCTGGATGGATTTCCACGGTCACTACTGAACAGAGGGTGAGACAAGATGATCTAAGGGTCCCTTCAGGCTTAACAAATCCATACAGTTGTAAAAAAAAAAAGGGAAAAAAATATCATAGATTAGATCTTGGCTGTCTCCAAGAAGAAAAAAAAAAAAAAGGAGTCAGGCATGATGTTTTCAGTCAGTGATTTAAGGAATGTAAATAGCTTTGTCAAGGATGCTCAGGCAGATTCCCCGGCTGGATCCTCCAGTGTGAGCTCAGCTCTGCTCAGGACCTGCAGCGAGCCGGGATGGTTTAAAACAGCAGGGAAAGCAAAGAGGCAGCTGGAGAGCTCCATCCTCACTGGGGAGGGGAGGGAAGCAGCACACAGAGGGTGTTTGCATCCCAAGGGAACACGATCGCGATGCCCCCGGCGCTGTGCCCGCATCCCCCAGCTCGGCGTGCAGCACTGGGAGCATCACAGCAGCTCCTCAGCAGCTCCAAAAGTGTCACCAGCTGTTTATCTGCCGCTAAAAACGCGTTTAAAAATTAATAGGAACAGATTGAGCAAGTGTGGAACACACAGCGAGCAGGAGCTTTGAGGAATTTCAACACAAGCCGCTCAAATGGGGTGGGCTGGGAAGAGCCAGCCTTGGTACAGGAGAGAAAATGCCCAAAATACACTCACACATCATCACAGGGAGAAAGGGAAACGTGGCTTGAACCACGACGTGCTCCTTCTCCCAAGCCTTTAATCAGACTTTAGAGTCAAAGAGCAGCTGGGCTGTGCACTGTGGTCAGCCTGGGGTTGCAGGGGGAGGGGAAAAAAAGGGATTTATCCATGTGTTAATGCAGGCTCCCATCACCACGGCCCCCTGATGGCTTTAAGGGCTCAGGTTTGAACACAGAATGTTGATAAAGGTCATCAAGATGGATGAGAGTCCTTGGCAACGCCCTGTGCAGGAGGGAATGAGGGTCCCGGCAGGGAAAACAGTAAAAAAAGAACAGGAATTACTGGTGCCAGCAGGGCAGAGCTCTGGGCAGCGTTATCAATAAATGTCAACAGCCAAAACTGCATCCCAAAGGCCACCGATGCAAATCTGAGCACGAGATCAGAGAAATAACTGCTGTCACCTCAGCTATGAGCAGGTCAGGGAAAACTCCTCCCTGGAGCTCTTGTCCAGAACAAAGAGATTTTGTAGTAAAACAGGTAAAACTGGTTTCTGTCCGATGGAACTCCTGGAAGTACCTGACAAGTATTTACTTGTGGGAAGAGAACAGGAAACTGGGATTTGTTCTGAGCTGGCTCTCTTGGCATTTTCTGACTGCCAGTAGGAGCACATTAAAGTCTTACTGACTTTGATGCCTTAAGAGGCCTCTTAGAAACAGAGACGAGACAGGAATAAGGGAATAAAGGCAGGTGTTTATTTGAAAGGCCTTCAAAGGTACCCCTGGGGAGCCTGAGGCTGTTCTCAAAATGGACCCCGAGATGGACGGCAGGGCACGAGTTCTTTACACTTTTATAGGTTTGGTTCATTTGCATAGCAGGGTTCATTCTCCAATTAAAGCTTCAGTTAATGAGGTAATTTTCCCTCAGCTTCCACCCCTTAGAGGCTTTTGGTTTATAGATTTAGGGCCTAGGACAGTCTGGGTGTCCTTGGAGAGCAGGCCTGGAGAGGCTTTGTTACATCTGCCTGGGACGAGAGAGCAGAAATGAACAGGCTGCAAGAAACTTCAGAGTTACACATCAGGCAGTGCAGGATTTGAAAAATAGAAGAGTTAAAACCTAAGGCATCAACTTCACAACCAGCACCACTGAGTTACCACTGAACAGAGCATTTTATACAGCACAGAATCCCCAGAAATCAGGGTGAGCCTCTGCTCAGGTGCCTCATGTGGGGCATGAAAATCCACCCTGCAAATAACCACATGAGCTTGATGGCAGCAATGTCTGGAATGAGGAAAAGCTCAGCCTGGTGTAAAACTCAAAATTGAGGAGTGGGACAGAAAAAGGAGAAAGGGCTTTCTGCTCTGATCAATACTGAGGAGCATTTTAGCTTTGTCCAATGAAAAAAGGCAATGTTTCCTTTATATCCACAAACAAACAAAATATTTTCCAATTCTGGACTTAAAAAAAGCCAAAAAAAGTCCCTGAAAATTGAGTTTTAATGACTTTTTTCTCCATCTGCTATTAAGGCCGCTTTTTGTACAAAACATCTTTCTTTCATGCCATATTTTGGCCAGATGTAGACGATGTGCTTGGACTGCAGAAAAGAGCGTTTGATAGCATTACCAAGAGATAACCAGGCTCAGACCAAGCCTTGCAAAAGAAAAACCTTTTATTTCACATCAGGCCCTCAGCCCCGAGCTCCTCACCAGTATCATCTCATCAGCCCGCGGAGCAAACCAGTCCGCAGGGACGGATCTGAAAGGTTTGAATAATTCCCCATCAAAATCAACCCTACTCGGATGAGACTTCCACCAAAGCATCAAGACAGTACGAGACAGGCTGTGAAAAGAGGGAAAATATATTCTTGTCAAAATGACATCCCCCTCAGGAGTACAATCCCCACAAAAGCGTTTGCCCGCGCGCATCGTGTCGGATTTCGGATCCTGCGCTCCTGAAACGCATTATGCCGGGTACTTGAATAATTATGTTTGACTTATTTAACAATTTAACATTCACACGCTTGGCTTTACAGCTGGAGAAATAAAAATCACATGTTTGAGGGGCTAAAAGGGAAAAAAAAATAATAAATGATGGTTTGACGATGTATGGATATTTATGCGGAAATTACGTCTGCAAAGAGAATGTTCAGCTGAGCAAACTCCCTCCCTCTCGCTGGCTGGGAATGGGATTTGGGGTGGTGGGACTGGTCAGTGAGGAGCTACAGTTGTGGATTTGGGGAATTGGGTGCAAACAGGAGGAGCAGCTGCCTGTCCTTGAGCTGCTCCAGCTCGGAATTCCATGTTCCTACTACTCATCCACCCCCACTTCCAGCCCCACCTCGAAGGAAAAAAGCATCCCAGGGGTGATGTGTGCTGACCTGTGAAGTGAACAGGGATCTGGGCTCTCCTTAGAGCGTTCACTGGCACCCTGAAAGTCACACAAAAGCCAAGTTTCCTCTTGCTGCAGCAGCGTCCTGGTGGTGCCTCTGGACAGGGAACAAATGGGCTCCAATGGGAATAAAAAGACCCTCCCAAATGTCCGATCAGCACCCAGCAGGGAATTTGCCACCCCAGAACTTCCTGGGACCCCGTCCTTTGTTTTGCTCCTTTCCCACTGTATGCCCAGGGCATGGAGCCTTTTCCTGACCACACTGCCCAGTCCTGTGTCCCCAGATCCCACTGGGATCCAGCAGCAGCTCAGGGAGCCCAGGATACGAGAGGAGGGAGCTGATGGGTCAAGAGAGAGAGAGAGAAAGACAGAACTGTCATCACTGCAGCATCCATGCAGGGAAAACCCAGGGGAATGTCCCTGCTGGTTATCACAGCAGGAATACCGAGGCAGCCCTCTGCTAACAGAGGTCCCACTGATGCACTTTTCACCAAGTGCTTTATTCTGCTGCAGGCGTGGAGTACGATCAGCAATAAATGTTTGCAGGGTAGGAGGTGGTGGCTCTGGTATCTGTAAGGCTCTGGGTAAGAGCTGACGAGCCCTGTACCAAAATAATTCAGTGTTTATTAAGACCTCCATTAATCCAAGCTATTTATGTTGCAATGCCTCCATTAAAAAGCACGATCCCAGCTTGCTGCCTCTCACCCTCGTTCCTCACACCTAAACACCAGTGGGAGTGGGTCTGAGCCAGGGTTATCCCAGTTTGCCCCCAGTATGGGCAGTTTCTCATCCAGCCCTGGCATCAGCACGTGCTGTGCATTGCGTTCTGCTCCTACAAAATATGGGATCTCTTCATCTGCTCATCCCAACCCTAGTCAGGGGTCACAGCTCCACCAGAAAATGCTTCCATGGTGGATGAGCCAAGGATGGAACACGTCTAAAGCAGTGAGACACACACAGAGCTGGAGATGTTTCCCTGGATCTGCCGAGTGCACTCGGTGATGTCTTCACTCCCTGCAGCTGCTTCCCCACAGATCCCCTGGGATGTTCTGATGGGAATTTCTCCCAGGGGCTGTGTACTGCCTGCTGGGGGTGAGGGCACTGTCACCTCCCCTCCAGTGACTCCAGCAGAGATACTGAGACCAACCTCCCTGCCCCTATGTCAAACCAATCACTTCATGATATAAATTATCTAAATTAATTAAACATCCACACCCTCTCTTGCTCCTGACAGCATTCCCAGCAGCTTTTGCACTGCCGAAGGTTCCCAGGGGATGGGCAGGTCCCAGCTCTCCTCCAGCCCCTTGTGAGAAGGGCTCTCAAGTGCCCTTGGCCCCTTCCCTGCCTTTTTTTGCTCCATTCCACACAAGAGCCTTTCCCTGCCCATCCTAAGAAACCACAGCACCTTTTGTGTGGGAGAAATGAAGGTGCCAAAACACAAACGCAGGGGCTGTCACATCACCCCACACCCTGGCAAAGGGTCCCAGCTGCTGTCACCCAGAGCAGCACAGGCTCTGCTGTGTTTCATCTCAACCAAATGCACATCCCACAGCTTGGGAGAGGATTTAAAATGAAATATTAGAAGAGGAAGCCCGGCCAGGCCCATCCATGGATCCCACAAAGCAACCTGGCATCCAATGGTGTCTTTCCAACAGCATCTCCCGAATGATCCTGAAGAGCCCAGTGCTGTTCACCAGCTCCGAGGCAGGATTCAGACCTGTGGAAATCCCCACCTCTCCTCTCTGGCTGCTGGCCCTACAGCACATCTGTGTTCCTGCCTTTGTTTGCCCGGGGCCACATCTGTCCCCGGAGCTGCTCCTGCGCTGCGCGGTGCCATCGGGCTGTAACTGATGCCTCACTGCAGGAAAAACTGCAAACAAATACAATTACAAATAAATAAATAAGCCAGTGCAACCTGTTAAGCCAACAGCTTGGGTGCTCCACGCCTGCTGTCACCGGGATTTTAATTTCAGAGTGTTTCCCCACCCGGACATGGGGGGGGGGGGGGGACGAGTCACCGGTGAATTTGCATTTGGGATGTAAATACGGAGCTCTCCACTGCTCCATGTGCCATTCCCCTTCCCAAACCCCCTCTAAAGCTGCGTGACAGTCAGACAACAGAGTGGAAACGATAAGCTTTGATGGGGAAAAACTATGCAGAAAAAGGGCCAGAACTGTATTAAACTATATTAAAAAGCCAGCACGGAAAGCAGTTCAAACAGCTCCCTGTAAAGCAGCTCAGCTCTCTGGGGCTCTGTTTAACAGACATCCTTTTATTAGAAAAAGTCGCTGAAGATGGCTGTTTAGCACTTCCAATAAAGGATAGGTGGATGGGGAGGGAGGGGGTTTTTTTCCATTAAGATTACAGAAGGGCCTGAGGCAGAAAGAAAGGGAAAACCTCCAGATGCAGGATTTTGTTTCTGCCCCGTTCATTAAGGCACCCAGCGAGCACCAGGATCTGAACTGGTCACAGGCTGAGGTGGTTCTCTGACTTGGAGGGTCCACCAGTCATCCAGGGGGCTTAGCTGAGACAAGGAATAGGCACTTGGATGATGGAAATGAAGAAGGAAATGCCAAAAAAATAAAGGGCGATGAAAAGAGAGGCTCTGCAACCAGCCCAGCATCTCCCCTGCTCCACACACCCCTCTGACACAGCTGGACACAGCTGGCTGTGAAGAACGTGACATCTTTTATCCCCAAAACCCCCAAACTGGAATGCAAGAGCCTGGCAGAAGCCTCCAGCTAGACCATTTTGTAGAAAAATCACTTTTATAAGCTCCACAGCCAGTCGAGGGCAGGAATTGCAGCAAGCAAGGAGGGAACATCTTCCCTGGGAGAGCCAGGCAGAGCAGGAGGGTTCCTGTGCTGGCAGCAAGCGCTGGCTGATGCTCCTCATCACCCAAGAGCTGCCAGTAAAAATCCTTCCCTGGTCCTTCCTGCTAAACCTTGGGTCTGCTCCAATTTTCTCACCGTGGCATGTTATTAATGCTCATTATCATCAAGATCTCAGTGTGCAAGCGAGACTGGGTTTGTTTTCCACCCAGGCACGGCCCCTTCCCACATCTCAAATCCCAGCACAGTAAAAGAGAGGGGACAAATGCCTGGAAAGCAGTGAGAAAAATATCTAAAGGATTACAGAAATAATCTCGGAAAGGCCATGGGATATCCAGGCCCTGAGTAAGGCAACACCAACCTCCACCCCAGTTTTTCATTAGAAGATAAAAAAATGATGCTAAATTGCCTTTGATACCAGAGGAGGATGACCAGAGAGGCCATCTGGTTTTAGCCAGCTGATGTTTTCTCCACACAGCCCTCATCTCCAGGGCAGGCCTCAGATTTGTTGCATCTCAAACATGGCAAAAAGAGGCTGAGATTTTAATACCAATCCCACTTTTTTAAATACCAATCCCACTGCCCAGCTTTTCCCACTTTGAGCATGAAGAGAACGGGAGTCGAGACATGTGAAAAACAGCACTGTGAAAAATAACATTAAAAATGCTCCTATTTGGGCCCTCAGGCCTGCAGAGAAAGATGTTTCATTATCCAAGTCTAAGAAATTAATTATGCTTTAATCATTTTTCCACTACAAAAGGCAAGTCTTCTTGGCTTGCTCTGCTCTTGAAGGGAAACCCTGATGCAAGCTCCACTCCCCCTTGTTCATCTCATCCAGGATCCAGCCCAGGGCTCATTGGAGCATCAGGGATCATGCCCTGGACCAGCCTGCCCAGCTCTGCACCCCTCCATGTCCCACACACATTTATAAACAGAGCATCAGGATTCCCTGTGCACAGATACAGCCCAAAGCATCTCCTCTCCCCCTCCAAAACAGGCGAGATCCTCGTTTCAGCCAAAAAAATCAACTTATCATCAGTTATAAGGGGATCAGACAAGTTTGGCATCACATGAGCAAGTTCAGCATCACATCAACAAGCTGCACCCCCTTCCTTTGGCATCTCCAGGCACCAGTGGGAGCCCACCCAGGCCTTGGGGTGGGTTTCAGAGCCGCCCTCGCTCCGGCCGGTGCCGAATCCGCTCGCTTGGCACTCCAGTCTGGTTTCCATAGAAACAGGTGGATAGCACACAGGAGCTAAATCTTATTTACTGAGTTAAAGAAAAGGGCTGCACAAGCTGTAATTTAGTCCTAGGGGTAAATACGACATTATGAGAAATACAAAGATTTCACCATGGCAAAGAAGGTGGCTTTTCACTGCTGGTTTTTGCTTTAACATCAATTATTATTGTAAGATTAAGATAAATCAATGCACGCCCCCTTTAAAAAGTTCCACTGCCCTAATTTCCTAATAGATATTTACACATAATTTTTAAATTAAATACTAGGGGGTTTGGGAAGATTATTTCCTCTTCCCCAATCAGAAATAACCCCACTAACAAATGAGGAAATCCACACTTAGTAACAGGTTCTACCTTGGCCATAACCATCATTTAAAGCAAGTATCATGACCTGAAGTCCAACAAGATGCTCTCAAACTGCAAGCTCTCACTTTTTTTCTGACAGATATATTTAGACCAGACCAGAATTGATGTAACAAACCACTTATGAACACCTGAGGGAAACACTGTTTGTAAAACATTCAACTTTGGGTGCATCCCTTCCTCTCTGATAAGAGGAATGGTTCCTTGTGTGCCCCTCAAAAACACACACATGAAATCTGTCAGTGCTTTGAATATTAAGATTTATAGGTTGGAGATATCCCTCAAATCACTCTGCCTTGCCCTGTACAATGGCAGGGTTGGAATATGTATTATTTGGGATGAATAATACATGATGGTACCGTAAATCCAGTCCCAGCTGAGCACGTGCTCTCCAGCAAGGAGCCAGGAAGGTTTCTGGGACCACACCGAGCTGGCTGCAGGGAGCGTTTATCTCTTTGCTAATGAAGGGAGTTGCTGCTCCAGCCTGGAAAAGGGACTGGAAAATCCTAATTAATGAATGGTATTCAAACCCCACGCACGTCACTCTCTGTGACAGCTCCAGCCTCTTCCCACCAGAGACCCTGGGGCTCACTCCAGCCCTGGCTGCTGGGAACCAAGGTCAGTTTAAAATAAATGAAGCACTGGCAAACATTTCCTTACTGGGGGGGACAGGAGGGTGAAGGAGAGGTCATTGAATAAAGGCGACCTGCAAAATTTGGGCAAGGATGGTGTTTAATCCCCTTTAACTGGGCTCAGCCCTCCTGCAAAAGGCACTGGTTTTGGAGGACAGTGGAGGTTGCCCCCAGTGCAGCCCCATCCCCAGGAGGTGCCACTTTCTGTGTCACACCATCCATCTCATCACCACCAGGCCAGGAATCAGAGCAGCCCCTTCTCAGCCCAGCATTTCCCTGTGCTGGATGTTCCAAGCAGTTCTTTTTGAAATGACCATGGAAGTGGCTTTTCCAGGCAGCCTGACAGCAGCAGCTGATGTTTTCTCATTAGCTGAGCTGGGATGACATTGCTCATGGCTCTGCCAGGGTAATAAAGGAGCCAGCCAGCAAACAAAGCAAAAATCAATATGGATGAGTGTAATATTTTTCATAATGTCTTTATTGTGCACAGCCTTCCTCGTGCAGCTATCCACAGCCACACTTTCTCCTCTTTTTTCCCAGGGAATGAAGTGATGGGAAATGTTCTTATTCCACACCAGAAAATCCAACCCTAATTTCATCACCCCTTAAGAGTTTATAAATTAAACCCAAACATGAGCAGACTGAACCAAATACCCATCCTCACTGGTGGAGCTGATTTTTCAGACACATCCTGAAGCCCCAGGTCCTGCTGGTGACACTGGGGACATCCCGGGCTGGGAGCAGGAAACGGGCTGAGCCCCTGGATGCTCGTGGAATGAGCAGAGGAAGAGAAACCACACTCAAACAGGAAACTTTGCAAGCAAACACAGCAGAACCACATCCTTTCCAAAGGCATCCTCTCCACGGCAGCCGTGACCCCAAACGACCGGTGCTGAAGGGAGGGGGGGAATTGGGAGCTCTGGCTGTGAAGGCTCCAGGCTGGGAGCACAAGGGAATCTCACCATAAACAGGGGCCTCCAACAAGGATCATCCTGCCCCAGAAGAGCTGCCACGCAGGGAGGAGCAGGGAAAAACTTCCAGGCTTCCAACTCCCACCAGAGGCTCTGATGCATCAGCCAGCACCTCCCTGCAGCCTGGCTTTGCTGCCACACAGGGGGCTGGAGCCCTGGATTTGGGGGCTGTGCACCTTCCCTGCAGCTCTGCCCTGCCCTGGTTGGCACCAGCAGTGGGGCCACTCCAGTTTTCATTTGCAGGTGCTGCAGGATAAGCATGGAAACACCACAATTCCCACAAAAAATGCACTGGGCAGTGAAGCCACGGCCACAGCAGACATGTCCCCATCCCTGCCAGGGACTGCCACCATGCCAAGAAGGATCAAAGTCTTGTGGTATCAATTAGGTACAGCAAAAATGACCTTAATTACCCACACTGAGCAAACACCTTGCCAAGTCTGGAGCCAGCTGTGCTTCCAGGCTTGGTGTGTGGAAAACCTCTTGGACCCAAAGGTGAAGCCACTGGCAGAGAGCAAAAGCTTTGATGCAAAAGTTTTTTTCTGATGCCAAGTTACCTGCCAGGCTCGAAAAGTCACTGCCACCCTCTCCTGTCCCCTGTGTCACCTCCTGACAGCCCCACTCCAACTGCTTGGACTGTTCATAAGAGCAAAGCTTTCGCAGAGTCCTTCAATCCACGAGCTAATCCCACCATCAAAAGGCACCTGGACACTTCTGAGCACCTGGCTGGATGCAGAAAGGGCCCTTCATGTTTTAAAATATCCAGTTCTGCTGCTGCAAGGCTGAGCTCACCTGCAAAGCACCCCAGAGGCTGCAACCCCCAGCCCTGCTCACAGCCAGCACCAGGAACCAGACACACACTTTGCTGCTGCCATTTGATTTTAATTGGTCCCAATAATGGCACAGCTGATTGTCTCCAAAGCATCCATGCAGGAAAATCAGGGCTTTTTTTCCAAGCAGCTGGTTGGTTTTGGTACCTGCAACAAAGTTTCTGAGTTAATAAAGGAGAAAAGGAAAAGAAATGATCCCTCTGTGGCTTTGCTGTTGGTGAGTAAGCAAAAACCATTGATTAAAAATGAGCAATGAGAAGAGGAAGCGCCTCTGTGCTCCATAAACAGCTCGGGACACAATGGTTTATACTGGACATAAATCTAACACAGGGAAAGAAATAACCTCTCCCTAGACACTGGCCTAAGCCAAAGGATGGCAGGATGGAGGCAGCACTGCAGGAAGGGACCCTCTGAACTAAACATCGATAAGGTATCAATGAGAAGGAGGGAAAAGAAGATTTTACCTGGCTCAGAAGGAGTCAGGCTCCACTGGAGATTCCCAGCCTGGCTCCAGCTGGGACAGCCCCAGCCAGGCAGCCTGGCACCAGTGAGACACTGGCAGCTCTGAGAAATTCCTCCCTGTGAGGGAGGCAAGGCCCTGGCACAGGCTGCTCAGAGCAGCCCCATCCCAGGGAGTGTCCAAGGCCAGGATGGATGGGGCTTGGAGCACCCTGGGATAGTGGCAGGTGTGCAGGAGGGGTTGGAACTGGATGAGCTTTAAGATGCCCTCCAACCCAAACTATTCTGTGACCCTGTGCAACAAGGGGTCCCACATGGACCCTGCTCAGCCCTGCACACCTTTAGCACTGATATTCCCACCAATCCTTACAGCCATTAACAAATGCCCAGGAAACCCCTGCAAACAGTGCCATTTTCCAAAAGGAAAACCCAAGATCCAAAGACACCTGAGCAATGGGACCAAGAGAAAAAGCAGCAGGATGATGCCTGGGCTGTGCTCTGCACGTGTCATGCTGCAAGGCCCGGAGCAGGGAGGAAGCCAAGCCAAGAAAAACTGAGCTGTATTTATATCCAAAGCATTGAACAGCAGGTATAAAAGCAGAGATCCAGTCGAGCTCTGCTCAAAGGGGAAATGGGGCTTATCCACAGCCATACTTTTACAGAATATTTGGTATATTCCGTGCTGTGGGCTTTGCAGTGAGTGGTCCACGGCTTCAGAACGGGCAGCTCTGTGCACCCATGCCAGGCAAAAAGGGAAACAAAGTTGAAGATGACACACAGACTGTTAAAGATATTTTCTCCTGCGCCCTCATCCAGATTCCCACTGGGAAAACACGAGTGTGTTCATTTATTGCATCATCAGGTCCGTGGGGGAAGCGAGTCACAGAGGTCGGGGAGTGTTTGCTTTTGGCAATTGAACCTTCACCATCACCCCAACCCCCAGAGCCCAGCAGCAGGGCCAGGATCCCAGGGGTGTTATTGCTGGAGAAGGCAGGATAAATCTCCAAGGGCATTGCTGGGGAAAGAGGGTGGGGAGATGAAAAGAGTTTTAACTCCTTGGAGGGGGAACAAGAAATGCAGAAAAAAACCAGAGTTGAGGATACAGAGCACAGCTCAGCTCCCTCCCCTCGTCTTCCCCAGCAGAATGTGCACAAACACATCCTGTGGCCGGGGCTTTTCATCGGCTGCCAGGGAGATAAAGGGAATTCCTGCCGGCTGGGGAGGGAGCAGCGCCTGGTGCGAGGCAATGCCAGCACCAGGACAGCAGGAAAAGAGCCACAGGAGCCCCTCCACACAACCAGGGCTGCTGCCACCAGCCCTGGGGGACACAGGTTTGGGGACAACCTCAAACCAGCGCTCCTTTAGATGGGCCATGGGAAAAAGCCATGGAGATCTGAGCCCTGCCTGGAATTCCTGTGCAAATGATGGAAGGAAAATACAGAGACAAGTCAGGGCTGAAGGCAGGGGATCCATCCAAGGGCCACAGCAGTGACAGACAAGGACAGCACGAGCTGGAGCTGTTGGCTCCTTGGTGTGGATACTCCAACTTTTGGAATGGATCCACGAGCAAGTCCCCATGCAAGAATCAGAAATCACATCCTCCACATCGAGGATGGGGTAGGTTTGGGAAGGCTCTGGTCCTGCACCAGCACCAACACCTGAGAGCTCACACCAAGGGAACCACCACCCCACAGAGCTCCCTGCATGGCCTGGCTGCTCATCTCCAGCACAAGGAACAGCTGGAAGCTCATGGGATTTTTGTCTGGAAACAGCATCTGATGGAAGCAGGCCTGGGGGGAGCGAAGGGGGCACAAGGGGAGGACAAAGCAGACGGACAGCGGGGACAGAAGGGATGGGAAAAGGCTGGAAACTGGGGGTGTTTAAGCATGGAAAGGTTCTCTCCAGGATTTACCCCAAAGTAGCTAATCTGCACTAACAGGAGTAAAACAAAGAGTTATGTCACCAGCTCCATCTGCTTCAAATTTGCTCTAAGCTTTAAATCTCCCTAATTAAAATTAAAAAAAGAAGAGAGCTAAAAAAACCCACCAACACTTGCTAGATGAACCCAAAGTGAAGCAAACATCCCCCCACACACACAAAATGCCTTTCTTTCCAACCAGCTCAAAATATTGGCACTGGGAAGCTCAGAGAAGTCCTGGAGGTTACAAGAAAGCCAGCGGGGTGGGATGGCACAGGAAGGGGCACGGTGACAACCTGCTGGGCTGGGAGGTGACCGCCCAGCCCTGGGTGCCACAGCAGAGATCAGACACAGCACAGCCCCAGCTGCTCTGGGGGCTGATGCTCTCTGCTGCTGTGGCCTTTTAATGGCTGTGCAAATGGAAAAACCAATGAGGGTGACATCACACCACGCTGTCACCTCCTGTGAGGGTTGGTGTCGGGTCAGAAGGATTTTTTCCAGTGAGCTCTTGAGCAGAAACGAGACTCGCTCGCAGTCAGGTCGTTATCTGTCACAGCACTGCAGCCAGGGCTCTCAGCTCGTCCAGGAAAAGCTTTGGGGGTCATGGGATTCCCCCAGGAGCACCCATGGAAGGAGAATCAGCCCTGCAGGACCTGGCAGAGCACCGGGTGAGGAGCCACCATGGTGTTTGACCACAGAGTTTTCTCCAGTTTCACAGCAGGTCAAACCAATCCTGGGAAACACCAGTGAAAAAGTGGATTTCCTCCCTTCCAAGCCTCCCTCCAGCCCTCCTGCCCATCAGCTGCACCCCGAGAGTGCTGCCCTGAATTAGCTGCTCACACACTGTGAACTCTCCCAGTGCTGAGACTTCAAATCCAAACAACCCTAAATTTTCCAAGCCATCAGTGGTTCCACAGCCTGAGGCAAAGCCTCGTAGAGTTCTGCTAGCTCAGAACTGCCGAGGCATCAATATTCTCCAAAAAACTCAAGTGTGGGGCTTGTTTCCTTAAATCACAAGCAATTCCAGGCCCTTATCTTCTTAAAAACTTAGACCTATACCATTTTTAAATTGATTTATTACGGATCCACCTGTATTTCAGCAGCTGGTTCTTCTCCCCAGACATAAGCCCCTTTCCCAAGTTTATCCCACACAAACCTCTGGGCATCAGCAATATTGGGATACAGGGGCTGCTGCTTGGCTGCTTTAGTATCCCAACTCACACAGCTCCTTGGGATCTGATTTATAACTATAGCAGAAAACCTTATTGGAATCAAAACTAATTTATAGACTCAGGAGGGGAAAAAAAATTGACGTTTTCTAGATCACACACCGTCGCTGTAAATCAATTTCCATTCTGTGCCCCTGGTGCAAGCTGCTTCCAGCCTGGGTGAATAAATGCCAGGAGTAATGAGTTTGGAAACAACCAGTAACAAAGAAATGACAGTCACTGAAAAATCCTTCTCCTGCCAGGAAACCCCAAGTGCGGATTAAAGCAATTACCAGAACCCAAGTGACGAGGCAAAGGAGAGCAGGAGTTTGAACAAGGAGCTGATTTTCTGTCTTTTTTTGTTTATTTTATCTTCCTCCTCCAAACAAAGCCACGGAAGATGCTCAGTCCTCCCCTCAGCAACTGCTCCACGGGAGCTCATCGGTGTTGGAGGGGGATGAGCTGAGCAGCAATTTCGGATGTGGGTAATGAGTGTCCGAGTGATTTCAGGCAGGGAAGGCTCTTG
The DNA here is from genome assembly GCF_965178545.1 of Coloeus monedula. NCBI lineage: Eukaryota > Metazoa > Chordata > Aves > Passeriformes > Corvidae > Coloeus > Coloeus monedula. The sequence goes on along the minus strand of NC_138801.1, from coordinate 3,633,372 downwards.
GAAAGCAGGAGGAGAGCAGGAGAGGGTTGAGCAGGGAAGGGTTGGACATGGACAGGAAGAGCAGCTGCAAAGAGCCACCCCTAACGCAGCCATCGCTCCCAAACACGTCCTGGGGTCAATCAGCAAACTGCAATTTCCTGCGGGATAACTCTTCCCTCTGCTTGTTTCTGCCCTGTATTGCTGTGGTTTGAGGATTCCCCTTATCAGGGGCACCTCATTTCCCTCAAGGTTTGGGCTGTGCAGGTGGCAAATGCCATTTCACAGCCAAATCCAGCCAGAGAAACAGCACTGTGGGACACTAAATGCACCACACCCCCCTCCTCACACACAGCCCTGGAAATGTCACAAAGAATCTCTTTTTTCGACACATTAGGCCCAAAAGCGGTGGGCGAATGGTGGATAAGGAGTTTTGCAGTGCTCTGTATCAACAGGAGCACAGCCAGCTGAGAAATACAACTTGCAAACCTTGCCCAAAAACCTGAAAATCATCCACGTGTGACCTCCTGTGTGCGACCCTGCAGAAGGCCCGGCTGTCAGCAAGAAGATGCTTTCAATGCCATCTGCTCTTCTTTGGAAGCCTCAGCTCCATGGGCAGAGACAGAACTCTTTGTTTATCAAACCTGAGGGAGTTCATGGGTTCCTCAAGGATTCTCCTGGTGCTTGGGTCGCTCTTGCTCCTGGTTGTGCCAAGCAGGAGCATCCCCAGCCTCTCCAATCCCTGGCACTGCCTCCTTCAGAGAGATTTCCACTCACGCAAAGCTTTGGGATACTTGAGGAGGAAAAGTGAGGGATGTAAAATCATCCACTTTTACTATTGCCAAAGATTAAAAGCCAAACACAAAGTCTGGCAATCAGCTCAGGAACCACCAGACATTGTTTCATTCCAAGCAAACACTGAGATAATAATTGAATAAACTCACAAGAAGGTGAAATTACTGATTAAAGCAGAGCCCAGGTGAGACCTCACACACGTCCCCTCAGCCCACAGCTTCAGAGACACACGTGGGGATCAAACACCTCCTCCTCTTCCCTGCAGAGCAGGACACAGCCACTTCCAGAGGCACACATCCCATGTGGCATTTGGGGTTATTTCTGTCAGGTTTGCGAAGGAGTTGGCAGCTGCTGAGGCTCAGCAGCCAAGGATCCCAACAGGCCCTGATAAGGAATGATGCTCTGACCACTGGAATCGCTTGATGTATGGCACTAATTTGAATTTCTGTATCAGAAATGCAAATTCAGCCCCGGGGCCATTCTCCTGGATGTGGCTCCCGGCACACACGTGCTCCAGAGGTGACTTCTTTGGAAAATAAGAGCGAAACTAATTACTGGTCCCAGTGCACTGAAGCTTTTGTTACAGTTCAGAAGGAAAAGGAACAAAAGACTGGTATGAAAAACCACCAGGGTGACTCCAATTTGTCTTCCATTAAGAGGAGCCTGGCTAAGACAGATCTCCTGCATTCAGGGGAGTGAAAGGCAGTGCCAGGTCCCATCTGTCCTTGTCTGGCACGGACACACTGTGTCCATGGAGGGGGGGATGCTGGGTGGGAGGAGGTGGGTGCCAGGGCAGGACTCTCCAAACCACCCAGTGATTCCTCACACCACAGCTCTCTCCAGGAGTGGGTGTCCTGGGGTTTATAAAATACTGATGTGTAAAGAATGAGGAGAATTTCTGGGCATGAGCCAGATTTTCTAAAAGAAGGTGGTGAGTTATCACCAGCACTGGTCCCTGCTCTCTGCTCCAGCACACCCAGCAGCCAGCCCTGATGACTCCATGCTCTGAAAATCAACTTTTTTTTAGCAACAGAGCAAGGGTAAAACACCTGGAGCTGATGTAAAACCCTGGAGAGCCTCCCAGCAGAGAAAGCCAACGGAGCAGAGCGTGAGCATCACCTCAGGATGCAGAGCAACACCAGCATGCTGTGTTTTCCCAGAGGATCACAGAATCACAGAATCACCAGGTTGGAAGAGACCTTCAAGATCACCGAGTCCAACCCATGCCCCAACACCATCTCAACGAAACCATGGCACTGAGTGCCACATCCAATCTTCTTTTAAACACATCCAGGGATGGTGACTCCACCACCTCCCCAGGCAGACGACTGCAGAACTTCAGGATGAACTGCATCCCTGGCTCTGGACCCACCATCTCCATCATCTCCCCCTGTAGGGATGGGGGAGCACCCTGGGCTCTTCCTCTGAGAAAAGCACTGACAGCAGCTGCAGCATCCAAAATCGGAGCTGTGGAAACAAAGTTGAGTGCAAGAAGAATAAAATTTGCAAGTAAACACTCAACAGGGGTGATTCAGCTCCCCTGCTACAGAGAGAGATGTCCCTATTTGCCATGAATCTCACCCTGGCTTCAAAAGGACCATCAGCCAAAGGCACCACAGTCACATAACGTCCCCATCACAGCCCTGGCACGGAGTGGCAGCAATATTCAGGTGTCCTGCTCACAGAGGGGCCGAGAGAATGGAAACTCCATATGGCCGCTTTACAAATGCAGCAGCTTTATACCTTCAGCTGGCTGCAAGGGGAAACAGGAGAACAATGATACCAGTTCCTGACACCGTTTTCTGTGCAGGAAAAAGCCTTTGCCAGCCCAGGAGGAAGGGAGCAGATGGCCCCGAGCCCAGGGCAGGCACCCACACACCCCCGGCCACGCGGCCGCTGCACAACAACAGCCCCGGCTTTGGCACAGCCCACTCAGCACAGGTTTAAAGCTCTTGAAATCCTGCTCCTGGCATGAGTGGGGAGACCTCTGCTGCAGCCCCAGGGCCAGGCAGCAATCAGGGATCCTGCACTGCTCCAGAGCTTCTCCATCCTGGTTGATTCTGTGATTCTGTGAGTGGCAGCGAGGGGTTGGGAGCTCCAGAAGCGCTGTCAGCACGATGTGACCTCAACTCCTGAGTTTAACTGGGTCCCCAGCTTGAGCAGGAACATTCCTGTGGCAGAAGGAAGGCAGCAGCACAGCAGCATGTCTACAAACCCCAAACACAGGGATGAGAGGTGTTTGGTACACAGCTCCCATCGCCCGGGCTGTGCACTGACGGATGGATGGGCTCCTGGAAGTGGATGTATTCCCAGAAAAAACCCAGTCAGAGCCCATCTGCGGAGCAGCACAGGGAAAAAAACCACTGTGCAAAAGGGAAAGGAAGTGGAAAGGGAAAGGAAAACGTCTTTCACTCTTGTGAACAAAACAAAAGCCACAAATGATTCAAAACAAGCCACAGAGTTCAGTCTGTGAGCAGAGCCAGGGCGAGTCTTGCTCAAGTGACAGAAGCAGCTTGAGCTGGGCTCTGCAAACACCCTGGAGTGTTACTGGGATCAAACTGCAGCCTCTTCCCTCCTGCCTGAGCCCCCAGGAGTGGAGAAGCAGAGATCTGCCCTCGGACTTGCATTAGCACCTTCTCTCAAGTCTAAATACTGGTAAAACATTCATATTTATTTTTAATGTAATTTTTATCTATTTTTTTCATTAAAAGCCACTGTACCCAACAGTTGCTTGTTCGACTGAAGGAGAAATCCACTCTGTGCAAAGCCTGGCAGAAGTGCAAGGGAAGCATTTTCCAGTGATTGACAAGATAAAGCTTCCCCGTGATTGACAGGACAAAAGACTTTTGTTTTCAGTTGATAGGCAATGCAGTAATTTTCTTTAAACATCATCTTTTCTCCCCAGGTCCTTCTGGAAAAAGCACAAACCACAGGCTGAACCCCATATCGAGCTGTATTGATCCCCTGCCCTGGGGAGGAGGCTGAAAGCCAACGACCACTGCGTTTTCCATGGTCCAGAGCCTGAAGAACACAAGAAAATCAAATATTTGAGAGCCAGCGCTGCTCCTGTAACAGACACAATCCCTGTGCAAACAGAGACGTCTCACCCCATCACCCTCTGGGTGAGGGGAGCCTTCCCTGAAAGCAAATCCCATCCATCCCTGCCTGTTTTCCTCTTCTTCCTGCCCTCACCAGCTTCCTTTCCCCAGCAGAAATAAAAATCAATTCACACCCTGTGTGTTATGGTGACAAATTCATGTTGGTACATGTGCAGCACACCCCAAACTCCAGAAACTCCAGAAGCCCTAATCCTGCAAACACTTGCATGGAGAAGTCCTGTGGGGCAAGAAACTCATCCCAAGGCTTAACTGTTCCCCTCAGGAATAACCTTTACAGCTGTGAGGTCAAAGGGCTGGTAAAAAGTAGGTGTCACCTCATTTATGTGACCTTCTCAGATATCCCTGCTGGCTGAATTATTCATTTTGGGGGGATGCTATGGCAGCACAGGGGGAAGGAAGGAGAGAGGGACACGAGCAAGGGTTGCTCCTGCTGTATCTCTGTACAGCTCCCAGCTCACAGAATAAAAAACTCACCAGATTAAATAGAATTTTGGTTTTAAATGAAGACAAAACACACTGTGTGAGAACAGAAAAATATTAATCTCAAATAATTTGCTTTTTAAACAAAACTATCAGCTGCATTTCAGCCAAAATTAGGAGTATTTTTAGTCAAGAGTTTGTCTGGAGAATTAAGTAAGATGAGAAAAGCCCTTGCCCTGCTGTAACCCACTGCTATGACAGTAAGGAAGAAGCTTTGCTGTGTTGTGAGAGCGTGAGGAACAGATCCTGGCACAGGTGATCCACACATCCATGGGTTACAGCAGTATTTAGGAATAACACACACAAAGCCTGCACCCAGAGAAATCCCACCACGTTCACCTGGAGGGACAAAGCCGAGTGACAACATGGGACAAACCCATCCAACTCTCAGAAACCAAACCTGACCAGCACAACAAATAAATTTGTCAGGTTTATCACCAAAATCCCAGGATTAAAGCTCATTTTCCTGAGTCACCACCCAGCCTGACCCCACCAAGCAGCAGAAAAAAGCTTTGCTTGCCAGCAGCAAAAACCCCGGCGAGCTGGAGGTAGGAACTGCACCATCAGCTCCCTGTGATCCGTGGCCCAGATCCTGAGAAATAATAATAATAATCCATAACCAAAGGAACAGAAACATTCTGCTTTGCCTGTGAATAATGACTTGGGACAGGGGGAAAAGAGACACCCACGCCTGGTTAATGACATGGCTGCGAGAGCAGCTCGCATCTGTGATCTGTCTGCGCCGCTCCTCATCTCCCCGAGAAGTTCATACATATTTAAAAAGGCCAAGAGCTCCATTACTCCTCGCTTCTTATAATATCAGAAGATTAGAGTCCATCAGGGAGAGAAAGGGAAAGAAAGCATCACGAGGGAAACGTGGCTCGGTGATTTAAAGGAGTTTATTTTTTAGGCCAGGTGGGATGGGACGTCCGGCTTGGGGTGCGTGAGGAAAAGGGATTCGGAGCAGGCACGGGGCTCAGGCTCTCTCTGTGAGGCCAGCAGGGATCTGCTCTCAATGTCCTCATTGTTCTCCCTGCAGAATCAGCCTGGAAAACTATTAATTATGAACCAGAGCTCCCTCCAACAGGGAGGAAAAGTTCTGCTGGTTTGGGTCTGCCCCAGTAGTGGAGATGGTGGGTGGCACTTTGGGGGTTTTCTGGGGGGTTCTTCCTTTTTGCTTTTGCTGACAACCACATTTTTGGGGCAGTTTTGCCTTTTTTTTTTCCTCTTAAGAGCAAAGCAGGGGGGGGAATTGAATTTTCAGTTAATTTGTGACTCAGAAGGGCAGGCACTGAGTTTCGGTAAGTTCCCCTGTGAGGGCAGAGCTGTAATGGCTTTGTGCTCATAGTTACCCTCCAGGAGGGCTGCACTTCCCTCTCTAACCCTGAACCCAGAGCCAGCACAAATCCCACACTCAGACTTTGATCCCACCAGGAGCATTTTATCACCGTCCCAAAGTCCGCTCAAGCACCCCAAGTCAGCTCCCGGGGGATGGAGCAGCCTCCTGGTGATGTCACAGAGCAGGATGGGCCTCAAGGATCCCTCTGGAATGGAGTCCAGTCCTTGGAAGTGGCTGTGGGGCAGGAGAGACCCACTGGGAATGCAAAACCAGCAGTGCCAAAAATCCTTCCTGAGCAGCAGCAGCAGCAGCAGCACCACGGATTCATGGGGGTTGGGGAAATGAAATTACTGAAACACCCCATAGGTTACCAACCCTGCCAAGGTGAGCATCATTTCTGTGGAGCACAGAACCTCCAAAACCTCATGATTTGCATCTAAATTTGTGAAGGAAAAGCTCTGATCCTGCTGCCCTGGCTCCATCCTCCCCACTGCAAACCACCAGCTCTTTCCCAAGATTTCACCCCTCATCTCCCCCCAGCCCTCAGCTCCATATCCTTAATTACCAACTCGTTTGCCTCCTATTTATGCAGGAAGCAAAAAGAAACTTCACAGCACAGAGACTAAAACATGAAAGCAATAAATATCTGGCTGTTTATATAAATCATCACATAAATATCTTGGCCGCAAATTGAATTGATTTTTTCCCCCTGCTTTGTGCCTCACTGAGGCAATATTGATGGGGTGATGGCTTTGTGCATTACAGGAGTGTTTTTTCCCTCTCACAAGGAAATGGATGAAGAAAGTCAGCCCCAGCCACACCATGAATACAGAGCTCATCCAAAGGCTGAAAAATCATGGAATGTTTGGGTTGGAAGGGATCTTAACGATCATCTCATTCCAATTCCCTGGGCAGGGATGGTTTCCACTATTCCAGGTTGCTCCAAGGCCACTTGTCCATGCTCAGGTGATGCAAAGGACTCCCACATGACCGGTACCAAAGCCATCAACCCCAGTTCGTGCTGGAAATCTCGCGTATAAACCTTGGTTTTGGGATTTCTGCTAGATGGGTGGATGAAAGGACAAGGTTTGAGGGTAGTTTGAGGCTCGTGATGCCGAAAACCAGGAAAATTAATGGCACTGTCCTGCAGGTTGGGGAGATCCTTTGTGGAGCTTCATCCTTCCAGGTGGGCACGAGGTAACAAAGGCAGCACTGCCAAAGAGCTCATCATATCCAACTTCCGAGCAAAAAGCAGGAATTAAGGCAAAGCACAACCACGGCTCCAGAGGGGCAAGCCCAGCCCCAGTGTTTCCACCCCACAGGGGGGCCTGGACATTGAATTTCTCTGTGTCAGCTCTTTTTTTAACCAGGAAAAAGCCAGCTGGAGCAGGAAGGGACAAAACCACCGAGTCTCTGTTCATTTCAAAGCTGTTCAAAAACTTATTGCTCCACACTTGTGCATCCACACGCAGCATGTGCAGCTCTTTTCTCTCTGCCACGCTCCAGCAGCTCCTGTCTCTTTAGGGGCCGGGGTCCCACCACTGCTAACAGGGATTTAATTCGCTCTTGCTAATATTTTATCCGTGGTATTAGGTCATGTTTCCCTTTCCACTTGAAAGGCATCTCCAGCTTATTGGCAGCAGTGAAATTAATAGAGAAATCATTAGAAAGCATAAGGCTGAGGCCGTGCAAATCGCACGCCGCACGAGATTATTTCCAAACAATAAAATTAATTGGTGTCATCAGCCGCGAGCGGCAACGCCGGGAGAGCTCGCATTAAAAAACATGGAAGATTATTGACAGTCCCGTGCCTCCTCATACATAAAACATTTGATGGCATCATTTTATTTGATTATTTCCTATGCATGAAGGCTCTCCCCTGCACGGGGGATCGGAGCAGACAGGGAGGCGCATCTGGGACGGCGATGCCGCACCCAGGAATCGTCTGGAAGCCGGGGTGTTCGGTCCTGAGGCTCGAGGCAGAATTAACCAGGCTGGTTTTCAGGGAAAGTGGCTTCTTTTGGACACCTGGGCCACAGGGACTTGCCTGTTGCAGGCACTTCCAGGGAGGAAATCCCGCAGCGAACTACCCAGTACTGGCACAACTCATGTTCAGCTGAACCCTGAACCAAATATCCCCCCAATTCTCCAAATTTCAGGTTTCCATCTCCCTGGGCTCTCCCATCCCACCCTGGAAACCAGACAACCAAGAGCAGAGGATTTGGAGCCTGAAAGTGGAGGATTTTGGCCCTGGCTACACTATTTCTCCCTCAATATTCAAAAATTGCTGAAATTTTTGTAAACCCCACCCACCTGAGAGAGGCAGATGAGGTGTGATCATCCGAGCAAAGCAGAGTGAATATATAGTGGTCCAAAAAATTAAAACAATTAATTCCAAGTCTTGAGAAGGCATGTGTGAATGTGTTTTGTTTGGGAAGAAAAAGAATAAATAGTTGCCTCAAGTCAGGATAATATTTATCCACACACTTCACTTTGAAGTTGAGCCCTTGCTGACTTCACGTGGCACGTGCACACACTAAGTCTCCTCGAGAAGAGGCTTTTCCAAAAGCCCAGCCTTGAGCAAGGAGAAGAAAGGAAACTGTTCAAAACCAGGTACTAATGGAGAAAAATAAACCTCATCACCAGGGGAATTACCACTGGCCCTCCAAAATCCTGAAGGGGATTTAAACAGTTTTATCACAGCACCTTCTGCAGATCCTTGGAGCAACCTCTGAGCTCACAGGACTGAATTTCGTGGCAGGAAAAGCAAACTGACAAGAGCAGCACAGTTAATCTCCAAGATAAATCCCCATTCTCTTGGTTGCTGCCATAAAGAGGAATTTCTCTGCCCTGCCTTTTCTTCCTGACATCACTTGGATGCATTTCCACACTTGGCAGGAGTACCTGGGGAGCTCTGGGCAGGGAAACGGGCAGGAGCAGGGACACTGACAGGCAGCAACGTGCTGGGGCTGGTGGCAGCAGAGCCCTGGGAAACACCTCCACATCCAACAGCCCTGCAGGAAACTCCTTCCCAGTCCCACGGAGCAGGGAGTTCGTCTCCTGTCTCCAACTTATTTCTGTTTTCTAAAGCAACTCCGTGTATTTCCCTTCATTATTCCTCCAGCAGAAACCACCAGTGATGGGTGGCAGTTTCTGCCCCAGCCTGGGCACCCCAAATCCAAATTTCAGCATCCAAACTACACCTTTTTGCAGTTCTCACAGGTTTCAGCCCAGCTTTGCTCAGCACATACCCAGGGGCAGGAAATCCAACAGCCCTACTCTCCCCCAGACAGGAGCACCACGAGGGCCATGCTGCCATCGCTCAGCTCCTTCCTTTCCCCCCTCAGATGTTTTTCTTCCCCCAAAATTCCAAGATAATCACGCACCACAGATAATCATCGGTATCAAAACCCCTCTTTCACTTCACCCTCTGCAAACAACAGGAAGGAAAAAAGTTTCCCTCTCCATATCTTGCATCTCTTATCTTTCTCTCCATGGGTCCTCCAGCAGGTTCCCCACTCCTAAAGCAGGATTCTGAATTACAGCCTGGCACCCTTAATGAACACAACTGGGTAATGTCTCTTATCTGACCTTCCTTCCAGCTGGGTCACTCGTATTTATGGTCATGCTTCATTTTTCCTTAAGTGTGCCCTTGTTACCTCATTTACTCATTTATGTTTCAGAGGAGAACAGGGTAAAATATGGATTTAATGGACCTAGAAATAGAATGGAGGAAAACCACAAGAATCTAAAGATCTGCTTGTTCTCCAGACAGCTCCCACCACCAGGAACTTGCTGTCATTCGTTTTCATCGATTCTTCCCTCTTTACAAGCCTTTCTGCGGCAAGGCAGAGCTGGAAAAGCATCTGGGAGGAGCCAAATGCCTGGAGCCAAACGGGTTTTGGGCCATTTTACACCCTTTTAGACCAGGCTGCAAACAGAAGTGTCTGCTGCAGCTCCTGCTGAGCCTTCACACAACCCCACAGCTCCCAGCACAGAGCTCTGCTTCCAAAAACCTTTCTCCAGCATCACCTGCCAGCCCAAGGGGCTTCATCCCATTTCAGCTGCTTCCAGGTTTTCCAGCACTGCCCTTTCCCTGCATTTTGAAGGTCCCTGGCAGTGTGGAAACACAAATCCCAAAGATGAGCATCCCTGGCCCATCCCTCCCCTGGTCACTCTCTCCTTCCCTCCATCCAACCTTCCCTTGCTTTTTCAGCTCTCCCCCTTACCAAGGTGAAAACTGATGAGCTGCCAGGGCAGGGGGATGAGGTGGTGCAGGTTCAGGCTCTGTTGCTCCTCTGAAGGATAACTGCTCTTCTGTGAGCCATCGAGTGAGGAGAGGCACATTAAAATCACCGACCTGTGGAATCATTTAGCTTGGAAAAGACCTCCAGGATCAACCAGCCCAACCATTAACCCAGTGCTGCCAAGCCCACCACTAAAAGAATAAGGCAGGGGATGTGCCCAGAGCTCCTGCAAGGGACAGTGAAACCCCTTTATGTCCCCAAAGCAGCTGTGGAGGTGGGAGAGGTGCCCCCAGCACATTCCCAGTGGGAGACTGAGGCTGGGGCACCCCTCTGCCAGGTCCCACAGTGGGTATGGCTGTCACCACACCACGACTGTCCCCTCCCCTGGCCACCAGTCCTTGTCCCACACAGGGCAGAGTCATGGGGATGAATTTTGACTCCCTCTCAGAGACACTGATCCAGCAAAATCAACTAGGATCCAGCCAAATGCCTCTGTAGTCCATAATCCACCCTTCAAGGAGGGTTCCTGGGGGCTTTTATCCTAAAGGAGGAGACTTCACCATAGCCAAAGCCACTGTGCTTCAGGCCAGCCCAGTCCTTTGTGCATCCCAAGGGAAAACCACCTCTCCATCCCATCCCTGCTCCCCTGTCCAGCTCCCAGGCTGCAAACTGAGGGGTGAGGGAAACCCAGACAGGAGCAATCTGTAATTTTCCTGCACAAGTCTGCTTAGTGGATCCACCACAAGGGCTCTGGAATCAGGACCTGGTCCAAAACTGCCCAGTCTCCACCATTATGAATAAAACCTCATTTCTGGCATTTTAATCCAAGCCTCAGTCCCGCAAACTTTGTAATTCCTCACTGACTGAGTTTTCAGCGTCATTTTTCAAGTTTTTATGCCCTTGGAAATGCAGAAAAAAGCCTGAAGCATTGCACAAGTTACTTGTGCTCCTTACTCACTTGAAAAAAAAAAAAAACAAACCAACCCTCCAGAAACAGCCCTACAGTAGTGCTGGTTTTAAAATATCTCACTTTGAAAGCACCTAAACCACAGCCCCTGAATCCTCTGCAAGCCCGTGCCCCAGCCAGGCAGCAGAAGGTCCAGAAGAGCCAGGAACTCCCTTCCTTAAGGGACAACCATCGTGAGAAGGCAAAGGATGTGACCCCAAAGAACCACCACAAAAATCCCTTTTCCCTGCAGGGTTCAGGGCTGGACATCCCCAAAACCCCCAGCCCCACAACTTTCCTGCAAACCTCTTTCCTGAGCTACCACCTGAGCTTCTTCTCAGAGCTTTGCACCCACAGCTGTCCCAGCCTGTCCCAGTTTACCCCCAAAAAAACCACATCTGGCAGCTCCCCAGGAGAAACAGCCCTGTGAAAACACAGCCCAGCAGGACGCCAGCAAACAAGTGTTAACCCTTTTCCCTCCCCCAGATCCCTCCTTTTCTTCTCCCTTTTCCATCTCCCGTTGGCATTTAGGATCCCCAGCCAATGGAACAACCACCGTGTCCCAGTCTGGCCGGGACGGACGGGGAAGTTGCGATCCCAGGACGGGCTGGACATTTCATCAATGCACAACTGGAATTTGCCAAGAGGCGTTTTAAGAGTCAATTCTTCACACTCCAGTAATTAGAACAATATTATGAAAGAAAAGGGCGGAGGGGGAGGGCAGGCAGCAGGGCTCTCACAGGGACTTGGCTGGAAGAGGAATGGGGCTGAGCAAACACCCAAAGTCAAGTGAGGCCCCAAGGCAAGAGTCCTTCACAGGATCCCTGCAGGTTGGACTTCAACCAAAAGCTTCTCCACTTCCCAGTTCTCCATTTTTCTATGCAGGCGTGGTTTTAAATGAAATTTCTTATTTCAAGATCAAATATGGGGCTGATGAGCCAGACCCAGCTGCCTTCTGTACCTCAAACACACCATCAAGGTCAATGGGGCTTTTCTGCTTGCAGGCCAACACATTCAAGATCCTGCTACAGACTCTCCTAGTGAGTAATAAATCTCTGAGACATCATTAAAGTCTAATCTCATTGAGCACTTAGTCCCAAAAAATCAGGTTCTCACAGAAGAGCTGTCACCCAGGTCTACAAAAATCAGAACCCCCTCCCCCAAATTGTTACATCATCTGAATATGCTTAAAATTATCTCTGTTGAAACAGGATGGAACATCCCAGCTGAAAAAGGAAACAAAACCAGACAAACCCACATGCTAGTGGATCCCTCTCTAACACCTCCCTGGCCACTGGAGCATCCTCTCCAGGGAACTAGAGGGCTCTGGTTGCCCTCCAGCATCCCACACTGGAGTGCCCAGTGCAGAGCCCGCACAGCCAGCTTCACTGGGGCATTTCCAGGGGCCAGAAAACTCAGTTTTGAAGAAAAACTCACTTGCTGTGCCAGTCTGGCCTGTGTGAGGACAGCCTGGGAGCAGGGCTGGTGTGTGGGGTTCAGGACACTGCACAATGGTTACTCAGAGCTGCTGAAAGTGGGACTCAGTCAGTTCAACTCACATCTGCGGCGAGCTGTGATCTCAGCCCTGCTGCTGGAGCACAGAGATCCCTTTGATAAATCTCTCTGAACAGGGACTGCAGCACCATTTCCGCATGAAAGAAATATATTCAATTTTTTTCAATAATCTTTGCAGTCCACTGGCTCGGAAGAGCGAGTTTCTCTCTCCTGCCGGAGAGCTGCTGCACTCCATCAGGCTCAGGTACGGGCAGGGGAGCTGCTGTCTCACACCCTGGCTCTCCAAGCGCTCATTTCAATCATTCCCTCAGCACCATCTCCAGTTGTTTTGTCTCTGCTGCGTGCCCTGAGCCGTTTGTCACACGGACACCCCTGAGATCACACTGCGCTCCAAATCCTCCCACTTTAATTCTCCGTGCACTCTGAAAGGTCTGTGTAAAGCCTGTGTAAGGGGAAGAAAATATCCTTTTTTTTTTTTTTTCCCTTGAGAAAACTCCACAAAGCTCCACTTTTGCATCCCTTCTCTGCAGAGATGTGCATGTTTTCAATCACATGCACGAAATCCAGAGTGTTCACCTGCATGGGAACCCCTGCCCCGTGTGGGGGTGACATCCACCCCACCTCCAAGGAATGCACAACACCAGCAGCTCTGGAGCTGTCTCCCTGCTCCCACGAGGTGTGGGATAGCAGCAGCTCTGCCACTGCTTCTCACCACTGGCTGGCATCAAAATTATGCCCAAAAAATGAAGCCTTGCCCCAGGATTAGGAAGGGAAACTCCACGAGGACGTGCACGCTGCTGGCTCCACCTTCCAGCCCGTTTGCACATCGCTCCTTCCCGAGGTACTGAACCCCTTTTTAACCAAAAACTTCAGTCCCAGGCTGTGAAATCCCCACCACAGCTTCCTCAGCCTCTCCCACACAAGCCTCACTCATTACAAGGAACGACTGCAAACATCACTCAAGTCCATGCTGGCTCAGGAATTCCTAAAATTACAAACAAGAGAGGCCTGGAAGGAGAAATAAGAATCCCTGACAAAGGCCACAAAGTGCAATGCCACATCATTAGCTTCACGCAGGCTGCGTGGTGGCTGCTGTCCTGCTACCATGATTATGCTCTAATCCCTAATTAGCAGGAAGAAAACGATGTGGAAGAGGGGAACTCTTGCTTCCACACCATTAACACTCGGTGTAAATGAACTTTCTGCAACAGCACCATCTGAGCCTCATTAAGTGGAGCAGCCAAGCACTGAGGGTGAGTCAGGGATGTTGTCCTGCTCCAGATGGGAATGGATGTCCAACCATCACCTCCCTGGTTTGGAACCAGGCAAGGAAAAGCTGGAAAACAAGGGGAGATTGATTTTTAAGATGTTCTTGCAGGTGTCTTGCTCATTCCAGCCTCCCCTGGGATGTTTAGAGAGAAGCTTTTCACATCAAATTGCTCCTGACCAGCCCTGGGATCCTGTGCTATCACCTGGCACCTTGCGTGCTGCACCCAGCACAGAAAGAGCATCCCAATACCCTGCAGCTCCAGGATATTCCTGGAATTTTCCACCCTTTTTACCCTCACCATCCTCTCCGCCCCTCCTGTGAGTGCACCTCAATGTGCACACCCATCCTGCAGCGGGCAGGTGGGAGGAATCACAAAACCTACAGGGAGTTCTTGAAGAAATATTTTAATTTCTGAAGGAAAAAGAGGGAGAAAAAAAAAAAATCCCCTATCTGGAAACCCTCCAAGAACAAACAGGCAGCCCATTCTGACAGCCAGTGGAACAAAACAGTCCAAGATGGTTTTTTGTTTCCCCTTCAGCTTTCTCCCATGAGGAAGCGTGGGAGGGAGATGAGGAGCCTCCCCACCATCCCTGGTTTCTAAAGCTGTCCCTGCCTGGCACAGTCCCCACACCCTGAAGTCTCTCCAAATACAGGAGAATCAGAGGAGAATTCAGTGAGAAGTCAGGGTGCAAACAGCAAACCTCACCAAGCCCACACTCTGCTGACACAGGTTTCAACACATTTGTGTCTGCACTGCTTACTTACTGTGAACCAAGAACACCTCCCTTCCAGTGAGGGACTTTCCAAGGTAAAACATGGATCTGGCAGGAGCATGGCAGGGCCCAGCCTCACCAGCCACAGCCCATCTCCATCTCCCTCAGAGCACCCGGTCCTGGGATATCCTGGGGATGGGACACGGGACACCCAGGCTCCTCCTGGCATCAGGATGTTCGTGTTCAGGTGTGATATTTCACTGTACTACCTTGCACCAACTCATCTCCGCCCCAAGAAAAATCACCATTTCCTACAGAAGCTTTTCCCCCCTCGTTTTTCTTTGCCCCATTTCACAGGGTGATGCTGTGCTCTGAGCACTGGGGATTGTGGGGTTCAGCCACTCCAGAACTTTCAGCCTGATGGTTTCACTTTTTACTAAACTGCATTTACACCCACGTGTTAATCTGTTTCAAGAAATGATTATTATTATTTGCAAATAATAATTATAATTATTTTAAAACAATTATATAAAAATACATTAGATATAATAATTACATAAAAGAAATAATTATTTTGTTTACAAAAACCAAAGCGTTTGGTATTTGTAACCTTGGGACAGTCTCATCATCGCTGCTGCAAGAGGCTGAAGGTTTTAATGAAGAAACAGAAGAGCTCATTACAGAATAAAAAATTCCTTTTATTCCAAGAGTCCCTGAAGTGATATTAGCTGGGATGTATTTCCTTCCTCTCCCAGAGCACATGATGCTGAACAGTTCAGCTCAAGTGATGAGAGATGCACTCACAGCACCAAGGCACACAAAGCCTGGCTTTGCCTGTTGGCATCTTGCACCCACAATGATGTTCACTGTATCATTAAGCCTCAAATACCCCATGACATAATCAAGGAGGTTCAAACAAAACCAGACAATAGCCAGAAATTGTTGGATCACCCAAAAAAAAAACCTGACATCTCCCCTCCCCACTTTTTGGAGACACACTTGTAGCTGTTTTAACACTCAGTTTTTTCCAAAGTTAAAAAAAAAAGTCCTTCTCTCCCTGATATTGTCTAAAAGGAGAACTCAAGACAAATCATGAAGGTACAAGAAAATCAATTTCATACACATTAAGGATATGCATTTATCCATGTCCTGATCAATACTTCGGATTCCTCGCACGTTAAAGCGCTTCCATCACTGCTCGAGGCCCAACAGCAGAATTCTCCCATCAAGGCTGTGAGAGTTACAGAAGATCCTGCCCACACTTGTTTGATCTGAAACATAACACCCCTTAGTGTGACCCCTTGGAAAAATACTGGGGAAAGCAGCCAAGAAGTGGGGGGGGAAAGGCAAAACTTCCCAGAATGAACATTTTGAACATTTCTGGCTTTTTCAGTTGCGCTGAGAAGCTGCACATATATAAACAATCTGGAGTTTCAAGTAGGGGAGAAAGGGAGGGGGAAAAGCAGAGAATTTGCCACAACTAAAAGCTGCTCCTGCAGGGAATCCCAGAGGGCCACCAGCTGCTGGGATGTGGCATTTCCATCTGCTCCAGCGTGACCACCAGGAGGTGACACCAGGGCCACAGGTTGGTGGCTCAGCTCCCAGCTGCCCCCCTGGGCACAGCCCAGGAGTGTCACAGAGGTTCTGGCCTCAGGGTGCAGTGAAAGATTAACTGGCTTTTATCAGCAGTTTGTTGCCTAAACAAGGCTTGAGGCTGTGGTGCTGTTTCTGAAGCCCTGAACAGCCCCAAACACACCAGACCCAGCCCTTACAACACCAACTGCCCCAAGCAACTGGGAAGATCCAGTCCCTACCACGGCAATGCTCAGAGCAGGGAGAAATTACCAGGATTTGGAGCCTAAAAATGTCCATTACTGGAGGAATGGCTGCACCACCACATCCCTCATGGCAAACATCACCCTGGGAATGGCCTTGGCACAGCACAGCCAAAGGCACTGTCTGGTTCGGGCTTGACTGGCCCAAGAAATCTGCAATCCTGTTCAGCATCGGGATTTCCTGCACACATTTGTGGTGTTCCATCTGGGAACACCTGCTGGACACACTGCACCTGCCAGCACAGCCCCACCAATGTCCTCAGGGTGACCAGGAGCAGGAGGGTCCCTGCAGCACCCCGATTCCAAACCATGACCTCCCAAGCCCAAATGAACCCTCAAACTGGAAAAAAGAGGGAAGAATAAACCCAACCCGTGCTGCACTCATCCCAATGTCCAAATCTCCAGAACAACTCCAGCAAGGTCATCAAAACACAGGTGGCCAAACACCTGATGACGAAACATCACCCACAGCTCCTGCAATGGGGGGTTAATTATCAACCCTGCACAGTCACAGCCCTGCACAGGCACCCAGGGCTGCCTTCCCCCCCCCCAGAGCTGAGCATTCTCCCTCAGCCAAGAACTGCAACCCCAAAGGCTCTGGGAAAAACCCTGGCGTGGGCACAGAATGCACCCGTGGCTCCTTCTTCAGTGGGGACAAAGTGACAGCAAGCACTGGGCAGGCAAGGGGTTAAAGTGGGTTTCTTCCAGGCAATGACACACACAAAAATCTCTCTGCAAGTCAGTGACTCTACTGCTCCCTCGGGAATTTGAAAAAAAAATACATCGAATATACACGCCCTTCTTTTGGAGAATTCTCCTCACTTCCCTCCCCACCCGCCGCAGTGACACAGCTATCCGAGATGTTCCCAGCTGCCACAGGATCCCCCTGGGCACACAGCCAATGCCACAGAGCCATCTGAGGAGCTGGCACAGCGGGCCACAACACGGGAAGCCCCGTCCGGCTGCCTGGGCCTCCAGGGATTTGTCAAAATAAGGGACAGGGCTGGGATGGGATGTCCAGCGTGGCTGCCAAGCGCTGCTCGCCGCTCCCAGACACTATAGCTTCATGCACTCTGTGGTTCTTGGCTCCAGGAGGTCAGAAAAAAACCCTAAAAGTCAAAATGGGAGAAGAGGAGCTGCTGCCACCACCAGCAGGTCCTGGGTTTGCTGCATTACAGCAGCTGTTCATCCGAAAGCTCTGCAGTTTTCACCTACCTATATTAATTCATATAAATCTCCCCCTTCTCTCTGCCCAAACTGTGTTAAAAAGGCACCCTTAAAAATACTGCTGCAGGGCTAGTGGTTCGTATGTGACATTAGAGATGCTGGAGGGAGGGGAATTCTCAGCAGAAAAAGAGAAACGCCAGCCACCAACTCTCAGTTATGAATCCCCTAAATAATTCTGACAGTGCTCCCCACCCTCCTGACTGAAACCGAGCAGAAAACGGAGTTTTCTGTCTCTCTGGCAGCAGGGTGGGGTGTGACACAAAGGGATGGGGGGGACTGTGGCAGCTGAGCCCCTCCAGAGCTGTCCCGACCCACCCAAATGGATGGCAAGGTGGGATCCCTCACTTGGAAAATTCTCCAGCCCCGGTGCTGGGGATGGAACTGGGGACCAACAAAGCATCCGGTGAGGACAGGCTGGATCCCTCCAGAGCTCTCCAAGAGGGATCCACACCAGCCCATCAGCAGGAGGAAGGGGACACCCTTACACTAAAAAACACCCTGAATACAATTTCTTTGAATTTAGAAAGGGCACCCATCACTTCAACTCTGATTTCACTCCCACCTCCAAGGCAGCTCTTGGCACAGCCACCGGAGCGTGCCAGGCTCGCAGCCACCTCCCCACCACCCACATCCCCTCCCTGGCACTTCAGACACACGAGATCAGCCATGCCAAGCCCTGCCCCAGCCACGCACCAGCAAAATCTTGGTGGGTTTAGCTAAGAGGGAGGATTGATCCAGACCCTGCTCCAGCTGTGAGGTGGGTGCAACACTCTCTCCCCAACCTCTGGACCAGAACCAGAGTGGAAAACACAACTTTAATCTCAGTATCAGCATCTCCTCCTCTTTCAGCTGACCTGTGAATCGCTTCCCTTTTTCATTTTTAGAACAGCATCGTTTCATATCCGCGGGGCAGGGGAGGGAAGACCCTCTTCTTGCAAAAAAAAAAAGCCTTTTTCAAGCAGAGCAAGAACTTCAAAAGGAATTCGGGACGATTAAATTCACATCAGGAGGGCAGAGAGGAGCGGGAGGCCAATAAATGGCACGCTCCACAGGTTTATGAATATTTGAACTATATTTCTTTAAAAAAAATAGTACATTACTGCAAGTTATTTAAAATGAGTAACTCCTTTTAATGAACCTGGCTACCATCACGCTGACTAATAGAGTAATAAAGAGTTTAATCCATATTTATGTACATTTTATGTCATTACAGTTGGTGCCAATAAATTAGCAAGTCCAATAAGAGTTTGATTTTATACCATCACTGCTACTAAATGTGTAACAACACACTGTACACGAGCATCAGCTTTTTATTTCATTTCTTTTTTTAAGAGCCAGGCTGTACTAACAGAGACTGGGCACAGCAACCCTGCAGAATCAGACCCTAATTAGGGATGAGGAAATATGAACTGGGGTTTTACTCCTGCATCCTGCAGCCACGGAGAAAACACTTCTGCAGATGCCACTGGTGACTTATGGAGAGCTCTGAGCCACTTTAAAGGGATCAAATTTTCAAAAATATTTAAGAGCCAATTGGTAGAAAGCAATACAACCACATTTTTTTAAAGGGGCATGGGTAGATATACAGGCACCAGCATCTGGGATCACTTCTGGAAACCTCTGTCATGAAACACAGCATGGCCCCCACCACAACAGGATTGCTTAATAACTGGACATGGGGAAAAAGAGCTGGCTGTGAGCAATTTCAACTGGCCATGAGCAACTGGAATTGGCCTTTGGGCTCCCCTGGGGAGCTGGGAGACACTGCAGACTGCAGGGAAGGTGACGCATGCATTTGGCAGGAGCCCATTCCCAGTGTCCCACGGAGCCAGAGACGGAGCTTTCACGCTCCAGTGGGATTTGGGCTGGAGAAGCCCACATGGTTCACGATCCCATTTCACCAGCTGTTACCCTGCTGACAGCAAAAAGTAGCTTCCCAAGCTTAAAACTCAAGGAAGAAGCAAACCCCACGCGTTCCTGGACTCCAGGAGCCCCCAGGCACAGTCGCTCCAGTGGGAGGGGCTCCATCAATCCCACGGCAGCTCCTCCTTGCAGAAGCCCTGGCTCAGGAGCCAAAAGGAGTGATGGAAACATGGAAACCTCTCTCAGAATAACAGCTGGGCAAGGCAAGACTGAGGCATCTGATTTTTCATCCTTTTTTAAAGCACCAGTGGTTTTCTAACACTAAAAAAACCCCGAAGATCCAAGGCCCTTTACGCAGAGGTTGGCACCACAAAAACGCCAGTCCCCGCCTTTCTCCTCGGTAATTACCCTCCAGCCATCCCAAAAGCTGCTGGTAATTGCTGTCCCAGTGGCCTTTTGGTTTGGAGGAGAGGAATAATTATCCCAGTGGCATCCAGAGGGGAAACACCCAACACCACTCCACCAAAGCCTCCCTGCAATTAATCGCTCGGCTGTTACTGTGCTCTGTCAGAAACTCCTTCTACATGGTCTAAGTGTCTTGTACCCAAAAAAATACTATTGATCTGAGGAGTGAATAGCTCCTGGAAGAATTTTTTTGTGTGTGAAGTCTGTGTTTGGCCAGTGGGGACGTGGATTTGAGACTCCTTTTGCTCTCGCCGTGACTCAAAACGGAAAAGGAGCTCTGGTCAACAGCAGATTTTTCCCTGTTTATTTGCTTTGCCACTGCTGAACACAGATCTGAGGATAATGTGGGAATGAAAGGTGGTGAAGACAATGGGATTGTTTTGACAGGCTTCCAGAGGGATTTAGGGTGGTGCAGAGCTGGACAGCTGATACCTTCACCAAGCTGATAAAAAAAAAAAGAGCTTTTTGTATAGACAGTCTGCTTCCCACATTTTCTGTGGTTGGTTGAGGATGACGACAACATTGAAACAAGCACGATGCAGGCAATAAAGCACATTTGGGTCTCTTGGAAGTTTATGACACATTTCTTTCCCAAGTCTCCAAAAAAAACCAGATTGCCATGAGGAAAGAGGGAGTGGCCAATCACCTCCCCAGGTCACAAAGCTGAATGCACCCCCAAAAAGTGAACAGGGGGAGGGAAGAGCTGTTCCCTAAGCAGACCAGAAAGGAAATCAAACTCTGCTCGTCAGCTGATGTGCTCCAGCAGTGTTTAACACCAGGCCCTATTAACAGGCATCAGAGGCAATCTGAAACTGCACAAAGCAAGAGACAATGTGACGAGAAAGCAGCATTTTAATTAGCAGCAGTTCCTTCCCCAGCCCAAAAGGTTCCTTCTGTGCATTCATATTCCCAGAACAACAACTGCCTCCTTGTATTCCATAAATCAAAAAAAACCTCATAAAACAAGGCACTGCAATTGCACATTCCACATAATGGTCCAGAAATAAATTAGGCAATAAATATCAAATAATATATCCCCATCAGCAGTGAAAATCTACTCCTTGGATAATCAGAAGGGAAGATGCCTTCCAGCAGCTTATGTCTGGCAGCTCGAAACACGTAAAACAATACAGAACTTTAATAAATCTTTTATCACCTTTTCTGCTGAAGAACATAGCAATTGTCCTGGGTAATGGCTTCCCTGAGCCCTTTATCCATCAGCCCTGATGCAGCTGGTGTCAAAGTCAGGGGATCAGAACAAGAGCCACTTGTCAAAACCAGAGTTATCCTTGTTCAGTGTTTGGTGCCAACTATCACCTACAGCAACACGTTTTTGGGAAGCTCAGGGCACTCATTTCACCCTGCCCTGAAACTCCCTGACCCCACAGACACTCAATGGCCACGTGACGAAAATCAGAGGCGATTTCAGCAAAGTTATTTTGCTCTGCAGAGGTGGCAGCGGATGGGGAAGGACTGTGCGAGGTGTGGACCCTGTGCAAGGTTTGATTCCAATCAGAAACACATTGGACACGTCCTTTAGAGACTGATCCCGGAGACTTCTCAATCTAAAGCAGAAAGCCTGAAGGCTTGGTCTCCCTCCCTTGAGGACACAGCAGAACCAACCCCCAAATATACCAAATCAACCCCTAAATACACTGAGGACACAGCAGAATCCTAAACACACCACGAGCATAGGGGAACAGGATCCAGGTTAAGGATGCAGAAGCTGCTCAGAAAACCACAAAACCTTTGTATTTTCACCCAAAACCTAGAGCACAAGCCCAGGGAACAGCCCCGGTGCCAGACTCATCCCTTCCCAGGAGCTCCAGAGTTAAGCCTTACCTTTCCGAAATCCCGCACATCGAAGAGGTCGAAGGGATCAAAGAGGTCGCTGTTCCTTAACCCAAACTTGTCGTGACACACTTTTAGGAAGGTTCGGATGTTCTTCAAGCAGAGAAACTAAGGGAGAATAAAAAAGAGAAAAGGAGGGGAAAAGTGAGCGAGACAGGCACAAATTGTAACTGAGATTTACCCAGTTCGATGCAAGACAAGTTAGCAGGGACTGAGAAACTCGCACTGCAAAGCCAGGCAGGAGTTTATTTGTTGTTTCTGAGGATGTCAGGCTCTGGCTGCCCTGCGAGGGCTCCTGTGTTCTCAGCTGCACACCAGGAACACAACGCCCCTTTGACAAACAAGTTTCTCCCAAGGTAACGCTGCAGAAGGGCTGCAAAACTCAAGCCAGGACGTTTCCCTTTCAAGGTCGAAGGCAAAGATAAATTACAGCTGATGTTCCACAGAAGCCCAGTGTGGAACGTTTTACCATTTCCAGCATGATCCCATTTGGTTCCCTACAGAAGGGGCACGTGTTACAGCAACAGGACAAGGGGGGATGGCTTCAAACTGCCAGAGGGCAGGGTTCGATGGGATGTTGGGAAGGAATTCCTGGCTGTGAGGGTGGGCAGGCCCTGGCACAGGGTGCCCAGAGAAGCTGTGGCTGCCCCAGGATCCCTGGAATTGTCCAAGGCCAGGCTGGATGGGGCTTGGAGCAACCTGGGACAGTGGAAGGTGTCCCTGCCCAGGGGTCAAACTGGATGATCTGCAATATCCCTTCCAACCCAAACCCTTGGTTATCCAGCATGGTCGACTGGCAGAGCAACATTAAGTTTCTCTTTTTAAAAATCCTGTCTTTGGCTATAGCAATAGAAGGTTGTTTATCCACAATCATCAGGGATTCTGAAGCCTGAGGATTCCAGAGGGTCTCACTCCAACGGTGCTGCCTGGCAGCACAGGGGCTAAAGAAGAGAGAAATAAAAATCTGCTTCTTTTTTGCAGCTGCGTCACCTACACCCCTCATCTGCTGAGCCGGCCAATGAACTTCCCTTCCTTCTGCCTCCTCACTGCAAAATCCCTTCAATTTATCACTGTATCTTTAGGCAACTCTTCACTTTTTCAGCAAATTCCTTACAAATACCTAACAAACATGTTAGAATCCTAAGGAAATCAATCCATTAAAGGGGTGGATCACCCCCATGGGATCAACAGGCAGAGGAGCCAAGCTGCCTTTGGGTGGATTCCCTTGGCCTGGTTTTGTCACATGGCACAAAATCTCGGTTCCCCGAGCTGTCATCAAACACACCCCATGTAAAGACACCACTTGCAAACTTCACCTAGGGTTCAAAGCAAAAGAAAATAGCTTAATTTTCTCTTAATTAAAAGCATCAAAGCAGAGTCTTTGGGGCTGTGGTATCTCCGGAGCCGTGGCCCAGGCGCAGCTCGTTATCGCTGCTTTGGGGATTAGGCACGAGGTTTCCAGCCATGGATTAGCAAAACCACCTCATTAACAACTGGCTGCTTCACCTACACAAAGCAAGAAATAACCTTTTACCCTTCTCCCCCACGCCACGGGGCCAGCGAGTGACAGCAGAGCTTCCCCAGCATGGGAGGGTGGCACAGGACAGTCCCATCTCATCAGAGCCTTCTCATGGGACAAGCACGTGCCAGAGGCAGGAATTGCAAACAAATCTGGTCTTCTAGGGCATTCCTCTATCTCACATAAACACTGCAGTAAATGTAAGTGTCTAGGCTGTGAGGTTTTGTTGGTTTTTTTTTTTTTTTTTGGAATTGCTTTACAACCTCTCTTGCTGACACAGGTTATTTCATAACTTTATCTCCTGGGTCTCTCCAAGAATTTACACCCCGGGCTGTGTGTGTGCTGCTTCACTGCAGTCCTGCTGATCCCAAAGTTCCAGCATGTGCTTATTTTAAATCCTTTTTAAGCCTCCAATTTTGAAAGTTAACAGCACAGGGTGCAGCCACAATTACACACAGCAGGATGCAAACTCCCTCTGCAGAACCGCCCTGCACGTCTGCAGCATTCCCTCCCCAGCTCCCGCTCATCCCAGCACCGAATCACACACTCAGAATCACAGAATGCTTTGGGCTGGAAGGGACATGCAGGATTATCCAGTCCCACTACTCCAGGCTGCTCCAAGCTGGCCCTGGACACTTCCAAGGATGAGGCAGCCACAGCTTCTCTGGGCACCCTGGGCCAGTGAAGGAGCCAAAGCTGATTTTGCTCATCCAATTCAGATGTGGAAACCACCTCGCCACAGCTGGTAAATGAGTAGGAGGCCCCTGCCACAGCGGCAGTGTCCTCCTGCAGCCCCAGGTGACATCAGCAAGGAGCCACCACACCGCCAGCCAGGCCCTGAGCGCCAGCAGGTGACAAACACCGAGGAAAAAGCCATATTCTGTTTAAAGAGCTGCTGAAAAAGGCCTGATGGAAAACACAACAAACACAACTAACCAGAGCCCTCCTCCACCAGCGAGGAGCTGGCAGCAGAGCAAGGCCACCACGCTGCCCACAAGAAATGCCACCACTCAGGATGACAACTGCAGGGGGGTTTCACCCTCTTCGAGCACCAAAAGTCCACGTGGGGACACCCAGTGTGGGTGTTGGTGGCACAATTCACCCCTGGCACTATTTCTGTGGCAAAGTGTCATCTTGTGCTTTTGATTTTTTCTGGCATTTCAGGGTCGCTGCTGATGGGAGGCGATGAATTCTTGGCTCAAGACTGTTACTCAATGGCCACACGTTAATATTAGCTCCAATTTAATATGGGCTGTGCCGAGGCCACTTTACTCACCAGTCAATCACACCTTTGGACAAGCAAATGTTTCGCAGGAGAAAAAAAGAGAGAGAAATCGATGTTCTCCATGGGGCTCATTCAGCACCTGTCAGGCCCAAAATCAATGGTGTCATTTATCTGCTTGGAGCCTGGCTGGCGCTGAGCAGGGCCCTGAGATCTCCCCTGGTGCAACACCAATTCCAAGTCGTGCCACCACCCAACAACCTTGGGAGCCACCAGCCGTCGCTTTTGGGCACAGACACCATGCTCAGCTCTGGAAATAGACCTGAGAGCCCAGCAAATTCCATGGATGCCAACATTTCCAGGCTCCAGAACAGCCACGGCATGAGTCCTTGGGTGGGGAGAACATCCTGGGCACTGCAAAGCTCATCAGAGAGGGAAGAGGCGATTGGAACAGGGATGGGATTGTGCCAAATGGAGCGAGAAACTCATCCGGTAAAACCAAACGCCTTGAAGCCTGATAATAGATGAGAAAAGCGTGGTCAGCTCTGCCCCAGCCCTTGGAAGGTTGTGAAGAACCAGCACTAGAGAGAGGCAGCAGAAGGGCCCCATCACCTGCGCTCAGCCAGTTTCACAAGAGCTCCATTTATTTTTAACCACTCTGCAAAGTCATACAGTGAATAAACTGCTCTTAACTTCCACTGGGAGCCCTCGGCCACCCTGCTGGCTGCACAGGGGGTGGCAACAGCCCCAAAGCCTGGGACGCACTGGGACCTCCTCAGCAGCTTCTGGGATGCTGCTTTTTAAAGAAAGGTTTCACGATTTTGTCTCTTTTACTGGATTCAGTGAGTTTAGAGACTCCTCAGACGATCACGGCGCATCCGAAGGGTTGTGCCGCTGAGTTTTTGTGCCACTCAAACTCAGAAATGCACTGGAGATGCCTTCAGGCGAAGTCAAAAAAGGGATGATTTGGCACTTGGGATAACTCCACGTTGCACAGGGACACTGGGATCCCAGCAGGGCCATGCCCAGCCACCCCACAGCAGGAAGGGCAGGTCAGATGTTTCTGCAAGTGGAAACTCCAGCTCCGAGGGTGGGAGAGGAGCCTGTGGGAAGGTGTGGGTGACTCAGCCCCTCACCCCTCCTCACACCCCGACTTCAGGCCCCTCCCTGCAGTCCCCGAATGACTGGGCACCCGTGGCACCTGCGCTGCTGAGACAGGAGCCATTTCCAATGCAAATTCATCAGAAAAGAGCCAACTACTCGAGCTCCTCGTGGTGGGTTGGAAACACTCCCCAGCCCCACAGGCTTGAAGGCCACACATGCTCCTGACACCCACCAAAACTGCTTTGTTAAAGGAAAAAACGCAACCATTTTGGTTGGAAAAGGCCTCTAAGATCGAGTCCAGCACTGCCAAGCCCTTCACTAAGCCACGTCCCCAAATGCCACATCCACACCCCACTAAATCCCACCAGGGGTGGGGACTCCCATCACTTTCACTGACAAAAAGCTGGAGAATGCAGCAGCAGTTGCTCAACAACCAAACTGGGATCCCCGGCGGGGTCTGAAGGAGCATCAAAGCAGCCTCTGCTCCTTACACTTGGGATGGCAAAAGGGAAGGACGTGCAAGGCTTGGGAATCTCCAGGAGACTTTTTAAAAAATGCCATAAAGCACAAGAAAAGGAAAGAAATGAGGAGGATGATTTTGCCTGGAAGGGCAGGAACATCCAGCAGCTCACAGCGTTTTGGAAAGGTCCTTTTGGAGAGGGGCTGGGGCTGTGGGGGGAGCACACAGTGGCACACAGGGTGGCCGGGCACGCGGCCGTGGGCTTGGAATGTGTCCTGCAGCGTGCAAGGAATGCTGCAGCTCTGCTGGGGGAGATAACCCCACTGATGAATGACGAAAAGGACTTTCTTTAGCACTTCCTGGCTGTGATGTCAGATTTCCTCTTATCTCACTGCCGGCACCGCTCGAAAGCACCGGGCGAGAAGTGAGTCCTCAACGGGGAGCTGGGAGCAGCTGCTGATCACAGGCTCTGCAAACGGGCAAGGGAGGCTCTCTCCTTGGGAAAACACATCGTTTACAGCGGGAAAACAGGTGCCCCATGGCACAAACCTCTGCAGAAAGCCAAAGGATGCATCTCTGAGCCACGGCGGCGAGTCCCCCTGTGCTACTCTGACATTGCAAAGGGGCATCGAAACTCCCTTGGCTTCCTCCAACATCAGGAGTGGGGAGAAAGTCCAAGAGCATCCAGTGGGAGCTGCAGGGCTGCAGCAGCATATGGCAGGGGTTGGGATGAGGTGGTCTTTAAAGTCCCTTCAAACCCAAACCATTCTCTGATCTACAACTGAAAATCACGACCTGTATCTGATCTCTCCAAATGACTCTGCCTCATCCAGCTCCCCTCCACATCAAGGGCTCACCAGGACAGTTTTGGGACCAGCAATGAGTCAAAAGCACCAGTGGAGCTCGTATTACCGCCCCCAGCAGCACCAAATCTCCTGTGGCTTTGTTCCTCCCGGCTTTGTTCCTCCCCAGCTTCGCCCCATTGTCTCTGGTGCAGAGACAGCACA
Source organism: Coloeus monedula (assembly GCF_965178545.1). Taxonomy (NCBI): domain Eukaryota; kingdom Metazoa; phylum Chordata; class Aves; order Passeriformes; family Corvidae; genus Coloeus; species Coloeus monedula. Next base: position 3,606,419 of record NC_138801.1, on the reverse strand, counting down.
AAACCTCTCTGCAGAGAATTCCCCTCCACATTTGGATTCAAGTCGCAGCTCATCAATTACTTCAGATGGACAGATTAAATTTCAGGTTGTTGGACAGCAGATTTATCTATTGAGAAGTGAAGAATGAAATTATTTCTCAAACAGTTTAGCACTATTATTCCCACCCCCCCCTCTTTCCAAAGCCATTCTAATCGCTGAGCACTCCAGGGCTGGGCAAATTCCACTTAGGAAGGCTGATTAATGAGCCTGAAACACTGATGAGGGCTGACCTCTCCACAGCTTCTCCCTCTCACATCCATTCACAAGCACGATTTATCCCTAGGAAAGCACCTCAGGGAAAGCAACCGTGTATTTTAGCAAACACCCACAGCTGGGCACTGGGAAGACTGGGGAAAACAAAACCTACAGCAAGCAAAGGTCCTTCCCAGGGAGGAGAATCAGCCAGAGCTCCGGGGGGATGCAAAACGCCTGCACAAGCTCACCAGGAGCTTCCACCTTGCTCAAGAGAAACACACAGGCATCCAGCAGCAGACCAGGACAGGCTGCCAAGCCCTGCTCTGGTCCTCACACCTTCGCTCATCATCGCCCTGGCACGGCTCAAAGGGACAAAGATCCCCCAGTTACCCCATAGGAACTTCCCATCACGGCCTGTGGGCTCTCAAAGGGAGGAGGTCTCTCAGTAAACAGTATTAAACTCATCAACTGGAAACCAGAATGTACAAAGAATTGTGAAAATAATTTAAAACTACAAAATAAAATTAAGAAAAACAACAAAGAGAGGCTCTGGAGTAACCTGTTAAATACTCAGAGGTCCCAAACCTCAGCCCCAGAGGCAGAGGACATTCTGAGTGGGCTACTGTCACCCTGCCAAGCCCAGTGCTCCAGGAGCTCATCCTATTTTATCCAAGGGAGGTTTTCCTGACTCCTGAACTCCTCCTGAGGACTGCCAGGTTCGTTTCCTCCATGAAATATGGAAAAAAAATGGAAAAAAAAGGGCTGTGTGGCTAAACCCCCATCAGGCAGCTGACAAGTCCAAGATAACTCAGGGCTGGAGGAGGGGTCAAGGATCCGGTGACATCCGTGAGCCTGGAGGAGGGAAAAGACGTCACAGGCAAGCCCAGATGTTTGTGTGCTGTGAGGAGAACTTCCACCAGCAGTGATGACCTCCCCAAAGCCCAAAACCACTCCCTGGTGGCAGGAGAGGCTCTGAGAGCCCGTGCCAGGAGCCAGCAGATCCCACATTCCCGGGGGAGCGCTGGGCTCCGTCCGTCTGTCCATCCAGGGGTCACCCCATGGCACGCGGGGGCTCTAAATGAGAGGAAGGAAGCTGCAACTTCCCGAAGAAAACGCTGGACCTGCTGCTGCTGACAGTACTTCCCTCCTTTGTGGAGCCCTCCCTGGCCTGCAAACGCTGGGAAAGCCGGAATTGTTGAGGTCTTAAGGCTTTAACTGCAATGCCTGGGAGGGTTTCACCCATGGCGCTTCCAAGGGCTGAAATTCCCCCAACCACCCCAAATCCGGTGGGTCCAACAGGTTGAGCACTGCTGCAACCCTCAGCCACAGGTCTGAGGTGTGTGGAACCCAAACCCTTCCCACTGAGGTTTTAGAAAACCCCGGTCAAAGCCCTGCGTTGCTGATCGTACACAGAGGTCGATTTTTTAGGGTGTCCCTGAGAGATCTGCAGAGCCAATCCTGGGAAGAGCAAGAGCTTCTGGCAAAATCAGGTGGGCACAAGCCCTCTCTGACAGCCCTGGTCTGGCAGCAGCTCCTGGGGGATAGATGGCAAGGCAGGGAGCAGAGGTTTTGCATCCCTGAGCGTGGGAGAAGCACCAAGGGTCACCAGCCTGCTCCAGAGGAGAGACCCAGAAACTTCCAAGGTTCATCAGTACCACAGCAAATCCATCCAAGGTGGTTCTTTTGGGCTTTCTCACAGAATCCAGGAATCTCAGACTCCTGCATCCCAGATCTGGGTGTCTCCACAGCACACTGACAAATCCAGGCTGGGCTTTCCTGAGCAATTGGATCCGAGGCTGCAGAAAGCCTGGGAGCAGGAGAGCTTGGAGGCATTGCTCAATCTGCCCACATGTGGCACCCTGAATGGAGATTTCCCTTCCACACTCCTCAAACCCAGCCTTTCTCTCTTCTTGCTGGAAGAAATGCAGCTCCCTCAGGGGAGCTCAGTTAAAATAGGAGGGGGAAAAAGAAAAAAATGAAAAAAAGAGATGTCGTAGCTCATACTGTTGTTGTGAAGTCCTAACTGAGGATCACACTTCACTCTGAAAACACGACCACAGATAAGAGATGGGATATGTGAAAAATAAATCCTGATGAGAGGATTTTATTCTCAATCAAGAAATGAGATAACTCCGTGCGTGGGAAGGCTCCTGCAAAGAAAACTCAAAACATTTTGGCCAAGCCAAAGCTTTGAGACAGGACTTGACCTGAACCATGACAATCAAATTATAACAGACCACTCAGCTGCTCTTGAGGAAAAGGAGGAATTGTGTAAGCCCAGATAGAGTTACACTGCAGTGCTGCGCTTCCAGGGAACTTTCCAGGCAGGCATTGTCCTCCTGCTCCTCAGGCTGGCGCAGGGAATGGAACCGTGATGAACTTCTGACAGGGCAGCGATGAGAAAAGCTCTGGTGCAGCTCTGAGATGAGTCAATAGCAGCCAAGTCAGCAAATCGAGCCCTGTCACGTCAGGCATTCAGGGCAGGCAGCAGCCTGCAAGCCTGGGCTCATTCGAGACATTCACACAACTCATTTTTGTCTCCTGAAAACCAAGCTGCCCCGTGAAAGTGCTGAAGAGCCAAGCTCTGAAATGTCTGTGAACCACAGAGTGGGACTGGAGGGTGCCTGCAACAGGAGACCCCATTGTCATTCATGCAAAATTGTCAAAACAGACAGTTAAATAATAACCAAAAGTGTAAGGTGAATTAAAAACCTTTGCATCAGTTATAGAGGAGCCCCGTCTGAGCAGATTTTAAGTACTGGATGTGTTCAAGGCCAGGCTGGATGGGGCTTGGAGCAACCTGGTCTAGAGGAAGGCGTCCCTGCCCATGGCAGGGGCTGGAATCTGATGAGCTTTAAGATCCCTTCCATAAAATCTGTGATTTTATGATCCCCAAACACCCCTGAGCTGGCATTAGACAGAGGCACATCCTCACTGCAGGGCACACTGCAGCCCCACTGCAGACTCTGCTTTCTTAAAACATCCCCAAAACCTGATTTTAGAAATTCTGCCACCAGACCAACAGCGTGGAATCTTCCAGCCTCCCAAAGGCTTTTCTGGGAAGAGCTTGTATGGCTGCCATGGCATTATTCATCCGTTGTGGGGAAATGCAATTTTTCTGCACACAGTCACGCTGAGGGGTGACTCCCTTCCAATTAGCCTCGCTTCACTTTCACAAAGCCTCCACAACTACAAATAGTGTGTTGTTTCCCTCAGTGCAAGCAGTGCCAGGGTACCTGCCAGGAGGCAGAACAAACAAACTCCTGCCACATCCATCCCACAGAGCACAAGCAGGGCATCGCCCACAGGGAAATCACCACTGCAGAGCAAACACTCAGCCAGGAAAAACATTTGTAATGCCAAGTTTTTACCTTTTAAATGGGTGGTGGAGGAAATAAAAGCCTGGAAAAACCTGCAGATGTCTGTTGTGGTGAGATTTGCAGGGCCTTGTCCCACCACACAAGACGTGGAGGGAACAGTTCAGCTCCCAGATCACCGGAGCAGCCAAAGCTGGAGCTGGCAGAGGAGTTCTGCAGCCCAGGAGATGGAAACAACCCGCTCCCAGTGACAGGCACTGGGCTGTGTGACACCTCCTGGACTGCTGCCCAGGCTGCCAGCCACCCCCAGAGCCCTGCTGAAAACCAGGCCAGTGGGGTTGGAGAGAAACAGCCCCGAAATGTCACCCCAGGGGCCAGGATGGCGTTTCTAGAAGCAGACAACAAACATTCTCTTAATGGCACCAGGTAATGATGCTGAAAGACACCCCCCAGCTCCTGCCTAGAGAAGGAATTAAAACCACAACACTTCTCACATGCTGGAGAACTGCTGCAGACCTGCACACAAAATCAAGCTGCATTTTCATGAGATTGAGCCCAAAATGTGCTTTTTAACAGGTCCCTGGATGCTCGTGGCTCCACACCAGGGCTCTGCGCTGCCATCAGCTCCTCAGGGCAGAGATGGGGCTGGCTCGAACAGCTCAGCACCTTCTTCACCCCAAAAAGCAGCAGAAATGGGGTCGTGGGGTGCCCCTGGGCCAACCAAGCTGTGCACTGCTCCCCCAGAATGAAAAACTCTCCCGTATCCCAGCACCCACGAGCCAGACCTCGCTTGGGGAGGGAGCAACCACTGCCCAGCAGCTCCTCTGAGCCTCCTGCGTGATGGGCAAGAGTTGAGCACCAATCTCCAGCTCTGGGCAGTAGCAGGAGCTGAAGCAGAGGCTGGCAGAGCTGGGGAAAGCAGGCGGGGGAGCCTGGGGACTGAGGGTGGACAGGCAGCCCCGGGGTCACTCAGGGCTTCTTCCTCTCCTCAGCTTTAAATAATGAATGTTTTTGTTGTATTTCAGTCTTGGGAAGAACCAGTGCTGGGAACAGACAGTGGGAGCTGGGGAACAGGAAGGGTTTTTGGGAATGCCCACAGTTTAACTGAGGCGGGGATGAACCCCCTGCATGGCACCTTCCTGCCAGGAACAGGAAAATGTCAGAGTTGCACATGATAAACCCACAACTGGGTGCTCAGAACTCCCCTGGCACCAGGAGAAGCCTCCCATGAGTCTCCAGCAGACTCCAGAACGCTTCAGACCATGTCCCAAAATCCCACTTGTCCAAATACATCAACCCCAAATCCATTCCTGTGCACCAGGAAAGGAAAACCCACCCACAAACCCAGACACGAACACCCATTTTTCTTCCTCCCTAAAGCACTTGTGCTGCCCTGGGCAATTTGCATTCAGGGTATCAGTTCCTCTCCCTTTCAGCACTGCAAGGAAATTAATTAACTGAAGAGTAACTGTAAGTATCACAAAGCTTGGGAGGCCAAGACAGGAAATCTGAAGGTTAACCATCACATTTAATGTAGGCACGAGATAAAAATCAGACTGAACTTTGATCAGAGGTTGCTTGGTTGGGGTTTTTTTTTGAAGATTAGAGGCTGTTATTTCATCAGTAAGATTTCAATTAAACATTTTCAGCCCTCGTGGAGGAAAGAGAGAGGTTTAATTCCTTACTAGAGAGTATCAAGCATCATTGCAATCACTCTGCCACTTCGGTGAAAGCCAGGTGAAAAGCACAAGAGCCATCACTCCTCGATCCTGGCACGGTATTTTAAAGGAAACCCTAATTCTGGCAAGGATGCTGTGAGCCCCAGCAGGGACAGGGCTGTCCCAACCTGCTCCACGAGTGGTTCTGCCCACGGAGCCTCCCCCTGCACGTGCCCAGCACAGCTCAATTATCCCAATTCACACCACAGGAAGAAAACAGGCAGCAAAAAGGAAATCACTTCCCATTTCGAGTTATTTTTGCAAGGCGGAATTTAACGAGAGACTCCGGCCAGAATTGAGTCTGGTTCTGTGAAGTTTCCTGAAGCATCGAGAGATTTGTTATCACGATGAATTAAAGATCTTTCTGCAGTGGGCAGTGCTTCAGTTTTGGCCACAGACTCCAAGCCTGCCTGGATTTGGGCACAACCCCATCCCTGACCTCCCCTGAATTAAACCAAGGGGAGCTCCATTTCTGACCCAATTTATTTCAATCTCTCCTTGAGGATGTAACTATTTTACCTTACCTGGAAGATTTTTCCCTCCCTTCCCAAGCTCCAAAAGTAGAATTTATTGCCACAGCAATGCAGAACAGTTCCTGCTCTGCGTGATGAAAACAGGCTACAGAAAATTAATCTACTGGCTACTTAATTTGTAAAGCTGCTTAAAAAGGTCAGGTCCCCAGCTCATAAAAACCACCACTGAGAACAGATCCCAGCGATTACAGGAAACAAGGCTCTGGATATTTCTATAAATTAATACTTGGGAAGGATAACAAGATAACAGGACCCTCTAATTTAACACCCACATCCCATTCCTGGCAGCTCCTAGCACTCATTTATTACAGCAACGCATCAGGGGTGCACCCAAAGCTGGCACCTGGGGCTAGAGGGGGTTAGAAATCCTCCCAAAATCTCCTGGATGCTTTGACTGAACCGTTTCCAGATCTGGTTTCAGATTTCTATAAGGCAAGTCTTCCTTTCTGAGCCAGTCTAACAGGGGCTAAACACACACAAGCAGTGAAATATTTTTTGTATTTTTTTATCCTTTTTTTTTTTTTTACCTCTACTAAAAATACGGAAGAGCATTGTTTTGTATTTTGTGAGGGGGTTCTATATTTTTTCAAACAAAAAGAAATTATTAAATTATTTAATGGGAAGTAAATTGTTTAATGGGAAGTTTGGTGTGGGGATTAATCACAAGCATCAACACCCCTGTGGTTCTGCACTGATTTACACTCACCTAAGCAGGAAAACTCCACTGGAAAGTCTCCCTGAGAGACAATGGGAAGATCCAGGTGTCTCTGGGAGCCAACTCTGCCTCCCTCCATCCCCTGCATCGATTTGGGTCCTGTCAAACACAGCTATTTCCCCAGGACATCATTTCCTCTGGAACAACCTGCTCCGGTGCAAGGTGTCCCTGCCCAGGGCAGGAGGATGGAACTGGAGGAGCTTTCAGGTCCCTTCCAACCCAACCCAGCCTGGGATCCCATGGAACAGGATTTAATGAGGTATTCACCAGCCAGACAGGAGCAGCTCCACCAGACAGTGCACAAGCAAAGCTGACTGTTAATTGGAATATCTCAAATAAACTCTGGTACCAGGGTAATTGCATTTGCAGAGCGTTAGGGAAGGTTGGGTTGCTTTTGCTGTGCCGGGCTAATTAATTTGGTACAATTTGAGGATGCAGATAAGGCCCCAGGGACATGTTGGGCTGGACCATTAATGCTGTATTTCAGCCAGAGGGGTGAAGAGGGGAACTGGCAGCAGCATCTGATTCCTTCTCGGCTGCTCCACTCCATCTCCTTCCAAAGCCACCCACTCTGCTGGAGTGGGCTGAGAACTGTCTGGACAGGAAAGGACAATATTTGGAGCTTAATGGGAGAGGATCAATAAGTCTAAACAGGCAGCAGCCCTAAAGGAGCTCACTGACCCACGAATTAAAGTGACTTTATTGACACAGTTAAGACCGAATCAACACGCAGTCAAACGCAGACTCTTCATTTCCCCTTTTTCTCTGGCAGCATCCCTGCTCTAATTTCCCAAGTACCACCCAACTGAAGTTAATTTTTAGTACAGCTGCATGTATGACTTCCTCCTGCTTTAAATTATCCCTTCTCTTAGCAACTGCCTCCACCAACACATACACAGTGCAGAACTCGGGCAGGGATTTTTTGAGCACAGAATTAAGGTGCGAGAACAAGCACGGAGGTTTTTGTCAGACTTTTGTACACTCAGCCCCAAGCAGGAGTTATTAAAAACTCTGCCTTAGGAGCCAGCACGATGCATTCAAAAAGCCATACAGCAAGCATTAAGGCAGGTCTGGCTCCTGTGGAAATGGCTGTGGCACGCATTAGGCTGAGCTGTTAGGAAGAAATTGCTCCTCTGCATAATGCAAGGGAGACCACGCAAAGAGGGAGAATGAAGCCTCCACAGTCTTTTACAGGGCTATAAACAGCCAGGGAAATAAAACATCTCTCCTAAGGTGTAGTTTCCAATGCAGAAAGCTCTTATTCAAAGCGGTGCTGCCTGCAGCTCCGTGGGGGAAAGGCTTTCCAGCTGCTGAGTGCCTCGGGGAGGGGAGCAGAAATAACATGTCATGTAAAGTCATCGTGAGCCGTCGCTTCTGCTTACGCTCACCGAGCAGACGGAGGCTTCTCCTGGAGCACACTCCACCAGGAACAGCATTCCCTGGCCAGGGCTCCAGCAGTGACCAACATCTGTCTGATGGACCTCTGGCAAAGGGCTCCCATCCCGGGAGAGGGCGAGGGAGCCAAGGCACTGCACAGCCTCTGCTGCTGGGATGGATAATGGAGCCTTCCAGGGAACAGAGCCTTTCCACCTCTGGGTTTGGGACCTGAAGGCACAGGTAGAGCACCTCAGGGCAGCCCGTGGGGGCTCTTCCCAGATCCCACATCACTGGGTGTGTGCTAAGGGGCACAGACAGGCCCCAGGGACAGCTGACCCTGCAGTGAGCCTGGCCCTGCACACCCCAGGAGGTGCTCACGCTTCTGATCTGTCATTCCCCAGCTTGGCAGAAGGGACCAAAGGGGTTTCATTGAGGTTTTGATCCTCCTTCACTCCCAAATACCTCCTTCAACCCCAGGAAGCTTTCTTCACATTGCACTGAATAATCCAGGGAACATCCAGTAAAAGTGATGCAACGATCTGCAAAGCAACTGCGGCTCCAGTTTTGGTTTCCAGCCGTGTCAGCTCTTCCCTGGTATCGAGGGAAGATACTCAGACACTCAACTTTTGAACTTTTGTCCCTCCTCCAGCACATGGAATGAGCTCCCAGCTGCTCCGTGCCCAGCCAGAGTCTGGTCAACCACAGATCTGAATCCTCAGGGAAGGACTCCACGGTTACACAATCACCAGGATGGAATCCTCCTTCCCCACCTCCCCAGCCCACGTCAGGCAGATCCCACAACCTGAGAGCAGCACCGCTCCCATATAGCCCCAGCTCCCAGGAAAGCAGCAGAGGTCCCTCTGGTCAGCATCCAGGCAGGAGGGACAGTCACAGCACCTGCAAATTGCTGGGGTTACCTTGGACCACTTCATTCCTTACCCAGCCCATTTCTTCGACAAGAAGCTCCAAGGTCTCACACCAAACCAGCCCCAAATCTGCTCCCAAACCCTTTGGAGGGTTTGGAAATCCAGCTCATCTCCCTTCCAGCAGCCACAACCTCCTCCCCAGCTGCCAGCTCTCTTCAGGCTGGGCTTTGGGAGCGCCCACTGGGAAGCGTGGAGAAGGGACAGCATCCATGAAATGGTGTGGAGCAACAGTGGGACTGTCCCACAGCTCTCCCCAAGCTTCCTGGAGCTGGAAGAGGATCCTTAGCAGCACCCAGGCCTAGCCCAGGAGGAGGAAGAGGAGGAGAGGAGGAACACACACTTCTGTCCCCTTCCCTTCACGCAGCCACACACAAACTGCACAGCTATAACCCAGCAATAACCCAGCAATTGAGTCCTTTCTGACAAAAACAAATACTTGATTACAAAATCCAGCCCAGCTGCCTCTCCCCTCAGGCCCCAGGAAGGCAGAGGGACAACAAATCACTCTGCCCAGTGGTTCTGCTGAGGCAGAATGAGATCTCGGTGCTCTGCATTCCCAGATTATCTGGATAACCTTTGCCCAGGATCAGGGCCTCTGTTTGCAAAGGGCCTGGTACCAAGTGGAGCTTGGACCTGGGAATCTACGAGTAATGCAAAAAGAATCCAAAAAGCAGTGCAAATAACCCAAAGCAGTGCAAACAGCAACATCTAAGGGGCTTGAGTATTCACATCCACTGCTAAAGGAGATTCCTAAAGAACCAGAGTGTGGAAGCAGCCCACAGCACCCTCCCCACAGCTGGCTTCTTACAGTTGCCTTAAACCCATCTAACTGTAAAAATCCAGCACTTGTTGGGGTTTTTTTCCCAGAGAAGTTCTGCAGACGTTTTTCCCAGAGACAGCAGGAATAACGATGCCAAAACACCCAGGGACAGCGTGTGGAGCCCCAGGCTGGGCACCAGCTCCATCAGCCCCGTTATCCTGGGGTCCCAGGGAGCAAAACATGAGCATGTCAGAGCTGAGGAGAGCAGGGAGTGGGAGGCTGAAGATCCATTTCAGTTGAAATGTCAAACCCCAAAGACCTGAGCCAGCTCCGGGCGGGATGATCAGCCAGTGCCAAGAGGATTTTTGTCCAATTTTTGAACAAAACCCTCAGTGGGTGGAGGAAGGAGAAGCTCCACGTTGATTCTTCAGCTCTCAAAGCCTGGCTGCTGACGTGCCAAAGACAAACCCAAGCAGTTATTAAGGCACCTTGAGCACAGACAGGTTCAACATCTCTTTTTGTGTGCGGGTTCCTGCCGTGCTCGGTGGGAGCAGCTCCTCCTGCCTCAGCAGCACCAGCACCAGGTAATGACAGCCCTGCTCGGCCGAATTAACGGGTCTGTAGGGAGCCAGGTGCCTCATCTGTGCCACACAGGATCCTCACACCATAACACTGCTGTTAGAAGAGCTGTCTCTCAAAAAAAAACCCCAAATCAGAGCAGAAAAAAACCTGGTTGCTTTTTTTTTCAGATTTTCCTGTGAAGAAACCCTGCAAAACCTGGTGGCTACAGGGGGTTATTGCTTCCCTCCCCCCTGGCTCAGGGGGTTGAAAATCCATGCACACACAGAGCCCCATCTTTGGCAGGTTCCTCTCTGCCCCTCTAGATTTATGAGGCTGCTTTCCACCTCTTGAAGTTTTACTCTCACTCCTTTCATTCCCATCCAGTTAAATCAGGTGTTTAAGATCATTCTTCTCCCCACATAAACCAGGTAATTCGGTTCACTCAGTTCTTTCTGGTGGAGCCCAAAGCTCAACGTGGGTTGGTTTCAGTTTAATTTTTTTTTATCATTTTACAAGGAGGGGAATTCAGGATATCACCAGTCATCATTCTGGGTTTATAAATTTTAAAACCTGGGCATTTTAAATTCGCTTTCAAGTCTGCGAGGCTTCAGAGAATGTTTCAATCACGTTCTTCTGCGTCTCCCCAAAGCAATGAAAGCAGCGCCTGTTTGTCTGCCTCCCCTCAAGGAAAAATGAAACTGCCTCGTCACAGGACCCCAGGAAAAACACCAGGGGAGGAAGAGTCACAGAAATATTTAACCTCAGTGCTGGTGGTGCAGAGCTGTGGGTCAGACACGTGGCCAGGGCGAGCAGCATCCTGATCCCTGAGGGTGATGAGGGATGGAGAGGGACCAGAGCCCAGGGAACACATCCTGGAAGTGCCAACACAAACCAGCAGCTCCTGGTGACCACAGCAAGAGCCAAAGGGCAAGAAAAAGAGACTTTTATGAGCACAATGTGCAGGGATGCCACCCACGGGATCAGGTCGCCGGGCAAACAGAGTTATTTCAGGAATATTAAATATTCCCCCACACACAGCCAGCCCAGCCCCACGCAGGCAGGAGGACTCATTGGGCAGATTGAACCTTCAAAAAGAGCCTAAAGCCAGCAAAAAGTGATCTTGGCTGTGGGTGAAATGACGAAACAAAGGACACTCAAACACACATCAGCGTCCCACATGCCAGCCCCGTCCTTTCCCACTGCAAAGGAACAGATTTTGCCCACGGTGCCAAAATTACCAGGAACTATGAAAACGCAGTGAGGCTTCATCTTCCATCAATAAATTCATTTATTTTTCTATAGAGGCTCTCCCCCACCCTGGCAGCTGTATGCTAATTCCCCCTCAGCACTGCTTTATTATCACTTGGAACAGATGTTGCAGCCACTCCAAAATCTGGAGGTTACAAAAACTATTAACCTAAGCTGGGCGCTCGGCTGAGCCTGGGAGGGGGTGAGGAGGAGGGAACAGCTCAGCCCTGTCCTTCTGCCACTGGTTCCAGCCAGGCTTTGCTCTCCCTGCTCCAGCTCAGCATCCACAGCAACGATGGGATCCAAAACTAATTGACAAAAACACCCCCAAATCTCGTAAAACAAATACGGAGAGATCAAGGGAGATGCTGTGATTTGCAGACTTGCTCCAAAGTCCTGGGGAAATTAGCTACAAGATCCCCGTGGGTTCTCAGCTGGGCACAAACGTGGATGCAATCAGCTATTTGGGGGTTTTTTTGGAGGTGTCTCTGTTGGGGGGGGGGGGGGTGTGTGCAAACAAAGTCATTCCAACCACAGATAAATCCAACTGCGAAAGGTTTAGCATTCCCCATGGAGTTGCTTTCTCCAGAGCAGCCCAGTGTGACTCCTGGAGTAATTAATGCCAGAATCTATTTATGACCTTTGAATAAATTGTTCTTTTCTGAAGGGAAAGCTGTTAAACACGTTAGCAAATATAATTAAGCGGGAAGGGGGGGGGGGGTGATGACAAAAATCTGGAATTAAATCTCTCCTAATTAGAAATGCTTCTTGCAACAACCTGGCTGAAACCCCACTCCCAGGCAGATACTGGAGCTTCATTAAAGCCTCCTCATTACCCTTCCCGAGATAACCAAGCTATCAATACGAGGAAAATTCACTTCTAACCTTTGTCACCTCTAAGAAAAAAATATTTAGGTGTTCTCCATGTGGGGACGTGCAGCTGAGCACGCCGAGGGTGGAAAACGCAGCGAGGGAGAAGCAAAAGGTTTGTCTGACCTCTCACCCTCTCACCAGAGGAACAGGTTTGGCGGCTCAGGATATCTGGCCACATTTTCTGCATCTCAGGTGAAGTTCTCACCAGGGAGACACTGATTGCATCATGCTCGAAGTGGCCAAAGCTGCGAGGAGTGGCAGCAATTAAAGCTGGGAAATCCTTTGGAAGTGTCCTCACTCCGTCAGTGTGAGCATCCCTGTCCCTGGAGAACCCAAAATCGATGAATGAGGAAGGGTTAAAGCGAGGTAACAAATCTGTGATGCCACCCAGGAGCTTGCCCTCAGCACTGTGACCTGGAAACCCACTCAGGGATGATTCACATCTGGCAGGATTCTAGATTGAACTTGAAATGATTTCAGAAAACCCTTCAGCCATGGGGAGGGATGGGCAGGGATACCTGCCTGGGAATGTCTACTCCCAGCACAGACCAGTGTGGACAGGTCAGCAAACCTCACATTTCATGTCCTGCAACTTCACCCTGAAAAATCCACCTTTTTAGAGGAGCCCCACACTCCCAGCCTTCCTCCTGGGATGGTTCCTGCTGGGCTGGCTCCACGCTCCCAATCCCTTGGCAATCCTTAGGCCTATTTTGCACCTTGAAAACTTAAAATTTTGCACCAGGAGCAGCCACCCCACTGGTCCTGCAGGCATCACCCCAGAGCTGGAAGCTGCCTCAGCACCACAATAATGTCCTGTCCCCAAAATACAGAGCTCTGCCATCACCTGGGCTCTGCCCAGCACCAGCTCATCTGGTGCTAGGCACCAGAATAAAGCCATTTACACCCTGCAGATGCAGCATCTGCTGCCAGAGGGGCACTGAAGGGAGCCCCAGTTCAGCCACCCAGGGCCACGCTGTGCTGAACAGCTGCTGCTCCAGCAGCAATTCCCAGAAAACAGCCCCAAACCCTTCAGCAGCAGCAGGAAAATAAAGATCTAGAAGCTGGTCTATAAAGGGGAAAAAAAAATCATAAACTCTTCTGCTGGGTTTGCTAGGAAAATTCTGGTTTATTTTCTGTTTAAAGCCTCAATTCTCCCACAGCTATGGGAGGAAAAGCCTTGTCTCCTTCTTTTTTTGTCTCCTCCCCTCTCCAAGACTCACCAGTGATTTTCTTGGAAGATCACTCACATGAGAAAGTGCTTCCCATAAACACAAAGGCTCTCCATGTGCACACAAGCCTGTCCCAATGCTGTGCACATTTCCTGTCCTGGGGCCATGCCACTCAGCCTGGGATTTCCAGGGCTTAACACACTCCAGCTCTTAAAGAAATACAATTTTATTTATATATAAATATATTCCTCTCTTTCACACACCTACCTCTATCCCATATTTTATATATAAAACATATTTACACCATCACAGATCCATCTCCCATTCTCGCTGCTTCTACCACAAAGCCCAACCTCTCAGGAGCACGGCTCTGCTTTAGGAAAATCCTGCATCCCCCCATGAACCTGAGAGCTCCAGGAGCATTCCAAGCACCTGACAGACCCAGAGGAGCCAAACAACTCATCCTGGAGAGCAGAACCAGCGGGTGCAGCACATCCCCCTGCGGGGCAGGTGCTCGGCGAGGACCCGGTGACAGATCCTGCCATGGGGTTTTCCCACAGGGATGGAGGAGCACATCCCTGCTGCCACAGCTTTGCCACGGAGCACAGGGAGTTCCCAGCCTGCCTGGACATTTGTTTTCCAGGCGCTGAGTGCCCCCGAGTTGCGCGGATTTCACAGCTAATTCTGTGTTCACGGCGCTGAACACAAATCACTCCTCCCCTTCGCCGGCCACAAACCTCCTCTGTTCCCTCCTCGGCCCCCTTCAAATACCAGATGTTCCATTTAGCTGTAAACCACTATAAAGCACAACAAAAGATATGAATGCTGTAAAAGGGCCAATTTACTCCCCCCTCTCCATCAGCATTAAGGCACTGAATGCTGGGAGAGAAAGAGTAAATTTCCTCTATGGGAACCTTTTAACCTTCCCCATCTCCTCATTTACTAAATCCTGGTGGTTTGGGGGCCAAAGCAAGGCCTCAGTGAGGGCAGGCACAGGGAGCTGCTCATGGAGCACCAAGGGACACCCCAGAGAGGCACAAACCCCTCCCAACCTCCCCACTCCCATCACATCCAAAGGGAGCTGGCAGCATCTCCCTGTGCCAAACCACCTTCATCACCTGGAGCACGGTCTGGGAGAGGGCACTGCACAAGATGGGAGATGTTTCCCAGGTCCAGCAAGCCTGGAAAATCCAATCCTGAGAAGCCAAGAGGGCAACAGAGTGAATAAAATCTGATTTACTGGTGGGTCTGTACCACGGGCAACGCCACGGAGTCCATTGACTGCAGAGTTCACCAGACCCACGAGGAGCAAGTCAGGATGTGAGTCAGGCTGGTGGCTTTCCAAGGAGGCAAAGGAGGATCTTCCAGCTGAATCCTGGCTGTCCAGACAGGGCAGGCCCACGGGTTACAAAACAGGAATAGATTCCACATCACCTCCTCCAAGCAACGGGTGTTGGGCAGAAGAGGGATGAGGGGCAGGCACATCCTTTGTCCTGTGACAGGAGGGGCTGGCATCAGGGTGTAACAACTGCTTGGGGAACTTCAGAAAAGGGATCCAAAAACTGTCCAAGAAAGAACCAAAGAGGTGTCCAAAAACTTGTTCTGCAGGACTTGTGAGACAAGGCTGGGAAATCTGATTGCTCTGCAGTGACCTCCCTGAGGATAACTGATTTTTGTTCAGTCTCCACAGACCAGTAAATTGATCCATCAACACCTGAATTTTTACAATTCCTTCTACTTTTGGCAGAGCACAAACACCCTCTGACACAGGAGGAGGGGACTCAGTCCAAACACCCATCACAGATGCAAACCCTAAAAAACCCCTTCAGGTTAGGGCATCTTGGCTAAACCTTACTGTTAACATAGACTGGACTCCAGGGCTGGGCTAGGCCAGAATGGGATCGCAGTCAAACACTCCCAGAAGCACAAAATCCCCATGTATTTGGAATTAGCAACTCATAGCCACAGGGCTCAGCAGCTGCAAAGTCACAAACCCCAGGTCTGAGACACCTGGAGAGCAGCAGGGATTTGTTCTGTACAAAGTTCTGTACCCTGTTTGCAGCCTCCACCTGCCCCAAACAGAGCCCAGCCCTGCCTGACCATCCCCCAGACACCTGGGAGGCTCCAGAGGGTGGAGGGCAGGGAATGCTTGACCAGAGTTGTATCATGGGGTGAAGCACAGCCCTGAGCTGCAACCAAGGAAAACACAAAGCAGGGAGGAAAAGTCGCTTTCATTAGGAACAGACCTTTCTCCAGAGGAGATACAAAAGTAATTTCATCAACGCCGAGTCTGAAGTTGTCAAAGGCAGACTTGGATGAAGTTACCCTGAGGAGGAAGGTCCTTCCCCTCCTGTAAAAGGAGCATCGAGGTTCAGAATCAGCAGGACACATGGCAGGGCTGGCAGGTGAACCTGGGGGGCCGCTCTTGGGTAACACAGGAGTCACCCTGTGCCCAAATTCCAGCCCTGGAGCTCATCCTGACAGGAGAGCTGGGGGTGACACTGCAGGCTGGCAGCAGGGACAGCGCCTGGGGCCAGCACTCACCAAGGAGCCCCAGGGGTGTCAGGATGCTGCAGGGACAGCTGGGCAGACAGATGGACTCAGCATTAACAGGACAGGGTCACCCTGATGGGCACTGAGCAAGCCTTGGGGTGGGAGCAGAGCTCTGGGAAGCTGGAGGAGCAGACACAAGATCGTTTTAGGATCACTGGATGTCCAAAGGAAAAAACTGATGTTGAGAGTGGTGTGAGGAAATAAATTTTTTTTTTTTTAGAAAGCTGCTGCACAGCTCAAAGAAGGTGGATCCATGCTTTAAAAATCAAGGAGAATCTTCAGCTCCCAGAGGCGTGGCCAAGCTCACTGCATTTGCCAAGCTCCACCATCCCTCCATCACCCCAACACAGACACCTCATAGCCCTGCACCCAACTCATTCACACTGCACCCTAAATCAGTGGCATCCTGATCTCCCAGCCCAGCTCTGCCCCAAAAAGGCCCGGTCCAGGCTGCTGGGATTTTTGGGATGAGCACATTTGATCCGTTTCTCAATACAGCTTGAGGGGAGTCAAATGGAGAAGGGAAACAGCTCAAACACTGGGAAAAGGCTTTGTCTCTTTAAGAAACGACAAAGAAACGGATCAAAAATTTGCCCTCGGGTCAGTCTGAAGCAACATTTCTGTCCCTGCCAAAAATCAGGTCCCTTCTGGGTCCAGAGGAGCTGAAGAAAAAGAGTCTGGGGCTCCCACACCCACAAGTGGGGGGTGGTGGTGGTGGGTCCTATCCCACCAGGCTGAGGTGGGGATGCTCAGCCCTCCCTCACAACCCACCCCACATTCCCTAATTCCCTGATTCCTCACCCAACCGTGCCCTCAGACCCAGCCACAGCAGCTGGGCATCGCCAGGGCCACTGCCACAAATCCTCCTGTTCCTGCCTGGAGGGACCCAGCACCGAGGGACCCCCTGCTCCTGGCGGGGCACCCGGATCACCACCGAGCAGCAAGGACCAGCCAAGCATTTTTTACAGCTCATCAACAGGCTGCTGGGACAGGAGGCAGCTTCCAAGCCTGGTCCCAGCTTGAAAACCCACCAAATCGCCTTTTTTTTGTTTGTTTGCTTTGGCCTTGTGCTTTTAAAGGCATCTTTTCATTCAAGAGCCCAGTTGCTGGTAGGTGTTTAATGCAGGTATTTAACTCTCATCAATCATTCAAGGGGTGAGGGGGGGAAAAAAAAAAACCCCAACGTTTTCACTGCTTTTCATGCTGCTTGGCACAGCCCACAGCATCCATCCAACACTTTCCACCTTCTCCTGCCCCACCAGAATACTTATGAGCCTTCAGCTGCACGTTCAGTTGGATCCTGCACCCTCAGACAGCCACAAAAAGGGTCCAACCTCTGGCTAACACAAGGTTTTAGGGTTCTACTTGACATGCAGGAGGCACCCAGTGGGGCTGGGCAGGAAGAGTGGGAGCAGCTCCTGTTTTGCAAGGAGCTCCCGAGCCTGGCTGAGCACACAGAGCACCTTTTTTCCCTTTGTGAGGCTCAGCACATCCAAACGGGAAGTCAGTGAGACACAGTAAACAGGGATATGTAATGAGGCCATTTTTTTACAGCCCTTTTTTTTGGAACAGAACTCAGTTTCAAGAAGCAGAGAGTAAATAAAAAGCTGGAGGACCTGAGCAGGGTAAATCAGAGTGGCTACACAGACCTTGCTCAAAGAACCCAGGCAGCTCCGATGACACTGAATTAAATTTAACTACTGTCGTGACACGTGGAAGCAATTACAAGCATTGGAGCTATAAAGCCTTCAAGTGGCACATTAAAAACCCCAAAGCCTTGTGAATAATTACCTGCACCAAATACTCCAGCGTGCCCTCATCTCCCCCACACCTGGGGGAGGCCCCAAACCACCTGCTCCCAGCTGTCACAGCACCTACATCACCAATAAACAGGGTTTTGATAGCAAATGAGTGCCACCTTCGAGGAAAAACAACAGGCACGGAGCCACCTGACAGCTCAGCCAGGCGTGGGGCGGTGCAGCCATCAATCCTGGCAGTCACTTGTCTGCGTGGCTCCTTGGTAAGAGCAAAGCAGAGCAGTGGGCAGCCCAGCCATCGCTCCAGTGACATTTGCTGCATCTCATCAGCCTCCAGAGCCCCAGCCGAACCTCCAGGCACCGCAGAGCAGGGTGGATTCCCTCTGGAAAGATGTGGAGATGCTTCAAAATGAGAATCCTTAACGAGCTGCCCATTGCTGCTGACTCGGAGTCTGTGCACACGCAGACACTTTAAAGCTGTGGCTGCTTCACTTCCAGAATCCAGCGGGTTCTGGAGCAGGGAAAATATAAAGATGTTTAGCAGTGTCCAGATCAGCCTTAGAGGAGGGCTGGAAACAATGTGGTATCCATGGGAGTCTTGATGTTGAATCACATCTCAACAGCTTTGTGTAGGCACCAATTTCCACCTCTCTTAATACACCGAGGAACATTGAGATTGCAGCAGGTGCCAGACAGCCAGGACACGGCAACGGGGCAGGATTTGGAGGGTTATTGCTTCTTTCTCCCCTTGAATTAACCCATTTTCCTTCAGCTGCAGAGATTGGGAGCAGAAATGCCCTTCACAACATCCCCACGAGGCTGAGCTCAGACACCAGGGGACTGAACCACCAGAGGAAGGACAGGGGCCTGGAACTCTGCAAGGAGCTCCCAGATCCTCCAGTTTTCCTGGATAATTCCTGATCAACCCCACCCACTTGCAAAGGTGTCTGGAAGGATTAATTTTATCTAAGACAAACACCAAAAAAAAAAAAGAAAGGAAAAGGAAAACCTCACAATCAACCTCACCCAAACATGCAGGTGTTTTGTTGCACGTATTTTTTATGCTGAAACACATGTGGAGAGTCATTTAATTTGTATTTGACCAGAGACTTAACAAAATTAAGATTCAAACCTAATTACTGATGAAAATGCAAAGCTCAAAGATCTCCATCTCCCTCACCAGAGCAGCTGTACCACAAAATGACAGAGGACTGGAATTAGGAAGGGGAATGGGGAGAGGAGTGAGGTTCTGGGGCGGGGGGGGGGACAGGGAATGCAAACCAGAGGGCTCCTACCTCTGTTCCCACGTGCAAATTCAAAAGTCCTTTGCATCACAGTCTCCCAGCTGGCTGGACACCCCCAAAAATCCAACCACAATAACACAATAATGATCAATAGCCACTGAGGGCAATCGCCTTCATGCCACTTCCCAACGCTCCAGAAACAGCCCCAACAGCAAAAGCAACGAGCAGAACTGAAGTTTTACTCCAGGCTCATTGAAACTGGCCTCACATCCACGCACTCTCAGAAGAGAGCTGGGGTTCAAGATTGTTTTTCCTGTTTATTTTGTTGGCCACTCTGGAAGTTCAGTAGCTTTGGGTCATCCCATCCTCCCAGGCACCACCAAACACCAGATTTGGGTCCCTGGAACTGAACATGAAAACGAAGCAAACGTCAGACTGCAACCTAACGGGGTGATTTGCCTCGTTTATTTAATTAAGCATCACGTATTAAACTACTGCTGTGTGGCCAGTCTGGCCTCTCTACTGAACAAGCACAGAGAGGTTTTATGAGGCTGGGGAAGCTTTTAGGAGGACAGGGACACCAGTTCATCTCTCCACAGCAGGAGCACCAGTTCCTGCAGCCTCCCTGTGCTGCCAGCGCTCCCACCTCGCCTCGCAGCACACCTCCAACAGCTGCAAGGAAGAACAAATCAGCATGGAAAGGGATTCAAAAAATAACACACCAGTGTCTGGGTCTTAAAGCTCTTCTCTGCAGAGATGTGATTTCACCTCTGGCCTTTGAAACGCTGCTCACCTTGGGCAAAAATGTGTTTATTAAAATTACACACCTGCACAGCCCCACTTAATTCGGCAGGAAAGGTGGATGACAGAGTGTTACTGGGTGTTTCAAGTCTAGCACAAGTGTCTTGTCCCCTGGCACTTCACCTGATTAATAACAAAATAAGCTCTGCAGTGAGGCAGACAGCTGGTTAGCCAGTCCAGCCAGCCAGGCAAAATGTGCATTTATCATCAAAAACAACCTCTGAAGTTCCTCGGCGTGCTCTGTCTCACACATCCCTACCCCGTGTCTGAGCACATCACAGCTGGGTGACAGAGATGGATTCCTGCATTATCCCTCTGAAATCCGGCCCGGAGATGCAGACCTGCTCACCCAGAGCCACAGCAGGGCTGGGGCATCCCAGGGGTGTTTGTCCCCTCTGTGGCTGGGCTCAGCCCCTTCCTCCCCTCTCACCTCACCTGGCTGCCAGTGCAGCAGAAGGTGCCTTTAACCACCATGGGAAGAAGCCAGATTCCCAAATCTAGGAATTGCCAGAGAAGCACCAAACACATCACGTATAAAGGCTCACTCCAGAGTGGTCTGGGTCCCATCCTGGCTGAGGACAAGCATCAGCTGAGCCTCGTCAGAGCATCCACTCCCACACCAGGTGATGCTCTGCACGTCCTTCAGGCTCAGCCTTGTGCTGGTCCCCTCTAATGACCTGGTTTTCAGACAGAGAGCCACCAAACCCATCCCAATCAGTCCCCTCACACACCTCCTAAAGCTGTGAAAGCAGCCGGGTGGTGAAAGCAGAAAGCAGTTTTATTAAAGACAGCAGGGCTGTAAACTCTCCCCTCCAACCAGCAACACCTGCCTCGGCAAGGGCAAGAGCCTCAGCCTCCTCTCCAAAACACCCCTGGGACCCTCCCTGATCACAGGTGCCACAGAACCAGAGCTGAGGTTGGAAAAGCCCTCTAAGATCGAGTCCAACTGATAACCCAGCACTGCCAAATCTGCCTCTAAACCACGTCCCCAAGTGCCACATCTTTAAACCCATTCTCAACTCCCCACAGGGCAAACACCCCACCAAAATTAGCTTGGTAGGATTGCAGTATTTCCTTAAAAAAAACAACAACAAAAAAAATCAAACAACCCCAAAACACAGTGTGCCATTCTCAGCACGTTCTAGGAAAGCTCCAGCCCTCCCCGTGCACAGCTCCTGCACGGCAGTTTATATTTGGAAACATCAGCGGAAAACAGTTTGATCAGTTCATAGCCTGGAAAGCCAAGAGGAAATCTCGCAGCATTGTTCCACCCTGGGCAGAGGCATCAGGACGTGTTGTTATTTACTCTGGGCCAGCACTCGGCCTGGTTTCACCACGGGGCTGGGGATTCCCATTCCGGTGTTTTGTAGGGTCAAGGACATCCTCACAGCAAAGCGCCCTTTGCTTCCCAAAGAGGGGCTCCACGTTTGGGAGCTCCTGGCTGTCCTCAACCACAGCAGCCACCCCAGCACACCTGGTTGTGCCTCGCTGGGTGACAAACAGCTCGAAAAAGCCATTGTCCTGGAACGAAACTTCGGTGGAAAAAGGGAAAGGGACTTGCTGGATGAGCAGCGTGCTCGCACAGCACAGGAACAGAGCTCATGTGGGCACTGGAGCTTATTTATCTCTGAAGGCTTCAGCGAAGTTAAACAGAGAAAAGTTTCCCTTCAGTTCCACCACTAGAACCTGTTGTTGTTCAAAAATAAAAGCCCACACTCTAAAGCGAGCTTGTCAACACAGGGGCTGCCGGCGGGCAGGGCACAAACCCCATTTAGCTTGTTTCTAATCGATTTCACTTCCCGATTCCCATGCAAATACCTGCAGCTCAGCTTGCAAAAACATCAGCAGCGCATTTAGACCCAAAACAACCTGAGCTGATTTTACTTCTTTTTTTTTTTTTTTTTTCCGTTTGTCTAAGCCTCCTTCCACCAAACCAACCAGAAACTGGAAACACTTCCAAGGATGGAGTCCTTTTAAAGTACCCAAAGGGGAGAGCCACGATGAGAGCAGGGCACAGGACAGGGCAGGGCGGCCGGGGTGCAATTGGGGTCCCTGAGCCGAGCCCCCCATCACCCCCCGCCCCAGAGCAGCTGCGGGGATGCAGCACCAGGGCTCGGGCATGGCCTCGCTCCCTGCCCAGCCGGGCTTGGGGCAGGCTCGCAGAGCATCAGAGTTGGGGTGTTTTCATAAATTTATTCATTTATTTTGCTTTGAGTCTTCCCAGCCAAAGTTTTGTCCCGGCGACCGCTCCTCCCGCACATCTCAGACGAACCAGCGCCTCCATAAAACCCCCGAACAATCCCATCTCCTGCTCTCAGCCCTGTTATTTGCTTTTGTTTCGCCATGACTGTAAACACAAGGGGGATGTTTCCCTCCTTCCTGGGGTGTTCTCTCCCCGCCCCGGAGTTTTTCCCGTGCGGCCGCGGCTCCCCCGGCGCTGGACCGGCGAGAAACCGGGGGATCAAGCCTGGGAGGGGCTGCCGGGCATCCGGGGGGGCTGAAACAGAGGGTCTCCCACTCATCCCATCCCCTCATCCCACCAAGTTTTGCGAGAGCAACAGCCGAATCCAGGCACGGGCGTGCTCCTGGGGGTTCCCCACGCAGCCACCCCTCCATCCATCGCTGCCCTCCTACCTGGGACATCTGCGGCCTGAAGTTGATGTCCTTGAGGTCGATGGAGCCGGGGGAGAGGTTGTGGAGCAGCTGGCACAGCAGCACCCCGTCCCGCAGCGCCTGCGCCAGGTCGAAGACCACCGCCGATGGCCAGACCACCCGGTGGTTCGGGGGCAAAACTTTGCAGTCGATGAGCCAGCGGCCGCACTGCCGCCACTCCTCCATGGCCGCGCTCTGCTCGCTCGCCCGGCCTTCCTCTTCCTCCTCCTCCTCCTCCCGCCGGCGCTCAGGGGCCGCGGGCAGCTGCCCGAGGGGCCGCTCTGCTCGGCGGCTCCGCGCTACCGCCCCGCTCCATCGCCGCCCGCCGCCCCCGAGAGCATCGCTCCGCGCCGGGGCTCCGAGCAGGAGGAGGAAGAGGAGGAGGAGGAGGAGGAGGAGGAAGGAGGGCGGCGCGGAGTTTTCCGGCGGAGGGCTGCCCCTGCCCCCGCTGCGGCCCCACCGCCTCGGCCGGGGTTAGGCGCGCCGCATCCTCCGGGAACAAAGCGGCGGACGGACAGACAGACAGACAGACAGGCGGACACCGGGTACGGCGGGGCCACCCCCACGCAACTCCGTCGCCCTACCCCGCGGGAACGTGTGCCGCCGAGGGACCCCACCTGCGCGGCCGAGCCGGGGAGCCGCCGTGGGTGCGAGTTTTCTCCCCGCCCCGGGCAGCGGGAGCAGCCCCCGGCCCGCCCCCGGTCCGCCCCGCCGCCCCTTTGTCTGCGGGAGCCCGGGCTGCGAAGGGGGGTGGGGGGCGCTTCGTGACGCCTTGGCTCGGAGCCCGCTTTCCCCCCCCTTTATATTTTTCCTTTCCCCCTCCCCATTTTTATTTTTCCTCCTTTTTTTTTTTTTTTCTTTTCTTCCTTTTCCCCCCCTCCCTTGTCGTATCCCTCCCTCCCGCCGCTGCCGCTCCTCTCCCTATTCCGGTAAAGCCGTCCGGAGCCCCGGTGCTGCTTCGCTGTCCCCGCTGGCAGAGCTTCCCCCGCACTTTGTGGGGTCCCCCCGCCCCAGGGCTCCCCCTGGCCCCGCTGCCCCCGGCCCCAGCCCTGCGGGCAGCGCAGGAGCGGTGCCGGGGCTCCTCCGCCTCCCCCCACACACACAGACCCCGCTTTGTCTGACCGCTCGCTGCCACTCATCATCCCGTGTTTGGGTTGCAAATACTGCAGGGGAGATGTTTAACCCAAACAAGCGATCGCGTTCCTTGACTTTCAAACGGGAGGACAACTCCTATAATTAATTACCAGTGTATTTATTAAAAACCTCAACTCTCACGCATTAACTCCTTGGCAGCAAACTCTTGAAAAATCTCTAATTTTCACCGGTGGCTTCCATCCAAATCAGCGCGGCTTAGAACAGCCTCTTTTCAAATCTGTTCTGAGTTTTCTTCCGAGATCCTCTCCCCAGAGTTTGCCGATTAATTTCCAGCCCGCCTTTCCAGATAGCCAAAACCGGAAGCCGGGACTGGGACGAAGGGAAGCTATTAACCTGGATGTCAAACAAATGCAACACTAATCTCTTCCAAATGGAGCCGAGCGGAGATAAAGGAGAAGGAGCAACTCTACAGCCATGAGCCTTCATTTTCAATCTAGGAAGGAGGATCTCTCCGAAGAACAGAGAATAATTGTTTAATACTCCAAGGAAGTTTGGGGTTTTTTTTTTTAAAGAAAAAAATGCTTTCATGCCGAGGTGCTGGCTGTCCACAGCTCAGCCCGGCTGTGCCCCTGGGCCAGGGCAGGGTACGAACAGTGCGATCCAAGAGGGAGCAGCATCCACACGCTCCTGTCTCACCATCAAGAGCTACGCCCTGCCCCGGGTGAATCCAGATCTCAGCCCACACTCCCCATACCCCGAGGAGGTGCTTTCTCAGAGTGATTTTCTCGATCTTTTAGTTCTTCACGAAGCCTTTCTGCCCTCCAACAGCACCCATAGGCAGGAATCACGAGGCTACTGAAGGTGGTGGAGTCATGCCAGGGATAATTTTGGTTGACTCAGTACCAGCCTGCCATGTGAGGTCAGGTCTGTAGGTAGACGACAACAGAGGAGTTTATTATATGTGCATAATTAAAGCTGCGAGCCACAGCCTGGCTTTTTTACTGAGTAATAAAAAGCGTTCTTGGCCCCTGGACACTTGGGAACAATCCCTGCAGCTGCAGAGCCAGGCTCTGCGTGGGAGGTGTTGGAGCAAGTACGCTCCTCGCCTACCTCTGCAGCAACCCAAAGGGCTGATGGCAGAGGTATTTCTGAGAGCAGGAAAAATCAAAACAACCAAAACCTGTGCAGCCAGGCTCGGGAAGAGCTTGACTCCAGCACACGCTGGTGAGCTGTGAGCTCCAGATTGTACAAACTGTCCTGCAAGAGGATGGAGGGGTGTGGAGAGGACCGAGATGCTGTTTTCAGGACGGACCTAAAGCTAAAAGGGACCTTGAATACATTAAAGAGGTTGGATTTTGTGCTGGAGCTGGTGCTCCCCTCTCCTGCCTCTTGGCACTGCTGGGAATGGCACCCAGGGAATGACGGGCAGCCAGGGAATGACGGGCAGCCAGGGAATGACGGGCAGCCAGGGAATGACAGGGAATGACAGCCGGGCAGGGCAGAGGCTGACACCACCCTCTGCTGGGGACCCAGCGTGGAGCTTCTCTCCGCTCGCAGACTTTGCTCCGTGTGCTTTTGTTTTGAGTTCCTTGCAGGAGAGAAGCCCGAGAGGTGGCTGGATGCACCGAGAAGATGCTGCCAGAGGGAACATTGTGCTTTTTCAGCCCCAAATGTCTCAGGGTGTACAGACGAGGAGCCTGGCAGGCAGCGGGTCCCAGTGCAGAGGGGGTGTGAGGGGGACCGGGCTGGTGAAGTGGTGGCAGTTTGGGAACGTAACAGAGCAGGCTGGGGACATCCCAGTCCAGCGTGGAATAGGGAAAACTAGTGGAAGGAGGGGAGGAGGGAAAGAGAGAATGAAGGAAGGTGAGAAGGAAGAAAATGAAATGCACTAACGTGTGAGGACACCATACCTTACCCATCAACCCAAACATACCTGGGATGTGGCCACGTTTCCCAGTAATGTGCATTTTCTGCAATGCTTGGTGTCACTCCTGGGAGAAGAGCTGACTCCCCGCGTGCACAGAAGCAGCCACGGTGCAGCCCCTCTGAAAATATCCCTTAAACAGCAGAGCCACACCGCCAGGAAATCCTCTTTTTCCCAGCCAGCCAGTGTCTGTGGATTGCCATTGCCACCTTCTGGATTAGTCCAAGCGTGCACCAGCCTGTCCCGGAGCCGTGCTGGCTGCCAGGGGACACAGACGTGTCTGCAGCCGGAGCCAGGGTCCCCAGAGCAGGAGCCAGCCCGGCTGCTGGCACGGCAGCTGTCACACAGCTTACGTGCCATTTGCAACACACCCTTAGATTTTGTGATCTCCTTTCACCAACTATTTTAGGAAAGCTGTGCGAGCCCCAGCTCGGCAAACCCGCTGCTCGATTATCAGCGAGGGGGAAATCACAGGGCCACCAAAGTGTTCAGCTACAGGGTACAGACAAGAATCCTCTGTCTGGCTCATCACACACCTGCTCCACCTGCCCCCTGCCACGCTCCCTGCAATTATCCTCCTGCTAAGGGCCTGCAGTGCTGCCAGCACAGCTTGTGTCCCTGCCCTTCCTGCAGGAGCTGCCCACGGAGGTGACTGCCTGTCACCATGGGAAGGAGCAGGAAAATTAACCTGGCACAGCTCAGTGCAAGGCAGAAGGGATGAACTGGATTCTCCTCTTGTGCTGGAGCAACGGGAGTGTTCAGCCACGGGTGCTCTTTGTTTAGCCTGAGAGTACAACTCCACTGGAAAAGGACTCTGACTCCAGGCACTTCCCTGGGCGTTCCTCTGTGGAACAGCCTCATTTTGGGATGCCCCAGCTGTGCTGAATACCAGCAACCACCAGTTAACAGCTCCCAACGCCATCACTGCGCTGCTGGGACACCCTCACTAATTAAGGATCCTCCACCGGGCTCCATCCCAACCGGTTTCCCATCAAAATCAGACAGACACAGCGTTCACAGCCCCAGGAACCGGGCAAGGGGAAAAGCGCCCAGCCCCTCACTGCAGCCATGGCACAGCAGAGGAACGGCCTGAGGCAGCTCAGGGACAGCAAAGCAGAGATTTCCTCGGAGGAAGGAGGAGAGGAACAAACCATTGACTGAGTAGCACCTGGATTTCACCTGATCCATTCCACTGCTGCTGCCTCCATGGTTTATTTGGGAAGGGTCCTGTTGGCAGGTAACTCAGGGACTCACAGCAAAGGGTCGAGTGGAGGGCTCAGAGCAGTTGGAGCTCGGCAGGTTCCAACCCTTCTCCTTGCCTCACCTCGGCAGTGCACCCACCCCCTTCCCAACTTCTGTTACTTTGGTGATAACAGAGCCAGTAATTTTACAGAGAATACCAAGACAACCTTAAAAACCCCCTAAATCTTGTCCATTGAAGGATTTTGCACTTTGTTCCATGACTGGGTCAGGGCTGGCTTCTCTGCACTAGCAGGAAGCAGATTAAGCAGCAGTCAGGATATTTCTGACAATAAACAGTTTAATAGTGTGGTCATTCCTCTTTTTTTCTTTTTTTGCTTCCCTCTTCTTTGCGTTTGGCCTAAATCTCCTGGGAACAGGGAATTGCAGCATGCCTTCCCTCTGACGAAGTAAACCACAGCCTCCTGTTTGTGTCCGTGAGGGCCGAGCGGAACAACGGGAGCAGCGCCTGGGGCAGCTCGGCTCGGATAAGTGCATCGGGTCCTTCGCGGGAGATTAGATGGCGCTGCCTTCACAGGAGATAAGAAGATTGAGAGCTTAAATTTAGCATCAGCAGGAAAAGAATAAGCCCTGCAGCTCTCTTCAAAACATATTTCGTAGTGTTCTGGCCGGAGGACAGGCGGGATAAGGAGAGGCGCCGGGGTAGAGAGAGATG
Source organism: Coloeus monedula (assembly GCF_965178545.1). Lineage (NCBI taxonomy): Eukaryota > Metazoa > Chordata > Aves > Passeriformes > Corvidae > Coloeus > Coloeus monedula. The sequence goes on along the minus strand of NC_138801.1, from coordinate 3,579,047 downwards.
GCGAGCGGAGGTCAAGGAGGGGCTGCTCGGTCACGCTCCTGTCCCACGCAGAGCACGGTGACGGTGGCATGAGGCTGGCAGCACACAGGGGTGTCCCCTGCCTGTCCTCACCCCATGGATGGGAGGTCACTGGGGAGCCCAAAGGGGCACAAAGGGTCCCTGCACCCCCCCATCACACACGGCTGCCCCCCAGTCACCCACCAAAAAGGAGAGTGGGCTGTAAATCCCAGGGCTGGGACCCCCCAGCACCTCTGACAGCCAGGACAGCCCCTCTCCCAAGGACAGCACTTGGGGGCACTCCCCCAGTTCAGCGCCAGTGCTCCCAGTATGGGCTCCCAGTATGGGCTCCCAGTATGGGCTCCTTTAAAACACTCCGCACATCCAGTGCTGGGGGACACCCCTGGGACCCTCGTACCCACTGGGGGGGCTTCACTGCCATAGTCCGGACCCATAAATCCACCTTGGGGAGCCCCACTGCCATGCCCGGACCCACTCACCCCACTCGGGGTGACCCCACTGCCGTAGTCCAGACCTGCGCATCCGAAGTGGGGAGCCCCGTATCGTGCCCCATATCCACGCACCCACTCGGGGAGCCCCACTGCTCCCACATACCCGGACCCACGCACCCACTCGAGGCTCCCCCCCACCGTGTCCCATCCCCTCGGCCCCGCCGCTGCCGCCCTCCCCCGGTGCCCCCGCCCCGGCTGTGGCTCCTCCCGAGCGCATCACGGCGGGCGGAGCCTCCGCGGCCGCTCCGCCGAGCCCAGCGGCACCGGGGCCGGGCCGGGCAGCGCAGCACGGTGGGGCCTGGGCAGCGGGCGGGGGGCGCGGGGGACCCTCGGGGGGCGGCGTGGGGAGGGCGGTGTGGGACCCCCGCGCGGGGCGCGCAGGGCCGGGGGGTGCGGGGTGGCCGCGGACGGGGAGCGGTGCCGCTGGAAGGGCTCTGGGGGCGGGCGGGAGGGGAGGCACGGAAAGGGAGGCTGGCAGGGCGGGGATCCCCGCTGCCAGCCCGTGGGGTGACCCCGCTGTGTCCCGCAGGTGCCGTCGGGAGGTGCCGGGGGCCCCCCAGCTCGGGTACCACAGCAGGGCCGAGCAGCATCTTCTCCTGCATCCCTGAGCACGTGACGTGCCGGGCTCCCGGCCGTCAGCGGGGGAGAGGCCATGCACGGGCCTGGGCACCGCTGACCTCCGAGCTTTGACCTCCCCACGGCTTCGGGATCCGTTCTGCAGGGAATAGAGCTCATCCCGACCCGCTCAGCCTGTCCTGCCTGACTGCAGAGCCGCCGCCGCTCGCACCTCTGGAGATGCTTCATGGACTGTCAACAAACAGCACGTGTGGGCCCTTCGCAGCATGAAACACGCAGCGGTGTCACCACTGGATAAGCTCTCAGAAATCCTGGCGTGGTTTTTAAGCAAGGCCAGGCTGCCTGCTGTGATTTTGGGGCCTTGCTCCCTCTCCTGAGCGGTGCCAGCAGCTCGTGGATCCCAAGAGCCGTCCCCTGGGATGTTCTGCCTTGAGCTCCAAGCAGCAGCCATCGACCTGGACCCAGCCAGCGGGGTTCATTTCGGAGCTGTTGGGAAGGAGCTCCTGTTTGTGGAGCTCTCCTCGGGCAGATGAGTGACACGGTGATGAACGGGAGGGTGCCCCTGCCCGAGAAAGCCTTGTCCGAGGGCTATGCCCGGCTGAGGTACAGGGACACCTCCCTGCTCATCTGGCAGCAGCAGCAGCAGAAACTGGAGTCAGCTCCCCCCAACACCTACCTGAGCCGCAGCAGGAGCATGTGGTACTCGCAGTACGGCAATGAAGCCATCCTGGTGCGGGACAAAAACAAGCTGGATGTCTCCAGGGACACGGGGCAGTCCAAGTTTTGTGCTATTATGTAATTTCCCATAGGAACCCACACGTGGAGAGGAAGCATCGAGCTGGGGGAGGTGGGTGTGCACCATCCTCTCACAGCCCTGCGGAGGAAGCAGCGTTTCCAGGAGAGGCCGGGAAGGCTGAAGTTTGATTGTTTCTGTTTGAGTTTGCTGTTTATAGACTCACATTCTGCATGTCACTGAGTGTGTACAACAACCCCAGTCTCGCTGGGGAGCTCCCAAGCCTGTTGCTGCCTGGCATCTTGGCAGGGGCCGTGCTGGGCCATGTGTTGCTTGTAAGTGGCTCGTGTGCCCTGAGAAACACCTGCTGGCACTTGGGCACTATCCCCAGCCACCCTTACTGGCCAGTTCTGGTGCTTTTCCAGAGCTCTGGGAATGCTGGTGAGACAGAGGTGAGCACAGATCCGTTCCCATCGAGGCTGTGGTCTTAGGAAGTTCATCTCTAAACCCACCTGGCCATTACTTGTTCTGTTTGCTCTGTCTCCCTTTGGTCTCTACCAGCCCGGGAATGGAGTGGTTTATTGTGGGAATAGGGAGAGAATGTGTTCAGGATTTAATCAGAGCCTTCCAAACACCTGGTAGGAAGGTGTGCTGGAGTTTCATGCAAAGCAAAGGGCCCTCTCTGATCCCACAGTGTGGGATCGTGGAAATAACAGGAGTTCTGGAGTCAGGGGAGCTGACTCCTTTCATGCAGATCCCTGGCCCAGCTTCAGGAACAGATCCCCCAGGGAACAACCAGAAAGGGAGGGACAGGTGCAGGAAAGCAAGGAAGAAACTCCTGTAAATACTCACGATGTCCTAAGGGACATGAGGAAACTCCTACGCAGCACAGACCCACTCCAGAGGTGGGTTACAGAAGGAGAGAGGCCACTGGAGTTTGCTTTGCACTCAAGTTTTAATGCATGCAGTAGCTTGGAGGGGTTTAACTTCTAGTTCAGGTTGGATTGTAGGTTTGGTGCATGTATTTTAAAAGTTGTGTCTGGGATTGTTTCGATGAACTGAAGGGTTTTAGGAGGGAGAAGCATGGCCCTGCTTGGGCACAGAGGCTGCTGCTTTCAGGTTTAAGTTTCTGCTGAATCCTGACTTGCTCAAGGCAAGATCACACTGAGAAACTCAGCCCAGCAAGCACCTGAATTTTGTTAAAAACAAAATTGCCACTTCCAGGGGTGTGAATTACATGCCCAGGGTTCGGCATGAAAGTTCTTTGTCAGGGTTCTGCCCTTTCTGTCCTGCCTAGAACATGTGTCCAACCCAGCAGTGCCTGGGCACAGCTTAACTCCAGGCAAATCAGTATTTGATGTCAGCTTCAGGATGGATTATTTACCTGCCTATTATCAGGCACAGTCATTACTTCTATTTATCTAAAACCTCCTTTGCATTTTTCAAGCACTTTATTTATTTTTTTTTTGTTTTGTTTTTAAATACAGTGAAGAATCTCTTCCACCTCTCCCGTGCGGGTGAAACACTACAACAAACACACAGACACTCAACCTTGCTGAATCCATGCACTGAGCAGAACACACCTGTTCTAGAGTGAAATCGTAGAGGTTTGGTGTACTCAGCCCTGCTCTGTAGCCCTGCAAACAGTAGGCAGCTCCTTGTTTTTTAAAAGCACTATTTCTGCATGTGTTGGTGTTTGATACCTTGTGTGTGTGCCCATAGATTTAAACCTACTGCTGGACCTCGCTGCTTTGCAGACCCGTGCATTGCTCTGCACACAAATAACCCTCTTGGTTTTGTCAGGAGTAGCTCTGGAAGAGAAATATTCCAGTGAATAAATGTTTTTCAACCGGGTGCAAGCGTTCAATGAGATTCACAAACCCAGCGAGGCTCGGCGAGGTGCCGGGGGAGCAGTGCCAGGGATGTGTGACCCACCTGGGCCTCCAGTTCTTGGCTGAGTGAACAGGAGATTATTTGCTCAAACAGGCAGGAGGCTGGGCCCAGAGCTCCCCTGGGAACTGCAGGTGGAGTCACCTGGAGAAGCAGGAGAGGTGGGTTCCAGGCCAGCCCTGGGGAGCGTGTGAACTCTGGGAGTTTAAGGAACAGCACATCCCCCAAACCAGCTGTTCATTTTCTTTTCTTATAGAAAAAGAAATGCAACACTTACTTTCTTTTTCATTTCAGTGAGGAAGATGCTTATTTTGGGTATAATCAGTCTCTTTTTGTTAATGTGGCTGGTAAACCAAAATCGAGTTATTTTGCAGAGTGTTAATTGGACTATACAAGACTAAACCCGTAAGAATGTGCATAAATTCTTCCAGGATGGAGGCTGGATGTGACAGTACAGGAAGAAGAGGATGAGTTGTCCTTCCATCTCCGTGAATGTGACTGTAGTTTTCCATTTCTGTGTGCCACTGGTCACAGCAGGGTTGGGGTGTGGCTGCTGTGGCCGTTTCTGTGAGCCAGTTGTGTGGTGGTGATGCACTTGTTTCAAACACTGTTGTAGCCTCTTTGATAAAGTGCATTAAAATGATTTGAATGCAGCTTTGTGAGCGGCTGGTTTTCCCCTGCATGCCCACGGCTCTAGCACAGGTGACAGCTTTTGGCATTCCCCACCTGCAAGGGAGGAATTCCCTCAGTTACTGGTGGGGCTCCCAAGCCACACCACTGGACCAGGAGCTGCAGGGGAGGCTCCTCCAGCTCCCCAAGGCCAGCAGCTCTGAAGTCTCAGCAGTGCATTCAGGATGAGGAAAGCCTCTGGATGTCACACTGAATCAGGGAATCAAGGCTGGAAAAGACCTTGGAGATTGTCACATCCAGCCTGTGACCAATCCTCCCACCTTGTCACCAGCCCAGAGCTCTGAGTGCCACCTCCAGGGATGGGGACTCCAAACCTCCCTGGGCCACCCCTGCCAAGGCCTGACAACCCTTTCCTTGAAGGAATTTCTCCTGATGTCCAACCTGAACCTCACCTGGTGCAGCTTGAGGCTGTTCCCTCTTGTCCTGTCACTGGTTGCCCGGGAGAGGCCAAACCCCACCTCACATCCTTGTTTTAGGCAGCTGTAGAGAGCAAGGTCTTCCCTGAGCCTACTTTTCCTCCAGGCTGAGTCCCCTCAGCTGCTCCTCATAAAACAGGCTCTCCAGACCCTTTTCTTCCCTTCTCTGGACTCATTCCAGCCCCTCACTGTCCATCTTGCAGTGAGGGGCCCAGACCTGGCCCCAGGATTCAAGGCATGACCAGTGAGAGCTGAACCTCAATCATGTCCTGCCTGTCCTCAACCCCTTCCCAGCCTGCAAGGAACAGCTCTGCTTGCCACCCCTAGAAATAACTCACCTGTAAATGCTACAGAAACATCCACAGCTGCCTCACAGGAGGTTGTTCAGAGGACAGGTTGAACAAACAGCCCCTGTGGGAGTGTCCCTGATACAAGAGCAGAGTGAAACAGGTTTGCTGAAACCTTGGAGATGCTGGCTTGGAAAGGCAGTGAGCAGGAACAGGGTTAGAGAAAGATTAACCACCCTGGGGCAGCCTGGCTGTGGTAACCCCACCTTGCACACAAACCAAACAGCAAAACCAACCCCAAGCCTCTCCAGTGACCAAAATAGATCCTGGCCCCACACAGCAATGCTGGGACTCTGCTGGGACTGGGAGCAGCTGCTCCAGCCCCCCCTTTTCAAGCTGTGCCTTCCAGGTCACCCTGAGCTCCCAGAGCCAGCCCTGGCTGCTGCAGCAGGTGACAAAGTCCCTCTGCTTCCTGCAGGTCCTGGTGGCTTCAGAGAAGCCAGTGGCAAACCTGGGGGAAATTTGATCTCCTTTCAGCCCAACTTACCTCAGTCAGGAGCAATTCTCACAGAATTTCAGACCCTGCAGACTGTAGGATCCTGGGAGGAGTCCAAGCGCTTGCTTGGCTGCCCTGGGGTACGGGAGCAGCTGAATTCCCCTCACCAAAAAAAGGGGGATTTAAAGTAAAGCAGTTTTATGCCAGGTACTCAGCTGTGATTCAGACACCCCAGCGCTGCCCCCACTCTGAGGGCAGTGAGCCCCTGAGTGTGGCACTCCCCAAAACTTACAAAATGACCTCAAAATTATCCCACAGGACTCATGGCACCAGGACTCAACAGATTTTTGTTTGGCTCCTGGCACTGCTCAGTGCAGGTTTGGACTGGGACGAGTGCCACACCTGGAAAAGATGCGGAGAGGGGAAAATACGGGATCAAACTGCACACACAAAACAATTTTTCTTTTTATTATGAAAACAAAACGAATGCCCCAGGACCAGGGTCCGTGATTACCAGTAACATCAAAGATTACTTTCTAACTCTTTTTTTTTTTTTTTTTTTTAAGTCTGTTTTGTTTGAGGCCAGCAATTTGCAATAAACAAGCTAAACTACTTACATTGACTCTTTTGAATAACTGACATTTACAGGAATATACTAGAAATGGCACTAAAAAGTTTTAAGAAAAAGAGTTACGGTAAATTTGCATGCACATCATACAGAAAAGTAACAATTTCTTTTTTTTTCTTTAAATATTAAAAAAACCCCCCAAAATAACAAAACAAAAATAAAACAACAAATCTTTCTGGATTGGTTATGCCAGTAACAGGGCTGTGTTCTAAGTGGCCTGTGTCAAATCCTAGCTGGTGGTTTAATTTATTTTTTAAAAATGACATTTTAAAAAGATATGTAAATACCATTTTCTTTACAAAATGCAGCTCGAGCAAGATAATGCTGCTGTGTAAGGAATCCTAAATTTCTCTTTAATGATGCAGAGCCTGCCCACAGTTAGCCCTAGTGGTAACTGCTCAGGGTTGAGAAGAGACTGAGAATGTAAAATTCAGTACTAAAAAGGTTGTGGTTTGTCTTTGTCATGCCCCGATCCCTGCCCCTCAGCTTCAACCCCAGCTTTAAAAGAAAAACATCATTCCTTTCAAAACAAGGAAAAAAAAATTAAAAACTGGTCTAAAAGTCCCCAAAGCAGAGAAAGAACTAGATCAGGTAACTGCAGTCTGCTTCTACCACATGGAGAACAGGGAAGAGACCTCAGGGGGAACTCGGCTGTGCATTTCCACACACACAGTGCAGGGTGTGTTTGGGGGATCACCACCCTCCCAGCAGTGTCACAGTCCTGAAACATCACTCCTACAGTTACAAACCCTGGGGGTAGGCAAGGTTCAAACCACATCAGTACAAAAATTGCAGTGATTTTTGTGTGTAGACGACACATTTGGTGTGCAGAGAGCTGTTGGAGCCGAGAGATTCCTTCGGTCGATGGGTCAGGGCCTGAGCCCCCAGGATGGGGATCTCCCTCTGGTCCCACTGAGCCACGAGACAGGCTGAGTTTACAATCAGAGAAAAGGTTCACAAAGTTTTTAAAAGGTGCAGTAATGCTGGTTGATTGAGAAAGGTCTGGTCAGATATTTTGTTAAAACAGGAATTCGTCCGAAAAAGCAGTTTCAATAAAACTCTGTGTGTGTGCATACATATGAAATCATACTGATTTCAGTGAAGTTTCCCCTGGAAAACAAAGTTAAACTTTGTTCATTCAAGAAAAATTCTACCATAAAAATTTTTTTTCCTTTTTTTTTTTTTTTTAATTCTTAAGTTTAAAAATGTTCTTTCAAATGTTGTGTGTTTGATCGTTTCAAAGTTATTTCGTGACATCTGGACTGACACGTCATGCAATAAAACCCAGTTAAATAAATGCTCTGTTGGTCCAGTTCCCAACTCATTTAGGGCTGCTGCTACTTACTCTGGACTGGAAACATCTCTCCTGGAGAAACCTGGGTTGTACAAGAGGCACCCCATGGACATGGTGGGGATAAGGAGCACTACGAACGATCTGAGAATGGAAAAGTGTAAGGACAACGTTTGGAAGTGAAGAGTCATCAATGGATTCCCTGGGTCGTGCCAAAATGGATTTCTCCTTGCTCCATTTTGTTGGGAACACCTCACTTCCCATGAAAAGTTTCCCAATAAGTGGAAGCCCAAGTTGCAGCTGGTGGATCAAAGCTGTGCAGGTGGTTCTTCCCATTCCGTGGTGGCCCTGGCAGGTTGTTTTCCTTGAAAATCGCCAGGCTGGGATGGTTTTCCAGCTCAAACAGGGATCCTCCTCCAGCGCTGAGCCAGTGTCAGGCCGGGCCTTTTCCCATCACTTCACACGTGGTTCTCAACCCTCTGGCTCCAACTGATTTTGGTGGGACAGCCCCGTGGCTCCTTGAGGGATGTCTGTGTGTTCCAGGGGTTGTTCCTGACATCAGAGGACGGTGACAGAGCCGCATTCCCAGTTTTTTTGTGGCAGTGATGCTGTTGCCTCCGACGCCAGCTCCGGTTTGTCCCCGCCATGGAAGCCACCACCACAGCTCAGGGTCAAGCACGCAGGAAAAGGTCCCAGGAAGGGAAAACTGGGAGTTTGTTTATCCAAATGCCGTGGCAGTGAATTGGTTGCAATTATTCATTAAAATATTCCTTGGTTTTGATCATTTGAGTCGCAGGCAACAGGAGAAACACAGGTGAAACCCAACCCCGTTAAAAAGAAACCCAAGCTCTTAATTAGGTGAATATTACATTTCCTCAAAGTAAATTCTGAAAATATATTACCAGGGATCTGTCTGGGGGAAGGATTTATAAGGGCAGAACTTTAAAAAAATTTCAGAAGTGAACTCCATTGTTAATGGGAAAGAAAAATCATGAATTTCAGTAAAAACCAGAACATTTTTCTTTCAAATGCTCTGGGAAACAATCTCTGGTCACCAGCAGATTTTGAGAGGCAGATGCCCAAGTATCCAGCAAATCACCCTTGGCTGCTGGCCAGTGGGTGACTGGCACTGAGCATGCATGCAGCTGGAAGTGCAAACCTTGGAATGCTAAAACAGGCAGTGATTCCCAGATTCCCAGCACATGGACATCCACCAGAGCCCACAGCCCAGCCCAGCATCTCCTGTCCCAGCTCCTGGAGGCTGAGTGTGCAAAGGAAATCTTGTGCTGGCCTTGAGGGTGCTCCAGGGCCACTCACCTGTGGGGAAAATAAAATCTGGAGCAATTTGCACCGCTGGGAGAGCACAGGAAGGTGAATTTTAGGGCTACCCCACAGGAGAGAGGCAGCCTTAGGGGCTGGTGCTGGAGAAGGAAAGGCAGAATTTTCTGTCAAACTCTCTATATTTTTTTTCTTTACAATAAAAAGAATTTACAATAAAACTTCTGCCCCTCTGATTACAAATTTTCTATCTTTATAGAACTGGTGTTTTCCTAAAATTGGATTAGAAAAGGATAAAACCCCCATTGTTCCACCAAAAAAAAAAAGGGGGGGAGGGGGGGAGGAAGACCACCGAGAAAATAAAATTGTATCAAAATTGTATGTCTCCAAAATCTGTACAAAATGGGGAAAAAAGGGGACTGGGGTGAAAAGAAGAAGGAAAAAGTATCTAAAAATGAACAGACCAAACATGTCAGAGCACCAGACACACAAGAGACTGGACTGTAGCACCTGTAGGTATAAAGTCCAAGGTATATAAATAAATTCATGGATTTTTATTTGCTTTGTTGTTGTTTGCTTGTTTGTTTTAAATCTGGTTCAAACCTCATTAAAAGTCTGCCTGTCTGCTGGCCTGCAGAACCCCAGCTTGGCTTTTGTTAGGTTTTATTACCTTTTAAATGACTGATGGTGTTTAATAAATAAAGTCATGGTATATACATGAAATTAGGGACACTGAAACCAGGGTGTATTGCAGCAGTGCAGGTCAAAAAAATAGCAAGCTTTAAAAAAATTAGCTTTTTTTTTTTTTTTTCTTCTCCCTCCCCTCTTTTTCCTTTTCATTGAGGTAAAACATTTCAGTGCCTGGAACCTGCACCCTTGCCTGACACAGGAGGAGCATCCCCTGTCGAGGAGCTCACTACCAGAACGATGAGGAGAAGGGAGAAAAACAAAGCCAACTCAAAAGCAAGAAGCCCAAACGCACACAAAATCCCTCTCTCCACTTCCCCTGCCAGCTCAGCCTCAGCTGGAGCTCAAGTGCTGCTTTATTTTAAGCCCAGACTGAGGTGTTTGTCATGAAGAAAATCCCGAAGATGTGCCCAGTAATGGGCACATGACTTGTCCTGGTCACTGCAGGGATCACTCCAGGCTCCAGCTGACAACTTCCAGCCAAAAAACTCCTTTCAATTCCATGAAAACTTTCATAGAGAGCGTCCATTTCCTGGAAATTATCTATTTAATGTTAAAAATACCATTCCCAAGAAACTTGAGTGTGTCCCTTGCTCCCTTCTTCCCAATGAATCCCCAGGAAAAGTGAAGCTTTTGAGTGGAAAACCAAGAAATGCAACCACTTCTATTGCTCATGTGCTTAAAAGTTAAATTCATGCTTCAAGACCTTCCTGAACAGGTGCCTATGCTTCTACCAAGATTTAAAAAAAAAGCATGTTAGCAATCCACAGTACATGAGAATTTTTTTGGATTTTTTTGTTGTTGTTTTTATGTAAAAAGATGATAGCATCTGACATTTTCATCACACTGTAGACTTGAAGATTAAGAATACTAGTGCTAATAACAAATACACCAACTAGTTCAAAAGCTAACATCTTTCAGATACAGTACCATTTTACAGAGATTTCTTTAAAAAAAGATGGTTTTTACCTTGTGTGAGCCAGGCAGGCTTATTAAAAGAGAATATTCTGGGGAGAGGGAAAGGGCTGGGAGGGAAATGTACTACAAACCTTGCAGAATTTTCTATTTATCTCCTGCTAAGAGCTCAAAGTTCTTCCATTTTCGACCAATTTTCTCCAGATACAATGTAAATTTTAGAGACTTTATGCAAAGGGAACTATTTGTCATAAAGTCTAGTCACACACACACACTCAAAGATCTTTGACCTATTAAAAGAGAGCCCCCTCCCCCCCCACCAAAAAAAAAAAAATGGAAGAGACCTTTTGTAACACTGAGTTAAAAAATAAAATAAAAAACAAGTCAGAGAAAGAGAGAGGGGATAAAACCTGACCACCGTGGCCCGAGAGCAGGGGTTTAAGGAGGGGAAGGGACACTGCAGAGCATGGGGAGGGAGGGGGTGTCCCTTGGGGGTTTGTGTCCGAGTGTCCCCAGCTCATTCCGAGTCGCTGCTGTCCGAGCTGGAGCCGCTGGAGCTGCTGCTCCCGGACTCGGAGGAGCTGCTGCTGCTGAGCCGGGAAGGGCCTCCAGAGGGAGTGGAGCCGGATTTCTCTGCAGGGGAACAAAGCAGGGATGTGGTTACTTGCAAGGAACTGAAACATGGAAGGGTTGCCCACAGCCTTCGTTTCCAATTTGACCCGCAGGGTGACAGGGCTCCTTCGACTGCCAGTGACCATGGAAGTGTGGGATCCACACAGGAGCTCTGCTGTGGGGCAGTGTCCATCTCTGAGCACAGCAAAACCCCCTTGGGAAAGCTGGCAGCAGCTTTGTTTGCTCTGGGGGAACCTTCTGGAGCATCTTGAGCTACGTCGGGGTTTGGGATTTTTGTGACCCCACGTGTGTTAGATGCTCTGTGGTGTGGGCTGCACACCAGGCTAACACAGGGAAGATCCTCCTCCCTCTGAAGGAGCAATTGCCTCCAAGACAGCTCCCATTTGCCACCCAGCAGTTTCCACCTGGACATGGACCAAAGCAGTCCCACACAGTAGCTCAGTGCCCAGCAGGAACTCTCTGAGGGTTCCTGTCACAGAACCAAACCCAAGGCAGAGGTTTTGACCCTATGACAAAGTCTGCCCACTTTTGGATGCTGTTTTCACATAAAACCAAAGCCATTACCTTTCTTTGCAGGCTTCTTGTTGTTGTTTAGCTGCCCACTGACATCCTGTAACCGTTTTTCTAGTTCTTTCTTCTTTTCCTGAGCTAACTCTTCTTTTGACTTTGCTGCTTGCTTTTTGCCACTGGCAGCTGTGGAGGAGGAAGGCAGAGTTTCTGAAAGTGCAGGGATGCTGGGGAAAAGAGTGGACATCACTATTTTACAGGGCATGTACATCTGTGTGCACACTCTGCAGCGACACTGCCAAGATCCAGTGCTCACACAGCAACTACACATCCCAGAAAGAAGGCAACACCTGAAGTTGCCTTGCTCATCAAATCACCACCATCCTGTAACATGCAATTTTTTTTAAGAGAGATCTTCTGGAAAGTATTTTAGAAGATAGAAATATCCATGTAATAACCTTGTCATTACAGGTTACTTACCGGCCAGTTATATGGTCAATAATTACAGATTTGCAATTACAGAATTGTTACATGGGTTTTCTGCCCTGTAAAATAAAGTGTCCCATTAAAGGTTGTCAGGAGTAAAGCATCTGCCATTAAAACTTCTGATCCCCTCACACAAGAGTCTACTGTGGTTTATGTTGCTCTAAACAGAAAACAAAACAGAGGCAAATTAAAACCCAACTGAAGCAAAGGCTGGCAGACAACAGGAATGTAACTGCACCAGGATGGAAAGGGTGAGAAGTACCAGCAACACTCCTACTGCCAAGGAAAGGAAACATTCCTCCAAAGGAGGAGTAATTGAACACAGGTGTTGGCCAGGATTGGAAGCACAAAACAGGAGCCAGATATTTTGCCTGATCCAGCAAGGAAATACCTACATTTCTGTGAGCTGTTTTAAAGCAATGATTTAAAAAAAAAAAAAAAAAACAAAAAAAGAAAAGTGAAGTGCAGTCCTAAGAGGGAACACCCAGCACAAGAGCCCAGCCTGGCTCAGGCATGCCAGGCTCACAGGGTGGATATCTGAGGTTATCTGTGTTACTCTACACTTTGGTTCCAAAATTAAAGGATGCTTTCTGTTCCTAAGCACTCTGGAAAGTCCTTTCCTGAGATATTCCAACAGTGAAGGATTCAGGGAGGGAAAAAAAAATAAATCAAAGCAAAAAGAAGGGTGAAAGTCTGTGTTTTGCTTAGGCCTTCCTGAAAATCCTGTGGGGAAGGAACGGAGGTGGTGTACAAAAGCAGGGAGTAGCTTTCGTGTCAATCTTAAAAGCAAAACTCCCTTAACACCAAGAGAGCCAGGAGCATTTCAGGTAGGTGATCCTCTTGCTGTCCAGATGGAGCTAAACTCCCAAGGAGCTGCAAGAATTTGCTTTGTGGACAAGGCACAAAGTGTGTCCCACACCGAACCACACACTCAGCAGCAGACTGACATTCATCCTCTGATCTGATAGAGGGTGAGGGCAATGTGGTGATCAGGCCATGCAGGATGAACAGTTTTGGGGTGAATAAACAGCTCAGACACACCCAGAATCCACAGGTAACCTTGTGCAAATCATTTATTGCCTTGGTGGTTTGGATCCCAACCACGTTTTTTTGTTTCCTTCCTAATTAGATGCTAAACTATTCAGGATAAGAAACTGATCCTTCCAGATGTGGGCACATAACACCTGACACAATGAGACTGAAACCTTTACAGGGCCTTCCAGAGCCTGGGTAAGTAACAAAGGCATCCCACAGGTCTTGCAGAGGAGCACATTGACTCTCCAGGTCTCTGCAGCAGGACACCATGGGAAGAAAGAACAGAGAAAAAATAGAAAGTTTCTGTACATTTCCTTGGGAGAAAAGAATCTCTAAAAATTCCTGTCATCACATAGCCAACAGGTGGGTAAGAGAACCTCAATACGCATGCCCTGACTCCACAGCTGAGCCCCAGAGCTGCTGGGGGGAACACGTGCCCCGGGAGGGTAACTTACAAAATGGTTTCCTTTGTTTTTTCTGTAAACAAGATTTCACGTATCTCTCCAGTTCTCGTAACGTTGTGGGCTTCAAGGTTTCAAAATCTATTTCAATCTCGTCGGGATTGGAGTCTCTGAGGGAAGGTTCCCGGGACTGGATGATGTGAACCACCCTGCCCAGCTTCTCCCCGGGCAGGCGGTTGATGTCCAGGCTGAGCTGTCGTTTCTCATCATAAGTCATGGGCAGCCCTTCCTCCTCCTCATCCGAGTCGTAGGTTGCAGATGCCTGCTTGCCTCCTTTCTTGGGCTGCCTGGGGAGGTTGTCAAGCATGAAAACATTCATGGGGACACAGCAATGAATTCTTTTTTTTCCCCCCAACTCCCTTGTAACAAACATCCCCATGCTCTTGGCTTTGAAGCTCTCGTCAGATGGCTGGAACAGCACCGCAAATGCTGAAAAAGTTCAGCAGCCTGAGATCAGCTGTTGTGTTCCTGTTATATTTTAGCCCTGTGAAGTGTGACAACAAACCCAAGAAGCAGCAGGGGGCAGCTATGAAATGGCACATTCTTGGTGGCTGCACAAAAGGCAGCCCCCAAAACCTTATCTGAGAGCAATCAGGCAGGGGATTCAAAGAGCTGGACACTGAAAACATGATGGCTGCACTGCCAGCTCCAAGTTGAAGACTCCCTGGAGCTGTCTGGGAATGGGAACAGTATTCAGCAGCAAATTAACTACTACTGAGCTTCCCCAGGAATTAAGGACAAGGCTGGAAGCTCCTGGCTGTCCCCTCAAGGCACCTTGTGGAAGGCTGGCTCTCACCTGTTAGCTGTGGTTGTGCTGTTTGCTTTCTTAGCTGGGGCTTTCTTCTGTTGGGTTTGTTTTGGTGGTTGAGCCACCTTGGGTTTCTTCTCCTCCTCGGCTTTTACTTTGTGCTTTTCCTTTTCCTTCTCTTTATCTTTCTTTTTCTTCTCTTTCTCCTTCTTCTCTTTTTTTTTCTTTGGTTTGTTCACTGGCGCTTGGGACAGTGCAGCCAGCTGCTCGTGGACGGCTTTCAGCTGGGGGGAAACGGGGGAAAATCCATCAAGGCAAGGTAACTGATGCCTCCACAAATCCTTCCCTCTACATCTCAAGGTGTAAGTATATCCTAAAGTCAAAAATCAATTATATTTTGGGATCCCAGAAGGAAGTAGAAAGCATCAGCACTGAGAAAAACAATCGAGGGAAATTACCATTAGATTAAACACACACTGATGGCACAGCTGAATGCTTTTCCCCATTAGCAGGGAGTGTTTCCCTGCATCCCAGCCTAGGTGGGATTTTTCAGGACACAGTTCCTGCTGCTGTGCTCTGTCTAATGCACGGGGACACAGCTGGGCTGGGGCAGTACCTGCTCCTGGAGCTCGGCCAGCCGAGTCGCCCGCTCCTCCTCGGAGTCGGAGCTGTCGGAGTCGGAGGAGCTCTCCTCGCTGCTGTGGCTGCTCTCTGTGCTTTTGCTCACCACTGGGGCTGTTGGGGGAGGTGGAGGGGGGGCCTCTGCAGGCTCATCGGGCATTTTTGCAAACCTCATCTCAAAGACATCCTGCAAAAAAGGAGGAAAATGGGTGACCAAAGGAGCCTCGGCCGCAAACAGCTCATTCTGGTCTCTTAAATACATCAGGGGCAGGGTCTTTGTGCACTACAAGTAAATAATAATATACAGAATATCTGGAAAGCCCGAGAAAATTCTCCCTTGACTTTAACAGCAAGGATTATAGTATTTTAGGAGCTGAACATGGCATTGGGCCCATGCCATGTGAAGAGCACAACAGTCCTGCAGAGAGCACGAGGCTCCTGCCAAGGGCTGAAGGAGTCTCCCTTGTTGGTGCCAAGAGCAGATCCACACCCGGATCTCACCTTGTACCTGAACTAAACACACTCTGGAAGATGCATTTGCCAACACCTTTACCTGGAGCTTCCTGGCCATGGCCACCACCTCGTGGTCTGGAGGATTGTACTTGTAACAATTAGAGAACATTAACCGAATATCTGCTGCAAAACCTTGTGCATCCTGGTATTCCCGACTGTCCATTTTTTTCTGCAAACAAACAAGCCAAAGGGAAAGGGGAAAAAAAAAAAAAAAAGCCATAAGCAAAAGGCATTTGTAGCAACTGCATGGAGGACATGTGAACCTCAGAGACAGGACAGACTCAAAAATCCCATCTAGGAGAATGGAAGTTTGATTTGGGTTATTGGTTCCTAAATAACATTCAGAGTTCCTACTTTGTAAAACAGGCAAATAAACACCAGGCAACCAAAGAAGTTGATATTTCATAGCAGTTTAAACACTAAGATTCTAAATTGAACTTGTTTTCTAAGTAGTAAAATATAAATCTGTCAGGGTCCACATTCTACCAGAAAACGTTTAAAAATCATTAGAAAAATCATTTAGAAAAATGGATCAGGAGCTAATAGAAACAAGGGTCATGGTTTGAAAGGGCAAGACTCAACAAGCCAGTTACAATTGCAGCAGTACCTTAAGTGTGTATTTCTACAAATGCTTGGATATATTTGCCTTGTAAATCTGAAAGGGCAGAAAAGATCATGAAAATCTGACTTGCTGCTAACAGGGGGCAGGAGGTTTGCTCAGCAATTCCTACAGCAAAATAGGCATTTACAGTTAAGCTACAACTCCCACTCTCAATTTAGAAGTCCAACTGATAGAAATGGATACAGAATTCACCCTTTATGAACCTACTCATAATGTTATTTCCTAGAGTAGTGAGAATAAGTATCAAATATTTGTACCTTGCTCCTTTCTCTTATTTTTCAGCTCTCACTTCCATCCATTTCTTTTGCTGTTTGGGACTGAATGATTTGGGTTTAGAGAGCAGTTTATAGCATTCCCAGCACTTAATTGATTTTATGCATATATTACTACTATGTATAAAACCTTAGCTCCAATTACTCCTGCTGAAAGGAAAGAGAAGCTAACACTACATTTCATTTGCATTTAAAAGACCTGGGTTTAAAGAAATTCTCTATTTGCCAAGTGCTTACAGGCCTCCCTTTTGTGTGTCTTGGGCACCTGTATCCCCAGAGAAGGGAAGGGTTGACTGGCAGACAGGCAGGGGACATGATGGGGACAGACACCCCCCATCCCAGCAGCAGTCAGGGATGCTCAGGGTCTGTCACCCACCCCTAACACCAGCAAAATTCCCATTTGTTCATGGAACTACAGAAATCTCACAGCTGTGACAGACCTTGGAACTGTCCTGAAACACTGCAATGACTCCTGGAGCTGTTTTTGTTGTGGAAAGGGCAGAATTTCACCTCCAGGGACACAGCTTCTGAGGGACCTGATGCAGGGTGGTGATGTCCCTGCAGCCTTGCTCCCTGCTGTGCTGCAGACAGACATCTGTCAAACTTTTTGTCAGGAGACCTCATTTTCCTGGTGAATAAACCAGGAGACAGTCTGGGAGCCACAGCACAAAGGCAGAAAGGGAAATAGGTTTTGGTGCTCCTGTCTGAAAAGCCTCTCAGGCCAATGCCAAAGCAAAACATATGTTGAAACCAAAGGGCCCGTTTATTTTAAAATACATCTTACTGCATGAAAGGCCTTTTTATATTTGTTTGGCATACTCAGGGCCTGATTACTGCCTATGAAATACATTCCAATGTCTGAGGCTTTGCTTTTCATCCAAACTCAACAGTTTTCTAGCCCAACAGTTTTAATCCGTGGATTTTTGTTTTGTTTTCTTATAAAGAATAATTAGCTTAACAAAAGAAAGAAAAGCACTTTAAATCGGTGGGCTGGAATATCTTTGGTTACAAATACACTTAGACATATCCAGCTGCTTTAAAAAAAAAAAAGTGATTACATTTACAACTGCAAATCAGGAGTCAGACAGGCGGGGCTGGCAGAGGTGCAGGCAGGCCAGCTCGCCCATCCTCTGTCCCACACACAGCATTTACCCACAGCAATCTCATTTTCCCCCTCAATCCATTGTTTAATCATCTTTAATGTTCAGAAATTTGTTTCCTCATGTTTAACGTGCCTCCAGCTCTAAGGTGAGTCTTTTCTTTGCCTCCTCTCTGGGCAGGACACAAAGAATGTTCCTCACTTTTAAGACCCTGGACTCAGCTGCTCTGAAACAACAGCAGTTCACTGCAGGAAAATTAAGGGGTGAGCACAGTTACATCCCTGGAGGAAGTGCTTTATTCCAAAAGCAACCACCTCGTGGAAATCCTTTTGTACAGCAAGGCCTGTTGCTTGTTCACCACAGAGTAAAACAAAGGCAGAGACACCCATGTCACTGCTGGGACCTGGCAGCCAGAGGATGGAGCAGGAGAAGAGGTGCTCCAGGTTCCCCCAAGTCCTGCCTCCCCAGCACCACAGAGTGGGACAGGGATGTTCTGCACGTGGTCCCTGCCTGCCTGGGGACAGGGCAGCAGCAGCTCAGCCTCAGTGCATCCCACTCCTCACAGGGAATTAGAGCTGCTGCCTCCCTCTCTCCTCACACTTCCATCCTTTCCCACTCCAAGCAGTTCTGCTTTTTCCCTCTCTGTGATAAAGAGAATTGAGGTGGAGATGAACTCACAGATCCTGTCCCTTCAGCTGTTCCCACTCTCAGTCCTAGCTCCAGCACAAAATTCCAGCACATCCCTTTGCTCCTGGCTGCAACAAGCTCAGTTACAGCCCCTCCATCTCACCTGCCCCAGGCACAGTCACAACAGCCAACCTGCCTCCTCCACCACACACAGAGAAAACAACCTCCAAATCCTCCTGGAGACACCTCTGCCA
Organism: Coloeus monedula; assembly: GCF_965178545.1. Classification (NCBI taxonomy): domain Eukaryota; kingdom Metazoa; phylum Chordata; class Aves; order Passeriformes; family Corvidae; genus Coloeus; species Coloeus monedula. Next base: position 3,560,772 of record NC_138801.1, on the reverse strand, counting down.
GGGAGAAAATGCTCCTGGATGTGAAGTATATTCTCAGAGGAAAATAAAACCTAACATAGCAACAGAAGCAAAGAGACAGGATGTGTTATAGCTGCAGCAATGCCTGTGTTTTACTTTCTCACATAATCCCTCCCCGGTTAGTTTGGAGGCCATTAGTTGTGCTGCTTTATCACAGCCATTGTCACTTGGGCAGAATTAAATCTAAAAACCTTTCAGAGCCACAGAGGAAGTCCCTGACACTGGAAAATGACACTGCCTGCAAATGGCAGGTTTCTGTTCCATGCAGTGAACGTATTATGGGCTGCATCTCTGAGAAGTCACACTATGATCTACAGGCCAAGAGCAATGACAATAAAACACTCCATAAAAAACCAATACCAGACAGCACTTCAAACAACTTTATTAAGAAAAATACTACCATGTGGAATGAGAAACCCAGAGTCTTTAGGTGTAAGAGACTCCACTGGGTTTGCCATCAACCTGTCTCCAATTTTCTGCCCTACACTAGCCAGGTGAAGAGGGAGGGTATCACCTGCACTTGCCTGAAAAGGGCAGAGGTGTACAATTTTAAAAGAATGAAGTGAGGACTATAAAGAGATTTAAGTATGAAGGAGTCACCAACCTAAGAAATCACAGCTTTGCACTTAGATTTTTCAGAACACAGCACAAGGATCTCTTGCAATAAGAAATCACCTAAGCACAGATGGAAATACAGCCTTGAGAGGGACAGGATTTCACTCTCTCCATCTCTAATCTTCCTGCAGTCACCTGGGACTTCATCTAGCAGGCTGCAGATATCTCTGGAGACCCACAACATCCCTGGGATGGATGGCACATCAGAGTGCAACATGCTACTCCCAGGTACCACATAGGATCTGCCAAGGAATATGACAGGAATCACAACCACAGCTGCCCTTTTGTCACCTGGGCATTCAGACAACCCCAGGCACTGGCTCAGCTGGCAGTAAAACCCTTCTGGAAATGCCAGTGAAAGCCAGCAACATCTTCACCTCCTGCACATCACGTCTCCCCTCCACCAACACAGATTCGAGTGCCTGGTTCACAAGCAGAAGATGGGAACTACAAAGACATGGCTTTGCTTCACAGAGGGATTCAGCAAACCTCCAAACCAACTGGGAAAAACAAGAATACTGGACCATACAAAGCTAAACTCTTGAGAAGCCAAGCATGAACCACAAAACCATCATACATCTCCCTGAGTACCATCACATTCCAGCTGGAATTGCTCAGTGTAAGCCTATCTGCCACCGCCACCAAGTAGGTAGGCAGCAGCTTCTGGAAATGGGATATTATCAACTGAATCCTGTGAAATAAAGCACCTCTTCAGAATGCAACAGAGTGCCAAGAACACCAGTTAAAGAGCTGGACTACCCACAGAGAGGAGAGGATGCCATTGTACATCTGCTTTGCAGGGCAGAAAAAAAAAGCTGCCCCAGGTTATGGCAAAAAAAGGAAGAGGGGACGGAAACAAAACATAAAAATATCCACTTGATATCCAAAAAGGTTCAGTTTCCACCCTTGCCCCTTCCCCCTCCCCCAGAAGGAGCCAGTCCTCTGCAACCAGAGGGACCCCCAGCAAAAAGAGGTGGTAAATGAGGACGTACTTTCACAGTACTGAGATCCATGGGGTGCTTGATAATATCATGATAGTCATGTAATTCCAAGGCCTCAGCATCCACGGGCTTGTAAAAGGGCCATGCATAGGCTGCGTGCTTCTTGGAGAGCATCTCCTTGAGGATGCTGTCACAGTACTTGAGGTGCTCAGAGAGTTTGCCCTTCTTCCCTGCGTGCTGTGGGACCTCTCCATCTTCCAGGTCTTTCTTTGGTGGTTTGATGGGGCGGCCGCCGCTCTCCCTGCGCGCGATGATTTTGGCCTGTTTGGGGTCCGAGAGGGGCGTGGGGGACTCGCTCCTGCTGGCAGTGATGGCAGAGGTGGTGGGGGTGGTGGTGTCTGCTTTCCGCTTCACTCCCTTTTTCTGAAACAGCAGAGGGACAGGCTCTGTGAGTGCATGCCCAGTTCTCAGCCAGCAGAAACTCTAGCACAGCTCATCCTTAGTTTTGCCTGACCTCTGACAGAAAAAAACCCCACTTATTTCACTGGGATAAATGGGATTTGTGACTAGAGGCTCCAACACACAATGGCTATAACACTGCACGTCACCTGAGCCACAGTAAGCAACCATTTGCACGTCTCCAACCCATGCCCAACCATGCTGCAAAATGTGTTATTTCCCTGAGAGGGAAGCCAGGACTCTTACCTCGTGTTTGCCAAGGGAAAGGAGGGCGCCCAGTCGATTACTGCAGCTCAGCTGATGCATTGGGACTGAGCAAGTGTCAGTAACTTAACCACATGGCTGAGTCCCCAGTGGCAGGATCAGGCTATAAGTTCTGAACCAAAGCATATTAATCACCAAAGACCCATGAGCCCTCACTCCCCTGTATTTAGTGGGTGTGCAAAGGTAGATTTTGCCTTAAGCAAACAAACCCTCTCACATAAATTCAAGCTGTGACTGTCCAGTCAGCTCTCTAGTGCTCCTTATTTCTCTGGAGAGGGAGATAGGGGGAAAAAGTTCCTTAGAGAAATCTAAGGGAAATCTTAAGTAAATGCCAAGCAGAATTAATTTTGCACTGTGTATTTGGCAAACTCACTTCTGGGTTCATCCTTGAGTTTTAAAATGAAATTGATTCTCGGAAGCAAGTTATTTGGACAGAAACTGAAACATGAGACAGGTTTCTGAGCCTCAAGGACAGCTTAGCTGCAAGATCTGACTCACGATTTCTCTAGCAATTCTCAAACAATTGGGTTAAAAGGCAAAACAATTCTGTGCCTCTGCTGGTCCAAGCAAACTCACAACCAATACTGTTGTAGTTAACTCCACAGTTTAGATTTTAAAAAAAAAAACAACCCAGCTTTCTCTGAGCTTTGCTTTCATCATTTTTAAAGCAATACACAGCTTGCTAAGAAAACTTCAATTATTTGGGTAACATTTCCATTTACCCATAAACTAACATAATAAACAGCAAAACACCAGTGACAACTCCCAAAAGATTACTCAGTAAGGAAGACAGAACTAATGCACCCAAAACCTGCAGGCAACATCAGTCTCCTCCAACTGGAGTGACAGGCTTGTCTTGAACTGGTTTAAAGCAGAGAGGAACATTCCTAATGCTGGAGCCTCAAAACCTTAAAGGAACAGCCCCAGTAAAATCAGCTGTCAGAGAGGGAAGAGATGCTTTGAGCTATTTGGTGTAAAATGGGGGGAATTCCAACAGCCCCAGAGTAGCAGCACAGGGGAACGCTACAAAAAGAGAGGTTGGAACTGAGCTGAAGCAAACACAGGTGACATCACCTCATCTGGAGTGTGTGAAAACCGGCAAAATTGCTCTCAACCCTCTCCAACTCCACAGCCAACGACGAAAGCAGGAACGCGCGGAGCCAGCAGTGAGGGCTGGCAGCCCAGCCCCGCTCAGCAGAGGAAGGGGCTGCCCGGATTTACCTTGACGACCGGGGGCGTGGGAGGCACCACGGGCATGATCGGAGCGGCGGGCGGGGGCGGGGCGGCGGCGGCAGGGGCGGCGACGGGCGGGACGGTCGCGGTGATGGTTGGCACGGGGGTGGCAGCGATGACGGGCGTCTGAGACACGGCTGGAGGGACGTTCTGGAACGGGGCCGGCGGGGACACGGAAGACACGGCCACGGCTTGCTGCGCTCCTTTCAAACGAGAGGGGAAAGGCGCTGGTGGTTAGAGCTGGGAGCGAGCTGGGAGCAAACTGATGCTGAAGGGCTCCCAGGCCAGGGCCACGGGGAGAGCACAAAGGACACGGTGTGATTTGCTCCGTGCTGTTACCCAGGGTGCAACAAAAATGAGGAATCTCTGATCTAAGTCCTTGCACCACGAGTTTAGGTCAGCCACATGCAAAATAATTCCAGCTTTTCACGTGGAGTGTGTGTTGCTCTGGGACAGTCTTCACCTCTCTGATGCTCCCAGAGCTGCACTGAGCTCAGCAAAAGAGCAGGAGCTCAAGGAGATGGGACAGTGGAAGGTGTTCATACCATGCAAATGGCAACAACCACTGCCCTAAGGCACCTGAACACCCAGGAGCCCAAAGCACTCCAGATTTGCCACAAGTGCAAAGGGGGGATTCTCGGGGTTGTCCTGTTCAGGGACAGGAGTTGTGCTCAATGATTCCTGTGGGTCCTTTCCAACTCCATATTTTATGATTCTGTGACTCTCAGTAGAGCTTAAGTCTCCTGATGGCCTCAATGTCTGTGATGCTACACCTGCACTGCTAGAAACCTGCCTACTGGTGTAACATTAAAGGGAGACAAACCTACTACCCAATAACCAGAGCAGCAGTCCTTTTTCTATGTTTTATCAAAGGATGTTGAAAAGATACATCATTATTAATTTCTCTGAGCTTGGATAGAGTTATAGCCCCATTTAGCACCTGAAATATGGGAAAACAGAGGAACAATTGACTTTCCCAGAGCAACAATCAGACCTTGTTTAGAGAAAAAAAACCAACCCTGCAATCATTTAACTCAACCCACACAAGCTCCTTTATGAACTGTTTTAGCATGCTTGGACATTTTAGTCCTAAATCCATTTACAATCAGTTCTAGGTAAGCTGAACTAAACTTAGTTTCCACTGATATGCAATGGTCTACATAGCCCTTTGCAATGCCTTAATAAATCCTTTAATTCTATGATGTTGTAACCATGCGTGCAAAAGAAAAGTATACAGGGTTTAGGGGATTAGCAAAATTTGAGTCCAAGTCTCTGCTGTGTCAGATTTCTGCCAGGACCCAGGGTGAGCTGTATAAACCCGAATCTGTAAAGACTTTCCATGCCATGGTCTGGCACTGGCAGCAAACTGGCATTTCTGACTACCTTGTCTTTTCTTGCCTTGGTTTCTTCTTTGCATAGAGAAGCAACAGCACTGCCCTCCCTCACTGAAGTGCTGCATGGATGGGCAAGGCACAGACGGGAAGATCTGTGTGGCAAATGCAGAGTGGCCTTGAGCCAGACGAGCCCTGAAACCCTGAGTGAACATCACCCAGGCATCTCACACCTTCCTCCTCACGGCTTTAACTGTGAGACCACGCTCTCCCTTCCTAGCCTCTTCACCATGTGAAAAGTCCAGCAGCTTGGAAGGTGGGTCAGGCCTCGGGAACAGCTCCCAACATTCCCTGTCCCTGGATGGGGTCCGTACCTGCGCTCTGTGTGCCCGCTGAGGGTTTGCGACCTTTGCCTTTAGGAACTGGGGGTAGCAATTCCACCTCCTCCTGAGGCATCTGGGCAACCTTCTGCAGAAATATCTTCTCCAGGGCTTGGGCCATGAGAACAATGTCATCTGTGGGCTGCACAAAGAAGAATATGAGCCTTTGTTGTATCACTCATGTATCTGAAGCAGCGAGGTTGAAGATCAGGCTTAGAAAACACTGATGCCCTTCAAATAAATTATGATATTCAAACTCTGACAATAAACAGATTAGCTCTTCTCCCTCCCTGCTTGCCACTCTCCTGCTCTAGCATGCAATTATTACAGCTCCTAAGTGTGCTGCATCCAGAGAATTATCAGGACTTCGGTAGGAGCCTGATAAACCAGCATCCTGTGCAGCAGTGTGGAAGCAGCAAACTGGAACGGATGAGCTGTCCTTCCCTGCTTGCCAGCAGGTCTAAGGGAAGAGTCTAAACACACATTCTGTGGCTCAAAGTAATTAATTAGTTTATTTCAGCTGTTCTCCAGTCAGGGTCAGTGATGACAAACAACCTAACAAAACAGCAAACAAGCCAAACCCAAAATACTAATAGTAGTAATAATAATAATAATAAGCAATCTAAATGTGTGTAAGTATGAACATATTTATGGACACAGAGTCAAAGAACAGAGTTATGATTCCTGAACTCCTTTCTGCTGCTAACAGATACTATTTAGTGCCAGACAGTAACACACAGCACCAAAGCACCTCCAAACACCTGCAGAGCGCCGCATAAAGTACAGCTCATCCCAGAGAACTCCTAACTGAAAATAAAAGGAGTAAAAACTTGCTGCATAACCTCAGAACAGAAATCTACCTATAATTAAAAGGCATATTTGCCATTTTAACTAGTCTGGGGGAAGAAAGAGGCAGCACAAAGACAGCTTTGTGCATTTCAAGTAACATGGCTGCAATTAGTGGCATTTCAAATCCTTGCAAGGAGGGCCCGGAGCCGACCCTGTTCAAAACCTGCACAGTAACAGGGGTAGGTGGGTCTTTTCTAAAGCCTTTTCTGGTCTTTTTTACCTTGTTATAAATGTAACAGTTTGTAAACATGGTGTTGAAATCCTGCATACATTCACTGGCACTCCAGTAATAGTTGTGTTCCAGGCGCTTCTTGATCGTCCCCATGTCCATGGGGTTTTTTATTATTTTGTGATAATCCTGTTGGAAAAAAGGAAAGATGTTACATCTCCTGAGTCACATCTCCCTCTAATCCCTGCTTTCTCCTCATCCCCCCTCCTAAAAACACCACCAAAATTTTGTGGCAATTGTAAATGTAAAAATATATATTAATTTGTTTTCTAATTTGTATCTTTTTAGTCTTACCATTATTATGAACCTGACTCCAAAGCACACAACCTTCATGCTGGGAATCAGCATTTCTGCCTCCCTTTTTAAAAAGCTGCCTCTGGCACTTACAGAAGTTTACCAGAGCTGGCTAAAACTGTGCTCAAAGTTTCAGTCTCTTATTTTAAGAGCATTTAGGCCTTTAAAAGGTTTCCACCTGTTAACCCAGTTTCTCCCTGGGCTGGTCTGGAGCACCTGCAGAGGCTGTGATTAGTCTGGGGATGCTGCAGGGCTGTGCAGTGTCATTTTCTTGTTCTGGATTAGAGAACTAAAGCTTCTCTTACTGCACATGAAGCCACTGCCTGAGCCCCACACCATCCCAGGCACCGATATTTCCACTCTAAGCAATCCCAAAAACTGATCCCAAAACCACAAAGCTTCCTAGGAAGGCACCACTGAGAAGGTGACAGGTACGTACCGGCAAATTCAGTTTAATTGCATCAACAGGCTGGTAGAAAGGCCAAGCAAACTGATGCTTCCACAAGGTCTTCACCACAACATTTTGCATATATTGCAGTTGGTTGGTCTTCCGGCCAGGTTTATTGGGATTAGTCACCTCCGGAGGCGGCGGATTCACAGGGCCCTGAGGAGCCTGGATCGCTGACGTGACCGTCGACATCTTCCTGCTCGGGCTCTCACTCGCTGTCACTGCAGCAGCAACGGGGAGGTGTTCTCTCTTCCTTTATGCTCCCTGAATGGGACTGACATCCCATTTCCAGGGTGCAACCATACAACCTAGAGCAAACTGGAGAGAGAGAGAGAGGGAGAGAGAGAGAGAGAGAGAGAGAATAGGGTGTAAATATGGATTTTTGAAGCAGGCAGATTGAGACACTTCTTCTGTGGACAGTACTTAAACTCAGGCTCTTTACCCCATGGGCTGCATGCCTGTAACACAGTTTATCTTGATGGGCACAGTTCAAGACCTGAGAGACAGTGGAACAGCAATTCCCAAATTCAAAGCCTGCAGAGAGACGGCAAACTTCATGGGACTAGTTCTTGCCTTAGCTGGCTCAGACAGCATCTTCATGTCAAGAAAACACTCAGGGCAACCTAAGAATATGGTCAGGGAATACAGTTAAGATGTAATGCAGACTTCCATGAATGCACTGATGCAAGCTGCTAAATCCATAGCTTCCAGCTCCGTGTAAACTGAACTGCATTGTCTCGAGACCCATGCTGCCTGGCACTGAGTCAGCTCACAAGGCTCTGCTCTGGTGCAATGGGTAGTCTGAAATCCCATAACGAAGAGCAGACGACAGCTGCCAGAGGATCTCGATCCAGGGAAATGCAAGAAGGGGCAGAGGAAGATGCTGTGAACTGCTGTGAGTGAAAGGTGTCACCACAAACAGCCTAACTTGAAGTGATCTGCGCTTTGAATCTCATAAATGTCTTATTCTGCCTCTTACTGCATGCACCTGAGTGGTTTTGAGCCCAGTTTTGTACCACAGTTTTGAGATCCAGGCTCAAATAATAACTGGTGTTATACCCATGACCTGGTTCAGAGAGTGCTGTCATGTTCTCTTTCAAAGGCACATTTGAAACAGAGGAGAATACATAAATTGCATTATTGTATTCTGGTTTTCCCCTGCAAACTGCAGAGGTAAAAATAGCCCAGTATCACTGTGCCTTGTGTAGCATATGGTAAACAGCTTTGCTATGTCATCTTCCATAAACATTGGATATTTCAACTCACATCAGGACTGCAGCTACTCTTCTCACGGCAAACAGACCACAATCACTTTCTAGAGGCAAATTATTTCAAATACGTTTAGAAAGCCATACAAATACTCTGACATATGCTTCTTGGTTGAACAGAGAAACACGAGCAAGGACAGAAGCTGCAGCAACACAGGAAGGAAAAAGCAGGGAGACATCCTAGGAAAAACTCAAAAACCTCTGCTTTGATACAGCCCTAATCATCTCTACTGAATATCTGGACTAAATATAGAACATCAACTTACCCTGTGAGCTGCTGATTAGATGAAGGCAAAAAGTAAACACATACCTAACTTGGGGAAATTTTACCAAAATAGCTATGCACAAACAAACAGATCTGCAGCGGAGAGGGAGGGAACTGTAAAAAACCTAACCCAGACCCCTGTGTGAATACCTGTGATTATTTGTGCAAGTCCAGTTATGATGGTGCCACCATTTGTTCACAACACCCACTATACTCCAAGGATGTAGAAAAATGACTGCAGGACTCTCTTGTGCCACGGATTTAAGTATAGATCCAGAACCAGGCTTCTGGTCCCTGTTCTTTGATAACTCAGGAGCCCAGCTTAGTTCAAAAAGGATGGTCTCTCATCTGATCATGCTGCTGGTGACAGGCAGGGTGATCACCAAGCAGACAAAAGAGCCGCTGGCATCCTCTGGACAAGGGATTTTGAAACTAGAATGTTACTTGGGATTTCAGATTTGGAAGACACTGGGGAAGCATTTTCTCCTGGTGTTCCATCAAGTCAAAGCAGCAGCAGAAATATTGCAAAATTCAATCTTCAGATCAAGGGGGATAAATAGACAAAGAATTAAAAACAACAACAAAAAGATAATTAGGAAGTTTCACTCAGTCTCCTTCTGGGGAGCTCCCTGCATGGATTCAGGTTTCTGAGCAACATCCATCATCCCAGAGTATGCAATGCTGGCTGCAGGCCCCCGGTGACCACCACTGAAGCATTTTGTTCGTTGTCTTCTTGATTAACAAACTGAATCCAGTGCAAGGATTGAGGGGAAATAAAACACCCACAGAGAACAATTCCTACTGCTAGTGAGCATTTGGGTCACAAGTTTGAAACTATGCAGTATAACTTAAGTCTTCCCTTTAAATAACCTGAGGCTAAATATGATTCTCTTTTCATTTGAATTTTCTGATGTCTTACCTCTCAAACTCCAATTTGATAAGGATTTTTAATTAATTTGTATTAAATCCCAGAACTGTAATTCAACAAACCACAGATCCATAGCTCCTACCTCTCTCAGACTTTCTCCCTGACCTTAGCCAAGGCTTTCAGAATCTTCACCCCACAGCTCCTCATCTGTGCCATGGAGATAGTGGGAGCTCTTTTCTGTCCACACCCAGCAGAGAAAACTCTCTGGGACAGGCACTGCCTCTCCACAAGGCCATTCTGATCCTTGAGCTTAAACAAGGCTTGTACAGTCTACATAAATGATGGAACAGTCATCAGTGACACAACTCAGAAAGGATTTTAATTAAGAACATTACCAAAAGAAGGAGGGCAGAACCATGACAGCCAACTTGGTCAGTTCCTTGCTCCTCTTTAATTTCCATGCTCCACCTCACTGGTTTTTACACCCAAAAGTGGCTACAAACCTCCCAGCAGCACTGGCCTTGAACTGCTGGATCCTGCAGAAGACAGAAATAGCTACCTGGACTGTCTGGCAGCACTGGAAGTACTGTCCTGCCATAAATAAAGCTTTCATGTGCCTGTGCCTCACTGCACCTTTAACCCTTGGTCCAGCAGCTTCCTCACCCTTTGCTGGGGAAGCTGCTTTGATACTGGATCACTTTGTAATCTTTACAACTAAAAATTTGTTTCTACAGCCATTCCTTTACCTTTAAAGATTCAAAATGGTATCATTTTTAAGAATGTAAAAAGCAGGATTATGAGGAATCTGGAAGATGAGGGTGAAAATGCTTTGAAAATGTCCAAAAGGCAATGACTTTGAATCAAAGATAAATTAATGCCTGAGAAATCTATTCCATGTGAGACATCATTTATTGAGGCAAGTGAGGGCCCTGACCATCTGACATCCCAAATTGCCAGACAAATCATCCAAGAGGACACTTAGTAGATCCACAGACAAAAAACAAGCAAGCTTCTACAAATTGTCCCATAACTACAGGCAGAACTGAACTACACAGCTCTTGTCTAAGCTCTCCAGCACCTACCAAAACTGCACTGGTATCAATAAATATTTCAACTATTAGGGACAGTGACCCAGGACATCACTGTTCAAGGTACTGTACTAGCCTGAAGCAAAGACTACCAAAACCAGACATCATGTGCACCTTCCAGTGAGGGGCTAAGGTGAGACTTAGCCCTGCAGTAGTAACTTCTTAAATTTTAATTTTTAAATCACCACTTATCCTGTTCCTCAGGCCTGTAATGTTCAAGTAGCAGGAGCTGTTCTTGATTTCTCTGTCTGCACAAGTAGTTTTGATATTGCAAATTTAAAATACACCCTTAAGTGCTGTTATACATGAAGAGCGAACACTTCTCGTTCTTATTTAGTCTGAGATAGTAATTAAAAGCAAAACCCAAAACCTCAAAGAAACCTTGCTTCTCTGGAGTTTAAGCCCTTTTGTGCTAAGTTGCATCCTCAGTGTGGCAAACCAGGCATCGAAAAATCCAGCTAGATTGGATGAATTCTTTTTTTAAAAACTTTTCTTCCATTGAGTCTCTCGCATGGGGTCAGTCAGTGGAGAGACAGTTGGCACGGAGAAAACATGTAAATAATTCCCTGCACTAGCAGGATAACATTTTACTGTCTGCAGTGGTGGGGACTATTTTAAAAGCAGCTCTGAAGCCCCATGAAGCGTGCAAGGTGCCAGCACTCCTGCTGCTCCAGCCAACGGCTCTGCCACTTCCTTTGGCAGTGCCCAGCATTTAACGGATGCTTTGCTCCCGTGCAGGACCCGATGGTGTTTGTTTTGATTGCAAAGTTACAGCAAGCTTTATGTCAGCCTGGCAGTCCAACAACTCCTTGGTTCCCCTCCCCCCCCCCCCCCCCCCCCCCCGTAGAGTATTTCTGCGTGGTTACTTGGACACTGATCAAAATCTGGCACAATTCCAGCCCAGCCAGAAACAGCCACATAAATCTTCCCATCAGGGAAAATTATCATGTCTGAGAGATGTTCCTTGACCTCGTTGTTATCTGCATGTTATTATTTACATTACAGTAGCACACAGAAGCTGGGCACAGACCAAGGTCCCTTGGTACTTCACCCTCTGCACACACAAAGTCCTGTTCCTTCCTCCAAGGGCTGCTGCTCTCAACTCACACTTTACACCACGGTGAGGTGACTTGCCCGGAGCCACCCAGTCAGCAGCTGGACCCAAAATTTGACAGCTGGGCAGTCAGAGCAGTGTCCTCCAAGCTGCTGCTCCAAGCATTGCTTCCCCACATCGGCTCCTTGCAGCCTCCAAAGCAGATTCTGAGTCTGTTTTTTCCCAACAGTTGGAATTTTGGTCAGAGGAGCAGCCCAACCTTGGTTGTCTTGCTCAGACTCTCTCTGCAGGAGAGGTTTAGCACTACTAAACCTCCATACAACCTCCAAGTCAGATAAGGTTATTAATGAGAGTTGTACCCATTTCATTCTATGGCTGTGGAAAGTAAGGGCTACACCAGCACTCCTCTAGTCTCCTCAGAAGGAAATAAACCTGGTGGATGCCTCCTTTTCCTCCCTTTCCCTTCCCAGCCCCACACAGAAACAACTTCAGGCAGCTCTCAGTACCTACTAACATGTCAGCAGGGATGCTGTCTTTAAACTCAAGGGATGTGCAATTTGAGAGCAAGACTTGAGGCAGACGAGTTGCTTTATCAGCCAGCCCTGGCCTGACAGACAGACACACTACACACAATCTGCCACCCCCTCAAGACACCAGGATGAGGCATTTACACTTGGCTTCACTGCAGGAGCTGGGAATTTGGCTTGTGGTGCCCCTATGGCACACTGCAGCACTCTGAAAGTCCATTCAGCCATCCTTGCTGTCTCCCAAATCATTAATTCCACACATCAGAGATTTGCTTTTCATGCATATTATTTTGAGCACCGCCCTAATAACATCCTGAGACTGGGAGATGCAACTGTGTCCTGAGCTCACCTCTGCATGAGGGAGGGGAAAAGATCACAGCAGATTAAGTCAGTTCCTTGGCTTTTGACTTGGTTGGTTTAATGCTCATCAGATTATGCAGATGACTTTCCCACCCTTGGTCTCTCCTTGGCTATTATAAGAGCAGGTGTTTCCTTAGTAAGGAGCCTGTGGGTTCCTAACCAGTAGGTAGGAATCAGCCAGGAGTAACTGGTAATTTCAAGGGTCTCCAGTTTTGATGCCTACTCAGTGCTCCCTGCAAATCACGCTGCTGTATGATCTCTGACAAGCTGACTTCAAACCCAGAAGTACCCGAAAGTCACTTTAATAAAAGCACTGGAGACTTATGAACACTTAGGCACCTCAAATAAAGTGATGGACTTTCTGATAATCAGAAGCCAGAGTATTTCTCTCCTCCAAGTCACCAATGCCACAGGAAGCACCTTCTGATCAAGTCTGAGCAGGAATTTAGCTGCATGTCACACAGAAATCAAATGGGGCTTGACTGCTTTCTAAAGGCTGCAGTTTCAAGTGCAGGGAGTGATGTTTCTCACTAAACCAAGTTCATTTTCATAGCTTTGAATTTGGTTTTAAAAACAGTTTTAAGAATCTCAGTAATGAATTAGGCACGGTTGACCTTTCTTTGCATTGGGGAGGACAGAATGACCTCTGGACATCTCTTCCAGGCCTGCTTTTCGTGGTCCCCTGGAAACATGGAGGCAGCAAATTTCAACTCAGACTACATTGGTTTTGTACAAGCTCCTGAGTTACAGAGTTTTGTTAAAAAGGCTACAGGAGGAAGGAGAAGTGAGTGGGTACAGAGCTTGCTCTGTGTTGGATTCCTGACTGAAGGAATTTATCCAGCTTTGAGACCTGACTCCGCAGTAAGGTCTGGACTGAGATAAGCTGAACTGCACTTGCAAAAAATCAGCCAGGAGGTACTTCAGCAAATTAACTGGGTGGCCTATCATGAAAAAGTTAACAAATGCTTAGCTGTAATAAATAAGATCTATGAACAGGTTCCAGAGTACTTGGAGCAGCTGGTGGCTTGCACATCCAAATCAACAGGATGGGAATGAGTAGGTGCTTTACAGGAAAACGCTCGTGGTTGTGCCTCTCACAAGATACACAAATTACACCTTTATGGCAATAGAAAAAAAATTGTTGGGCTTTTACATAAGAAAGATTTGGCATAGCAAGTGAAGTGTTTGGGATAACCACATGTCTGGGCAGACTCTGCTCATGCCATTTTTCCCCAGAGGGGCAAGGTGGAGATGCAATGGAATTACCTTGTGTGACCCACAGGGCTGAACCCACAACACCTAATGGGGGGCAGAGCCAGGGAGAAACCAGACACCCAAAAGTTACACGGAAAAGATCCTGCTTCAGAGCAGATTTCCTCTCTTATCCAGTGCCCTGCAGACTTATTTGGCAACTTCTACCATTTGTAGGGGTGGCTGCAGTCCCCCAAAAGCCCACGTGCAGCAGCAGCCCTGCAGCCTGGGACATCAGGCAAAAAGGAAGTGCTGGGAAGGTGCTGGCACATGGCCACATACCATCCACACTCTCAACATGTCAGGAGCAGGATGGGGGGGCAGGAGAGCTCGGGGAGGCAGGAACTTGGCTGAGGGCACTCTGGAAGTACAGAACAAACCACAACACAGCCAGCAGCCCAGTCCTCTGGGATTGAGGAACCACTTCAAGCCTGATCCTGCAAAGTGCTCAGCAACTTTCCCCTCTCAGTAAGCTGCAAGGTCTCTGTGGCTCAGCACCTCACCACAGAGGGTTTTGCAGACTTATCACCTGCAAGGTACAACTAATTGGTCAATCAAGATAAACCTCTTTCTAAGGAAGATTTAAGCACAGAGAGGAACAAACTCAAGCTCGCCACACTTTGTGGTTTCTCTGAGTCAATTCCTTTTCCAGCTGCCTGTTATAGAGAGGTAAAATGACAATGGAGGTTCAGTGCTGCATATCTGGGGCTGGAGATTCTTGTCAGACTGATCAGACATGTGGGTGCTGACACTGTCTCAGTTGCAACAGCTGTGAGAGCTGGGGGAGGTCAGTGCCACCCAGCCCTGGAGAAGCATCCCCTCCCTGCAGCAATGCTGCAGAATGGCATCCTAGCCAGAGAAATCCCACTGCACAAGGGCAAGGGGTGCAGGAGCATGGAGATCCTGTTCTCTTCCATCACGTGTCCTAAAACGGCACAAAAAGAAATCGCAACCTAATCAAGAAGAGGAATCTCCATGTTTACATGAAAGTTGGCCAAGGAGGGGAAAAAAAGTTTGGTGATCCCAAATTCAAGCCTTGCTGATGGACATGGCAAAAGACTCCACAGACTCAGTCACAACTTCTGTAGGCTGGGCAATTCTGCAAATTCAGAACTGGCACAAATGCTGTCTGCTGGATGCCTTCTTTGTTATTCCACCTCTCTGTGTTTCTGGAATTACTACTGCTTTAAGCTTCACAGAAGGACAAAATCTACTGCTCCACCTCTACTCACCCCTGTTTTTGCATTCAAATCCATACTCCAAGAACAACCAGAACTACAAATCCATTTCTTTGCTTTGGTTTGAACCACTGTCACCCTTTCTAAGCATCCTTCATGTCAGCATCACCAACTGCTCTGAAAGTGGGAGACAAACTGTGTGACAAGCTGATGTTCCTTCAGCCTGAACTTGCTTGTAACAGATCTCAGGGGCAGGGAATCTCTGAATTCCTGCTTGCCCAGCCATCACACAATGGAGCTGCCACAGCACATGGAGCAAAAGCAGAAAATCTCACTTGCTGAGAGCTGTTGAGAAGAAACCACCCAGCTAAAAGTGCAGGAGCAACAGGTCCATCCCGGACACTCCACCCCAGTGACAAGCAGCAGGCTGAGGCTGTTAATCATTTTAGTACTGGATGATAATGCTGAATAGTCTTAACCTGATACCCAGTGGCTTCAGCAGAAGTCAGCCTGGGGCTGGTTCTGCTTGTATTCCTTCAGGAAACAAAATTGGTGGATAGAAACAGATATAAACACTACTGAGCAGATAAACTGCAAGAGGAAACAGGCTGCTAACCGACACCCTCTGGGAGAAAGCAAAACAGAAACAAAGTCAGGAAAAGAAAGGAGGGATGAAGAGAATGAGCTCCCTATTTTGTGCAGTTTGAAAATGTGATTACCACAGGCTGCTGTTAAATGCTGGATCACACCCAGTCTGCTTTTCTGAACTACAGCCTAAAGCACCATAACCCATCTCCTTTGAGGCTCTGTCTCCCGATTTCCCATGTTTCTCCTATTCCTTCTCCAAAGCATGATTTGTCCAACAAGTGACACTCCTGACAATTCATCCTGTGACTCCAGCAAACACTTTTGCCAATTTCAGGTCAACACACTGTATTTCAGTTAAATTATTAAAAAACAACCAAGCTAACTGAAATAAGAACAAAAACCCCCCCACACTCTGGCCCTGACCCAAGTTTCAGCCAATACGTGCACAGCAACAGCATTTAGGTACACCCAGTAATGCAGAACGTGGCAACACCCACACAGGGTCCAGAACTCCTAATGGGATTATTGTACATCTACACCCTCGTTTTCTGCTTTTTAAAGGATGTGATCTGCACAGTTAAACATTTGTGTCCTGAAAAAGTCAGCCCTTCCCCTTTTTAATCAGCATACAGTGCTCTGTGTACTTTTACAGCATAAGAAAAACCCTCAAACTCGCTCTGTTTGATTCAGCATACAGTGAATAAATGGCACAGAGCCTTTCCACAACAGGTTTTGTCACGATTGTTTCTTTCTCTGCACTTTGATTTCCAAAAAGAGAGATTATTGGACACAAAGCTTTTTGAAGAAAAGGCTAAAAAAAGGAAAGAAAAAACCACAAGAGCTCAAACTACTTCCCTGCTGGGCAGAGCATCTCCGAGTGTCTGCTGTACCTGCACAGAATTACAAAAACCCCCACTACAAACCAGCCTGCTGACAGTTCTCACACCCCAGGCTGCAGGCTTGTTATGCCCCACTTGGAAAATGGGGATATCGGTATTTCCACTGCCATCTGCAATGGAAGTCATTAGCCTTTTCCCACACATTTATAGACTAACTCCTTCTCAGTATTACAGGGGCCCCAAATTTTAAAAAAAGAAAAAAAAAAAAGAAGCAAGAGCACAAAGGAACCTGTATTTACAGGACGTTCAAATACCAACACCAGGGTTTCTGGAAACAACTTCTTTACTAAGCACAACACTCCTTGTCATTGGAAGAAAGTGCAAAGCTAAAACTGCCATCTGCTTTATCCCTCTGCCCACACTGCAGCGCTCTTTAAACATATTTCTAAAAGATAAACCACAACACCCAAAAAGTCCTAACACCTGTTAGGGAGGGGGGTTTAGATACAGTCAAATTCCACTTCCAGCTGAGTTTAAGAGGCTACATGAACAGGAAGATTACCTCCTCTTAATGAAACTAAGTACAGAAAGTACTCTGAGCAAAGTATAAAATACAGAGCCCTTGCAAATAGCACTTAATTCCTCTGTATTCCCTATTTAAAGGGTTGATTCCTGCTCTGTGTAGCTAATAACCTACACTGCAATTCTCCCTTACACCACCAGTTCTGCAAGGCCATATATCAGCATTATTAATATGATTTACAAGTGCTACAGATGTTCTCCTTAGGGGCAGCTCCATGCAAACATTGACAGACTTCTAATAAACAGACCCAGATCCGTCTGTTAACTTGTTTGAAGCATTTCACTGTACAGAGCAGAACCAAAGTGATTCATTAGAGAAAATATCTTCATCAGCAACCTACCTTGGCACAGTTCTTGTGCTCCAACGCTTTCTCCTACTTAACTTTTAGATTTGTTTTTATGTATTTAAATTACTAAAGTTACTATTTTGAAAACTGATTAATTTCAGGACAAAAAGCATTACAAGGGTAGTAAAAATGGATGAGCTGCCACTGGTTTAAATCATGCTCTGGGTTTACAAATTCAGCACTGCACCTTTCCCATGCAAAGTCCACCCAAAATCGATACATGACAATCAAGTCAGTTTAAGGGGCTGAAGGATGAAATGAAAGGGATTGAATTACCATGACATAAATATACTGCTTGTTAGCTGAGCCACAGTAACATTAGACCTGCTAATGGGGCAGAGTAAGAGCCCCCACGCACCACGGGAATTATTGCAGCTTTGCAGGCAGAGCAGTCACTTGTAACACCAGTCACCCTCCCATTTAAGACCACCACTCATCCCCTGTGCATGCTCCCAGCAGCTCGGCTTTATCTGTTTCCAAACCAATTGAAGTGCCCTGTGTTTGAACAAGCACATTGTCCCAGAACAACTCCGTGTGTTAACTGAAAGCATACACAGCCACACAAGTACAAAAGGCTCTATGGGGTCTACTACTTCCGATGAAAAGTGATTTTGCTAAGGTTGGGTAGATCCATAAACTTGCTCAGCTTTGCAAGGAAGTTCCAGGTCAGCTGAGGTGTGAACAAACTGTGATAGTTAAGCTGCTGTTGCTCTCTCAGACAGCATCAAAGCAGTTTCCACTCTCCAAGTTTGTGCGTTTGAATTAAATCCCCGAATTAAGTCTTCGAGAAAGGGGAAAAATTTGGATCTTAAAATCTATCAGCCCTCCCTATGCAGGGAAGGGAGGCTGCTGATTCAGGAGAAGGGGGGAAGGTGCTCCCTACTGCCTCAGACACCCAGGGAGCAGTGCTGAGGGCAGATGGACAGGCTCCTGACAGGAGGAGCTCAGCCTCCCCAGCACAGCTCCTGCTGAGAGCACCCACGGCTTAGAGCACACAAGCCCTAAGCTGCTCAGAGCTCCTGCATATGGATGAAGTTCAAGTCAAAGGAAATATGACCACGACAGGGTGGACACAAGTATCCCAACTGATTCCCATGTGGCTTGTTCCAGCCCAGGAAAGGAACACACTTTCAGCACACTGGCTGATCCATAACACTCCCACTCAGGCAAGCGCTTGCTCCAGGGAAAAGTGGGAGGAAAATTCCCTTTTTCTTCACTGAAGAGCTGCACTTCAACATTATGTCACAGACCCTGAAGAGAACTGTAGCAGCAACAGAAAAGCTGCAAAAAGCAATGCTCTCCAGGAAGGAACAGCAAAAAGCAATGCTTTCCAGGAAGGAACAGCAAAAAGCAATGCTCTCCAGGAAGGAACAGCATTCTCCACTAAATGCAGACAATTCTTACACACACACGTGCTCAGATTATCACTTTCCCCCACAGCTCACAGCACAACGCGGTTCCTAAACCAGCCTTGGTAAGCAAAAAGGCAGCTACATCCTACAGCCCCTCCCAGCAAAAAGCTCTGGACTGCAAACTATGCACTTGCTTATAGCCAAACCAATGGACCAGGAGAGTTTTAGAAAACAGATTTATCTCAGCATGGCCATATCGATGGGTTCTGAGAAAGGGAGATCTCCAAAGAGGCACCCTCTGTGATGTTACACAAGGATAAGCTGAGCAGTTGAAAAGACAAAATACCAGAAGGAAAAATGTACATTTTCTTCAATACAAGTAGGGTTTGGTTATAACAGGAGAGTCAGCCACAATAAAGAACATCTCTGCCTGTACATCTGTGTCAGTGCATGCTCTGCATGGATGGCAGTGCAGCTGTGTCAGGAAAGTTCTCAAAGTGTAAACTTCTAGAGTGGAGCAGCAATCCTTTCCTGTCCCTGCCTCTCTCTCTTTAAAGGAAAGACAGGAGCAAACAGGATCATTCCCAAAGCAGACCGGTGTCAAACACACCTGAGTCTAAATCTCAGAGTCTGACAGTAAATGGGATCAGCGCAGACTGGGAAATTTGTTCCAGATTGGTCCCTCAAGCACAGAAATTTCACCTCAGATTGTCTTTGGTGGTAGAGAGGAGAGAGCCCTGCTCCCAGGAAAGAAGAAAAAAGACCTCCTCTGACCAGGTTATCCATGCTGCTGAACTACTTCCAAATATGACAACTTCTGCTGAAAAGAGACCAAGGCCTGAAAAGGTACATAAGGAATCCAAAACAGAGGTGAGTAGTTTCTTCAGTCAGTATCTTATCAAGAATGGGAAAAGGACTACTAGCAAACACAGCACATTACAGAGAATTTCTGCACTGCTCTCCAGAAGAATTTACACCCTTCCAACACTGGCTTTAGCAACAAGTGGGTTAAGGAGTTAGGCTGCCCCACACAAAGTTGTTCACCTCCAACAAGCACTAACGACTGATAAAATAACCCCGATGTCACAGTAAGATTGCATGGAATAGAAAAGCTCGAGATGCACAGATCCTTCCAAAATGTCCTGACAGCTCACTGAGTAGCACAGCATACAATGCCTCCCTCCCAGCTCCCAGAACTCTGCTGCTCACAACGGTGTTCTGGGCTATTACGGAAGAATAATGTAGCAAATTGAAATGAAACAAAACAAACCCAAAAAAAACCAACACCACATCCAACAAAACAAAACATATGGCTCATGGTGATGATTGGGAAACCCACTGTGGATTAATGAATTTTGCAAATTAGCAAAGAAGGAGCAACCAGGATTAAAGAGAAACAATCAACAACGCTGAGATGCAAAACACTCTTTGTTCATTTATTTAGCAAAGTGTAGTTCTGCCTGTGCTGAAAGCACCTGATAGCTTACCAAAGGAGACACAGTAATATATTTTGTAAAAGTAATTAAGCCTTTGAAATATGAGACCTCAGTACATCACTCAGCTGCTGCCGAGGAGAGGGATTTGACTCCCGAGTTGTTTGTGCTGTCAACAAGAGCGATCAGGCTCCCAGATTACTCCCGGGAGGAGGAGTGAGATTCTAGGAGTGCAGCAGGGCTTGGATGGAAACCCACACCCCACTGCACAAGTGCCTCCCCTCGAAGGAAAAGGTAAACATTAAACAGCATCGTTCAGAACTTGCACCAAGTAAAAGACATTCCTGGGAAAACTCTGGGAAGCCCCAGCCTTCCCCAGGGGAAACTGCTCTGTATGTGTGCACTGCCTTCAGCCTCACAGGGAGAGACCCTCAGGTCAGGCAGGCTGGACCCCTGGCCTGCAAGTGAGGTTTGAGGATACCAAAACCCCCATTAGACTCACTCCGTTTTAAGAGATGAGTTTTAAACACACAGTACTTAACTTGGCGAAGAGGCCTTTTGCAAGGTTATTAAGAACTGTGATTTAAATCATTGAACCCAGCAGAGCAAAGAAACAACCAGCTACCAAGCCCACAGAAACACTTGCATTTGCAGACACTGACTAATAACAAAATCAGCCTTCTTTAAAGACAGATAGTGCAAGGACAAGGCTGCCCAGCACGCTTGCTGAGCCGGAACATCAGACTTCAACATGCTTTTCCTCTAAATAATTTTTAAACGACAAGAACTAAAGTTTTTGTAAGCACTTTGGTGTTTAAATGACACCAGTTTTATTTCCAGAAGCTTAGCTTTTATTTGAAGATAACAGACCTAACACTCCAGAGACAGTTTTGAAAACAACCCTCAGACACTTCGCATTGCACGTGCATTCTTTCTCAATTTAAACTCTGCATGCACAGGTCACTACAACTGAAAAGTCTTTCACTGGAATAGCTACTGTCCCAGCACTGAAGAGACAATATTGCAATCAAGCTTACACGGAACACTGTATAAGACTGTTACCCCTTGCCCAAATCCTTTATTAAACATTGTCTCAAAACACTAAATAAGCATGAGTGAGTATTTTTATCCAGTGCAGACTAAAGAGAAAGAAATACACAAACTTAGCATTTATTCTTTCCAAAAAGGAAGGCTTTGAGGTCTGGAGTTACTCTGTTTCAGCAGGAGCCTCCCAGGGTATTATTAAAAAAGTCCCCAAACTTCAGTCCCAAAAAAGTGAGCCAGCCAGCAGTCTGCCAGTGCTGTGATCTGCAGATCAGGAGGCAGGACCTGCATTCACAGAACATTCAAGCAGTTGGGGAATTGTAAGCAATACAGATCATGGCTTTTTTTACTTGTAAAGCAACCAAACTGCTTTGGGGACTTCTTGTTTGTTTTGATCGATGCATATTTATTCTGCACTTGTCACCCAGATCCTGCAGCACATATGGTAGTCACCAAGTCCCCTCTAATACCTTGGCTTAGCACTGTGTGAACTAAAGACATCAGTTTCAGCTTTAAAACTAAACTTCCAGTTTTATTTGACTCCCCCCAGCACACTCACATACACTGTACACGTTAAAAATATTAACAAGCATATTAAAAACATGCTTCTCTATTCCCAGCAAGGACCAGCAGGTGTGCTTTGCTAATTATGCCAACTCCTAACCTGCTATTATTTGCCAGTGTCAGGGAACTTAAAATGTAAAAAAAACCAAAACAAAACAGAAAGCCCAAAACTTACATGTAAAAGCTTGAAATATTAGTGAAGCCATCATATTTGCTCATCCAAACAAGTTTATTTTAGTAACTTTGTACTCCTGACGAAATCAACAGAAAGGAACATCCATGCTCTGGGACTGTCACAGAATATTTATCCCGAACCTTACAGAATGCATTCTCCACGTTGTCAAAAGTCAATTCCGGAGGAAAACACGCTCTGAATTAACACCCTGCAAGACCCAACCATGTAAAGACGCACACAGACCCGCGACCCGAACACTACAGCTTTGTTTGAAAGTGAAACCAAGCAGGCTACAAATAATGCTCTATCCCCAGCGCCCAGGGAGGTGCCAAACCCAAACAAGAAGTATAAACGGAGGAGAAGGACGGCTGAGTTTTGAAGTTTTACTTTTATTATCGGTAGCATTATTTATAGCGTGACACTTCTACATATATATCTGCGGATCTGCGTTTCTTTTTACACCTAGAAAGCATATCAAGTTTAGGCAGCGAACCCTTGGGTTTCCATTTATTTGCAAAAGTTTGGTAAACACCGGATATTTACACGAGCGGAGCAGCTGGATACACACACACATACACAAATAAATGCATGCGGACACGGACAACACGCGAAACGCGCACTTTCCAGCCCATCATCCGCTGCCTGCTCAGACCTTTTTCCAGCTCCCAAGCCAGCGGCGGGGCCGGGGAAATGGCCGGAGCAGGCGGGCGCTGGCCCAGGGCTGGGGCCGCCGCCGGGCTCCGCTCCGCGCCCCGCACCCGAGCGCGGCCGCGACAAACGCGGAGCCGGGGACCCGCGCACCGCCGGCACCGGGGGCTGGAGGCTGCCTAGTCCCCCCGCTTCCTCCGCGCTATTTTTTTAAATTTTTTTTTTTTTTCCCTCTTGCCTCCCTCTTTTTTTCTTTCTTTTTTCCTTGTTTTCAAGAGCGCCTGCAGCCCTCCTTTTCCTCGCCCCTAATTTTCCCCTTCAAAAGATGGCGGGCAGAGAGAGCGAGGGAAAGCGAGCGAGAGAGGGGGAAGCAGAAGAAAAACAAAAAAAAAAAAAAAAAAAAAAAAAAAAAAAAGAAGAGAAAGAAAGCAAGCCCGTCCTGCGTTGGGGCGCGGGGCTCGGCGGGGCCGCGGCTGCGCCCGGCCGGGGCGTCTTCGGGCGCTCGGCGAGAAGGGGAGGGGGGAGCAGAAGATGGAGAAGAAGCGGCAGAAGAAGAAGAAGAAGAAAAGGGTGGGCAGGAGCGGCGGGGCCGGGAGGAAATCAATGGCCAGGCTGCAGCCAGCCCCGCCGCGCTTTGTTACAATTGTGGCGGCGCACAAAGGCTGCGGGGCCGCGGGGAGCGACGCGGGGCTCTCGCAACAAGAAGGAGCAGAAGAAGAGAGGAGGGGAAAAAAAAATAAAAAAAATCAGCATTGGCCTTTCCCAAGTGGGTTTTGCTTTCCTCCCCCTTCTTCCCCGGCCCCCCTCCCTCCAGAAACCATGGCCCAGTGCTAGCAATGCACGCCCAAGCATCTAACAAATAAAGGGAAAGATTAAATAGATTACTTTGCCCCGGCAGCTCCAGCAACGTTTGCCTTATAGTCCCTCCAGTTGCTCTTCTTTTTATCCTCGGCAAGGCAGTATAATAGATGCGCTACAGCGCCCGAGCGCTCATGCGCCGGGGCGCAAGGCCATGTGGGCAGCGTAGTCCCGGGCCGAGCCGGGGGAGAAGCGGCGGCCGCAGCCCGCACTACAAGTCCCAGAAGCCGGCGGGTCCCCCCCGGTCCCCCGCGCCCTCCCCGGAGCGGCGGGCAGGGGACGGGAACGGCAGGGGTGATGCCCCGGTCAGCGGGCGGCGGGGCCGCCCAACGCGGTGTCCCCGGCGGGGGAAACGCCTGGCGGGGCTCGGGGCGGGGGAGCAGCTGCAAGGAGCCGCGCGGAGGTGGCGGCTGGCGGGTGTCCCCCGGGCAGACATGGCCGGGGAAAATCCCGGCTTCCCCCTTCCGTCCGCGTCGCGCCTCCGCGGCTCCCAAGGTACGACCAGAGCCTGAAAAGTGCGGCTGGAAACGCGCGTGGGAGCCACGCGGGGACACGCGTGCTGCGGGAGGCCGAGCTGGAAATCACAACTGCTCTCGCCCCCTTTTTTTGTGTGTGTGTGTTTTTTTTAAATCGCGGTTTGCATTGGGTAATGCGCTCTCGCATTTATTACGCAACAACTAATACGAGCTGCAATAAAAATAGCCCGCCGCCGATGCACGCTGGAGTAGTGAGCAGCCAAAAAAAGTCCATCAAGAAAACCCACAGCCCGATGTAGTTTGCACTGGTTGGTGCATTTCATAACATTGTCAACTGCTGAAAACAACAGAAATTAATCTAATGTACACAATAGAAACAATGTGAATTTTACCAGCACACCACCATAAAAGCATCAACAAACATCAGCACTGTTACAAACACTTCCAAGTAACAGACCCACACAGCCCTGATTTGCCCTGAAGCAAATCCACAGCTGCAAACAGAAGTTAAAAGAAAAAATTGTTATAAGCCAAAGAATGATTGAATTGCTGCAGGAAAAAAAAAATAGAACTATTGGAAAATAAATGAGGGGAACATTTGAGTGCCAATGTGGAATAAAGCAGAATGAGGGGATTTCTCTGTGGACATGTGTGCCAGCAGAGGCTGCCACGCTGCTGGTTCAGACAGCCACATGCTGATGCCAATTAATAAGTCAGTTTATTATAACCATAAGGTGAAAGCAATTTTACTAAAAGACCTTATTTCCAGAAGATTAGCTTCAGAAAAACACGACCAATGGGACTGAAATTTCTCCAGAGGTATGATATAATCAGAGAGGTTATACAGGCTTGAAAGAATTCCACTTATCCATGCTTGCAGCTGCCTCAGGATGGAACCAAAGTTGTGCACGTGCCTCAACCAAACCCTCCCAAAAAATTGCTTTTTGGCACTCAACTTCAAGGCTTGTTGCAAATTCAGGAACCAGAAACTCGCTCACAACCACTCTTGGATACGTTTGCTAAGGCAGCATTTGATGTATCTGCATCAACACCCAAATCCCACTCTAGGTCACAGTGTACGAGACTTGGGCTTCCCTCCTGCAAGCTGACCCTTTTGACTTGACCATCAGGTAGCCCAAAGTCACCTCCCCACCCTCCACACGGTCTCTGCAGGAGCACAAAACAGGTAAGCAGTAAGAAAAAAGTAAATTCTAGGAATTCTTGAGAACCACCACATTTCATAAGCTGGTGCTCACCAATCTGATTGCCACACAGAGAGGAAATCCTTTTGAAACACCACCTGAACTCTGCCCTGCCCACAAGCGGCCTGCACACCAGATACCAGGGAGTAGGGGGAAAGGACTGGATTTTGAGCACTTTTTACCATTGTTCTACTCTAAGCCCATTTTCAAGGGCAATCTACAAGACCACACGTGTATCAAAGCATTCAAGAGCTGAAGAGAACCAGGGCAGTTCTTCTGACTGAACTGTTCTGCTCCAGGATGTGCCTGATCCACATGGATAACCAGAGTAGGAATTCCTAAATGCCATAACATACACAGACACCAAATCATGAGCATGACCAAAGAGCCCCTAAATGAAAACTGCTACAGCTCTAGGCATGGGGGCTGGGAAAAGTTGGCAGCTGAAGCTTTCCAAGGGAGGGGGCAGGGAGAAATGGGCTGAGTATTCATTGTGAGTACTTGGAAAAATGGACTCCATGCACTCTAAAGACTCCTTTTCAGCTAAATCATAATCTGAAGGCTCAGGTTTTAAAAGCATTTATATTTTAGTTTAAGACAAACTCCTGCAACAATAACAACAAAATGTTGGCTGCAATGTGAGACTTGGCAGAGCCACAAGGAACTGAACAGGGGTCTCCTAATGCAAAGTGTTCAGCAACCCCAGCAACCGGCACAGAGCACAACAGCAGAGCAGAGAGAAATTAGGGAGTGCCGGCAAAAAGGCAGAGACAAGAGAAGCCAGAGAGCAGAAACTCTGTGAGAGCAAAAAAACTCTCCAAGCTAGCAGGGCACTCACCTCACAGTGAACGTGCAACAGTTCAATATTGGAGCTTGAGCCTCACTGCAAATCCACTTTCAGGAGCACCACGATGAAGGGTGCATCAAAACTGCAACCCAAAAGCCGTCTCCAATTACACCTTACCCTGCCGTATCTCACCCAGGGTGGGTGTAAGAGAGTTTCATCCCAAATTGTCACATTCATTATGCAGCAGGCTGAGCAGGCATAACAATTCACATGGGAAACTGTCCCCAGAGATTTCACCACTATCAGCTTTTAACCTGGAATGCACCAGTCGCTCACACACCTACCTGTAGGTCTGCAGATTACGCTTGAAGAACCCCACTGCATCCTTCAAGGGATTAAGAAAGAAAACATATTTTGGGATCCCTAAAGCCTTCTTTATGCAAGGCAGTGAGTTTAGATAATGGTTTAGCCAAACAGGCAGAGGCTGACTCAGTTTGAATAAGCCCCTTAGGAGGTACAGTGAAATCAAATCAGAACAATTTAAGCTCAAGTTACCAAAGCCAAAGTAAAAGCACTTCAACCGAGGAAAAGAGAGTCATAATCTTTAAATTAAATTCTGAACTGATTTTGTCACACGGTTTCATACACAAGATGTAACAAGCTGCCTCTTCTGAGACACCTTAACACCAGCTTTTCCATAAAATGCAAAACTACAGCAGTAGCTCTTTACTTCCTCCTGCTCCCCAAGCTCAGAGGAGCATTTGAGATTCACCCAAAGCTTCTCAATTGGCCTCTGTGGTCTTTTATGCTGCACCTCCAGTTACCCAATTAGTGCCTTGTTAACGAACACCTGCCATGTATTTATTCCTGGCTGTTGCAGTACTTTTAACCTGTAATGCCCAGTGGTACTTACAACCTTCTCGGAAGCTTTGTGCCCAGGCTTCAACAAGAAAAATGTTATTTATGCAAAACCAGAGTGGTTTTCAGGGCTGTTAAACACTGGCACTTTTTGCCTCTCTGCTCTTGGAGTGTTGATTGTTTTGAAACAAGAGGGGATGGAAGCACAAAAGGAGATACTTGTCTGTGTGGGACAGATGAGTTTTGGGAGGGTGGGCCACACTCAGTGCCTTGTGTGACTGCACCCAGCAGTATTTGGCAGGAATCAGGGACTGCTGGGAGCACCAATTTTTCTGATCTTTGCAATAGGTTCTTCCTGCAAGCTTCTGATTTTCACCTGTGCCTGTTCCACCATCAAAACCACAGTTCCCCACTGCAAGGGGAGATTATATGACTCGGATCACTTCAGTGTCAGGCAGAAGGGTGTTGAACAAAAGGGGATAAATGCTCTTATTACAACAGAGAGTCATCTTTTCCAATGATCTTCTTCAGTGTAGTGGCAGGATTTCCTCGACTGAGTAAGTGTTATTCAGTAAGTTAAGGATGACAGGATTAGGGCAGAGGTTTGAAACAATAATTGCAGTTTGTTTTTCTGTAGTACCTTTCATCTGTGGAATTCACAACAATTCAATAATCCTCCTAACAGCTTTTGTAGGTAAGGAAATATTATGACTCCTGTTTTTCAGCTGAGGAAGCTGAGAGGGAATATGATGATGCAGAGAATCGTGGGCAGAGGGAGAATTGGGACTCAGCTCTTCTGACTCATTCTTTGTAGTTCTGAGAGCCTGGACACACCAGTTGGTGAGGCCACCCTGGCTCCATGCTCCCGGGAATCTGTCAGTGGCTGCAGGGCTTTTGGATCTTCAGTGTTCGCTCTTCATCTGGAAAAGGGTGAGCAGAGCCCCCAGACTGGGAAGCCAGGGGCCAAGATGTCTACAAGTCCCAAAAGGCACAGCACTGTGCTGTTTGAAGGGAAGACAGGAAAGAACTGAGCAACCCAAGACCTAAAGGATCTTGTAAGTGTTCATCTGCAAAGAGGAGTTTTCATTATGATCTGAATGGTGGTCTGGAGACAGCCAACATCCAGTGGAGGGTCCAGGGTGGATTTAAATAAAGTTCTTCCAGACTGGAAGTTCTCCAACCAGGGAAGCAGAGATGAAGGACTTCTACTGCAATGGACAGGAAGGGCATGAAGAGCCCACAAAATATTCTGTCTGACCATGATGTGTCTTACTAGGAGGGAGCAAGAAGCTTTACTTGGAGGAGCTGGAGACTGGGATACAGTGGGCTAAGGTTTATATGTATGGAAAGAGGCAGAGCAAAGGCCTAAACTGTTGTGAGAGAGAAGAAAAGGGCATGACCACAGATTTGAGAATCAAAAAGAAACTGCCCAGCCAACATAGCTACGTTGGCCATAGTTAAAAATGTTCCTTTGGAAATTACCTCTGTGTGAATGGTTTTGTTGGACATTCAGTTATTGTGGAGACCCAGCACCTGCTGGGAACACAGTGGTTTGCACAGGTAAGCAAGGCAGTGAATAGTGTGTGCTACTGAGCTGGCAGTTTAAACCAACAGACACTGGAACATGCCAGACCTCAGCTGGCCAAGGGCCGAAAGGATTCCTCTGTGTTTCCTTACTTTTCCTCCTGCCCCCTCACAAAGACTGCAGAGAATGGCATAGAGATCCCCTAACCAAATAGTAACACTTTCAAACATCTTGATCTGTAAATGACAATGAGTAATAAATAGATTTCCCTAAAACTATTTCAGGGGTGTGAGTGAATTGTATTAAATTGTCCATTCACTGTGGTTGCAGCCAAAGAACAAAGCTCCTGATTCACAGAAGTGCTGAGAACCTGCTGCTCCAGTTGAAGTGGCTGGGAGAGGCAGGCTGTCATCACGTCTGGCAGTCAGAGCATGTGTGACTCAGGCTGGGGCTCTCAAATCAGCAGCCTCTACGCATTAACTTGGCTGGGACTGGCATTGGGGGGGAATTTGTGCTGAATGATGCCTTATAGCACACTGCAGGACTCCAGCCCTGTGAGAAGTCTGACCTGCTCTTCAAAATCATGTTTCTTAACAGATCTTTACTAAAAGGGGTTTGATACATACAGTGTTCAATGATCTTACATTGAAATGAGTTCTTCAACTTCCATAGGCTCCTCTTGCCTACACTAAGTGTTTGTACAGATCCCTCCCAGGGCAGGATGATTCCAATCCTACCTGCTCTCCACTGGGCTAAGATTTCCTAGCTTTAAATGAACAAATGCTGGCAATGATGCAAGCAAGGCTCAGAGTGTAGTGGGGGAGGTAGAAATATCATCCTGGAAAAGGTTCAGTGTTTGTTTTTAAATCCCAGAAGAAACATATGAATGTGATGTATCTGGGATTTAGAGAAAAAAACCCACAACAGCATGTTAGGAACCACCCAGAAACAGCTCTGTGTCAGGGATCAGCTGCTCTTTAGAAGCCTAAAAGATGCAGCAGGTCTCTCCTGAGTCCTTCCTCCCTGTCTCTGGAGCAGAGTGTAACACATAGCAAGTCTATTCTGCACTTCCTCTGTCTGCTG
Organism: Coloeus monedula; assembly: GCF_965178545.1. Taxonomy (NCBI): domain Eukaryota; kingdom Metazoa; phylum Chordata; class Aves; order Passeriformes; family Corvidae; genus Coloeus; species Coloeus monedula. Next base: position 3,531,491 of record NC_138801.1, on the reverse strand, counting down.
AGGGGCCCAAGCAAATAAAAATGCGAGCTGAGATTGCAAATTGTGCCAAAATATAAACATGGGCTCACACAGCTTGTAAGCTCCGTGTCTGATTACTCACCACTACAAGCTGGTTTGCAGCAGGCAGGTCTAAAGAGCAGGTCCAGTGTGTAGTGAAGTTCCTGGGAGCTTTTCCACAAACAATAATGTCCTTTGGATCAGCTCTGCAGCACTGGGTTAGCTCTGGCCTCGGTGCAACCTGTGACAAAATCACACATGGTGGTCACAGCAGGAGCCACGGCCTCAGCTCCTGACACCCTGAAAGCCACCCAAAGGGACCCCAGTAGCACTGAGAGCAGCCACTTCCTTCCAATCTGAGCCACACAGGGGCTTCCCTTTCCCTTTCATCATCATGGGAAGCTGCTCTCCCACAAACACCTCAGACAGGTGTCTTTTCCAGTGCACTTGGCACGTCCCCAAGTTCAGACTGTTTGGAACCAAAGGGAATGAAAGATTCTGTGAGGGAGAAGTCTGCCAAGCCCCACGATTTTCCAGAGAGGCAGTTTGGACAGATGTCACATCCTGCTGATCCCAGCTGTGGAAGCCTGGCCGGGGGAGCAAGAAAGACCCTCACAGATGATTCGTAACCATCAAGTGAAATTTTATGCAAATTTTTCTCTGGGGATGTTCTGCAGTCCCAAAGAAATGTCCCTGCTTGTGCTGTCTCTGAAAGCTCCATGCTGTCAAAAACCCAGCCTGGCACGGAATCAGGTACTTGGCCAAAAGGAGTTTATCATACTTTAAACTAGTTTAAAAAAAATCCAGGACATTTAGAAGCTAAGCGGCTGTTTAGGATTACACTTAATTTGTAGTCAAGGCTACATTTTTCAGGTTCCAGGATTCAGATTAGATAAGCATTTTCATACATGCACATATATGTATTTTCTACATAGATAAATAAATGTATATGTATTTTCTACATATATAGAAAAATATTGGGCAAAAATTCCCAAAGCAGACACTGAGAGGCAAAATATGAACTTCTCTCCGTCATGAAAGAAACAAAAACACCCCGCCACGAGAAAGTTCTATAAATAGCATTAAACTGCTGATTTGTGTTCTCCCATTTTATTTCATATTCATTTTTTAAAAGACTGAAAACTTTCACCCAAAACCGTTTGCAAGAATCAGCACCAGAGACTTGACTGGATTTGTTTCCTAATATTGCTCTGGTGACTGTGCAGCTCTTCTAACTGTGTTTTACCTCTCGTAGTTTAGAAGGCAGGGCTAATTCTCCAGATTTCTGCTGCAGGATTCCAGGCTGGAGGAGAAGGGCCTTGGCTTTACTATACCACAGGTTTTTTTCATCTTTTCCTTTCTCAACTGCCACTAGAATTTTTGGAAGTGAAACATCTTCCTGTGTTAAAGGGCCAGTAAATGACACACGTCTCCTTTTCTTCCCTCTTAACTGAAAGCAGACTGCAACGTGTGGGTTCAGAAATAACCCGCTGCTCTCCAGAAAAGTGCTTAAACACATGTTTAACTGTAACCGGGCTGTTTGGCCTTAATGAATTAAACACTTTCCTGAGTCAGGGCTTTTTGCGTGACCATACACTGAGAAATCCACCTCGCCTCAGATACCCTCTCACCCAGGCGAGGATTACGGTGTTAAATGGCCCAAACAAAAGCATTCGAGAGTCACAGAATCACTTAAGTTGGAAAAGACCTCCAGGATCATCGAGTCCAACCTTTGATAGATCATCACTTTGTCAATTAAACCATGGCACTGAGTGAGTGCCACATGCAGTCGCTCCTTGAACACCCCCAGGGATGGGGACTCCGCCACCTCCCTGGACAGCTCCAATGTTTAGCGTTTCCTCCTGTTGTAAAGTTTACCACCACTTTCCATGAAGAAACTCCCCCTAATGTCCAGCCTGAACCTCCCCTGGAGCAGCTTGAGGACGACTCCTCACGCCCTGTCACTACCTGCCTGGGAGAAGAGCCTGACCCCCCACCTTACCGGCATTAATATGGATATTACAGACATTGCACAGACATTATTATAGACATTATTATAGCTATTACTGCCTTGTGAATTGGCCTGCTCTCCTCACAGCCGCTTTTATCGGTGTGCATCCAAGGGGGTCAGTTGCAGACGCACCCCAACGACACCTAACCCCCTCCAGCCGGGCTCAACGGCCCCCGAACGGCGGGAGCAGCGCCGTGGCCACCCGATCCCGGTCCGTATGTGCCCGCTTCCCACACGGGAATGTCACACCGGCACGGGCAGGGCGCTCCCCGCAGCGAGCGGGGAACAGCAGCGGGCGCTGGGGGGGAAGCACAGAAAGCACAGGAAGGAGGGAAAAGAGAGAAGAAAACGAAGAGAAGGAAGGGAGGGAAAAGAGGGAGGGGAGGGAAGGGGCGGGCACGACGCCACGGGGCCGGGCTCCGCCCGTGCGCGCATTCGCGCCGCTCTTTTGGCTCTCGGGCCGCGCCGTAGCGCTCCCGGGAGAGAGCGGCATTGTGCGGCCTCCGGCCCGCTCCGCGCAGGCGCCGTCCCGCATTCCCCGCCTGGCGGACCCGGACCCGCCGCCGCCGCCGCCGCGTCCCCCCCCTCCCCTCCCGCGGCCGCGCTCCTCCCTCGCCGCGGAGGAGGTGGCGGCCGCCCCCCTTCCCCATCCCCGTCCCCCGGTAAGTCACCGAGAGCGAGGCGGCGGCTCCTCTTCCGTCTCCTCCTGGTCTCCCGCACCGCCCGGGGCTCTCCCGCAGCGCCGTTGCCCGCGCGCGGCGCCGCCGCCTCCCCTCAGGCAGCGCGCGCGGAGCCCGCCCGCTCCCCCTCAGCCCCCGGCCCCTCTGCGCGCGCCCAGCGCGGCCCCCGCCCTCCCCCCCAAGCCCCCCCAACCGCGTGGGGACCCCTCACTTCACACCCCCCACTCCCCAAATTCGGGGTTCGCACGGGGAGCTCCCCCCCCCCAGCCCCACCCCCACATTCCAGGGCGAGGGGAGGGCCGGGGGGCTGTTATCGGTACCGCGTGCGCGCAGGCGGGGGATGCGCTGGGAGCCCCCCGGGCATGGAGCCCCCCTCCCCCCCCGGCCCCGGGACCGATGCTGCGAGGTTTGGCAGCGCGCTGCGTGCTCGCCCGAGTTCCCAGACGAGTTCCAGATGAAAAGGAGCAGGATCGGCGTTAGGAAAGTTTATTTTCTTGTGGTGGCCCCCAGGTTGCCCGGGGAGGGCGTGGAGATGGTCAGGAACAGTCTGGATGCAATCCTGTGCCATGTGCTCTGGGATGAGCCTGCTGGAGCAGATGAGCCGCTGTGCTCCCTTCCAGCCTGGCCCATTCTGGGATCTCCCCACACCGAGTACAGCCGGCAGGCAACTGGTAGCGCCCTGCTCTGCACCCTCTCGGAAGGAGATGCTTGGAATGCCAGTGGATCCTGAGAGCGATCGCTCTCGTTCCCGAATGTGCTGCCACCAGCAAAAGGAGCTGCGATGTGGCAAACGCACTTAGAAGGCAAATCCTGACATTGTGAGCTGGGGGTGATTCTGTTCCTGAGCTGAAGTGTGGCTGAGCTGCAGTGGAGATTTGTTCCCTCTGCAGCATCAGCCCCGATTACAGAATCCTGGCACTGCACTCCATCAGGTCTTGTTACGGAAAGCGAGTCTGATCCAAGAGAGAGGCTGATCCAAGGCTGCTGCCAGTCAGGGGGAAGTCTCGGGTGGAGTAGGGTATGGTTTGATGCTCAGACCTTTCAGCAGGGAAATATGACACCAAAATATTTGCATTCTGAGGTGAAAGGAATCTAGTCAGGTCTTAAGCTTTGCAAATGCCGGTTATTTTTTGCATTCTTTATGATATTGTATTCTCTACCTTAGTAAATTAAAATAGAAAGGCCTTGGACTGTTCCTTCCGTCTTCCATACAAACTGCTGCATTTACCCTGTACTAAGTACTTGTTAGAAGTGTTTTGGGGTCTGTGATATGAAAACCCTGCCACACCTCAAAGCTATTGTGCTGTATTTCTGTTTGGAAAAAGCTTTCCAAGAAGTGATCAAAGGCCATGGCTTGAGTTCTTGGTCTCGTACATAAGTAGGTCTGAAGGCCTAAAATACTGCTGTGTTGCTCAACAGATAATAAATAGGGGTTTTCATACTGGTTTCTGGCAACCTGCACTTCGACCAATCTCACTTTTGTGCACGCTGAGAATCTTTTTGACAGCTAATGAGAATATTTTGTTTTTCTTCCAGGTTTTCCTTTCAGCGCGGTTCTCCTCTCGGTGGCAAGAGCTGCCTTTTGAAGCAGCACATTCATTCTCTCCTTCAAGCACCCATAAGTCTCATTTGCCAGCTCCAGAACCATGGCAACAGAAGAAAAGAAGCCAGATGCAGAATCCACCAAAACACAATCTACTCCTTCCTCCTCGACCAATCAGAGCAAGGTGTGTGTGGGGCTCCAAAAAATATCCCTGTAAAAACACCTGGAACTACCTCAACACTCAGCAGCCAGGCCAGAATCAGGGATTTGGATTCTCCTGCATATTAAGATCTTTTCCATGTGTCTGCTTCTGCTGGTGTCTTATGCTGAGGGTTTTATGGGAAAAGTGGATGGAGTGCATGCTCTGCTGTAGTGCTAAGGGTTCTTTTTTGGTTTTGGGGAAGTTCTCACTAGTGAAATACTTCTTGTCATTTTGAGCATGACAAAGGCTGGCTGTTTGTATCCTTGGAATGCCTGGAGGTGGCTGGAGATTTGCTGAATCTGTAGTTGTGGAGTGGGGAAACAATTATTCAGGTTCTTTAAAGCCTGAAGATGTTCAAAGGAGGTATTATTGTCTAACCATGAAGCTTTTTCAAAGAGTGGAAAAGGGCAGAAGTGGGATTTTAGGGGCATGGAGGAATTGGCCTGTGGTTTAATTCATGATCAGGGTGAAAATGCAAACACTTAAAAGCACTGCACTGATCAATATCGAGAGTGTTACTTGGAAGTGCCAGGCACTTTGTGGCTGGGCTGTTGGATTATTCTCACCTGTTTGTTACTGCCTTGGATGAAATTCATCTCAAGGGTGACTTGGTGTTGTGCTTGAAACAGTCAGGCCCTAGACTGAAAGGTTGTTTGGTTGGTTTGGGTGTTTTTTGGAGGGGAATGGGAATGTGAACGCTGGAATCTTCGTTAGGGTGAACACCCATGTGGTCCATTCCTCTGTACTGATCAGAGCTGGCCACTGAGGTACTAAATTTGGAATTTAACTCATTTATACGTGTTTTTTTCTTACAGCCTGCCCCAGTAAAGCCAAACTATGCTCTCAAGTTCACGTTAGCAGGGCACACAAAGGCAGTGTCATCAGTCAAGTTTAGTCCTAACGGAGAGTGGCTTGCCAGCTCCTGTAAGTATTGCTTGCTTTTATCTCATTTCAAACACAAATGTGGGCCTTGCAGAAGGGCCTGTCTGCAGTGCTACCTCCATCAGGGACAGGAGGGGTGTCACGTCACAGTTTTTCTTAAAAGAGTGATACCAAAGCTGTCACTGTTTGAGATAATTTAATTTCTGTTACTTTGAGTACTGGGTCTTTGCATTGCCGGGAGAACCCTCACCTGTTCAGCTTTCTTTACTGAGCAAATGGGCAAAAACCAATGCAGGGTTCTTTCCTTGTGCTTTTCTGTATCACTAACAGCTTAAGCTTGTAAATTAAACTTTGTGTACAGTATCTGCAGGCCAAACTTTCCTCTGGGAAATGCAGAAAGTGCTCTTGGGCTGCAGAGTTGGACACACAGGGCTGGCCAGTGCTCTGTGCTGTGTGCCTGTGGTGGTTGGCAGTCAGAGGCTTTGATTACTCCAGTGAAGTGCAGAAGGTTGTTATAGATAATGTTTCACTTCTTGCTCTCTTAAGTGATAGAACAAGCCCCTTTCTTGCCAGCTTTGGTATTTCATAAGAGTTTTTTTGGTCTTCAGCACTTCCTGACAGCTTTGCCTTGAAAATGTGTTTCTGTGACTGTCAGTGATCCAGGGAGGATCCACGTGTAAGGAAAGGGCAGTTGGAAATTGTTGAATGTGATGGTGATGGCCACTGGAACATCTTCCAGACGTGGGAATTAACTTGGGGCTTAACTGCAACAGCCTCAATAGGATCAGTGTGCTGTGCCATATAAATGGTTACAGTGTCCCCATCAGAGTCCCCCTCCCCTCTCCCTTGAACATGTTTTCCAAACTCTATATCTGGCAAACGCCAGCTTTTTTCTCTGGCTTGTTTTGCAAGTTACCATGGATAATATGTTTGGGTTTCTGCAGGCATTCATTCAGTCCAGCTTGTGGTGTAATTATTGTTCTTTTTGGGGCAAAAGCCTTTCAAGCATTCCCGTGGACCAGCACTACTTTTACAACTAGCAATCTAAAACAAAAGTAGAAACCCAAGTTGTCATGAGAGAAACTAAAGCTGCTGGAGTCTCTCTGCATTCCAGGCAGCTTATGTAACCTCAGCTGCTGCAGAGTGCTGTGTAGGAAGCTGTTCTTCACCAGTTCCATATCACCTTCTTCCCTGAGGTCTGCCTGGGGAGGGAGAACTGCCCAGGGTCTGCAGAGACACAGTGAACTTATTTCCTTCCACCTGGAAGGGACAGCTCTGCTAGTGCTGTTAATTAATCTCTGAACTGGCACATTCTTTTCCAGCTGCTGACAAACTCATTAAAATTTGGGGAGCGTATGATGGCAAGTTTGAGAAAACAATATCTGGTCATAAGCTGGTAAGTACGAGGTGATTACTGTGGGAATTTACCTGGGAAGAATTTTGCTTTCTTTTCCTAATTCAGAAATTTCCATTCTTTGTTAGTTTTACTTGTGCAGAAGGTTTGTTCTTCAGTCTTACTTTGTAGTTTTTTGTTTATACAGCCCAGTGCAACAGCCTGGAATTGCTGGAGTAATATTGGGGCAGGCTGGGAATATGGGTGGAGTGCAAGCTGATGATGGAACACCTGCATTCCCACTGCCCAGCCAGCTTGCTGTGTCCCTGCATTTCAGGAGAACCCACCTCAGACACAGGGCAGAACATTCTTGGGTGAAAATCCCTGTGAATTCTGACACTGTATCCTGTTCCATCTTTCCTTTGTATAAGGAACGAAACACTTGCCTTTTAAGGAAATTAAATTTTTCTTGTGGGTTTGCCTACATAAACACAACACTTACTCATTCTGCAAAGTTCTAAAGAAAACACAAGACTCCCAAGCCCTTTGGTTTTCTTTTTTTTTAAAGTTTCTTCCATGCTGAAGTTTCATGAGCAAAAATGAAGATTTATCAAAAGAAAAGCCACTGGAATATTCTCCAGCCTCTGGGGACTTGGATTGTAAAGAGCAGCCATTTGTCATGAAGAAAAGCCACTTACTCAGATTAATTTATTAACATTCTATTTAGGAATTCTAACAGAGGGGTTTGGTGGCCACAGTAAGAACTGTGTGAACAAGCTGCTGATGTTCTCAGAGTCTGTGGCTCAGCTTAAAATGAACACGTGCCAGATGAGCTCTTAGCCCAGCGAAATCATTGAATTCCTGACTCTCAGTGCTGAATTTTCATTCAAGCTTCAGCTGGGAATGTAATCTGCAGTCTGGGTTTTCCACTTTTCTGTGTGGCTGAACAAACAGAGCTGAGAAGAGAATTGTTTTCCTTTTGTTTTAGGGGATCTCTGATGTTGCTTGGTCATCAGATTCCAACCTCCTTGTCTCTGCCTCCGATGATAAAACTCTCAAAATATGGGATGTAAGCTCGGTAAGGGCAGGAATTATTATTTGTTTACCTTCATTTTCTCCTATATTGGCTTCTTGTTCCTGCTTCCTGTTCCTGCTTATAACAAGCTGGTGAATGGGCTGTGAGGATGAATGAATTGTGCTGTCTGCTCTTGGAAAGAGTGGAATGCGTGTGGGTACCACGAGGAGCCTGTTTAGTGCTCTGAGAGAGCACTAAAGCCTGATGATGGAGATAGAACCACAGCAAAAAGCCTCTCACATGAAACCTTTTTGTACCATAGCCACACTTATTTCTGCTTTTTCCCCCTTTCTCTGATGACAGAGAGGACTGGATAATTTTGGTTGAGTTTTGATTAGGGGTATTAAATTGTTTGGGTCCTCCTGAGCTGCCCAAACAGTTTGCACCTTGTCTGCAATCATTAAAAATGTTTCTTTCTTTCCTGTTTTGTTGCAGCTGGCCCTCTGCCCATCTAAATCTGGGCTTAGAGATGGTTTCTTTCTGTGCTGCACAGTGATTAACCTTAATGTGGTCTCTCTGGATGCTTTTATGGTGCTGGGTGATGCTGTGTATTTAACTCTGCTGAATTTTATTTCAGGGTAAGTGCTTAAAGACATTGAAAGGGCACAGTAACTACGTTTTCTGCTGCAATTTCAACCCTCAGTCAAACCTCATCGTTTCTGGCTCAGTGAGTGATTTTATGTTTTTTTTTCCTTTGTGGGAAGCAAGCACTGCACACTCTGTCACTCGTCACTAAAGGGACAGACAGGTTCTTTAGGGATCCTTGGCAGAATGATGATGGCATTAAATCATGGTTACAATTACAGCTTTATTTTCTTAACAGATTATTATGATTAGTGTAGCATGCTAATTTATGATTAGAGTGACACAGAATTTGTGCAAGCAGGATTGATGTAGTACAATTTATAAGTAGTGAATACAGAATTCATAATACAACTTATGGTTTCTAATCACCTGGATTCTGACTTATCTAAAGGATGACTTCTAATCACCTCTCCCTCTGCAGATTGGGTCAGATCATGGTTTGAAAACAGTGTTAAATGAAAGAATATGAATCACACAGTCTGTTTCAATTGTGTTTTCCCTCACAAACACAGCTTGTAGTCAGGTGAGCTGTGCATCACCCCTGCTGTGTTTGCTTGGGGAAAAGCCCTTAATCCATCCTTAGCGTGCAGGTGTCCTACACGGAGACAAGGAATTCAGGGAGATGTTCCCAGACTGCTGGTTGTGTCCTGGGCTTTCTGACCCAGCTGGGACAAGGCTCACGCTGTAGCCAAGCTATACCACCCTGAATGCCTCAAACAGGTGCTTCACCAAACCCCCTTGTGCCTCTTTTGCCTCTGCAGTTTGACGAAAGCGTGAGGATATGGGATGTGAAAACAGGGAAGTGCCTCAAGACGTTGCCTGCTCACTCTGACCCAGTTTCAGCTGTAAGTCCCTCCTGATCAGTGAACACTAAAAGGCTTGTTTTGTTTAGCAGAGCTCCTCTCCTGTCCCTGTTGAGGAGAGGGTTTGTGCTCTGTTACCAAACCAGCCTTACACAGCGTCCAGGCTGCACTGTGGTTGTGGCTGGTTTGCTCAGTGGGAATGAAATGAGTGGTGCTTTCTCTAAGATCAGTGTGGGTTTTGGTCCTGGGTGTAGATGTGAATAGAGCAGAGGTGTGCCAGTCATGCCTGAGTGTCATTCTGGGACAGAGATTTGTGGCACTTGATGCTCAGAGAGCAATCAGTGTTTCCCCTTGTTTTAAATCTCATTTAATAGGAGAAACGAGCTTGGAATACAGCAATATCCATTGGGATTAAGGAAAACCAGAAGGTGTTTAACTCTTAATGTCTTTAAAATGAAGAACACTGAGAAAAATCTGAGCCTCATGAGCTGTGGCTGTTCTAACATGGTTGTTCTGCCATGTGTAATAGATATTTCACACTTAATGTCTCTTAATAGTAATAATTCTTTAAAATAGCAGAAAAATGACCTTAAAACATATAAGGGGCTATATGAGAGGTTCTATTCCATGCCCTTACAATAATAAGGTTCTGTCCCAGGTTTGATACTGCTAATGCTGTCTGAACAGTGTCTGTGTGGAGATGTGTCCTTGGCTTCTGAAGAAACTTGTATTCCACATCAGAAGTGAAAATAAGGACTTTCAGTGGAGCTTAAACATTTGAACTTTATGAGCATCCATAAAGTTATTAGTTTTGATAATTAATATCAATATTATTGCAGGTGCATTTTAATCGTGATGGATCCCTGATAGTGTCAAGTAGCTATGATGGACTCTGGTAAGTGGTTATTTCTTGTCTGCATCACTCTTCACACCTTTTGCATTCTGAAAATACTTTATTTTTTTTAAAAAAAACCCCCTTGTATTTGTAATGTTAAAATGGTAACAAACACTTCAAACCAAATAATAATGATTTTTGTCTGCTTTTAACAGTCGAATCTGGGATACAGCATCAGGGCAGTGCTTGAAAACACTGATTGGTAAGCAGAAACATTTCTTGTCTGGGCTCTATTTTTCAAACAGATACTTTGTGTTTCAGTGAAACTGTTAAAAACGAATGTGAAAAGAAATGCTGTCAGTGAGGCAACAGAGCTGTGCACTTTGTAACACTGCTTTTAATTTTGCTGTAGATGATGATAACCCTCCTGTGTCTTTTGTGAAGTTCTCACCAAATGGCAAATACATATTAGCTGCAACTTTGGACAAGTAAGTATTAAAAAAAAGGAGATAGCCACACAGAATTTAAATTTGGAGTATCAGATAATGCTTTATTTTGCTCTTTGGCTGCCATAGTAATGATAATACATGACTTCATATATAGTGTATTTTACGGAGGAGAATATGAATGGCATGGCAGTAAAATTGATACTTTGGGGTTAACTAACCCTGCATTCCAAAGCCAGGCTAAAATGATCCATGTAGATTTTTGGAACTCTGGTGTGGAGAAACTTTTTTTCTGCTGCTAGGAACTTTTCAGATGGAAAAAAAAAAAAAAACCAAAACCAAAGCACCCACCCAAGAACTAAAATCTTTGTTTTTCTTTTGTTTTCCAGCACTCTTAAACTTTGGGACTACAGCAAAGGAAAAGTAATTAATTCTCTCTCTCTCTCTATGTAGACTTAACTAAGCTTTAAGAAAACTTGGATTTTACATGTAATTTTTAAACTTAACATATGAGTACTACAGAAAAAAAAAAAGTGTTAATAGCCCTTTAGTGGAGAGGACAAACTTTTAGCAGGGCCTGTTGAAACAGGACAAGGGGTAATGGTTTTAAAATAAAAGAGGGTGGATTCAGATTAGAAAGTTTCCTGTGAGGGTGGGGAGGCCCTGGCACAGGGTGCCCAGAGAAGCTGTGGCTGTTCCTGGGTCCCTGGCAGTGCCCAAGGCCAGGTTGGACGGGGCTTGGAGCAGCCTGGGACAGTGGGAGGTGTCCCTGCCCATGGCAGACCTTTAAAGGTTCCTTCAAACTGAAACCATTCTGTGATTCTCTGACTAAAAATCTCTTTGAAAAGAAAAAAAAAGAGAATACTTGCCTTCTGCATAGCCCTGAGACATCAAGTACAGCAATATTTCTGCATTTTTCTCTTCATGAGCAATAAATTGCCTTTGATCTCTTTCACTGTTGTAATGGGACAAATGCAGGGCTTTGTTTTGTGTTCTAGGGCAGAGCTGCCCTCTGCATGCTCCAGATCAGTTGGCAGGGTGGGAAACACAGGCAGATATGTTTAGTCTTTTCTTCCCAGAGAGTTTGTCCTTGACTGAGGAAACTCCCTCCCAGCTGCATTCATGTGGCTCTTCCCTTGCAGTGCCTGAAGACGTACACAGGACACAAAAATGAGAAGTACTGCATATTTGCCAATTTCTCTGTCACTGGTGGAAAGGTTGGTGTTGATTTGATTATTTCTTTTTACTAATGTGCAGTTTTTACTGCTTCTCTGTGTAGATAAAAAGAAGATTTTGGGGCTGGAAACGTCCTTTGGTGGGTGCTGGTTCACAGGTTTCTCTGTCTCTAGGTGGGCCCACTGTCCCATTGCAGATTTCCTGACTTTTCCTCCTCCCTCCTTTCCCATGATAACAATGAAATGTTTGTTGAGAAATAGCACTTGGATATGGCTCAGAAAGATTCAGATAATTGTGTTTTCTCTCTGCCCCTCCAGTGGATCGTGTCTGGTTCAGAAGACAACCTGGTTTATATTTGGAACCTTCAGACAAAAGAGATTGTACAGAAACTACAAGGACACACAGGTGAGGGAAGGATCTTGTTTTTATTGAAGTAATATCCCTCATATCAGGCTGAGTGAGGGCTTAGCCTGAGTATATTCTCTCTGATACTCAGTTTTGACTGTCAGACCCATAAAGCCTTGACTGGCTGAAGCTTAATTGAACCCTGGGAGTTTGCCCCTTTTCATGAAGGGTGTTTATGGGCACTGAAAATGTTTTATTCTCCAGCAGTGAGAACTTTGACATCAGCTTACAAAGGAGATTTGCTTGAGCACAGAACTGGTCAAGATATTTAAGTGTCTCATAACATCAGTGACTTTGAATGGTCTGTTAACACCTTCCAGAGCTCAGCTCCAAAGGATAAGCATTGATGTGGGCTGGAAACGTCTGTACATGTGCCTGGCCTTGAGCCATGAGCTGTCACCTGATGGGTACTTCAGTCTGAGTCCTGTAAAAGAGCAGAGTTTTAGCTGAAATCTCGGCGTGCTCAGTCCTTTGCATTGGGCTGCATCCAGTGATTTGGGCTGGATTCCAGTGATTTGGAGTGTAAGGAGGGCAGTGGCAGCAGGGTTTCATTTTCAAGCTCTGAAGATGAAATGTTACCTAAGAATTGTTGGAAGCATGACAAAAAAACTAACCTGGGTTTTGATTCAGCCATGTCTGACATGATCTGATAAAATCTAGAGAATTCCCACTTTTTGGAACTTGTCAAGCACTTTCCTCCTACCCTCAATTCTTTCCTGCTTGTATTTCCTCTCACAGAGGAGCAACAGTTGTAAGATATTTACAAATAACACGTTTAATTCTGCTGCAGGGAAATAATAACTTGGCTTTGCTGTTTTAAAACACAGTTGCTAATTTTCAGGCGTGCCTGCTATGAACCAGATTTAAATAATTCTATTTTTCTATCCTTTCTTTTTGCTCAGATGTTGTCATCTCCACAGCCTGTCACCCAACAGAAAACATCATCGCGTCAGCGGCACTAGAAAACGACAAAACAATTAAACTGTGGAAGAGTGACTGTTAAACGTTCAAGGATTGCTTTAGAGACTGTCAGGAAAAACAAAATAAAATGTTTTTAAAAAAATTATTAAAAAAAAAAAACACCCATAAATCCAGTTTGGCAGGAAACCTGAAGAATATTTGATGAAGTGGTTTCTGTTAGTCGTGGCCCAAAGAAAACGTCTTAGCTCTGCTAGAGCTGGGCAACGTGGTGGAAAAAAAAAAAAGATGCAGTGTCTCCTTTTCTTGCCTAATGTTTTGGCAGACAAATGGATGATTCTGACGTCGGGTCAGAAGTCTTGGACACCTCAAAGATACTGTATTTTCTGATGGCATTGCTTCTGGGCACTGTTGCTGCTTAAGGAAGAGCTGCCAGGCTACTTTGTACCAGTAAGTTAAGTCACAAGCCTAGAGATGTGTGGAATTTTTTTAAATATGTCTAATTTTTTTTTTTTTAAATTTTTAATTTTTTTTTTTCCAGAATGTAGGTTCTAGTCTCTTGGGAAGTTTCTGTATTGTTTTAAATAGGAGTACTGCATCTTTAAGGGTGCTTCATTTTAAACACTCAGCTCAAACTTTGTGACCAAATAAAAACCATGCAGTTCCAGATTTCCCTCTTCCTGCCCCTGACTTGACTCCTGTGGTGGAATCTCTTTACCTTCTGTATAGTTGCTTACCTCTTGTTACGTGTGTTTAATAGATGCTGTTCTAGAGCAAAGTTACAGTTCTTCTGTTAACCATTAAAATGAATCCTGCTTGTAGTTGTTCTCAGCATATTTTAATTTTTTTTTTTTTGCCTCTTCTGGTTCTAAAGCCAACTCACAGAACACTGTAAAGTTATTTCAATGTAAAAAGAAACAAACCCAGACTTTTTGTATCTTGGCAATCCATGGTATGAAGCTGTATTGCAAATGGCATGACTCTGTATCTATCTCAGCATTGGTATTTCTTTCCCTTTTTGTCATATCCATGTGGTATTTACACATCCAGAAAAAATACCATGTGCCATAATAAAAAGGTGGGATTTTATGTGTATGTTTGTGGTTACGAGTGTGCTCATGTGAAGTGTCCGTGTCCGTGGAAGCTTCCCTTAAAAATATTTTTAGGGGAAAATGTTTTCTGTAGCAGCTCCATCCAGTGAGGGAGGATGAGGAGCAGCAGTGTGGAGAAAAAGAGGAACACGAGTCCACATTTATTTCATGAAGGTAAAAGGATCAAGCTGAAGGTGTCCTCAGCAGAGACAACATTGCTACACCCCCTCCCAGAGAGCTTTAGCCTTGCAGGATGGGCAGGGGTCCAGGATTTACCTTGTGCCAGTTAAGAAATGCAGGGAGGCACAAGTTTTATTGCACCCACAGGGTTCTGCTGCAAGGGGATGTTTTGCTCCTGGTGAAGCAAACCCCATTTTTTTGATACTGACCTCGTGTGCTTGGTAATAACAGAAAATCAATTACAGTCCAGACCTCTGGAGTGCTGCTCTGAGGCTGCCTTGCTTTGAAACCCTTGGAGAAAATGAGCTGCAAGATACAAGGCATAGGTTTTCTTTTTAAAATATAAAAATAGAGTTCATGTTGAGCTGCTGAAATGGCTATTAGTAATATCACTGCCTTTGGAGGTTTTTCATTACCCCCAGGAAGGGACACTGCGTCTAGACTTGGTGTCACTGCTAAAATGATCAACTCATGATTTTTTTCAGTCTTGAAGGCCAGTGAAACTCTTCAATGCAAGATGGGGCTGTGCTGCTTTACAGCATGGAGAAGCTGGAATTTTATTCCAGCAAAGCATTTTAATGTTGATTCAGAAATATTTCCTGGCATAGTGCTTCTCATGTCCCTGCATGTGAGTGGCTTTGCTTGCCCAGCTGTGCTGTCTCTCCCTGCCCTCTGAGCCACAGAGCTGTGGAGAAGAGAGATCAATTTTCTGCTATCACGAAATCTCTTGAACGCAGATAGAAAACCCCTAATGTAAAGGATCTGCTGTAAAGCTGCTCTTCATAAAGGTTGTGTTTAAATCCTTAATATCCCACCTGGGATTAATACTGCGGCCTATTGGCATGAGCTCTACTTAGCTCTAATTCTGTGCAGCCTGGCATGGCTGTGGTGGTTTCAGGGCCAGGATTAACTCAAGCACAGGTCTGAAAACGAGGATTGTGCACTGGCTGGATGGGCTGGAGTAGGGGAGGTGTAACTTTATGTTAGGTGCGGGCTGAGAGGGGCTGGGGTGCGTTATAGCATTCTGAGGAATGCCGAGTTATTGCTCTGGGGCTCTGGTGCACCACCAACTTTTCGGCTGAGGCAAAAGGCGAGCTGGGTGACTAAAAGAGAGGGTGCTGCTTTGTTTTTTAGGGGTCTTCCCCAAAGAAAACTAGAGGGGAATAAAGGAAAAAACATGGTTAGATGCCACGAAGTAGGTGGCAGTGCCTTAACCGTATGTGTGTTGTATAGGCCACTAGGGCCTCTTCCATCCTTATCAAGGGGAGTGCTAACCTTCTCTCCTTTCATACAACACAAGTTCTCTACAGCGGTCGAGGCTATTTAAACTCCCACTAACCTACATCTTTCCGAATAGCGTGAGGCAACTTTTCGTCCCATTTTTCTCCTTAATTTGACATCCCTTCCTAATCCCCATAAAATAACTTTTACTTTAAGTCTAGATTCCCCTAGAACTCCTAAAAATCTCGATAAAATAGCATAAACGCGCGTTTTCCGCTACCCTTTTAATGTATTCATCACTCTCAGCCAATCAGCGCTCAGAAGGCGGAGCTTCTTCCCCTGTCCCATGACGAGCGGGGTACGGTTTACTTTGGCCTCGCTGATGGCGGCGGGCGCGCCGGGGTTCGCCAGTTCGAGTCCCGCTCCCGGCGGGGCGGTGCCGCTGGGATGAGCTCACCGCGATGCGCGGCGGACCCGCGGGACGTGCGCAGGGGATTGAGGAGTCCCGCCGGTATCCCGCGGGATTGAGGAGTCCTGCCGGTATCCCGCAGGATTGAGCCGTCCCGCCGGGTATCCCGCGGGATTGAGGAGTCCTGCCGGTATCCCGCGGGATTGAGGAGTCCTGCCGGGTATCCCGCGGGATTGAGGAGTCCTGCCGGTATCCCGCAGGATTGAGGAGTCCTGCCGGGTATCCCGCGGGATTGAGGAGTCCTGCCGGGTATCCCGCAGGATTGAGCCGTCCCGCCGGGTATCCCGCGGGATTGAGGAGTCCTGCCGGTATCCCGCGGGACTGAGGAGTCCCACCGGCTGTCCCGCGGGGATTGAGCCGTCCCGCCGGTATCCCGCGGGGTTTGAGGAGTCCCGCCGGGTATCCCGCAGGATTTGAGGAGTCCCGCCGGTATCCCGCGGGTTTCAGCGGGAGCAGGAGTGCACCGCGGGATGTGCTGGTGGAATCTCCCGCAGGCGGAGCAGCAGGGGAGGAGGGAGCCCATTCCCGACGCGTTCCTGCTACCCCGGAGCTCGCAAATCGCTCCGAGTTCCATCAGAGCTAATGACGAGTTACAAGATGTGGGAACAGTGGAAGAGGTTGGCTGGGTTTTTTTCCCTTTTCTTAAAGCCTTTCTCTTCGGCATCCCAAGGGGGTAAACCCAAACATCTCGCTAAATCAGCACTGCAACGCCTCAAACCTGCCGGGGGAGCTGATGTTCCCACCGGGATTACCCTCCCAGCATCCCGCCGCAGGTCCCACCGATGCCACCACAAGGCATCGCTCCATCCCTCGACCCCTGCGACTCTCCCAGACCTTCCCGCTGGATTCCCGGCGGGAAGGACCAGGCGGTGCCGCGTGTGGCTGGCGGAGGAGCAGCTTTTCCGGATGAGGCTGCGGATCCAGGTGCAGCGCCCAGGGGTTTGTGTGGCCCCGGCCCCGCCAGATGTGCACATCTGCTTCATCACAGACTCACAGAACAGCTTGGGGTGGAAGGGACCTTACAGCTCATCCCATTCCAACCCCCTGCCATGGGCAGGGACGCCTTCCACGATCCCAGGTTGCTCCAAGCCCTGTCCAACCTGGCCTTGGACACTTCCAGGGATGCTGCATCACTGCCACAGAGCCCAGGCTGCTCCTGGATGCCCCTTCCAGATAACTGATGAGTTTATTAAGGGATTAAAAGTTAGTTTCCCCTCCTTATTGAATGCTCTGATTTATGCATGCGTTTAAATCAATCCCATTTCCTGCCTTTTATCCCTTCTCCCCCAGGCTTTCAGGCTTTACTGTGTCAGACGTTTGTTACAATCACATTGTTTCGAGGCAAGCGAGACGCCATGGGTGGTTTAAGGGATTTGAATCCTTGAGCTGCATTACTTGGGCACTTCTCCCAGGTGCCAACTGCCCCTCCTGAGCTGTAGCTGCCCCTCCTTCCAGCAGCTAGTGCTGCCTCCCGGTGAAATATGAACCAGCATCCCTGCTAATGAAGGTGCTGTTGGAAATCAGGTCCAAACGTGCCTGGCTGGGAGCTCTGTCTGACACAGGAGGTGCCTGGTGGGCTGGGGTGCCCAGGGTGGAGGATTTCAGGTGCTGCTAGCAGGCAGTTGCTGGATGAGCCACATAAGCAGCTTATTTTGTCATTTTAATTTTTTAATCCTGTGCATTCGGTTGCGCTCTCTTATTAGTAAGCATTAGCTCTCCGAGTCCCATTAGCTGCACTGAGAGCTGGGGCTTTGCTTGTGGGGACAGCGCTGGAGGAGCCAACAGGGGGTGGGGAGGCCTCATCCTGCAGCTGGTGACATCTGTGGTGTCCCATGTGGCTGTGGGTCTGACCCTGGCCCTGTAGAGCCATCACTGCTCAGTCCTTTCCTCTGCTGTCCCCCTGTCCCCTTCCCAACCTCTTGGCAGCCCCAGCTCCCTCCAGAGCTGATCCAAGCCCGGGGCTGGCTCTGTTTGGTCTCTCCCTGCTTTATTAAGGCAACTATTTTCTCGTGTGTAAATACACAGATTACATTCAAACCCTCTTCCCTCTCCTTCAGGTTTTCCTCTTAACCCCAGGGCCATCCCCAGAGCTGTACTTTGTTAGAGGATCTCAAGTCTCAGATTTAAAATTAGTTGACTGCTTCTCTTTAATAAAATTATTCCTGCCCTCTTTAAATAGCACAATATGTCACAGAAAGCCGGTGGGTCCGTTCATGAAGATGAGGCAGCTCAGAGAGGAAAAAGAGACGGGGGGGAAAAAAAAAGTAAAACCATACATCTCCCCAAACCCCTTCTGCCTAATCCAACTGAATTAGAGGATTTCGAAGTGGATTTAAAACTAAATCTTGATTAGGGAGAATTTCTCTCCAAGAGCTGCTGCACGGTGGTATTAATGGGAAGTGATCGTGGACAGAGGAAATAGGACAGAAATAACTGAGGGTAGCACATACGCACTCAGGTCTGTGCATGAACTGAAAGAGTCGGGGAATTTCTCCAGAGGAAAAGGGAGAAATTAAGCATTGACATAAGGAGCCTGGGTGCCAGGGGCTGGCTGGGCAAGCGGGGAGCAGCCAGATCCCTGCTGCACCGACGGCACCTCCCTGAATCTCGCTGGAAGGGCTTCCAGGTGAGAAGGACGCGCCGAGGACAAGGACGGCCGGGGTGAAGAGCCGGGAGGAGAGGAGGTCCCAGCCCGCTCCCCCAGAGCCCCGTGTCCATCCTGTGAGCTCTGGGTGACCCCAGGAGCTGCTCCCCATGCTCTGCGGACACATGCCCGGAGGTGCCCATGGGATCCTGTCTCTGCTGACCGTGGTGTTTGTCCTGCCAGAGGGTAAGTGCTGCTCTCCCCGGGGTGCGGGTGTGCCTTGGAGTCGCAGTTTGCATCCTCCCTAAACCCGGGTTGCTCAGGTGTGGTTTAGCCTCGGGATGAATTTGGGGGCTCTCCCGCCCCAAGCCGTGCAGCTGTGTGCTGGTGGTTTTAGGATGGAGGTAATGTCACCGTGTTTTGTACAAAAGGGCGGTGCGCCAGGATTTGGAATCCCCTGGGCTCCTCTTCCCTGATTTGGCCGGGGCAGGGACTCCCATCGCTGTGCCTGGCTGTGTGGGGGTGCTCTTCGCCCCCAAAACCCCCATGAGAGCACAGGAGGGCTCGGGAAGGGCTCTGGGTCGGTGTTCAGATGCGAGGAAAGGTAATGGCAGCAACCTGGTTAATCAACAGAGGTTGCCTTAACCTCCACAACAGAGGTGGATGCTGTAAATTAATATCCTTTGAAGGCTTTTTTTAGGTTTTTTAAGAAACCTGAGAAATGGCTTAATTCCCATTGTGGCAATTTTCAGACACAATCGCTGACCCCGCAGGGAGAGGCTGAGCTGCCGCCAGTGCAAAGCCCTGGGGACACACTGGGGCCACCGGCCCGCGGTCACAGGCACGGTGGCTCTCGGTGCTCTGAAGGAGGATTTCCCTTCTGTTTCTGTGCTGCTTTGCCTTCCTGATAGACCCTGTGATAACATCAGGACTGCGTCCAGGGGAGAAAACCAAACCACGCTGATAAACCCATCCCTCAGGAGCAAATACAGACACAGCTAAACTGGAGAAATTTGGTGAAAAAAGGAAAAGCTGTTGCTGAGCGCTACTGAGAGCCCTGACTCGGTGGTGTCTGTGGTTGTGAGGTTTCACCTACTCTTTACACCCCCTGTTTCAAAGCTCCCTTGTTCCCACAGTTTGATCCCAGCTCAAATCTCCGGCTAATCTCTGATTTCGCACTGACCTCTAGCGGGAGATGAGTCTGTATTTTTGGGCCCACTGGGTAAACAAGTGACGGGCAGCTCCGGGCTCTGGCTTAATGCGTCTTGGCAAGGCAGGGAGCGCTGCGAAGCCGTCGGTAGAGAGTAGCTCGGAACGAGTTGAAGTCTTTTCCCCCCTGGAAAAATCCAGCCGTGTTTCTCCTCGTTCTTGTTTAGTGTCTGGA
Source organism: Coloeus monedula (assembly GCF_965178545.1). Classification (NCBI taxonomy): domain Eukaryota; kingdom Metazoa; phylum Chordata; class Aves; order Passeriformes; family Corvidae; genus Coloeus; species Coloeus monedula. Next base: position 3,511,671 of record NC_138801.1, on the reverse strand, counting down.
CTCCAGTGCTATGGCTGCAACATCGTGGTTGGCACCAAAAACGTGGACATGGGGTGCTCCAACCCCGAGGTGATCACCTGCTCCCAGTCCCACCAGGGCTTCAAGCACCGGTTCTGCATTAAAACAGAGAGCGGTGAGTCCGCCCCTGGGCCCGGGGGTGCAGGGGCTGCTCGAGCCTCTGTTCACCCCCAAACCCAACCTTGCAGCCCCCGAGCAGGGCCTGTCCCCTGTGCCAGGCTGTCACAGCACCCCCTCCACCCTGCCCGTCCCCCTGACGTCCCGCCCTGTGCTTGCTTTGCAGTGGTCCTGGGCATCCTGCTGACCAGCGGCTGTGCCACCTCCCGCCACTGCCAGCAGCAGGAGCTGCCGGGGGTCCGCATCCACTGCTGCGATACCGACCTGTGCAACAACTCCCCCAGAGCCCCCCGGCCGCCCCCCGGCCACCTCCTGCTGCCCTGCGTCCTCGCCGCCCTGCTCCTCTCCTGAGCCCCCCGGGCCGGGGGGATGCGGGATCCTCGTGGGATGGGTGCTGGCAGCAGGGGTGCCCCCATCGCTGCTCCTGCGGGTGGACAGGACGCGCTGCTCTCCCCCCTCCTCAATAAAAGGTGCCCAACGCTGTGCCCTGGGAAGATCTCGGTGATGCCCGGCGGCAGCGCTGCAGCCCGGGGAGGACGGGGACGCTCCGCGGGGCTGGGGGTACCCGCAGCAGCCCTGGGCCGGGGGAACACAGAGCCGGGGGGTCTGCCCACGTCCCCGCGGGGATCGGGAGCGCGGCCGAGCCCCTCTCTTCCCACGAGAGGGCATCCGCGACCCTCGCTCCGCATCGCGGCCGCTGCGGGGGCTTCGCGGTTCAGGGATGGAGCACCCGCGCAGGGCAGCATCCCCGGCGCTGGGATGGGCGCTGGGCTGGGGGACAGAGGCCCGCGTGAAACCAGCGGGTTTTTCCCGACATTTTCCCCAGCAGAAGAGGCCAAACGGGAGCTTTAACAGGAAAAATCCCATCCCGTGCGGATCGGAGCCCCAGTGGCTGCTCCAAGGTCATCGCGGGGGTTTGCGGCAGAGCTGGGAATTAAACGCATCTGTCTCAAGAGCCAGCCCTGTGCTTTTATCACCAGGGAAACAGCATAAACCTCGCTGTGAGAAAGGGATGAAATATTTTTATTCCGTTCTTTTTTTTTTCTTCAGATGAAAAAAAATAATAATGCAAAAGACCTTTTCCATGCAAAACATCAGCTTTTGATGACATTTCTCAGATGTGTGTCAGAAAACAAGCCAAAACTCTACTAAAAATATTATCTGAGGCACCTTCCCAACAGAAGCATCTTGGGACTGATACAAAACAAGTTCAGATGCTGAAGATTCAAAATAAAAGGAAATAAGAAAACAAATCCCGTAAGAAAAACGACAAGAGCAGCAACACTACCCAATCCCCCCTCTTTCCCCTTAAAATGTTCCCTATGATTTTCGGGGGAGCAGGAAACGTTTCCGTGGCAGCTGGAGTTATTCTGGCTACTGGTCATTTATCTGCCTGTGCTGAGCTCTCGCAAAACCTCCCTGCATCAGCCCTCTCCAGTGTAAATTCCCATTGATCCGCCGAGGATCGGGATGGGGCAGAGCTGGTGGCTGGAGGATGGGGATGGGGCAGAGCTGATGGCCGAGGGTGCTGCTGTGGCAGCTTTGCCACCCAGCAGCGTTTTTGGGGAGAAGCGAGGGGCGAGGAGCTGCCGTGGTGCCTCCATCGCTCCATCCCGGTCCCCTCCCCTCGGTTCCCGGGGCGGGCGATGCTGCTGGCCCCGCTCTGCCCCCCTCGCCCGGCCCGAGCCATCCATCTTACACCGTGTAAGAGGCCTGTTGCAATTAAGTAGGCTGAAGTGCTCCTGAACTCTTTAACCTTTGCCCTGGGATTGCTCCTTTTGCCCCGGGGCTGTGGATCAGCTCCATTGCACTCTCCAAACAGCGCCTGCTACTTAGCTGACATTTCTTTCTCCTGCTGGATCCTATTAGCACCCTGAGGTTGAAAATGCTACTTTGGAGTGTTGTAAGGAATGTGATTTATACTGGAAAGTAGCGGCAATCTATCTTTCCCTATACACACAGCGCACATGAGGCTGGAGAGCTAAATCCACATCGCCTGAGCAAACAGCGCCCGGGATAATTGGGGAGGAGGCTTCAGCCAGGGAGAGGAGCCTGGGAGGGATGGCACTGGGGCCAGGGGATCTGGAACTTGGGGCAGGCAATGGGGCTGTGCAGGAAACCTGCTGCCCAGTGGGATCCCAGCCCTGCACCAGTGCAAACTGGTGCTGAACCCTCCTGGTTTCCAAGCAAGGACTGGGAGCTGCCTGTGCTGTTTTCAGAGGTTCTGGTTGGGGGATCCATCGTGTCCTTCCTCACCATCGATCCTGTGATTCCTGAGCAGAACTCGCACTGCGTGTGAGTCCGTATTGCGGATAACACAATCTGCATTGGAAGCAGATGGAAATAAGAATTGAATGGAGCCTGAAGGAGGGCTGATTAGCCTTTATCAGATATGACACGGTAAGCACCGGGGCTCCTCGCTGGAACACCGGGTTAAAATCTCCTCAGTGTCAAATTTCATCCTCCCTAAGCAAAGAGACACTTTCCATAGTGTTTGTGTGAATCTTCTGGATAAGCCCTGGAGACCGAAACCGTCTCAGCTTCATCTGGGCATTAAAAGTCCCACCCACATGTTTAAAAAAAGCCCCAAACCCAGAAACGCAAAAGCTGACATTTACTCTAAAATGTCTTTTTCTTCCTGCATGGCTGCGTGGATCCCGTGTGAGCCGCTGCCTCCTCCTCACCGGAGCGGGGCCGGAGGCATCTCCTGGGCATTCCCACCTTCAGCCCCGCTGGAAGCTGAGGGATTATTTTGCACACGCAAAAGTGTGTGCACGAGCATGCACACAGACACCAGCACAGTATTTTCTGGGAGGAAAACTGACTAAAGAAAAAGAAAAAAAACCCCCAGCCCTAAGCAGCCTCTGTGTCAAAAGCCCTTTTATAAAAGCCTCAGTAGCTGAAGAATTGCCATTGTTTCAGTCTCCAGTGAGTGCTAGTCTTAAAATATTTCCAGCTCAGAGCAGGCTTTGACATTCTGCCCAGACCCAGGAGAGGGAACAAACATGAGTTCAGAAATGTTTCTACAAGGCACAGATCCTTCTTCTTTTGGGAGAGTCACGTTCAACATCTCGCATCCTGTGGTGATGTCCCCCCAAAGTGGGGGAGACACCACAAAACACCCCTGGAAGCAGGGAGGGGGGAACTTCTCGGGGGCTCGCTGGTTTTCACACCACTTTTACTCAGCCTTTCCCTCCTGAGCAGCAAAACCCATTTTTTCCCCCCAGAACTACGGCATTCCAGGCTGCTCTTCCTGCCTGGATGCCGATGGCTGTGCAGACCTAACTCCCCATCCCGCTGGATGCCAGCAGATGGTCCAAAAGCACGGGCTGTGGAGACTCTGGAAATCAAAGCAGCCAGAAAGATTGCAGTGATATTCATCTCCCTTCAGCCTTTTTTTGTTCACCAGTGATGCTGCGAGTGACAGAGTGAGGATTAGGATGGAGGAAGCTCTCAAAGCTTCACTATTTCCATCTCTGTGGAAGGGCAGGAAAAGGATGGACTGTGGCAAATGGAACCATGGAATGGTGTAGGTTAGAAAAGACCTTAAAGATCACCTCAGTCCAACCCCCCTGCCATGGGCACTTGCTCCATGTGGTGGCAGTGGGGACAAGGACTTGTTGGGGGGTCACAGCACAGCCCCTGGGCCAGTTTATCCCCAGTTTTTCCTGGTTTATCCCCCTTGCCCTTTCCATCATGTAAAATAAAGAGAGGAGCTGAGATAAACGTTGCTACGCTTCTCGCAAAAAACTTCTTGGCATAAAAATGCAGAAAGCTGCCAGAGGTTTGGAGGCAATTGGGAATTATGTGGATGCCCTGGGGTCTGCATGAAGCTGGTTCCAAGAGGCTGAATGCTCCAGAGAGCAGGAGTCAACCCGAGCTTATCTCGGCTCCGAGCACTCCTGACGTTGGATAAAGGGCAGTGTTTACCCAAGAACAATGTGGGGTTAAAATTTAGTAAGTCCTTGTGCAACTCCTCATGGAGAGGCAGCAAGGACAAATAAACATCTCTCAAACACAGTCAGTACTCAGGCTCAGTGTTTAATTCATCCTCCGGAAATGCATCTTGTTTATAGCCATTCATTGCAGGGGCTTGCAACAGCAGGGGTCTGATCCACTCCAAATTTCAGGAGAAATAATATGATCCTCGTTTTGCTCTTGTTTGTTCCTAGGAGAGAACACAAGGTCAAATCTTCAAGTCATACAAAGTTTGCTCTGAACCACTTGAGTGTTTTTTTTTATTTCAGAAAGTTTTTCCTCTGCTCTCTCTCCCTTTCCATGTCTCCCTCTCCTTCCAGCTTGCCAGCCCAGGAGGAGCCCAGGGTGCCAGAGGATTTGGGTTTCCTCCTTGGGTGATGAAGGCTTCTAGAAGGAATTAAGGCTGGGTGGCCAAAAACCAGCAGCTCCCAAGGCTGAAGGCTGGGATGTCTCTTATCTATTCCACCCCCACGGAGACAAGCAGGGGAGCAACCGCACGTGGGAAACCCACCTCCCTCCTCCCAGGGGATGCTGCACTGAGAAATCCCCTTCTCTGGGAGCTGGTCCAGGCCCATGCATTTCACAAGGCTGAGAGGGAGCAGTGCCAGCTTTATTGACAGAAACCCGTGAATTGGGTCATGTTGCCCGTTCCCCCTCCCAGCACGGAGCTCTCCTCGTGCACAGACACCCAGGGAGCGCTGTGCTCCGGGGAATGCTCCGGTGCAGGAGCTGGACACAGGCTGGCTGTGCTCAAATGAGCCCTGAGCCCCCGGGTAATGCTCTTCTCCTCTAGAATGAGAGCCAAAGCTGCCCTGTGCCAAGGGCTGGGCATGGAGGGGGTGGGATGGAGGGAGAAGGGGGGATCCTCATTCAATTTAATAACTCCGTGGAGGTGTCAGAGCCAGCGATGTGCCTGACCTACATAGAGCCCCGAGCCCTCCGGGCATGATCGATCCATTGGCAGCAGAGAAATCACAGTGTGGGGGAGGATCTGCCTCCCTGCATCCAGCCGGGATCTCCCCTGGGACAGCACCGGGGCTGTGCTGGGGGAAGCCACACGGCAGCAGCTTCCCCTCCGATGCTGGGCACCACGTGCATCTCACAGCATCCCTCCCTGGTACCCTCCACGCTCAACAGCCCTGGCACAGAGCAACCTGCCCCTTGGACACCTATTTTGGGATGTTCTCCTTCTTTCGTGCTGCTGGGAGGGAGAGGTGTTGTGTTGTGCGTGCCCCTGGGACACCTCTGAGTGATGCACACAAGGCTTGGGCTGCTAAGAAGTCACAAGGTGCCCTCCTTGGCTCAGCAGCTGCATTCACATCTCCTGATGGAGCCTGCTAATGGATCACCAGAGGATTTGAGTGTCCTCCTCCCTCCCAGGTGTCTGGTTTCTCCAGCCTGGAATCACACCCTGAAGCCTTTTCCTTCGGCTCGGTGGTTTGAGCATCTCACACCCCGGGGCCGCTCCCGCTGACCTCCCAGCTTCTGCTGCCAAGGATGGATGTTCCTGGCGTATTTTGCTCTTTGATATCCTTCAGAGGGGCGACTGGGAGGATGGCAGGAATGGAAAGGGAAGACACTGTGGTGCCAGGTGATATTTCCCCCCCGCAAATCCCGAAATTCTCATTAAGAAACAGCCAGGCAAGGCATAAAAATACCATCTTAGGACACAGTGGGCCTAATCCTGCAGCCTGCCTCGTCCCAGGCACCCCTCCCCTGCCTGCTGGCGGCTTTAGCCAGCGAGTCTTGGTCTGGGGGAGGATGGATGAACAGCCAGAGTGAGAGACTGCGGCGTGGGCAGCAGCGTGGAGGAGGATGGAGAGAGGTGTGTGACGGGCAGGACAGCGTGTCCTCGCAGTGGGTAACTCTTCTGGGGACAAAAGCCGGGTCTTCTGGGTGTCAGTGTCACGTCCCTCCCCTCAGGTTGTGTCTTTGTTAGCGCTGCCTCCGCGGAGCAGCGGAGCCGCTCTGCCGCAGCAATTACCGAGCTCGTTAAAGACAGCAAACCAAACTCTGCGCGGAGCGAGGGAAAGGAAAGCGAGTTAAAAGGTGGGCAGAGCCTGGCATCGCCTCCTCCCGGCGGCCGAGCGGTGCCCCGGGGAAAGCACCGAGCCAAGTTTCGGTTTTACACGGCAGGAATGAATCACGGAGCCGGCGAACACCAACTGCTCGGGGAGAAAGGGAGCGCTCCCCGGCCGGGCACCGGGCTGCTAATTAGCAAATAAAGGCTAATCCAATCAATTAAGTGCTCAGCCTGGAGAGGAGGGCACGCCTTTGCTGGAATGGGGACAGAGTGGGGCTGGGGCAGCTCTGGCTGTCGGGGTCTCTGCCACAGGATGTTCCTGGGAAAACCCAGCTCTCCCAGGGAACAATCCTCCCTCTCTGGTTAATTGGGATGCAGGGAGTTAGGAGCGGGATGGATGCTCAGCATGTCCCGTGTCCCCGAGGTGTGCTGGGCTCTCTGGAGGGATGCTGGGGTTCTGTTCTGTGAGGCTGAGAGGTTTCTGTGCCCTGAGTGCATGGGCAGGCTCCATCCCTTCTCCAGCCATCCCTTCAGGGATGGAGGAGCTGCAGCCCATCCAGGCTGGGCCCTATCCTCAGCCCAGGCCACCCTCCGAGGCACCCCAGTGTCACCACAGCGGGTGAACAGTGGCCACAGCACCCTGGGGACAGTCAGTGAGCGAGGCAGAGGCAGAGGCAAACTGCAGGAATCACTGACTCCTTCCAGCCTGGCAAACTCAGCCTCGGGAGAGCAGCAAAAGGAAATTAAAAGCTGACTCGGCGATGGCAAGCAGGGATCTCCCAGGGCTTATCAGCAGCCAGGGTGGCTCCCCAGTAGAGCCCAGGGCTGGGGGACCTGGCTGAGAGTCCTAAACCTGTGCTGACCCCATGCCAGCCCTACTTTGTCTGCACAGCTCGGTCCTGTCCCGGCAGACCCCTCACACGAGGCTTTTCCTGAACATTCCCTCCTGCCTCCCCTCTGATTTCAGCACCATTAAAATGTTTTCCACCACCACCTCTCTCAATTACATGTTTTTAAAAAGTCATTAAAGAGAATTCCCCATGAAATTATTTTGATTTCCCGCCCCTCTGTCTCCTTCCAAACTAATGAGATTAATTGAAAACTACAAACATTTTCCAAGGGCCCAAGGCAAACGCGATGGCAAGCACATGTAACTCTTCCCAAGGATTGCATCCACCCTCCCTCCTGCTTTCCAGCTCGGAGCATCCCTCCCGACACGGGGCTGCATTTTGCAGTCTCAGAAGGTGCTCAGGTTTGGAAACCTTTGATATTTTTTCCCCCCTCCTTTGAGGAAGGAAAAAGAAAGTGCCTGAGGAATGAGAGCTGTCAGAGGCAATAATGTGAGATCTCACTCGTGGCTGGCAGGCAGAGGGGGGGTTCTAAGGGGGGTTTTTCCTCTCTGGCGTGTGGTGTTAACTGGGGAACTTCAAACAGGGACATGGGGAGGAATTTAGGAAAGTTTTACTGCTTTCTCTTAGCCTCCAGGTAGGAAAAGAAAAATGAAGTCTTCTAAACCCAATAACCTGCAAAGCAAACCTGACTATTGCCCTGTTCTCCTCCCAGGTGTTTGTCTGCTCGCGGTGTTTGATTCCTCCCATCCCGGGTTAATCAATAGGACAAATCTCTGGTGTCGCTCCTCTCCTGGCCCCCACGGGCTCCTCCAGGACTGATGACAGCAAACAGCCCTTCAGAGGGGGCTGAAACTCTCTGAATAAAGATAAATAAAGGGAACAACACGGGAGATTTTTTACTGTGGGGTGGAGCAACCTCTCAGCATCACCTCCCCTGAGGTGCTGCTTTAAACAGGGCGAAAGAAAACCTTAAAAAAACACCAGTAAAGCCCCAAACCCTGCAGAATTCCATGGGATCACACACCTAAACACACATGGCGGTGAGGGAGATGGTGACAATGGTTTTGGAATTGGAGGAAACATTTATTAGCACGGAACTCCCCCATCCCCAAGGCCCAGTTTGTGCAAACACAGGGCACTGAGGAGGGCAGGGTAATTAAGGTGAAAATTGGGTTTGCTCCTGTGCCATGAGGATTTTAGCCTCACTCACCATAGAATCATGGAATTTGGGGTGGAAGGGACCTTGAAGGTGGCCAGGGACACCTTCTGCTAGATCAGGTTTCTCCAAGCCCCATCCAGCCTGGCCTTGGACACTTCCAGGGGCTCAGAGGTGCTTCCAACCCCTCTCCTCTCAGGACAAGGCTGGATTCCACGGCACCACAGGGAAGATGCTGTGAGATGCCCATGGAGGTGAATCACCCCCTCGGAAGGGGGACTGGAGGGTGCCCAGGAGAGCAAAGAGCCTCACAGCAGCGCGGTGCCGGCACCAGCGGGGGTCCAGGGCGGCCGAGGGACAACCAGCACAAGAGCCTGGCCAAAAATGACTGCGGTGGATCCCATCCCCAGCACCCTCTGACAAGTTAGAAACCTCCAGTTTATTAAAGATACATTCCTGCTCTAATAAAAGACGCGTTGTCTGGTGGCGGGGAGGCTGCAGGATGTTATGGTTGGAATGTTCCTCGGCCTTTGTGTAATTAAGAGCCCCACCAGCTGTGGATCTGCAAGGAGCTGGTTTTTCCCCCTGCCCTAGACAGGCAGAGTTGATGTTTTCTGTGATCTCCATGATGTCACCAGCTCCCCTTTGATGTGTGCAAGCGAGGGACCTCCGAGGCTCGTATTTGTCTGAGCACTGCTTGTGAGATGACCCAGTAGGACGGAGGCAAGATTAATTGCTGGAGAGAAGAGGCTGATCCCTGTGTCCCTGTATCCATATTCATTAGTGCATTAGGGCTGTGGTGAGCCAAAGGCACAAATAATAATAACAGGATGAAGTCACTTCCATGAAGTTTTCAATAATGGGGCAAAAGGATGGAATTTTTTCCCTGGTTCACGTGCGGAGAATGGAGACACAGAGCAGTGAAAGGTTTGCCTTGACAGAACAGCACAGGATGTCCCACGAGGGGCGTGTGGGGAGCTGGGCCCTGAGCAGATCCCTGCTGGTCCCTCCTCGGTGCTGTGCCACCCGAGTAACACAACCAAACCACGGATTTGCAGCGGTTTCCTCATGCAAATCCTTCTCTTGGACTGGTTGGGGACAAGTGACACTGCAGGGGTGGCCAGGGGCAGCAGTGGAGCAGCCCTTGGGGTTTGTGGGACATGGATGAACTGGGATCTGCTGAGTCTTCGGCCTCCACAGCACAAACCAACCTCCCAAAACCACTGGAAAACATTTTGTTCCTATTTTTTTTCTGACAGCCTCGCTCCCACCACCACATTCCATGCTCGACACTAAAGGTTCTCCCATGGCACAGCTCAGGTGCTCCCTGGGGTCTCCTGGTCCCTCTCTAATGATCTGGATTTTCCAGGGACAGAAAGCACCAGAGGCTGAATCCTGATTGAATGCCCAGTATAATGAAAGAAATGGATATATTTTAATGCAACCCCTCAGCTGTGTCACCTTGGGGGTCCATGGGGGCAGCTGGAGCCCATCCTTCCACCCAGGCTTGGAAAATCGTTCCACTGGTGGCTGCTGAGGTGTTATCCAGGGTTAGATAAAAAACAGCCCCATGACATCAGAGAGGGCCCAGCACAGGCTGTAGGAACAGTGTGTCCCCACCACTCCCACCCTGGCTGCTTGCTGGGACAAATACGTGTCCCAAACCTCCCCAGGAACGGGTATTTCTGCAGGTATATATCCTGCAAGCAGCCCAGAACTGGATTGAGATAAGGTGGCTGCTGGGAGGATGTGGAAATGCCTGTCAGGCCTACAAACCTGCAGGGCAAATTAAGCAATCGTGTTCCCAGGACATACATAAAAATAAGTAAAAAACACTATTAATCCATAGCAACAAAAGGAGATGGCATGGCAACAGCAGCAACTGCTGCAAAACAAAACAGCAACGAGAGGAGGGGAGAGGAGGGGAGAGAGAAAATCAAGCCCCACTCTGGATTTTGGGGGTTTTTAAGGTCAGGGGAGATGTTGCATCCCGGGTGGGGGAGTCAGAGCACGGTCTGGGTGCTGGTGCCAGGCTGGCTGCGTGGTCCTGCCCCCACCCCTGCACAGCCCTGCTCCAGTCCCAGGGTGCTGGAGCATCCAGGGGTGCCTGCTGTGCCCACCAGAGCTGGGAAGGGGCTGCAGGGAGGCAGTGCCGTGAGGAGGTGGTGGCTGTGCTTAGGGCGGGGGGCTCTCTGGGGGTCCCTGAGCCTCTGCTCAGGCTGAGAAAGGTCCCAGATCCTGAGGGTTGGCAGCAGAGCAGGGCAGGGAGCTGAAGATACCAAATCCAATTTGTTGTGCTTTTTGGTTTTTTTTTTCTTTCTAAATTAAACCAAAGCATCAACAGCAGCTCTTAATTACCTCACCAAGATGAGCTGCTCATGGCACTGCAGAGGAAAAAGAGCCTTTTACTCCTTAGCACTGAAGTTCTGTGGACTTGCTGCCCCTCAGGGGCAGCTGCCGAGCTCCCACCCCTCAAAATGAAGCTTTCAGCTCTCTTGAGGGCAACATCCCTCCAGGAAACAAAACTGGGCTAAACTCAGCATCAAAACATGGCTGCATCCCTGTTTTGAACCCAGGCAGAGCTCTGCTGTGGCTGCGTGGGAAGAGCGTGATGGAAATAAGCCCTAATGGGTGTTAATTTGGAGTGGGAAGTTTGTGAGTCAGGCGGGGGTGCAGGGGAGGAGTGGGCAGGAGCCACGATGCCGAGCAGTGCTGAGCTCCTGCTGCCTGCTGAGAGAGGTTTTTCTGTGCTCCTGGCAGGGCTGGGCAGGCTGGGAGCACCCCGGTGGGGCGAGGAGGGTTTGGAAGGAGAAAGGGAGCTGCTGGGAGAAGGGATTGCATCCAGGCAGCTTGGCTGGATCAGAACCCACGCTCAGGGGATGGTTGTTAAAGGAGATTTTCCATGCTGTGAGAGCCAAAGCAAACACGGTGAAACTTAATTAAATGCCTGCCTGCTAAAATAATAATTTTCTTATGAATTGAGGAAGGTAAAATACAATGAGAGATGGACCTGATAAAGGAACCACGATTCTCCAGCGTGCCTGGGGTAAAGAGCACAATAAAGCAGGTTTGTTGGTGGGGAAGGTCCTCCACTTTTCCCTCATGTGTGGGATGCTCTCCAGGGCTGTGCCAGCTGCTGTAGCCCTCACAGACTGCCTGTCTCCATCCCAAACCGTGGACACCCAATCCAGCACTGCCTGACAGCTCCAGGAATGGTGGTGTCTGAATTACCGAAATATTAATGCTTGTCTAGAAGAAGGAGAAGGAAGAAGGGGGGGAAAAAAAATCTCTGAATGGCTGGAATTTTCATTCTGTTCTTGCTGGTGCTGGGGAGAGGGGAGGAACCTCCTGTGGGGGGGCCCAGGGCCACTTCTGCACACTGAGAACTTGCTCGGTGTGGCTTTGGGCAGGAAAAAAATGTCAGCTGGAAGAAAGCCCTTCCAAGTAAGTAGGGACTGGTAATATCATCATCATCCAGACAGCCCAGGAGAATCATTTCAGGAGGCAAAGCTGGCGTAAAAAAAAAAATAAAAAAGAGGTCTTGAACCGTGCACCTGCAGGATGGGCTGCCCCCAAGCAGGAGGAGTGAGTGCAGTGTGTGCTCCTGCTCCCAGGTCTGCAAGCTGCAGACACAGAGGCCAGACTGAGATTCCTTCTGAAAGTGTCTCTCTGAATGTTATTTCCATTTAGAAAGGAAAAGAAAACCTTGGGATGGAGGGATGGATTTAATCTTTAAAGGGCTGCAGGTCTGCTGCCTCTGCTCCCCCGAGCCCAGGGTGTTCAGCATCTCCAGGACCTCAGAAAGAGAAGCTTTCCAGCCCTCCCTGGTCTGTGATAGGACTAATAAAATGTAGCAAAATGGGGAGGATAAGAAGAAATTTTGAGTTTTTCCTCCATTTTTGGTGGTTGGCTTCAACGCAGCACTGCTGGTTCCAGCCAGTGCATTTGGCTTCTTGGGTTTGACTCAGGGTTTGTGGGTTCAGTACTTTCATATACCTCAAACCCATAGGGGAAGGGTTAGGCCAAAGCCCTGTTTTTTCATGATTTCAATAAATATGATTGTCTCCAAAAAGTTCCGTTTTCCTGCCTACTCCAAATTCAGATATTCCTTCTCTCTCCATAAAAAAAGCCAAACCCAGGGACTGAAGGACTGGATTTGGACCCTACTTCATCTGGCATTGACTCCTGTGGATATGCTGAGCATTACTTCACAGCTGAAATTAAAGAAATAAACCCACTAATAAAATAAACTAATAACTTTCCCCCTCTTTGTCTTTCTCTGGGAATCAGGAATGGCTCAGCCTGTACAATAATTATACTGTAAGCATTGCAAAAAAAGAAGTTCTTGACTCCTGCCATTCCCAGCCCTTCCCACCAAAGTGCGGGGGGGGGGGGGGGGCGGGAACCTTGGCAATAAATTAAAAACAGTTTTATTTACCTTGAACTACTCAGCCAAGAATGCACATTATTTAGGGACTGGAATAAAAAGCCATTCACTCTAGTTCAATTGGCCATTTAGTTCAATTTGTGTGTGTTACTGCAGGTAATTACTATGGTAATAATGTACTGTAATCTGTGCTGATTTGGAACTTGTCCTGTTTCTGTATTAATAATAAGTGCCATATATGTACTAATTACCAGTTTGTTACCATGGTTATTTGCGTAGATGCCATGTTAATGATACCCTGGAAACATAAAGCAATCACATTTTTGAATTAAATCTTTGTGGTCTCTTTAGTGCTAAAAGCCCAATTCACATAAAATAATGATGAAGAAAATGAGCTCATCGGGGCTGCCTCGCCAGCGAGCTGATTAGCCGAGCTGCATAAATATATGGCTTTGCCATACTGAAAAATTAGAGCCTCCAAAACATTTTCCACGGTTGCTAAGTAACTCCCCAAAGATGACATCACTTACAGGAACATGCGGTGCCAGATCTGTCATGCACACGTATTTATAGAGCACTCGGAGCGCGCCCGGCCCCGGCGCTGCCAGAGGTGTCAGGGGCTGGCTCCCAGCCAGGGCCAGGGGGCAAAGAAATGGGCATCTCCCTCCTTTCCCCCCCAGACTCACCCACACCAGCCCTGGCTCCGTGGAGGCAATCCAGAGGCATCTGTTTTTCGGGATTATTTAAAGCCAGAAGGGACCCGTGTGATCCCTGCTCGACAATAATTTCACACTGCGAGGCCTGCGCTGGCTCGTGTCTCTTCTCCTCTTCAAATTGAGCTGAGCAGCACATTTAGGGGGATGATTTGTTGGGAACGTGGACTGGGAGGGACAGGCTACTGCTGCTTCCCAGGCGGAGGGAACCTACTGTGTGTCACTGGGTGCTGGGCAGACATCTCCAGGTTTTCTGTGGGATGATGACCAGCAGTTATCCCTGCAGCCTCCCATCCCACTCTTCCTGCCAATGGCCTGCTATTCCCGCACAGCAGCCACCTCGCTGGCCGTGCTGGATCCACATCACAATTAAAAATAGTTCCCTGGCAACAAAACCATTCCCTTTTCCCCAAGCGTAGAGTAAACAATGGGTCCTTCCTACCCTGGAATTAATGGCGATCCTTTAACCAGATGACACTGGGAAAAGGGCTGGGGAAAGCTGGAGCAGGGCAGCTGGGGGGCCCTGCAGACAGCAAGGAATAAGGCAGGGAAATCTATAGGTCCCAACCCTGTAGTAAAGCCTGATCCCTGCTGCTGTGGGTGAAGCCTGGTGGATCTGGAGCTGTTGCAGATCCATTGGGAAGCAGCAAGACCCAGAGCTGCAGGAGAGAGTGGGGTTTGGGCACCTCAGATCAGCCGCAGGATGGGGCTGGGAGTCTCCTCTCTCACTGGCAGGGCCCGTCCAGGAGAAGAGCAAGGAGGTGGGAAAGAGCATCGTGGTGAGTCTGCCTGAGGGCAGCCCCTGTTCTGTACTGCGTGCGCCTGGGTGGACAAACAAGCTCTGGAATCCTGGCCAAAAGCCCTGGGAAAATCACAATATCCATTTGTGAAATTTCCTGCCCCTCAGCAGGTCAGGGATGGGCTGGCTGAGGCATCCACTGGAGGGTGCCCAGAGCTTTCACCCGTCAAGGAACCACTGGCTCAGAGCTGTTGTTGTCCTCCCGTTATCCTCTGTTTTCCTCCCTCTGCTTTGGCCCGAGGCCATCCCAGCGTTTCCCTCCCTGCTCCTGCAGAACCCAGTCCCACAACGGATGCCATGTCACTTGAAAAGCTACTTAGTGCTCTTTATTATCTGGTCATTATTTTTCCACTGAAGTCTGAGATAAGCAAAGCATAAATCAAACCAGAACAGGAGCCACTTGGAGCAGGTAAAGCATGGAAAAGATTTTAATCAGTGATTCTGGGCAAGAAAAGCAAAAAGAGGGAGAGGGAGGGAGGAAAGGGGAGGGGGGAGAAACAAAGAAAGGGAAAGAAACACCACTTGTTGTTTGTGGGATGAAGACAAATGTTTCCAAAGCCACATTTTCCACATGACGCCCAGTAAAAGCTCTCGGTTTGATTATTAATCACAGGGCAGCCTCCATCCATCACTCCATCCCTCCGTGCCTCCCGAGCTGTTTGATGTGCCACCCTCCGCCCTCTCCTCCCACAGCCCCCGCAGTGGGCAGCTGTGACAGGGGACAGCAAAGCCCGGGAAGTTGTTCCAATAAAGAAAATGCCATCAAATAAATAGAGGAGGAAATAAATAAGAGACTATCAGGGGAGCTGCTGCCGTGCCGGTTGGATCCCTCTGCCTCTCGAGACTTCTGGAGAGCTGCTGACACTGGGAGCGTCTTCTGAAATGGATGGACTTTGCCTCTTGCCTCATACATCTGTTTAATGACCTCTCCTCGCAGGCACTTGACATGTGATTTATGGGATATAAATTTTACCTCTTTGCTCGGGTGTCGCAATCCCCGCGTTCCGCAAGGTGAGAGCACCTCGCCCCGCCGGGATGCCGGGCTGGCTCCCTCGGCTTCCTGCTCGCCGAACTTTCTTCCTCGGGCCCTTCCTTTAAAAAGCAAAATAAAAAAACCCCAAACAACAACCCCCCCCCCCCAAAAAAAAAAAAAAAAAATCCAACCCCTCTAACAGACCTTAAAAAATGTGTTTTTTCCTCTCTGAAAGAAAACTGCTGCTGACACAGCGTTCAAGGCTGGCAGTGCTTTTCAAAAAAAAGCTAACAGCAGCATCCCAGCTGATTTCCTGCAAATAATAATAATAAATACATATATAAATAAATAAGTCCTTAATTCTTTTACTGGCATCTGTAGCCTCTAATTCATAAATTCATCAGGACTTTCCCAGGATGTCAGTTTTGGCAAATGAGCCCTGAGTTGCTTCATGCTAATGGAGCGGTGGGCTGCCTGACCTCAGGAAATAGAGAGGCCAAACATGAAAAAACAGAGCCGGGTTCAAGGCTGGGGCTGTGAACCCCAGATTTGAGGGTGAGGTCGGCAAAGGGTCAGGGAAGCATTGTGTGCAGCGCGAGGGAGAAACGCTGGTTTCTATTTAAAGCCTTTCATGCCGCTGCCAGAGCCCTCTCGGCATTGTGTGCGGGAGCAGCCCGGCGATTGAGAAATGCGCCTTGGAGATCCTGACTGCAGGAATGGGGAAAGATTGGAAACAGCCACACTCACGTGTTGCGAGCCAAACCCTCCCCTACCTTGGGAAGAAAGGGAGGGCGAGATCTGCCTGGCTCTTTTCAGCGGCTAACGCAGATGGATTTGCTTTGGCATTTAAGGGTGATGGATGTGCCAGGTACTATTCATTAGGAATGATTTGTTGGGGCCAGCGTAGCTCGCCTGCCCATTAGGACGCATTTACTTTGCAGGTTAGTAATGATGGGTGCTCTTAATAGTTCCTAAGTATCGGAGGGCATTAAAAAGCCCTGGAAGAGAAGGCTATCAATATTTACAGCTTCAATTTGTTGGGGGAGGAAACCAGAGCGTGTGCCTAGAAGGGGTGTCCGCCCCAGTCCCTGCTCCCAGAGGTGGGTATTGGCATGGAGAAGGCTGAGGCAAGCTCTGAATGCGGTTGTGCTTTGCCCCCAGTGCATCCCAGTGATGCGGCAGTGGCAGCTTGTTTGGCTCCTTCTGGGGGAAACTGGGGCCCAACTCCAAATTTGGGTGCACAGACCCAGCGGCAGAGCCTGGCAGCCCCAGGTGAGCCACAGTCCTGTTGGGTTTGCCTCTCCACCAGCACCACGGGCCATGATCAGAGCAGGCAGAAGGTCGTTCACTGAGGGATGATTACAGCTAATACATCCCAATTCCCTTCCCTTGCCCTCCCCCCCGGCACGGCGCGGGCTTGGCTCGGAGCGAGATCCTGTTAACAGCCCTCAGCCGATGGGCAGCCATTTACTTAAGCCCCGATTTTTCATTAAAATAGCACATATGGCTATCAAGCATCGCAAGGTCACGGGACTGCATTGTCTCAGCTTAATACGATGCCATTAAGGCTGGACCATAACGTCCCCGATACAGCAGGTTCAGCAGCGCAAGATCAAGCATTGGGCAAGACTGCAATTTCCTCCTGTCCTCCTGCTATGATCTTATCAAAGCCTGACTGATCTCCACGTACCAAATCGTGCTGGAGAGCATTAAATATCGTGAAAGGCTCCGTTTCCAGCAGCCCGTGGGGAGGGTGGGTCACAGTCCGGCTCCCTTGGTGTTACACCATCCCTCTTCCGCAGGGGAGTCAGGATGGGGCGGCTCAAGCATCCAGGCTGAGAAATCAGTGTGAGTTCATATTTTATCTTTACCGTTGGTGCTGGGTTTTATTTTGAAGCCTGACCTCTTAATCAAGCCCACGTGAGTCTGAGTCTAATTTTGCTGCCCTCACGGCCGCGGTGCTGGCCTGGGACCCTCGTCACGGTGGCCATTCCTGCTCTGTGTAACCTTCAGCAGCCCTCTTATTTCTCTCTCAGATAACTAGACAAGAATAATTCCTTTCTTCCAGCTTTTATCTTCCTGTCTGAGCTACAGGTGCCTGCATGGAGTCCCTTTATTTTACCGCGCAGAGTTTCTGGCCCAGCAAGGCCCTGCTCTCCGTACTCGACGAGATGCAGGAAGGCTGGAGAACAATTACGGAAGAGAAGCAGAGGTAGGAAAAGGCAGACTGGAAGCTGTCTGGTGGCTTTATTAAGCTATGCAAAGAGGTGGCACTCAGTGACTCCCTGGCACTGGCACGAGGTGTGTACGTGTGCCCGGGTGGGAGGTTTCGTGCTGAGATGAAAGCGTGTAAATAAAGGCAGGTTTGCGTGAGCAGCAGCCCTGCCAAAGAGGAAAATCTCTCACAAGATCTCCACCAGAAGGGTTTGCAGAGCAAACAGAAGTGTTGTTTCATCTCAAAGGATGCCAAGCCCCACCGAGATGTGAGGAAGGAATGGCAAGGACCCCATGGAAGGAACATGGTGGCTTTTTCCAGCACACACTGAGCACCCGCAGCCGTGCTGGGTCAGTGAGGCTGGGCAGGGACCAGAGGGCCCCACTGGGAAGGGGTTTCTTTGCAAAGCAGACTCACCAACTCCCCAAAAATGAACACAGATACAAAAGCCAAGCTCCTCTGCCATCATTTGAGCCAGAACAGCTTGAAAGATAATGAGCTAATTGAGCAGTGGAGGCCATCTCCCCACAGCTATGTGTCAGCTCCTGTTATCCGCTCCGGAACGCTTGCTGAGAATACACAGATCCTCTCTGGAGGTATTGATCATTTATTTTCCAGGCCCTGTGCTGCCCCTTCCCCTGGGCAGGCAGGGATGGAGGCCGAGGGTGGCCGTGCCGGGCTCCCCCCACAGACAGCCCGTCAGCTGCAATTGTTTTCTAGTGAAAATAGATGTTGGGTATCGATCCCTCTCCTCCCGTGGAGTCCGGGGGCCTTCTCCTTAGTTACTCTAATAAAACACAACTAATTAAATTTGTGCCTTGCTTTTTCAATATTGCATTATCCTAATTACTAATTAAGGGGGACCACGTGTAAGGGGTAGGCATTATTCCCTGCAAAAGATCCCCCTAATGGCCTAAATGACATCTCGGGGAAGGAGGAAATCTTTTAGCAAAGGCCAAGACTGAGGCTTGGGAAGGGATCCCTGGGGCCAATTTAACGAGAGGCTCTTTAACCCTTCAGTTGCTGCCCTGGAATGTGCTGAATCATGGATTAGCTGGGAAAACGCCAGTGCAAAGCTGTCCTGCACGTGGCAGGCAGGGAAAAGGGAAAATTGGGGTGGAATTGAAAGGAATGGGGGCATCTCTGCACAGAAAGCACGTCAGGGGAGAGTTGAGGAAGCGGCTTTTCAAGAGGAGTGCGTTGCCCACTCCCACACGTCCTCCCACGCAGCCTGGCGTGGACATTCCGGCCGTCCGGCCCGTCCGGGGACATACCAGAGCTGGGGCTTGGCAGGGAGGAACGAGGCCTTTCAAGCCTGTACTCGACATCCTGCTCTTGTCAGGGCTGTGCCAGAAGGGCTTTGTTATGTTCCAAGTGGCAATCAAACACCCAAAATCACAGACAGCATTTTTTGGGGGACTGCTGCCAGTGGGGAAATCTCACTGCTCTGCACTTCAGGAGCCCCCAGTGGCTCCAGGTAATGGAGCACTGGGACTTGTGACACCAAATTAAAGCCAGGCTTAAACCAGACTGCTGGCAGAGCAGACTAAGCCGGCCTCTACACAAAGATCTTTGAATAAATCCCAAACTTCCTTTAACACGCCCCAGGGCCTAAAGCCTGTGGCGGGCTCGCTGACCCCCTCCCTGCTGGAGCACCCTCGGTTGGAGTTCACCAACATTTTCATTTCGTTTTCCGTGTGAGCCGCCGCTCACGCTCCGGCTGTTCTGGCTCCGTAAGTCACCGGCTCATTTCTCACACGGCTCTTTTTAGAAACATATTTCCCCCCGTAAATACAAGGCTTGGAAGTGTGAGCTGAGATTCACGCTGAAAGGAATTGGGGAAGAATAGCAAATAGGTACTTGTTGGAGGGGAAAAAAAAATATCATACTTTGGGCATTGTAGAGAGTTCCACAATGCTGGGACTCAGGAAGAGCAGCTCTGCCACAGATTTTGGCGTTCACTGGAGCTTCCCAGGGCAGCAATGATCCTTCACCTTTGGGATGAAGCTTTCAGGTCTTCACTCAGGAGGAGTCACCAGCATTTGACATCTGGAGAAGCTGAGGCACCAAAACAGGGACTGTTCCAGGTCAAGCACCTTTCAAACCCTCCCCATTTCCCTTTCCGTGGTGGTTTGCATGCTGCTTTTTGTAGCACTGCTACAAACAAAAATTGGCCAAGGAATCATTAATGGAAATTTCAGAAGACTCCAAACAATATCAATGTCTATGATTTGGCATCCTGTTGGTTTCCATTCTGCCCACAAGTTAAACTGATCACGGCTCTGTTTTGGCTTATTTTATCTCTCCCTTCTGCGGAGTGATTGAAATCTTAAT
The DNA here is from genome assembly GCF_965178545.1 of Coloeus monedula. Classification (NCBI taxonomy): domain Eukaryota; kingdom Metazoa; phylum Chordata; class Aves; order Passeriformes; family Corvidae; genus Coloeus; species Coloeus monedula. The sequence continues at coordinate 3,492,107 of NC_138801.1, read as the reverse complement.
AATCAAGGATAATACCGACGCCAAAGTTTTAAGCAATAAACATATAAACAGAATGAAGAGAAGCAGAATGCTCACGTCTCTCAACAGTGCAAATGGTTCAGTTTTATTTTGCTGTAGCAGATGTTAAGTTTCCAATAATAAAATAAAATAAAAAATCTAAGGGAGACATTTAGCAAAGTATAGCTTTACACTCCAGAGTTATCACTCCAATTTCAACTGGGACCATAAAGTTTTATGAGCTATTAAATTGCCCTAAACCTCCTTTAACACACCAGCTCTAATGTTGGAGATTAACCATTTAGAAAAAGGAGGTTACCTTGGCTGAGATCGGGCCATTTTCCTGCACTCTGCTTCAGTCAATAACACTTTGCTGTGGCAGAGCCATTTGCTGGGTGTGTGGTTGGTAATTAGCCCGCATGCCCTGCAGGTAATGCAGCTGCAGGAGCTCCCATCCCTCCCACGGCGCCAGGAGCATCCGCGGGGACCGGGATGGATGCTCAGGGGGCAGAGGGAACATCTCAGCTCCTTGGCTGGCGGCAGGATTGCTTCCCCCATCCCCTCACCCATTCAATAGGGATGCTCTTGGTTTCTTCTTCCTCCATTTCACAGAATTTCAGACTCATTTGGGTTGGAGGGAGTTTAAACCTCATCCAGTCCCACCCCCTGCCATGGGCAGGGACACCTTCCACTATCCCAGGTTGCTCCAAGCCCTGTCCAACCTGGCCTGGGACACTTCCAGGGACAGGACAGCCACAGCTTCTCTGGGCAACCTGTGCCAGGGCCTCCCTACCTCAAAGGGAATAATTTCTTCCTAATGTCCCATTTAACCCTGCCCTCCTTGTCAAAAGTCTCTCTCAAGGCTTCTTGTAAGCCCCCTCTAGGTACTGCAAGGTGCTCACGAAGCCTTCTCTTCTCCAGGCCGAACAATCTCCAGTTTCTTTTTTGTTTGGGTGACAAATCCATCTGAACATGGCCTTTGACTGTGTTTTATTACTTTGCAGAAGAGACCTTTGATCCTGACTTGAATGCCCTGGATGTTGGAGTGAAACTTCCTGACCCAGGAAAAGGTTAACAGCAACTTCCATTTGCACTTGCAGAGCTCTTTCCAGAGAGGGGACTTAAAAACCCTCTGGCCACATCCACAGTATCACAACGCCCTCCAGAAGCCCAGGCTTGTTTGACTGATTTTTAAACAGGCACAAACGCAGGAGCAGAGGTGGCCTGGATCCATGGGATGATCCTCAGCCTGCCAAAGGAGACCTGTGGGGCTTTGCCACCTCCAATCTGCCAAATCACCAACCTTCACCCCCTGCTGAACTGGGCTGTGACCCTCAGGGCACCAAACCTCTGGCCAGGTCATCATTTTGTGTGTAAGGTAGTCCAGCTGCCTTGCCACATCTGGAAACATCTGTCTTGAGAGACCTGAGCAGCGTGGGGCTGTCTCACGCTGATGACTTGCAGGGATCTGGCGTTTCTCCTAAAATTCCTGCCTTAGCTCCTCTTCTGCCATAAGCTCTGGAAATTCTCTCCTGCTTGGCTGCCTTGGAGCCCTGCTGAGGGCTGGGGTGCAGGGGAGGGCCCTGACATTAAATCAGAGAATCACAGAAATCACAGAATGCTTTGGGTTGGGAGGGACCTTCAAGATCAAGTTCCAGCACATTTCCACCTTTCCCTGGTGTTCCCTTGAACCTTTTGGGACCACGTGGGAAGCCCTCAGCAGGAGAAGTGGGAGCTGCTTCCCAGGAATGAACGGTGACCACAGAGCCCGGGGAAGAGCCAGGCTGGACCCTCACAGCTTGGGGTTAATGTGCACAGAGCCAGGGGACGGAGAGGCGCTGGGAGAGGGTGGCTCCTTCCCGGGAGGAGTTTGGAAAGAAAGGGTAACCCCTGCTCTATTTTTGAAAGAAATGTCTCAGAGGCCTTCTCCTGCATCCTGCAAAGGCCACTGCCAGCGATCTGCAGCAGCACGGGGGGGCTTGGCAGCCCGCAGGGGTGGGAAATGCCTCCTCCCAAAAGCCTGATTCCCATTTCCCCCGAGATAAGATCTGCAAAGACTCGTTTTTCCCCCTAAATTTTTTTGAAGGCATTTCCTATTTGGAGCCTTTATGGGTGGTTTCCCCTGGCTGAGGGCTGAGCAGTCACCTCCCCAAGGCAGGCAGGGTGGCTTCCCCACGCACTCACTGCCCTGAAGAACCTTGGGGAGATGCTTCAAAGCCTCTGGTACCTGTGAGAAGAGCGAGCCAGACCCCACCATCAGCCTCCTACATTACAGCACAGCCCACATTCCAGGTGTGGCTCCTCTGGAGAGCCTTTGCTTTCTTCCCAACCATCTGCTGTGGTTCAAGTCCTACCTGGGACTTAAATTCATGTACAAGTTGGTGCAACAACCCAGCATGTTCTGGGGGGCGGGAGGAGGTTGTCCAACTTTGATCGTTCCTGGCACTTTGAGGACATGGTTCACCAGGTCTGTGCTCACTGCAGCCTTTTTCTTCTTGATTCAAAAGATGCATTTTGCTGTCTGAGGTGCCTCAGACATCAGCAGAAACTGCATTAAGAACAGCAGAATTTTCCATTTGAGTTCTCTTTAACTGCATTATAGTGCCATGAAGTTAAACATTACATAGGTACATAAATAGGGTTGGGCTCGATGATCTTAAAGGTCTTTTCCAACCTAAATGATTCTGTGATTCAATCCAGCAAGCCCCGGGCTTCAGAAAGGCTCTGACTAAGCCAATCTTCAGTGCTACAGCTGTGTCCCATGTCCTGTATGACAGAAAAACAAGGTTTAACTGATGTCAGCTTGGAGAATAATAGGGCAGTCCATCTAAAATTAGCTGGAGGTCGAAACTTTTCAAGCCATCCCTTCTTCTGCAACTGGGGAAGAAATCCCTCAGCTGCAGCACCCTGCTTTGCTGTGGATATTTCAGTTGAGCAACTTTGAAGGCTGAGTCAGAGAGATTTCCTAACACCTCTTCCCTGCCCGCACTCCCCAGATAGCAAACACCGGCTCTGGGAGACAGAAAAACACTGTTCTCACTCATCCCAACTGGAGCTGGCCAGCCTGGAGTCACATGGATGTTCAGTGGTTCCCTTCCCAAGGGCTGCGATTTTTCTCTCTGCAATTTTAATTACCCTCAACTATCGCTGGGATGAGGGACAGCCTAAAAATGCTGCATATCCTAATAGTGCTCGAGCTCTCCGTTTTCTTCTTCCAAACCCTCCTCTCTTGGGTTGAAGCAGCCCTGGAAGAGCAGTCTCACTCTTTACTGGTCCCTACAAGAGCATCTTCCTGGGAAGTAAGGCCCAGCTGGAGCAGGAGTGGTCTCAGGTGGCAGCCACAATGCCCCAGCTTGCTCTGCTGGGGGCTCCTGTCCCCACACTCTGTGTTGTCCTCACTCTTGGTCAGAGGGAGTAGCAGACCCAACACCCCACGAGGTGCTTTGTTACAAAACCTTCATAGTTAAATTAATGAAAGGAAATGCAAAGTCCTCTCCAAACCAGAGGCTGGGCAGCATTTCCATCCCATTCATCTGCCTGCTCCAGCTCCTCTGCTTCCCTCCTGCTGTACGTAGATGGAGAATGCAAATAGCATGGTGAGAGATGTGACCTTTTGGCTGAATGTCACCAAGTCCTGCAGCTCTGGGAGTGTTTGCACTCAGTCGTTAGCTTTAGCCTCTCCAGTTATTTATACATATCCCTGTAAAACTCCATGGGATGACTCAAGGATGGCTTTGACCTTGGTTGTGCTGGTGGTTTGATGGGCTGCAGTCCCTAAATGTTGTGTTCCTAACAGCAGTGTTGGCCTTTTAGTTTAGTAACCCCCAGCATGGACCTGGGTCTGCCACGGCCCTGGAAATGCCATCGTTCAAGGGTTGGGAAAACCAGCCCCAGGCTGAGATTAGACCTCCAACAATGGAGTCCTCTAAACTCCTGGCATGATATTTGGTGTTGGAAACCTAAAATCTAAGGGATTGAGCTTGAAATTCTTGAGGAATGTTTTAATTAATTGTGGAATTATAGAATCACAGAATGGTTTGGTTTGGGAGGGACTTTAATGTTTATCCAGTTCTAACACCCTGGGCAGGGACACCTTCCACTGTCCCAGGCTGCTCCAAGCCTCATCCAACCTGGCCTCAGACAATTCCAGGGATCCAAGGGCAGCCACAGCTTCTCTGGGCACCCTGTGCCAGGGCCTCCCCACCCTCACAGGGAACAATTTCTTCCCACTATCCCATCGAACCCTGCTCTCTTTCAATTTAAAGGCATTATTTTCCAGTTTAATCCCATTAATTGATGAACCAACTTCAAAGGCATCCCACAGCATCCCTGTGAGTCCGTGATGAACTGGGAATGACCACACCACCTGCTGCCAGTGTTGCTCCAGAGTGACAAACATCAGAAACTAAGCCCAAAATGCATCTTTGATGGCGCTGCAGGAAACCTTGTCCACACTGCCCATACCTGCAGGAACCTCGGTGCTCCCTCAGCCCTCGCCTCTCTGGGAGGGGGTTCTCAGGCTGAGTTGGTCTCAAACTATTCTCTCTGTGAGGATTTCATGCTGTTTGAGTTAAAAACTGCTCTCTGAAGCTCCCTCCAGGCGGGCAGCCTGCCTGGCTCCCAATACCAACGCGTGGCTTTTCTGCTGCTCTCCTCTTGCTGGAGCTCTGTTGAGTCTCATCCCAGCAGACAGGCTGACATTGCACACTGCCTTGAGACGAGGTTCAAATCCATCTCTGCTGCTCTGGAAGCAGTCAGCTGAGCCACGAGCACGGAGAGTGACTTCCAGCCCTGGGAGTGGGTCTGGGATGAGATTTGGAAGGCCAGGGATGGAGCAGGGAGGGATCCGAGTGGGGTTCCAGCAGCTCAGCCATGCCGGGTCTCTCTGTCCATCCTGTCAGACTCCATCCTGCCACCACCATCGCTTTGACATCCAAACCCTTTCCTCCTCCTTTTCATCCCTTATTTTACATGCCACAGCCATCCTGTCGCCTGCCTCTCAGCGACGTTGCTCAGAGAAATTAGGGCAACTGCTGCACAGGGTTTTTATTAGTATTGCCAAACTCTTTCAGCATTTTTAGAAAGGGCTTGAAAAGGAGCCAAGTCGTTTCTCCTTCTTCTGTTTCTTCTCCTCCACCTCCTCCCTCGCCACCACCCCCCTCCCCTTCGCTGTCTGCAGATGCTTTGGGATGAATTAATTCAGACGTGCGGTTTTGAATGTTTTTGGCTCCTGGTTATCGAGCCATTCAGCAGTTCTGGGAGCCTCCCCCATCGGCTGTTATTGAACCAGACAGAGAGGGGCGGAGGAGATGGCAGCGGCCTGATTTGTTGGCTTGTTAGTTCTGCTCCTGCGAGCCGTCCATGGGCTCAGGTTTCCCCATCCCGGCTGACACGAACAGGCGGCAGCCAAAACGCTGCTCCCGGAGCCAGACCCTGCCCAGGATCGCTGCCAGTGTCACCTCGGAGCAGCCTGGTGGAGAGGAAGGTGTCCCATGCTGGAGAGGGTGGAATGAGATGATCTTTAAGGTCCCATCCAACCCAAAGCATTGTGTGACCTCGGTGGGAACAAAAATGGGTTGTTTCTCCCTGTTTTCCCTTCGCCTGCCCCAGTCCCCTGTCCCCATGCCAGGCTGTCACCCCAGCTCTGTTCTGGCATCACTGTCAAGTGGCTCAGCAAGGTATTTTTAGCCCCAAGGGGAGGCAGAGCTAACTCAGCACAGCAGTGTGCACATGGAGAACACCTTCTGTGCGATCCTTCCGCGCATCCTGGGCTGGATTTGATTTCTCCTCCTTGGAGAAGGGCATGGGCCCCAAAACCATGGTCCAAGGGCAGCCCTGCTGTTCCCCCAGCCCCATGGTGACCCCATGCCAGGGCAGGGCTTGGTGGGCACTGATGCCATGGGCACAGCCCAGCTCACCTCTGCTAAAGGGTAGATGAGCTCTGGATCTCCTGGAGCCTCCCATAATACAGAAAAAAGCAGAAATAACCACTAAATCCTTCTGAAAAGCACTTCCTACCCGTGCTGCTCCAGGGGGTAAGCGCTGAGACTCTTTAATCATAGGGAAGATGTTAGAATTCATTATTTTCTCAGCTTTCTAGTAAAATTCGAAAAAACCACCTGAAAATCTCATTATTCCCTGTCAAGGCTTTCTTTGAGTGTTCTTCTGCTCTGATTTCATACTGGGCTAATATCGAAGAAAAATATTATCTCTCTGCTTGGCTTCCCGCCACCCCAGCCGTGTTTGTGTTTCAGTGGTGGACAAACCCACTCCAGTTTATTTATGTAGCTGGTAAAGCCACCCCTCCAGGACTCCCCTTGCTCTGAACTTGAGGCCCAAGTACAGTAGGGCCTGCTGGAAATCCCATATGGCTTTAAAGCATCCCCATGTGCAAGCCATGGCTCTGCACCAGGCAGGGCTCTCTTCCTGGAGCTCTGCTCAGACATCTGTGCTTTCAACAGCAGGGGAGAATGCAAAACCCTGATTCATGCCATTCACAGGGTGGTATTGGGAATTGGTAGGAAGTCTTTGGGTGCAGAAATTTCTGTTTCTCACCTGTTTCATCTGTTTTACTCAGTAGGTACCAGGTTGAAATGCCAGAGGTGCAAAGAGGCACTTTGAGGGGGTTTTGGGACCTTTGCTTTTGTAGAATCACCAAATAGTTTGGGTGGGAAGGGACCTCAAAGCTCATCTCGTTCCCACTGTCCCAGGTTGCTCCAAGCCCCGTCCAGCCTGGCCTTGGAAACTTCCAGGGATCCAGGGGCAGCCACAGCTTCTCTGGGCACCCTGTGCCAGGGCTTCCCCACCCTCACAGGGAAGAATTTCTTCCCACTATCCCATTTAATCCTGCCCTTTGGCAGTTTGAAGCCATTCCCCCTTGTCCTGTCACTCCAAGCTCTTGTCCAAAGGAACTCCAGCTCTGCTGGTGCCCCTTTAGGCACTGGAAGGGGCTCTAAAGTCTCCCCAGAACCTTCTCTTCTCCAGGCTGTTTTAGCAGTTTAAGCTCAGATGCAGAGAGGTTTTGAAGACCTCACTCCCACAGTTATAATTAAAAGTCCTCCTGAGATTTGCTACTAGAGCCCTGCTGGGAAGCGGCTGGTGCTGGGGCTGGACTGGGAGTTTGCCACACCAACAAACCCTGCAAGGACTTTTGTTCAGTTGATCTCTTTGAGAGACAGTTAACACCCCCAAAAATAGGGACTTTTAGCCTCAATCTGTACTGGTTGGACTTGATGATCTTAGAGATCTTTACCAACCTTATGGATTCTATGGTCCCGAAACACGCCCTGTGTGGGACACACTTGTCCCCATCCCTGCCCCCTGATGCACACAGAGGGTGTTCACCACTGTGCCTGCAGCTGGAATCACTCCAGGCCATGGGTAAGAGATCAGCATTACTCTATTTTGGGCTTTTTTTTTGCCGAGGTTGCTGCCTGGGCTGTCCAGAGCCGAGCTGAGACTGGCACTGCCACGCTGTTCTCGCAGAGCTCTGGCTGCTGGCCCAGGAGAAGGTACAGCCAGATGAGAAAGTTAACACGAGGTAACCGAGGCTGTGAATTTACGGCGCAGCAGCTGCTCCCTGCCCCTGACTTGGGCACACATTTACCCCATGGAGGATGCCAAGAGCTCCCTGATCCATCCTGTGGGGATGGGAATGAGCTGCCCACGGGAAGGAGCAGGGAGACAGACGCTGCTGAAGGAATCTCCCCAACCCCACACAACAGGGAAGGCTTGCACAGGGAATTATCCCAAAATGCTGCACAGAGAGCTCTGCTGGCAAATTCCCTCAGCTCCCAGGGCTGCAGTAGCTGGGCTGGAGGATGCTTTAATGCACTCGTCTCACACAGAGCACTTGATGCCTCTTCTCCATTCGAGAGGGGAAGAATAGAGAGGAATGTGGGAGGGCAGCGGAGAGTGGTGCTGCCGCATTGAGTGTCTGAGGTGGGCAGCGAGGCACTCTGCGAGCGGCCTTCCTCCAGCTGGGCTCCTCTTTTGCAATTCCAGAGTCTTGTTTGTCAGTAATTTATATTGACAGAGTCTTTCAAAACACTTTAGGCTTGTTTACAACATCGAGCAAGAACATTTTGTCTCATGTCCTTTCCATTCTTGAAGACGATCCTCTCCTCCGTCCATTCCCCCGCTCCCCTGTGCTGCTCCAGAAGCTGCTCCCTTGCTCTCTGCAGACCTGATGGGCTGGAAAAGAACTTGCAAATCTCCTCGATGGGATGCTCCTTCCTCTCTAATTGCTAATTAGGTTTTCCAATCAGGGGCAAAGCACCTTTTCCATGGCACAAACCTCCCCGTGCCAGATGCACTCGCTCTCCTGTGCCATTGTTGCACGTGAAGTATTGGCTGTGAAGTGCTGGGAGCACACGTGACACAAACCTGCAAGGAGAAAGAAATGGGCACGTTTGGGACCTGCTCCAGCATCCAGTGGCATCATCTGGGCTGGAAGTACAGGATACCTCCTGTCATGTTGGCTCTGATGTTTTCTCTTCAAGCACTGAGCTCAAGGAGCAAGTTCACCCCTCTCCTCTCCATCCCTCCTGATTTCTGCAGCTTTTTGCAATGGTGTGGCTCATCTGGATGCCGTGGTTGTCCCTTCCCCCCTGCACATCATCCTAAAAACATTGGGAAGACAATGCTCTCGTGGAGCCTGTGTCCAATCCTGTCCCCATCCCACCAGCAAGGAACAGTTCAAAACCTTTTAAAAGTCTCCTTCAGCCTTGCAGCCAGAGGTTTTTGAAACGCTTGAGGGAAGTGAAGTAAAAGACTTGGACTCTCCAGGCAGACAAATCCCCTCTTCAAAAGCAGCTGCTCCTGGGGCTGGCAAGGCAAGTGCTGGCCAAGCCTGGCAGCCCTGCCCCAGACAGCTTTAATGCAGCCAGCTCGGGGGGAGAGCAGGGAACAGCACGATCCTGGGAGCAGAGAGACCATTGGATTGTCTGGCAAGGCCTGTGTGGGATGTGCTCAGCCTGCACTGCCCTGCTCCTCTGCCCGTGCCCTGTTCCAGTCAGGATAAAGCCTGCACACGTTTGACTGCCCAAGCTGCAATAATCCCCTCTTTTTGCACTTACCTAAGAAGGCCAGAGTGCCCAATTATTTCAGAGTCTGCTGTTTAATGTGCTCTCGGCCTTGATTAAGACTTTTCATCTTTCAGGCAGACATCAAAGTGAAACCTTGAGTTCTCCATGGGTTGGGGCTGGTCTTGCTGCTTCCTTGTGATTATCGAGCTGTCCGGATGGCAGAGCAGCGGGGAGGGAGCGCCGTGTCCCAGCGGGCAGAGGAGCAGGATTAAGGACGTTTCACCAGCCTCCATCCTCCTTTTTTCTATCCTTCCTACCTCCTTCCTTCCTACCCCTCTCTGAGAGGTTGCCCAGATGGATGAGCAGACCCACTAATCCTGTTAACATTGAGCAGCATTTCCAGGAGGGAATACATTTATTGAGCTCAGGAATAAAGCACTGAACAGTGCTTTGGCTTTCTAATGCCGGCCTTTGGCATGGCTTTTAGCCACTTGGTGCAGTCAGCAGCCTTATACCAAAACCAGTAAAGCAATGGAGGTCCTGGCAAGTTGAAGTTCTGGCCTTGGTCTGGTTTTCCCCATCTGTGAAGGTCCCATTCTCCTCCTCCCCCTCCCTGGCCCTTAGGAGAGCAATCACAGCAGCATTCTCCCAAACATATCCCTTTCCTCCCTCCTCCCAGAGACGGACCCACCTGGAGGGACAGCCAAGAACCATTTCCAGGACTACTTATGGCCGTGTCCCCATAAATCGCTCTGCAGGGCTAATCAACCATAACTGGGAGACTCATTTAAATACAATAAGAGGGGAAAACGGGGTGTGAGACTCGAGGAGGCTCCCCCACACAAGGCATCTGGCTGATGAGAGAGCCTGTCAGGAGCTGCCTGCGTGCTGGATGCTCCCTGCCACGATAACTGCTCGGAGTGGATGAGCTTTCTGTCAACAACTTAATAATCCTCGTCTGCCGCGCCGCCGTGTCAGCCAACACTCTGTAACGAAGGGCTGATAACGAGGGGGTTAGGCTGGGGAAAATGGGCTGTTTTGTCAGCACAACGCTCCTGTCATCAAAAAGACTCTGCAAAAGCTTGCTGGCTCCTTCAGAACGCGCCCAGGATGATTCGCCATCCCCACAGCCACGTTTGTCCCACGGCCTTTCTGCACTAACAGCAGCGGCAGCAGGAGTGACAGGAGCCCCTGCAGTAAGCAGATGTGGATGAGCCTCCTGCAAACTCAAGGAATTTGCCTGGTTTTCATCCAGAAGCTTTTCTATCTCTTCCTCGCATCTCTGTTTTTTAAACTATCACTCTTGTGTATGTACAACTTCAAATTATTCCTTGTGAGTGCAGTCCAGGCGGGAATTCTGCTGCAGCTTCACCCTGCCATGAGGAGTCCTGCAGCTGAGTGGAGAAGCCTCCTCTTTTGTCCTCAGAATCAGTGGGAATAGTAGGAGTGAGGATCCAGGACGTGGTGCATCTCCCCCAGACCAGGTCCCTGTTCTGCTTCTGGATGTGTTGATGCAAACCTGGGTACCCATGGAAAGGAAGGGGTGGAGGAGGCTGCTGCCCTTCAGCAATGCCCAGTCCTGCAGCCTTTCTTCACCCTGGGCTTGTCCCACTCCCACCACAGCTGGATCATGATGGTCTCATCACCCAGCTCACGTTCCAGAGCTGGATGAGGTGACCAAGCCCAAACCCGGATCCGGGGCAGGACACCAGCCCATCCTCATCGCACAACAGGAGCCATCCCAGGGGATCCTTCTGGGGAAGAAGAAGACATTAATGCTTGGGGAGCAAATTCCTCTGGCTGCTTGAGGCCGGGACTCAGCACTCTGGAATTCCAGAGCGATAACACGGCACGAGAATGTTTAAAGACGCTGCGGATGCAAACAGCAACCCCAGGGCCCGTCCCAGGCTGCAGCCCAAAACTCACAGCTTCGAGCTGCTGTTGCAACCGAGCGAGGAAGGACTGACTCCCAGGGCTCATCCCATTCCATGGTGTTCCCTGTGCTTTGCAGGAGCCGGGGATCCGGCCCACTGTGTGCAAAATTAGCCCCTCGTTAGTGGTGCCTGCAATCCCTCACCGCAGGGGGAAATGGAAGCAGATGCCAAATTGCCACCTGGAGCAAATTTTTTTTTACAATTGAATTACAATCGGCTGGAGACAGCGGGAGCTTTTCCTTCATATTAGCTGGATATGGAAGCACTGGGAGGCTGCTGCTGCACTGATCCCAAACCCTGGTCCAGCACAACTCCCTGCAGAGAGCAGCTCCTTCAAACTTCATCAGCACCGGGAGCCTCCAGCCTTTCGTGTCATCATAGAATGCAAACAAATGTAAAATTGAAACGTCCCTTAAAACAAAATGCAATTTAAAGCTCTTATTTTAAATATAGGAAAACACTCCAGATTTAACTTTGAATATTTTTTCCCACTCTTGCAAAGGAATTTGGAATATTTTACCAACTCATATTTTAATGTTTGCGGACCTCGAAGAATTTTCCCTGGAGTACATGGAAATGTTCAAAGTGGCATCAACATGGCCTTCCAGGGAACTCCAGCCCCTCTGGCATGGATTCATAATAAATAATAAAATGATTTGGGCTGGAAGGGACCTAAAAAATCATCTTATTCTAACCCCCATGGACCTCCTGATCATGGAACTTGCCCTGGGTCTCCTACAGCTTTGCTCAAGCAGTGCTGCTGTTTGGATCAGAGCTAATTAGCTGAAAACCAGCCTGATTGTGTCTGTGTATGATGCAATCCCATTTCTGACTGCAGAGAGATACATTCTGTCACTTTTCGCTGGGAAGTTTTTGAGGTGTTTTAGACGGAAAACATTTGTGGGCAGATTCTGAAATGTACGCCCACCAAACCCAAACTCTGTGAAACTTTCTATTCGTGGGGAACACACTGATGTTAATTTTTCTTTTTCCTTGTGTAAATTCTTGGTTTTATGAAGAAAAGTCCTGGGATATTAATTTGAAACAGAATTTTTAATATATTTATATATGTATATACATATATATATGACTCTGCAGCTCCCAACTGGATGGGTAAATTCCCCATAAATCCATATCCACTTGTGCACTCAGAACAGTCTGCTAGAGCAGCATGGAAAACCAAAGTCACTTTTGCCTGGCTCAGGAAGAGAAGCCTTGAGAGCTGCCAACATCTGCTTTCATCTTGCTGGTTCGTCTGCAAGTGCCGAGGAGAGTGGGAAAAAGGCAGGGAGGATGAGGGTGTGATGTGGGAGCAATCACAGCCATGGACCCCGAGAAATAACATGATCATCTCTCAAAGTAATTCAAGTTTATCCTCGGTGAGACTGAGTCATCCTCCCAGTGCAATATCCATGGTCACCCCATGGATCAGGGCTGTCAGACCAGGGGCAGGGTCAGGCAGTGACAAGAAATGGCACCAGCAGGTTTTTAGAAGCTCCTGCCCCATTTCCTAGGACAAATGGGTGAAGGATGGCAGCAATAAGAAGCAAACAATCCCAATTTCCTGATCTCGTCTGTCTTCACCCCGAGCACGCTCCAGCTCTGTGTCACAGCTGGGTTTCTCGGCATGGTGGTTTCTGTACCGAGTCCCTGCCCTCCTTTCTTCCCTTCTGTCTCCCCATCACAACGTCTTGCCTGGCTGATTTTGTGCTCAGCAGCAGCACTGCTGGTTTAAATGCTGGCAGCTGGCAACATTTTCCCTTGGAGCCAAACAACAAAGCGTCTGCTCTCCCAAGCCAGCCTGGGAAGGTTGGCTTTGCTGGTCCAAGCACAAATATTTCTGGCAGAGCAAGCTCACTGCGAGTTTGGAGTTGATCTCACTCGTTTCCTCAGCACTAAGGAAATGCAAAGGGATTTGCAGTGAGTTCTCCATAGCCTCATTTTTAAGGTGAGGACTGTTTAAGCAGAAGAAAACTCGAGTTCTCAAAAGCTCTGCAAAATCACGAGGCTCTTCTGATGCCACCGTGGGATCAGGAGCTGTTCCATCATTGTCAGGGATGAGCCACTGACACAAAAGTAGTGGCACTGTTGGGCACTGTCCCTGCTTGCATGGCTTCAACATTTTACAGGCTTGGAGCCACTCATTTCCTGAATGGCTCCCTTTAATGGAAAACATGATGTTTTGGGAAAGACAAGCTGGGCGTAAAACCCGTCAAGTCTTTATCCAGGTGAAGCAAAGTTATCTTCACATCTTGTTTTTAGAAAAGGTGTAGGGATTCAGGCATATCCTGGGAATTGAATGTTTAACTCAATTAAACTCCACTGGAAATTCTGATTTAGCTCCACACCTCACTTTGATGTGTCCTTCGGCCTCACGGGAGCCAATGGGATCTCTGGACGTTGCTTAAACTTTAACTGATTGTTGTATGAGCGGCCAAATCAAAATCCAAATATTCGGCTGCAGGTTTTTGGGCCAAACTGATCCCAAGCCCTGTTTTCAACAACATCTGCCTTTGCACCAGCACTGCGCAGTTTGTAGAACTCCAAGCACTTTGCATTGATGCTGACATCTCGTGGGTGGGAAAAATGAGCTGCAAAAGGTCACCTGGAACGGTCTTGACAGGAGTGAGGCAGAAAAGAAGGTTCAGCAGGTTTCAGAGTGAAGCTGGTTCTTGGCATTGCTGCAGTGGGGTCTTACTTGTTATCCAAATATCTTTAAGGCCTTCATGGCCACTTAGGTCAACAAGGGATTGAAGTGCCACAAAACCCTTGGGAAGCAGTGGTGGATCTGATGCCATGAGCAAAAGCTGATCCCATTTCTGGGCTGTGAGTGGGTTATTAACAGCAAGCAGAATCCCAATCCCCTGGTTTACTCCCAAGGTCATGCCAGTCCCAGGTACAGCAGGTGGGGAGGGGACTTGGGAATGTGTTTCACAGGTGTGGGTGGTTGAATGACCAAAATTTGGGGACTGATGCTGAAACAGGCGGGTGTGTTCTGGAAATACTCTGCTCTGGATTCCCATGAAGAGATGCCACGCTTTGGAGCGTGTTCTTGCAGGCTGGCACCGACCTGAGCCAGCCTTGGATGTCGCTGTGCAGCTCCTCCTGCTCTGTGCAGGCAGGTGGAGGTGGAAACCTCCGGCACAGCAGGAGATGGAGGTGACAGGGCCAAGAAGTTCCTCAACAAAGACGTCTGTGTGAGTGTGGGTGACAAAACCTCGTACCAAACTGGCCTGCAAAGGCACAGAAAACAGGAATAGAAACCCATCCCGTGACTCAGGACACGTCTGTGGGCTAAAGCTGCCAAGCTGCAGTGCCTGGGCTCAGTCTCTGAGTCTGTGTTGCTGCATTTAGAGGAGAAAAAGCCTTTGACAGCAGCAGGTGGGACATGTTTCTCCATTCACCACCGCTTGTTTTGATGCTCCTGTACGGTCTCCCTGTGGGAGCTCTGTCTTGGTATCATGGCCATAAACATAATGCAGAATAACACTAATGAGGGCTTCCATGGCATATCCATGGCTGTCCAAATCTGTGTGCCAGATCTCCTCATTTCCTCAAGGGTCCCAAGGCATTTTGTGCTCGTCTTCGGCCTCTGCTCTCTCTGGAGTCTCTGGACATTTCAGTTATAATTACAATAGTACTTAAAAGGCCTTCTGGCCTCCTCAGTTATGAATAAACCTGACCCCTCTGGGAAGACTAAGTCCAGAATTTCAGAAGAAGATCTTAAGTGAGAGACAAGAGCTTGGAAAAAAGAATAAAACCTCCCTGTCCCATGGGAAATGCTGAAGCAGGGCAATCTCAAGCCAGGATGAAATTCAGAGTCCTGGGAATTCTTTTCCTAAGGGGAAAATTCAACATTTCCTTTGCTTCAGACTGATCAAAACGTCTTGTTTTGACACGGCACGACAGCCTGGGACCACGACAGTCAGATCAATATGCTTCCAAGCCATTGAAGGGAGTGTGATCTTTTCCAGCTCCAAATTAAGCAGGAGTTAGTCCTTCCCCACATCTTGTTTCCATCAGGAACTGCCTGGCTATGCAGGACTTTTGATCAGCAGCTCCCAGGAGCCCTTCCTGAATGGTTCTCACCCCGTTACCTGTGTCCTCACAGGTCAGCCTGTCCTCACATCCAAATTACAGGGGCCAGAGGCAGCTGGGGATTTCCTTACTCTCAAATCCCCTGGGAGGATTTTGGTCTTTGTGAAGCAAACCCGTTCTGCTTCCCCAGCCTTCCTCAGCCCCGTTACAAAGAGACATTGTAGGCGCTGCCCCTTCCATGCCTCGCGCTCCCAGCTCTCCTCAGCGTCGGAAGAGGCACCTCTTGCCCACTTAGCCAGGAGATAAAGGCTGATTTGTGTGGACGGGGAGGGAAGCATCAGCTGTGCCCTTGCCAGGTTTCGTGGTGCTGCTCCTGGCAGGGCAGGGAAGTTTCCAGAGCTCCTGGGATAGAGGAGGCTGCAGAGCGGCGAACCCTTGCTCTTCTCTCCCCAAAGCTGCTGCATTCTGAGGGGGATCAGTATGAGGTGCCACAGCAGGGACTGTGCTCTCAGGGGTGAGGGCAGCCCCCCCAGGGGCTCAGGGCCTGGTGGATCCAGAGGAAAACCTTCCTCCTTCCTGCCTTGCCTCACCTGAGCATGAAAAGCAAGGACCACCCCACCCCTCCCTCCCAGCTCTGTTTGTGTTTTGGATTTTTTGTCTCCCCCAGCCCCCTTTGGCTGTTTTCCCTGCACTGTGATGTTGTGAGTGGGTTCACAAACACCCCTTGCAGCTGGGCAAGCCCCAGCAGCTCCAAAATCCTGGCTTGTCTGGGAGCTTTGCCTGTGGGGTGGGTATGGGCATCACAGCGCCAAAAAATGCAGTGGGGGCTGCTCCAGGTGGGTCCTTTTTTGTCAGTCCTGGGTTCAACAGGGAGAAACACCTCAGTCTGAATCCAGAAGTGAAACCCAAGCTGGTGTATGGCTGCAAAGAGCCTTTATGCATCCTCCCTAGAGTGGCTTTTGGTGCCTGTATCTGCCCAGTGTGAGCCTCCCACCTGTTAAATTGACCAGTTACACCAGTTCCTCCGCCCCTTCGGGACTGGGGGGAATCAGATGTTGGATCCAGGTTCATTTTCTGTCTTCTGTGCCCTTCTCCTTCCACCAGAGGAGAATGTTTGTGCATGGCTGGGTACCAAAACCCACCAAGAGGTCCGGCAACCTGGCAGCTCCTGGTGCCACAGGGGAGAGGTGGGTCAGGGTGAATCTGTCTCTGGGGACACAGAACTCGTGTGCCAGGGGACAGCAGATTTCATCCCCAGCATCTCAGCTGCCTCCTCCAGTTCCTGCCATCAGCTGGGGGCACTGGGAAGGAAGGAAAACTAAGAAAGCTCAAGCCCAGGCACTCATGCATCACTGGACAAGTCACATCTGGCTGGCAGGGACAACGGGGGCCCAGCCTCTCCTGGGTGACACAAGGCCACTTCCACGCGGAGCTGGGCCAGCCCTCGCTCTCTGCTCCAGTCGTATGGTAGCTGCTAGACAGAAATACACCCTTCCAGGGGGGATCCAGCAGATGCTGCGCTCCTGAGGGATCACTGCACGCCTGGAGTGCTGCCGTAGTGCCGCGGGTTCCGAGGGTAAGCGACTCCAACCAGCCGAGCAGAGCACTAACCCTGCAGAAAGGCAGCGCCTGCAGGGCTGCGCTCCTGCCGCACCAATGCAGAGCTCAGACTGAAGAGGCAAGGAGGGATGGCAGCGAGAACCTTTCCCAGGACCCCAAATCCCATCTGCAGATCGCTGTAATCCGTGTTGTGATCCCTGCGGGGAGCCTGGCCTGGCCTGGGCTGGGCGCTGAGCAAAGGGGCACATTGGAGCAAGAAATAGGTGGGAATTGGGCACAAAAGGAGCCAGGGTGACATGGAGGAGGAGGTGAAGCCTCGAAAGTCACACTGAGCAGTCGGGGCTGTGTGGGGGCTGATGCACAGCAAGCTGGGCTTGTTAGCGGTGCCTCAGCCCTGCCTTCACCACAGCCACAGGTCCTGGCTTGAAGCCAGGGCTGGTTTGAGCTAGAAAAGAGTTTCTGCTTGCAAAATACCCAGCAGAGACACCCAAGAGGGAAGTTGGAGCAGCCTTGCAGCCAGCCCTGAGCTCTGCTGCACTGGGGAGTTTCTCAGGGCACTGCCCGTGCCCAGGACATGTAACCCTTTCTCACCCTGGCTCTGTAAGTCTGTCCTCCAGGGACATTTGTCCCCTTTGATCCTCTGGCTGCTTAAAAGTCTCCACAGTGTCCATGTCCTTTGCCCACTGACAACGTAGCACTGGACTTCACCCCCAGGATGCTGCTGCCAACTGGGGCAAACCTGGGCTTGTGCAAACAGTCAGACCTTGCCATGTCCCTTCTCGTGCTGCCACTGTCCAGGCTGTCCTTGGGCTGGACTGTCCAGACTCTCCCTGGGCTGGTCACCACCAACCTGCCCAACATCACCAATGGCATCACCCTGGCCAGGGAAGGGGTGTGGGAAATAATTGGATTGTGGCTAATGTGGAACAGTCCCTGGAATGGTTTCCTGATGTTGAGTTGCTCCTGGCTGGGTTCAGAGGGAGAGAAATCTCCAGGGCTGGTGGACGATCTGGAGCTCATCTCGAAAGGGCAATGCTGAGTTCTTTTGGTCAAAAAACTGAAGGTAGTTCTCATGCCCTCAGTCCTGGGGGAGGAGAGACTGTGTGTTATTTTGCCATGGAGGGCTGGAGCAAACTCCTTCCAGTCCTTACTGGGTGGAAACAAAAATAAGTGGCAATGTGGGTCCTCCAAATAAACAGCGCACATGTGCTGCCATAGCAGAGGGAGCATGTGTCTCTGATTTACATGCAGTCTGGGAAGTGCCACATCCGCCTTATGTTTGGAATATTTCAGCTCTCCAAGGCCTGAATTTAACCCCTGCCCTCTCCTTTCCTAGCAGAGCTGGCAGCATCTCTGCTGCTCTTTCTCTCGGGGAAGGTCGCAAGAAGAGCTCGATGCTGGAGGGAGCAGAGTGAGGCTGACAGAGTTTGTGCAGGTGTTGTCACTTTGTCTGGGCATGTAACGATAAAGATCCAAGAGAAGAGAAACCACAGCAGCCAGGAAAGACTTTAAAACCATCCCTGCTCTGCTCTGAGATCTCTGCGTCACTGAATTTAAGGGCTGCTCCCACACACCAGGAGACCTCGCTGTTTGTTGGGTAAACCAGGAGAGCAGCCATGTGTAGACATGATTTGAGAGCCATTCCTTCTTCCAGCATGGAGCAGAACCCCTGGATAGTGGGACACTGAAGGATATAGCCCAGGAGGGGGAAGTAAAGGCAGATATTGTTCTGTGCTTTTCCTCTGTGTGCTTCCAGAAAGGGCTTCAGCCTGGAAAAGGATGTCAGGACAGGAAGGATATTGAGTTGGCCTCAGCTCCCACACAAACAGCTGAAGTGACCTTTCTCTAGCAAAACACTGACTCTCATAGGATGGATTTGTTCTGAAGGGTGTCAGCTCTGGAAGAGCAGGGCCATTCCACATGCAGGGGTGGATAGATAGAGAAATAGAGTAGATGGATAAACGGATAGGTTGGTTGGTTATTTAGTTAGTGAGTGTATCGATGTGGGGGGTAGACACAGAAATAGAGACAGACCAATGCAGCCTTCCCAGGATCTTTAGCTGCCCTGTTTATAGCACAGGTTTGTAGGTTTAGGTGCCTCTGGAAGGGGACTCTGTGTATCTTCACCCCGCTCCTGAGTGTGGCAGTGTTTGCACAGTGTTATTGGCTCACAACTGCTCCCGTCCTCCTTCCCTTTATGCACAGCTCCCACACGGATGGGGAAACTGAGGCACGCAGCATCAAAGCATCTTCTGCAGGTGGCAGGACACGTGGGAAGCAAACCCAGGCCTGGCAGAGCCAGGGGCCCAGTCCTCCATCCTCTCCCCTGACTGCTGCCCCTTGCTGTCTTGCCAGTTACCGTCTCTGTCACACTTCTAGGAAGATGTCACCGCCTCTGAAGGGTGTCAAACGCCCACCTTCGGGAGCCTGCATGGCGTGAGTCACGCAGGAAGAGCCGAGAGCTGCGAGCTGGGAGCCAGGCACTTTCCAGGAAAAGCTGGGCTGCAACCGCAGAAGCCATTTCCTTGCAGGCTCGAGCCATTTTTCCCCTGCCACAAACAACTGCTTTGCACATGCTGAGCCCTCCTGAGGGGCAGATTTGCTCCCACACGTCCCCACAGCAGAGCTGACCCTTTCCCACCCTCTGGGCTGCTCCCAAAAGGAGCTCCTGCCTTGAGGACGACCATGGGACCATCTCTGCCTCATGGTTCCTGCAGCTTCCCTGGATTAACAACCCCTCTCTGCATCCCTGACCCAATATTTTTGGTTGGTTTTAACCCAAACCAGGTGCCATCCACTAGGAAAAATCCAGGCCCCATTTGGAGTGGTTTCCTGCAGGCCACAACCTCTCTGAGGCAAAAAAATCCACTGCTCCAGGCTCTTCCCACCAAAGAACTCTTTATTTTTCCAGGCTCTTCCTACCCTTTGCTCTAAGTGCAATTTTTAGGGTGTTGTTCCCACTTCTGGACTGAATTTATCCCCAGAGCATCACAAGACTTGTAGAAAAATGGTGTTGGAAGAAGACGGTTTGAGGCTGCTCTTGAGGGAGGTTGTTGCATTTCCTTGTAGCTGAGATCTGTGGTGGTACAAATGTTAATTTGGGTAATTCACTCTTCCCTCATGTCCAGGGGAGGTGAAACAAAGGAAAAAAAGCCCAGCTCAATTCTTGGAGCACCATTAGATTGCATTGTTTTTCCTAGGTGGGCCTGTATCCGTAGGCCTAACCCAAGGAACACTTGTGTTAGTCTGAGCTTGGCTGCTGAGACGCAGCCAAAATTCTCAGAAATACTTGGAAAACGCCAAAATCCAAGGAATATTCCCCAGCTGCATCTCCCTGGCCCAGCCCAGCTTTCTGTGAGAGATCCCCTTTGTTCCCAGGCCTCCTGACAGCCGTTGTGTGCGCTCCATAAACATCAAATGGAAGAGACGCTTTTAATGTAATTATAATTTAAGCATAAAATATGTCACTTCTGTAGGATTTTGTTGTCTGGTGCGTAATTACTTTATGGCACTATAAAAATATATTGCATTATGATGCCTTGCTGTGCTTTGCTCGAATAATTTATAGCACAGTAATAGTGTGGAACAATATTCCAGACCATTGTATCCAATCTTGCATATAAATAAAACTGTGGAAAATAATGATCTTGGTTAAACGCTCATTTAATTATTTTGCAGGCTTGGCTAAGGGTTTTTATCCCAGTTTCATTCCCACATCCTCACCAGATTATATTCAAACTATCTAGAGGGAGAGCTTTTAAAGCTCAGGGAATATAGAGCTATATATGGAATTTTTTATGTATACTGCCATTTCCAAACAACTGGGGAAAAAGAAGCGTTTGCTGCAGGGTGACTGGAATCGCAAAAAAATTTCCAAAATTTCTTCCCAAGCAATATGTTGGAAACTTTTTCACTCCAAGCCCACTGAAACATTTTGGTGGCCTAAAAAACCAACCCCCTTCCTTCTGCTTTTGAGGTTCTCAATATTTTTATGCCCTTGAGACAGAACTTTAGTGACTTTTTGAAGCAAGACGTTGATTCAGAAAACCCAACCCCCTTTTTGCCTTAAAAACAACGAAGTGAAACTTCACTCTCTCTTCTCAGCATCCCTTCTTGGGCATCTGCTTCGACCACAAGTGGCAAAATATTTCTCACCTGCCCATCCTCATCCCTTCCCTGAGCTCCTGTCCAGATTATCCTCCCAGAAATCCCATCCCGTCCTGGGATCATTGCCTGTTTGGAGGCCTTTGCTCAGATTTGCACAGAGGAGGATGCTGAGCTCCCCCAGAGGGTTGAGCCCTGCACAGGATAGGGTCACCTCCACTAAAACCATTTTATTTCTATTTTAATGTTATATTTAGCAAGAAAACTGTAGGTGGAGTGGGGAGAGGCGTCAGGCAGGAGAACTCCAGGCAAAGCAAGACTCACTGGCAGGGGGTAAAGCTGAATTTACGGCTCATGAAGGACTGGGAGGATTCGCTGGTACTGCAGGGACTCGCTGGAAAAAAGCACTGATGATTTTCCTTTTAATCTCCATATTTTCCTCCATGTGTGCATGTGAAGCCATACAGGGATGCCCTCCCTCACCCACCAGGATCTTCCCCACGAGGTCTCTCCCTTGCCTTCTCTGTCCTCTTCCTCCCAGATCATCAGCAGGAGCTGGGGCAAGGATCTAAAAATAGTGGTGGGCCCTGTATATGCATCTTCAGCAAAGAGACTCATAAATGCAGCCAGGACTGAAAATCAATTCTTTAAAGCTGAAATCAATAACAATAACTAATATTAATAGTGATTATCCTTTCTTTATTGCACTTTGCAGTTGGAAATGAATTGTTTTTAAGGATTAGCGGCAGCTGAACTCTGTAATGCAATGTAAGACTGAAGATTTACTATGAAAACAGAGCTTATGAGGAAAGACCCATTACTGCTGATGGAATACACTTTGCAAAGAGCCCCGGCTGCTGCCGAGCACACGGAGCCTCACAACCTGCAGTCAGCAGTGGGTTGAGATTCCTGGCAGGAGACAGGGATTTTTGGGCTCTTAACCCTGTCTGGTTTTCTCGCAGTCTGACTTTGTCAGTTCCCAGACATCCCGAATGCATTTTCATTTTTGAGAATCTTTTATCTGAAACAGCTTCAGACATGCAAAACTTGGGGGGAGAGAAGAGGAAGAAAGGGAAGTGTGTTAAGCCACTCACACATATATTTTTATATTTATCTGAGTCAGCCATACCTATATGAGACAGCAGTGTCTAGAGCTATCTGCTCTGTGTGTCAGACTTTCCAAAAAGCACAGCACATCAGGTGAGCACTTCAGGAAAGTCTGGTCTCGAGCATCCCCATGGGAGTCCCCCCACGCTGAAGTGCTTCTGCAAAGTCCCTGCTCTGACAATCTGGTTTCAGCTCTGTGTGAAACTCCTCTCTCAGAGGAAAGGCAGGCACCAGGCTCCGTTCTCACGTCTCTGTTCCGCTGTTGTGGGCCAGCCCTAACCCTGCTCCTTCCCTCTGTCTCCTGTCTCCACAACTGATGGATATTTCAGACGCTGATTTTGATCTATTTGAATTTCTGTGCCTGAAGAGCAGGAGCCCTTTTCATATATAAGCACCATGGGGCTGGTCATGGTGTTCAAACTATGCCTGACCCTAATTTTTCCTTGGAGAAGGCAATGTCTGCTGTGGGACCATGGAACTACTGGGGCTGGGAGGGGAGATGGGGCTTCCCCCAGTTTGTGAACACTGGGGATGGAGTGTGGCACCTGTTTTTGTGGGAATTCCCAGCAAGGTAACCCATCCACAGCATTCCTGTCATCCCAGCTTGGAGAATGTCTTGAAGGTGGAGGAATCCACCCATCACACTGACATGTGCCAGTATTTTCACAAGGGGATATTTGTGCTTACTAAATGTGGACCTAAAGTTTTCCTACAACTGCCCTGCTCCAGGCCTGGCATTTCCTCAACCACAAAATGCAGTGGGATGGAGTTGAGGATGACACAGAAGTTCAGAAAAACACAGTGAATAATTCCTGCCTCTGTTGGAGTTGATCGCAAAGCTCCTGTTTTGCTCAGGTCTGGTGGGATTTTCCCACTTGGGTTGGCACCTCCTCCTGCACTGTGCACGATCTTGAGGCCATTTGGATGAGAAGCTCCTGGACCTTTGATTTTGGGTTGTTTACTCACTTTTCTTTGAATACTGTAAAGTTTTTTACTCTGAGCTCCACGGGCAGAGTGAAAGCCTTTTGCAAACAGCCACAGATCAGCCAGCCTGAGCGACTGATCCTGTGGAGTTATTGATCTCTGGGAAAGGGGATGGACATTTTTCACCTTGCAAGATTCTTTTGTTTTTGTTTTAAACCCAGCCCTTTCTCCAGCAATAAAATTGGCCTCTTGCCTCCATTTTTCTCTGCCATTTTAATTCATGGTTGCCTTCCAATTTTAGAAAGGTTTTCATTAGATTTGGCCTAATGATTTTGGGTTTCAATCAGAAAATAGACTTCAGCGGTCACCACATTCTGGAAACTGGAGCAATAACCACATCCAAAATGAAGGTAACTCTGGTGAGGCCCTGGCACAGGGTGCCCAGAGAAGCTGGGGCTGCCCCTGGATCCCTGGCGGTGTCCAGGGTCAGGCTGGACAGGGCTTGGAGCAATCTGGGCTAGTGGAAGGTGTCCCTGCCTGTGGCAGGGGGTTGGAATGAGATCTTTGAGGTCCCTTCCCACCTGAACCATTCTGTGATTCTATGAACTTGGGTAGCTCAACATTTTCCCCCAAAATTGTTATTTTTCACTCACTTCCCTCACTTCCTTCAACTCTCTCTCCTTTTCACTGCGTCCCTTCAGGCACCTCAGAACAGAAGCACTGGGAGCTTCCCCAGTTGGGTTGAGCAGTGCTCGAGCTTTCTTCCCTCGGTGCCATCCTGCAAGGCTTTATTGGTGTTCCACTGCTCCTGGCATGTGGTGTGCAGATGTCTCCAGACTGGCTCAGCTTTGAACTCGCTCGAACAATTTGATTTTTTCAGTTGTGCATCATTGCTAATTTCCTCCGACTCATCCTCCGAGGGCGGGAGTCTGGAGAACAGCTTCTTTTTCCCAGCTCAGAGTAAAAAAATCCTCCTGGGATTTTGGCAAAGCAGGATGGTGGCTGTACTGACCACCTTGAAAAAGACCTAAAAAACTGTGGCCTGTGCAGATGGCAGCAAGGCATCATTCTTGAGAGAACAGCGAGTCCAGCTGGGAGGAAAGACTTATTCCTACTAGGATGGGTAATAAAGCAGGAGGATGTGCTGAGCAGTGCAGCTAGGACTGTCCCCTCCCAGCGTGGCATCTGCTGGGTACCAGCATCATACTTTCCCCATGAGTGTGTCACAGCAGCACATGAGTCATGGTGAGGGGCAGCAAGACATAGAAAACTCTCTTCCAGCACATGCTGGACCAGGGATTTTACAGATCCCAAATCCATGGCCCCTCTCACTCCCAACTGGCAGAGTGGAATTTTACAAGCAGGAGCCACAGACAGAGTTTTTAACCCGGGATTTTTAAACTCCTGCACCCTGAAGGCGTCAGTCCTCCTGGAGATGGGACCTCCTGAGATCTGGGATGCAGAGCAGGAAGTGACAACCCCAGGTTTCAGAAAGGAAGTGGTTGGCCATTTATTTTTTTCACAGATCTGGGCTTCCTCCTCTGCTTCCAGTTACCTGCTCACCCAGCTGCTGTGCCCCGCTGTCCCTGGAGCCAACAGGGAGGGAGAAGCAGGGAACAAAACATGGGGGATGGAGAGAAATAAGGGAAAAATGAAATAACACGGGGATTGATCCGTGCAAAGGTTAAGAAGTTGAACTTATTTAACTCCTGTTAGTTTATTTATTGTCCTTGAGTTATATTTGGGACTGCCACTGAGCAGATTAGCGTGGGATTGCTGGGTAGATTTAGAGAGCTCCGGCGTTTTTCTGGCTCAGTATGCACAGGGCCATGTGTCCTGGTGTGTGCACACGTGTGCCTCGTTCCCGCTTCTCACCCAGCCGTCCCTTCCCACTCCCGTGCTGGATAAATGTGAGCACTCATCTGCACAGTCCAGGGCAGAGAAGGGGAAAAATCTCCTCGTTCATCAGCTGAGAAGCTAAATTTATGCAGGGTACAACACATGCTCTTTATTATACCATGAAAGCAGCGGGTAATAATTCCTCTGTGCTCAGGAACAGGGCCACTGGCTGCAGAGAAGATACATATATATATATATATATAAAAAAAAAAATATATATATATATAAAATGTCCCCTCCCACATGTGCGTCATGGGGATGGGTGGGAGCTGGAGCAGGGGAGAGCTGCGTGGGGATGACTCAGGAGCTGTGGCCTTGCTGGCTACTGGGCACTCTTGGTAGCACAGGGAAGGACAGGCTGGTGGCAAAGGGCCCAGCAGAGAGCCAAGGTCCCTTCCAAGCCTGGCTGCAGGCTGGTGGTGCTCTCCAGCTTCCTCTGGCTCCGCTGTGGGGTGGGTTCAGAGGCTGATTTCGGGGTGTCTCTTGCAGACCCCTTCATGCTGGGGTCCAGCCCCATCTGTGCTCCAGGCTGGGGCTGGCAGCAGAAGTTCCAAGTGGGCTGGATGTCGTGGATGGGGAGTGAGGTGCCTTAGTCAGATGTCTTGGCTAATATCTCCTATTACATCAGTTTCTTTTCTTTCTCTGTCTCTGTAAAAGAGCCACAAAAAACAATGAGTAATTTCTCTGCGGAATATTCATCTTTAAAAAGCCAGGCCCAGGGCTCCAGCGCTTCCAGCATGTTATTTTTCTCCTCTTGACTCTGAGAGTGTGTCTGGCCTGCAAACCCAGCTGGGAAAAGCTCTAACATGGGAAGGGAAGAGTGCAGGAGAAGTGGGATGGGAGTTTTCCCTGAGGATGCCAGGTCTGGAGTGGGTGGAAGAAGGAGAGGAAAATTTTTAAAAAGGCCACACTGAGGAGAGCACTTGTCCTTTTCATTTGACAACCACGATGGGGTCTCACCATTGTCCAGGGCAGCAGACAGAAAATCCCAGAATGGTTTGGGTTGGAAGAGACTTTAAAGCTCATCCCATTCCACCCCCTGCCATGAGCAGGAACACCTTCCACTATCCCAGGGTGCTCCAAGCCCAGTCCAGCCTGGCCTTGGACACTCCCAGGGATGGGGCAGCCACAGCTTCTCTGGCCAATAACTTGTCCAAGAGCAGCCCCAAACTGTGAGTGTTCACAAGAATGGAAACACACCTCAGAGCAGCATAAAGGCAGCAGTGTGAAGGGCTCTGGTTGAATTTCAGCTTGAAAGAAAGTCCAAACCACAGTGCCGGAGCCAGGTATTAAACTCCCTGGAAAAATCTGTTTGCCTTCTCCTAGCACAGTGCCACCAGCTTTAGTGCAAACACAGAGGCAGAACGACTTTTTATGAGTACAACAAAAGCCACCAGCCGTTTATTTTATTTATGGAGGGGATGGATAATTGACAGGTGGCTGTCTGGAGGAGATGAAGCCCTCCAGCTAAACACTGAGACTCCAGCAAGGCTACAAACAACAGAGAAATGGCTCCAGAGGTGACAGAATTGTTACTTTTAAGACTGCAAGATATACAAGAGAACAGGGCTGAACTGCACTTCAGAACAATCCTACCTAAGCAGCAGGCGAAATAAAACTGGTGATTTCACACTGGTGTCTACGGCAGCCTTTGACTGAGCTTAAATGAATGAGTGTTGGTGCCTCCTAAAGGGTCTTGCAAGCCCAGAGGATCCAGGTCCCCTTTTTAGGGCTGGAAGGCACCCCATGCTGGGACAGGAGTGGGGCAGAGGGGCAGTGATCCTGTCAGTAGTGGTGTTTGTCCTTCAGCAAAGCAAACCTTCCCCAAATCACAGAATAGCCTGAGTTGGAAGGGACCCACAAGGAGCATCAAAGTCCGGTTCTGTGGGTGCTGGGGAGGCAAGCAGACAGAGGGACATCTTTTTTGGGACCTGTGTGCTGCTCTGGCTGCTTCTCTCATGTCCCACAAGTTGCAAATATCAACCTTTGCTTATTTGTTTTTTTTTTTTTTTTTTGAATTTTTGAATTTTTTTCCTCTTTTGGAACCAGCCTGCCTAGGACTTTGAAGCCAACAAATCTCTTCCATGCCTGGCCCTTGTGCCCCTGGATGGATCTGTGCCTATTTCTAAGATATTCAGCACTATCTGCTCCCAACTTTTATAAACAAAAACAGAAGCTTAAACATTAACCCCTGCCCATGACACCACCACAACCGTTTGCTACTCTTTTCTCACATGAGAGATTCCTTGTATTTCTTCATTTCCCTCCAACTCTTTTTTTTTAATGTTTTCCTCCATTTTTTCCCCTGTTTCCTCGAGTCTTCCCCCCACCACAGGGCAGGGGGAACATTTACGATGTAGAATTACCCTGTTCCCGCTCGCTGATTCAGTGTCAGGCCGGGAGTGAGGGAAGCAGAGCCTGTTACCCGGATCCCTCGGCTTTTCCCACCTCCACATGGCTCTGCAGCAAATCAAAGTGCAACAAAACAGCTTTGCATCATTTCTTCGAGGAGTCCTGGGCCCTGTACGTTATCTCCAGGGCAGGGTATGTGCTCTAATAAAAGACGGCTTTATTGCCAGCTGCAACAAAGCCAAGGATTCAGGCACATATTGCCTGGTGGGTTCATTGTAAACTCCCTTTTATGACCCTTCCAGTTTATTGCTAATAGAGATTTACAGTGGGAAGAAGGGGCTGTGTGCTGTAATTAATACTGTTATTAGCCTGGGTGGGTTCTGTGCAAGGAGTGTTTGGTGTTTGCCCTTCGTTACCAGCCCTGGAAATGGCACAGGGACAGGCTGCAGGGCTGGTGTTACTGGTGCTACTGGGGCCGTGCTGGGAGGCAGCTGGACAAAACTCCTTCTCCATTCAGAGGGAATGTCCATGAGCTCGGCCACCTCGGCCATCACGAGACACCAAACTCAGCTTTCCTCACTGATGGAAAACCATTCCTGTTCCAGCTGATTTTCCCCCCAAAAACAAATGATATTTTTTCAAGTGGAGGGGAAAGAGAAGGAGAAGGATTCTTTCCAATAGTTTCAGGTATTCCTGGACACGGGAATAATTTACAAGCTGGACATGCAGAAGTCACAACCCTCCTCTGGGTCCCCTTTCTGATGGGGCCTGTTTTAACTACGCAAGAGACAGGACCCAAACCTGGCAGAAACACCCAGAGCATCAGACACAGTGGTGGGACTGTGCCAAAAATATCCCACACCTGCTTTGTGCTGAGCTGAGGCCATTCACTACATGCCGTTGGTGCTCCTTGCCCATCTCCAGCCTCTGGAAAGCTTCTGAGCCAAACTCCAGTGCTGTCACCACTGGAGACACTGGAAGTGACTCTGTTGGTATCAACCTGGCCTCTATCACTCACTGCTCTGCTGGAACCAAACCTCCAACGAGGCGAATTTCACGTGGTTGCAGCTTTTTGCAGTGAATGGCTCCTGTTGCTTTGCCTGGCAATTAAAAAGCCAAGAACCAGGGTGAGAACAGTCCTGCTAATGATTTGCAGTTGGCTCCTTCCAGCCCCAGTTGCCTTTGCAAAGCCAAAATGGTATCAGTCTCCAGGAGCTACAGCAGAAGTTAAACATTAAGTGGTTGGAGGTGCTGGAAACTTCCGTGGTTTCTGACTGATCAGAGGTCAAGGATAAAGTCATTGAGAGCGTCCTTCATCTCAAGCAACTGCCATGAACGTGGCCAAGCCCAGAGAGAGACCAGCAACAACCTGCACCATAAACCCCGCCCCACATGGCTGCTCCTCTGGGCAGGCCCCTCTCACCCTCACAGAAGCAGGGAAAATGTTGTTATTGATGTTCCCAAACACAGGAGGGATTTAGGGCACTGACTGTCAGGCCAGGTGGGAGGCAACATCCAGCTCGTGATGCTGAAGAGCCACCCTTGGCTTTAAAAACTTCCTCCAGCCACCCAGACAGCACCAGGGATTTCAGTCCCCAGCACAAGTCAAATATTTGTGATTACCTGCCCAAAATTCCACTCCAGGAATTTCCTGCGAAAGAAAAGAAACATTGAGGGGTGCAAAAATTTGGGTGGAAATCACGGGGAATTGCGTACCAAGCTGCCTTTGGGGGTGTCTGAGCAAGGACAGGGAGCTGCTGGGGGCTGTTGGTTCCAGAGAGGTTTGTGATGGAGCTCACTGTGTTTTTAGAGAAGGAGCTAAAAGATACCAGGCTCCTTCTCACCACTTCTATTAATATTCAAGCTAATTAACTTCCCTGAGAGCTGGAGGAAATTGAATCTCAAGAAGAACCTAAGCTCTGCTTTAGATTTTAAGCCCTTTGGATCTTTTGATTTGAAGCTTGTGCTTTTATTATTATTGTTTTTAAATCTCCTCTTATTTTATTATTTTTCCCTCCAAACACCTGGCTCATTTTAGGGGTGATAGAACAGTAATAAATGATTCTTATTAATTGGCCATCAGCAGCCAGAGAGCAGCAGGCTCCCAGCTGAACAGAGCACATTTATTGGGGAATTTGAGACAGGTTTGGGGGTCCCAGCATTGTGGGGGGCTCTTGGCTGGGCACTGAGAATAGGGTCAGCCCAAATAGCTGAGGTAAAGGAGCTTTTGGGAGGTTAAATAAAAAAAAAAAAGCTGAAAAAAAGAGGAAGCTTTTACAAGCCAGAGCTTAAAGACGTGCCCTCCCTCTCTGCCCGTTTATTAAGTAATAATGAAACACTTTTGTCAAAGCTTAGGCACCAAATTTCTGACACCAGATGAGCTCTAAAGCTAATCAGGGGCTGGAAAAATGGGAATATAATTAAGGCTGCTGACAGCCCTGTGTCATTAACCTCCCAGCTCTCAGGTGCCACGCTGAACCACAGCTGCAGCAGATTCTGTATTACGGGCAGTTGGTTTCAGCTGTGGAAATGAATTTGGCTTTTAATGGCCCTGTGATGGCTCTGGAGTCGTGGCAGAGGGGAGGTGGTGATGGTCTGTGCTGGGTTTAGCTTGGCTCTCTCTCCCCTGTTCTTCTGTGGTAAACAACTGAGGCTTTTCTCATCCAGAGAAAATGAGGTTTTTCTGGGTAAGGGTTCAGGCTGGGGCAGTTCTGCTGTGTCCTTGTAATTAATTATTATCATTATTAGCAGTGTGGGCGTCTGCTTTGCCCTGGCAAAGGGATTCCTGCCTGTGTCCCACTGTGGATCTGATCCTCTGCAGTAACCCTGGAGGGCTGATACCCAAACCACCTCCCTGCTCTGTGACTCAGTTCCCCACTGTACAGAGGAGTTGATAATCTTGGGATCTTTGGGAGGAGGGTTGGAGTTTGTCAATGCAACCACGTCCATTCCTCTTATAATTATGTCCCTGAAGGAGACTGTGTCAGGGTCTTGAATCCCTCTCTTGAATCCATTTAGAGCACGGCTTTGCCGTGGGCAGCACTGGTGGTGGAGCAGGGCTTTGCTTAATTTTTTTTAGGGTTATGCAAGTTTTCCTTTTTTTAAATTTTTTTCCCCCAGGATTTTACCGCTCTGAAGGTTAGAAAGAGGGAAGCAGCTGTTCCCACGCCTCAGCGGCACAAACACCTCGAGCCTTAAAACGCTCCTGAGAGGGATCAATGGGACAGCAGTGAGCGAGCGCTTGGGCTGCTGCCAAAATTACGCCAGCAGCAAGCCTCGAACGGAGCCTCTTATCTGGGCAATCTCGGAGCGCGCTGGAGCCGTTTCGCAAGGCATGTGTCACAGACAGGTACCCTGGGACATGGAAAGGGGAAAAGCATTTGCCTGGGCAGGAAGGCGGCTGCGTCACCGCCAGGAATAGCACCCCGGCGTCCCGTGACCCAGCTCTGCTGCTCAAAAATGAGATAACGCTGCCAGTGCCAGCTGAGCAGCCTGGGGACAGCGGGACAGCAGCGCACGGACCCCTGCGAGCGCTGCCTCTGGGGTGAGCAACGTGCTCTAGCACGGGGCAAAGGCTCTCAGCTCTCCCTCGATGTGAAAAGCACCTTTTAGGAGCTACTGAGCGGGATAACACCGGAGCTGCTGGAGCTCGGGTGTGATTTGCCGTTCATTCATTCATTCATTCATCCTCCGCCGTCCCCGTCTGCCGCCCCAGACTCTCTGAGTGCGTCTCGCACTTTCCCCGCAGCGTTCTCGGTTTCTGGGGTGTAAGACTTCGAGCCTTGGACAACAGCAAAACCAGGCAATTATGTTTTCACTCTGTCTGCCTTGAAAGCCCTGGAGCGTGCCTGGTGCGACCACAGCCAGGGCAACGCAGGAGTTCATGATAAATTCTAAACAAAAGCACCATTATCCATATGGGACCTCGTGAAGGCTTTGCATACTCCAGCAATTCCAAGCACTCCGTGTATGGTTCTTACTCGGTTTTAACTCGATTTCTTTGAGATGCAAATCAGAGGGATTATATTCAGAGGCTGCATCAGAAAGTCTTTAATCCAAATGGACTATAAGATTTATTTAGAAGAGCCAAATGTCTTGTCTGGGACAGAAGCAACTGAGCTGAACTGAAACAGATGGGCATAAAGGAAATTAAGCAACTCTAATGGTCTTATCCAGAGTTTCAAAGTATTTGGTCTTCCGAAAGCTCGAGCTCCTGGAAGCACGTGATGAGATGGGAAGCTCAGGTTTCACTTAAAAACAGGCTTTGCAGTTCACTGAGAAAAACAATAACCATGTTTTTATTCCTCCCGTGGACAGAATGAGGGCTGCCTTCCAAATCCTGACTCCTTGGGTTTGTGTTATCAGAGGAAAATATATTGAATGGGAGTTTTGGAGTCCTCATTTTTACAGCAGTGTCGTCATTTCAGCAGCCTGGATTCAGGATTTTGGGAAACCTGATGCTGGCCACAGGGATGACAGACAGTTGGCGTACTAAAACAGGGAAAACCCATCCCTTGAGTCTGCTGAGGGTTTGTCCCTTGAAATGTTCTGCTGTTTCTGGTGGTGATTTTTAGGTCTCCCCTAAGGCTGGGGTTTAACCAGGACACCAGCACTGCCAAGGTCACCTCCAGCAGCGCTGGATGCGGCAAACCCAGAGCGCACATCTTGGATGCTGATAAACCACTGGGCTGGAAACCTGGATTGCTCAGGCTGTCCCTCAGGACCCCGTGTGTCTCCACCTCTGCTGAGGTCAGGAGATTTTCAGCTGGCAGAAAAGCCTTGCCTGGGAAGTTTGGATATGTCTGGCCCTGGATAAACTGCACAGGCAACAGAGCAGATACGAGGACACGCTTGCTCAAGGCATTTTCAAAGATGGTTTCTCCTGGGGAGAAAAGTTGAGGTTTGAGTTGGTTCTACCACCTGCAGCTTTTAGGTGCTAAATAATGACAAGGCTGAATTCTTTATTCTTCCTGAGGCTTTCGACCACTGCCCAGTGGTCACAGAGACCCTACAGACAGTCTCAACCCTGGAAATGCTTCTGCAGCTGAAACTCCTGATAAAAACTGGGAGAAGTCTTTCTGCTCTCATCCCAAAGCCATCCCTGCTTGGCTCACCCAGGGAAGCATCCAAAGCAGGGACACCTCACGTGTTTGTGCATTTGCCATTCTTCACCCTGGTGCATTTGCGAGTGGATTAAATAAAAGGCAAGAGAACTGGGGACAAGGAGAGGGAGGGAGTGTGAGAAGGAGCTCATCCATTACTATGCCGAGCACAATGCAGGAGGTCTTGGCCTCCTGGTTTGAGTGCTTATTCCCCATAAAATACATCTGAGAGAAATCAATACAAGAAGCATGCCAGAACTTAAATCAAAGCGCAGGGAAGCAGTGCTTGGCGAATGGAACGACCTTGCAGAGAGCTGTCAAAACCATGGCCCCAGCCCCGTTGAGCACAGAACCTGCCAGGAAAAAACCCTGGAGTGAGGACTTGAGGCTGGCATGTGCTGCCTTGGCATGGCTTTCACTCTGATCTCCGCAGTGGAAAGCACATGGATGAGAGAGGCTGGTTGTGAGCTGGATAAGCGGCACAAGGGCAAAGTGCCAGGAGGCTCCTGGGGCAGCCAGCAGAGCTGATGTGCTCTGTGCTGCCCATTTGGGCTCCCCAAGTACTCCAGAGATAACGAGGCAGGGGTGCCAGCCAGCTTGGAGATACAGAAAACGCTCCCCCCAACCTTGGCCATGCGTGACCTTGGTCCCTGGGCTCCTAGAGCAGGAGTCCAACTCCACCAGCTCTGTGTTCTGCCAAGCTCAGCAGAGGATGGAGGGCTGTGTCCAGCATCCAGGTCCCCTCCTGCCCCATGGCTGCCTCCCGTTGGGATGGGCCACCTCCCCAGGCAGGTGCCTGACCTTGGTGGCAGGTCACAGCGCCGTGCCACAGACATCATAAATCTGCAAAGGTTTGCTGCAGCCAGGCTCCACCTCTGCAGACCGCGGGGCACTTGTTCCCATGCTGGGAAATCTGACCCCTCGGTAGCCTGAGAGACAGGAGAAGCCTGGGTTTGGTGTTTTGAATAAGTGGCTTTTTATCTGAAATCCCTTTGGGAGCATGAGCTCAGTAACCAATGAAATTATATCTGTTGTTTCAAGCAGTGAAGAAAACTTGGCTTGATGTTTATTGAGATTTATGGCTTCCCTTGAGCTTAATTGTCTTTGGGAGCCCTGGATCTTTTTAACGGTTCAGCTAAGTGGTACTAAGAAGGATGGTAATGGTTTGAGCAGCCTGCCCCCTTAGCATATCTCTTTCTCTCACACAATTTGCTGATATTTGGAAAATATAGCTGATACCCTCCCCTCCTGAGGTCACAGCTCTTCACTGGTGTGAAACTTCAAAAGGCTAAACCAGGTGTGAAAAGCTCCCAGCGAGTGTTTCCTCGGCGAGGTGCTGACTTCTGTCAGCAGGGCTGTGCTTTGGGGAACAGAGGAGGGGGACAGGTCTGTGCCCCCGCTGGGGAGGGTCACCTGGTCCTCCTGCTTTGTCACCTCCTGGATACCGTGATTTGTCTTTCTGGTCTCCATCAACCTGGTGGTTTGGTGTAGACGCTTCTCTGGTTCTGAGCCACGGTGGCTTTTCCATTTCCTCTGCTGGGGGCTCTGGGCTGACTGCATTTCAAGCTGCTCCCACCTGAGCACAGCCCAGCATTGCCTCCTGAGCATCCCAGAGCTCATCCACAGGTGACCAGTGGGGCTGGGATCAACCTATGGAATTGCCATAAGGAGAACGCCCCTCCTTTCTGCTCCTTGCACTGGTTTGAACTGGGAAGGGACCATCTGGGCTGCAGGGAAGGATTCTCCCGCCCAGCTCTCACCCCGCAGAGACACAACCCAGTGCTGCCCAGCTGTGGTTGGTCCCTCAGTGCAGCATCCTGGGCTCTGGAGGGCTCTGATGAGGAGCTTGTCATTGGGAGGAAAACATTGCCCTTCACACGTAATTATTCCTCGCCTCTGGAGCTTTTTCATCCCTTATCGGGGGTGACCCCGATGGTTTGTTATCTCTCCTCAGCCATCCACCAGAGCCTGTCAGCGTGGGGAATGACCTTCACCTATTTCCTCACCTCCCCAGGATGCTGTGGTCACTCGGCTGGGCACTCGTGGCGGTGCTGTCCGGCCGCGGGGATGCTGTGGCCGAGGTAATTACAACAGCTCGTTATGGTTCAGCAGGCACCTTCATTAATAAACCTCAGGTTTCAGAGGTGCCGAACTCAGCCATTGGAAACCACATCTGGCTGGAGCTCTGCAGCGTGTCTAAGCTTTCAGCTCATCTCCCCCTGCCTAAGCGGTTTAGGACGGGCAGTAAACAAAGTCTGTTTTGTTGGGTTTTGCGTGCTTTAAGGCAAAGAAAGCAAACACAGGCTCGCTGGGCTAATCTCCTCTGCTCAGAGCTGGGGGCTGACAGCTCCTTCCTGGGTCACAGCAGTGGGATTTTTATCTCTGCTGTGGCTCAAACAAGGAGCGTGGGGATGTTCGGATGTTCTCCCTCCCGTGTGTGTGCTGTGCTGGCTCGCGGCACTCGTCAGGGTGTTGCTACTCTTTTGTGGCACTTCTGAATTAAATGGAGTTTAGATGATCATGCTGGATGTGTGGAGATCTTGGACTGTGTTCTCCCTGCTAATAACCTTTGGAGCCATGAGCCTCCTGTCTTTTTAGGACAAAGCCCCTAAAGAAGCTCCACTCACATTTTCCAGGGAGCAGAAGAACTGTGGTAAGAGTCTCACCCTGGTGACATTAACAACGTGGCCCTTGTAGAGATGCAGGATTTAGGCCATTACTGCTCTGCCCACATGTCTTTAAGACGTGGCTCAGCAGTCGGATCCACGTTGGGATGGGCTCTCCAGGGTGGCTGTGGGGTTGGAGCTCCTTCCTTGCACCTGGGTGACCAAACCAACCTCCAGCCCACGATTCCTCTCAGGGTTTGATCATTTTTCTGTCGCCCGAGCCTGGTATGTGGGAGGATGAAGTGCCACAGTGGGGGGAAGGATGGGGCTGAGCTCCACGGGGGTGTAAGGAGAGGAGATGGGGTAAGGAGATGAGTTGGGGGGATCAAAGGTAGTGGGGAGACACATCTCCAACCAGCCACACCCATCAATAAAACATCCCCTCTAACAACCCACGTCCCGCCAGAGCTGAAGACAAGCAAACAGGGCACGGAGTGAGCAGGGACCACCTGTGCATTTCCCAGGTGCTGAAGGTGCTTTCCCACCCTGAGGATTTGAGGAGAAGGTGGCAGCTTTGGCTGGGGGTTGCTGCTGAACTTGCTGATGGATTGCCCATGAAGTTTGTGAAAGCCCTGAACAAAGACCACACACGGGAGGCTCAGGAGAGTGAAGTGTCTTAGACCTTGAGGGTACGAGGCAAAAATGCCTCTGTGCCTGACTCACTCGCTGTGTGTTAACACTGACTCATAATTACTGATTTCGATTCAGACAAAAGATTTATCTGCATTGAAACATATGGAAAATACTAATGTAATGTGGTGGTGGAAAGAGGCTGGGCTGCTGCCTGGCCCTGTGTAAGGCTTGGGGAGTGCCCGATGGACTGGGACCAGCTCCCCCAATTTATGTGTGGCTGGGATGAGTCCCCAAAGCTGGAGAGAGCCTGATCACCCTGATCTCTGCACACTCTGGAGGGAATTGTGCTTGCAAAAGGTGAGTTTTGCAGCAACGACCATTTTCCTGCAGGCTCGGTAGATCCCAGCTCGGTTTCCCTCAGCTCTGGGGATATCCCACTGTCCCAGGAGCTGAGTGTGGCCCTTTTTTCCCGCAGCCCCATGCAGGAAGGCAGCTGTGGGGATGAAGATGTCTCGCAGGCAGCAGCACATTGGCCCTGGCAGTGTGTTTGCACGGTACCTGCACCCCGGCACAATGAGTGCGGCACAGCGGGCCCGTCACGGCCAGCTCGCTCCAAAAGCCTCTCAAAGAGAGGCACGAGCAGCCACAACCCCCAGGAGAAGGGTGGATTAAACGCAGAGCAGAGCCGGGGCTTTGTTCTGGGAAACTCCCAGTGTGATGGCAGAGCCCATAAACCCCCCTGCTGCTGCCTGGTGTTGTCCCAGAGGGCAAGGCTGGATGCCCAGGGCTGTGCCGCCTCCTGCCCTGCCTGTGCCACCTTTCCCTCCCTGCCGCTTAGCGCTGCTGGATGCTAAGTGGAAATTTCCCCCTGTGCCAAGTGTTAAATACTTATCAAGCTAATGCAGCGTCTTTGGAGGTGTGTACAAGAGACAACATGTTACCCTAATTAACGAGCAGCTGGGCTTGGCACCAGGCTCCGCTGCAGCTGCTCCCGGCGCCTTTCCCAGGCTCTGCCTCCTCCACGCCATCGCAGGGCACAGCCTGGAGCGGGGTCGATGCCTTGTAGGGTCCTTTGTCACTTTAGAGAGCATGGCTGTGGTTCCCAGCCTAAGGGCTGGAAGTCTGGGGGCTGTTTCTGGGCTGGATCAGGTGATTTGGATCAGTGGGTCCATTCTCAGCAGCTTAGACAGGGGCATGAGAAGTTTTGGGGTGCACTGATTTGGAGAACTTTAGGGAAACCCGCTGCTGGAGCAAGGTGAGCCAGCAGAACTCAATGGTTCGAATGCTGGTTTGTCCCTCCCTGTTGGCGTGGCAGCAGCAGCTCCCTCGGTTGGCTTTGCTGTGGGAATTGTGCTTGGGCAGCGTCCCCACTTCAGCCAAGTATCACTGGGGTTGGTGTGACAGCTGCTGGAGACTGGGACACCTCTGGTGGTATCAACTCTGGAAAGAGAGAGGGGCTGGGATGGGTTTGCAAAGCCAGCCTTGGGGACAAGGCTGCGGAGCGGGCCTTGGGTGGTGGGACCCATTTGCAGAGTTCCTCATCTGGTTGCCTGCATCTTCCCAGGGCCCAACCCCTTTTATCTGGACCACTATGGATTAGTTCACTCCTCCATCTGCCCACTCAGCCCTGAGCACAGCTGCTGCACA
Organism: Coloeus monedula; assembly: GCF_965178545.1. Taxonomy (NCBI): domain Eukaryota; kingdom Metazoa; phylum Chordata; class Aves; order Passeriformes; family Corvidae; genus Coloeus; species Coloeus monedula. The sequence goes on along the minus strand of NC_138801.1, from coordinate 3,455,178 downwards.
AACCCTCCCCATCCTTTTACATTGCCTTGAGCTCCCTAACTCTCCAACCCCAGAGAAGTCATCCCAGCAGTAGATGTTTGTATCATGACCTACATCGCTATTGGGTTTTAAATATAATTTTTTTTCCCTGTGCCATATACCAGCTTCCCACATGCAAATTGCTCTGAGTGAACCATTTATCTGGAAAATAAAGGTTATGTTCTCCAAAGGCATTTAGTTCCCTTTCTGAATGATTGAGTGAGTTTCCCGCTGAGAAAACAAAGGTCTTTAGCATAGTCCAAGCCAATGACAGGGAAAAAGGTTCAGGTAAAATCCCTCCATTTATTTAACAGCTCCCCCTTCTTCATTCATATTTACAAGATAAAAGGGGCTCCATCAACCCATTAAAGTTAAAATATGTGTCCTGTCTTCAAGGAAAGCAAATCCCATCTGGCATCCCTGGAGGAATATAACCTTAACTTCAGCTTAATGCCACATTAGGGTATCTTACAGATTCTGCCTGAGATTTACCTGCCTTAAAGGGAGATTTATTTCTGGAGCAAACAGGCTCCTGTGACAAATCTCCTTCCACGAGCAACTTTGGAAGGAAGGTGAATTTTTGACTCGCTGGTTCCCTGGTCTCTGCCCAGTGGGGAAGGGGTTGGTGACACTGAGGAATCTCTGGTCCCTGCCAGGGGATCCATTGCAAGGCTCCATCCCCTGTCCTGGGAGCTGTGGGATGGATGCCTGGGGGGCTCCAGTGTCTGCTGACACCACTTGCCTGGGAAATCAGGGCATTTTCTGCAGCCCCATGCCAGTGCTGAACCTCATGTTGGATATACCCAGGTGACTTCCTCGCAGATATTAACCCAAAAGGGCTTGGGATGGAAATCACGGCCTCCTCTGGTCTTTTAAAGGGCTTTCAAGGCTGTGGGGTCATGGGGATCAGAGAGCTGTACTGCTTATCTGAGTGGAAATTATTCAGAGTTACCTGGAGGCACACTTTGGTAGCCATCAGTTCATTATTATTGCTAGTCTTTCTGATATCCATAAAAATTATGACAGCTTCTCTAAATGCCAGATGGATCAGAAATCCTTTTAAGTGTATAATTTTCTTTTTAAAAGGCATGGGTCTAAAATAAGAGGAGTCTGTGTGGGGTTTCCCCTTTAGCTACGCCTTGGGTGGCAGCTGTAGCCCTTCCTCCAGACTTTGCTTCTCAACAAGAACAAAAATGTGAGGGGCACCTTGATAAAAGGGTGGATTTCGAATTGATGCTGCTCCTGGGTGGGGGTTTGGGGCCTGGGGGTGTCCCCTGTCACCAGCCTCAGATCCTCGGGTGTTGATGTGCACACTGCTCAGCCTGAGAACGTGAGGACAAGTCAGCTGCAGGTGGGTGAAACCGATCTCCTCTCGACTCAACTGGCCTGCCTGACTGGTTTTTTTATGATTACTTTTTATTCTGTCTCCAGTTAGGCAATACAGTTGCCTGTTAGAAATATCGCCCTGGGCTGCCAGCTCAGCCGAGGAGAAAAGCGGGTGTGTGTTACTGAGGGAGGATGGGGATCACCCCCTCACCCCTCCCTGGGGTGGGCACCTCTCCCCTTCCCCTCTGCCACTCAACAGGAGCATCCTTTTCAGGGAATTTTCTCCTGACCCCTCCCTCCACATCTCTCCCACACCCTGAGGATCACTGGAGGTTGTTTGACCGGAGTGGGTGAATTTAAGCCCAGCCTGTAGTTTGGGGTCATTAACCATCAAGGTGCCCCTGGGAAGAGGCAAAAAGTATTCGGGAAAATTTGCTAACAGACTCTAATGACTTAATAATCCCTGCTGGAGAGAGCCTGGCAGGTTATGTGAGTGTCGGGTTTTCTTGCTCTGCCCAGAGCTGGCTGCTGGTTATGTAACAGGGGGGTGTGACCTCCAACAAGGGAGAAAAAGGGAAGAAGAAAGAACGCACAGACCCCCTTCCATGCTGGGATGAAGAGGGAGAACAGCGACTGGTGTTAGCCAGGAGCTCCATCAGCCTGGGCACAGCTGGGGCCAGAGGGGCTCCCACACCCAGCTCCTGGGATGGCCAGGGATGGATCAGGGTCCACCCAGCACAGTGGGTACCAGGGCAGCATTCCTGGATGTGTCACTTCTGAGACCCTGAGGGACATGAGGGGTGATGTTGGTGCATCCCTGCTGTGCTGTGCTGCGGAGGAAGGGGGGACACAGAGCAGGCACAGATCCCTGAGCAAGCTCTGACACAGCACAAGCCCTGATCCCTCTGTCAGATGAGGTCTCTGGTTGTTGCCCCAGCTCGCCAGGCTGTCATTCCTGATTTGGGGACACAGGACAGAGAGCTGGTCAAGAGTCTGCTTGGTGGCCATCAGAGGTGATGACCTGACGTAGTTCTGAGCATCCATCTCAGCTCGCAGCAAGAATTGAACGGGGATGTGGGTCTTAAAAGCTTCGAGCCCTCTCAGCCAAGGCTGGCAGGAGTGGGGAAGCTGCCCCATTTTGGGGAGGCTGTCGGGAATGCCTCCCTTTGCCTGGCTAAGCGTGCCCAGGTCTGGGCGAGGCTCCTGGCTTGCTGAACACTGCGGGGTCTTTCCTTGAAGAAGAAGAAAATCCAGAGCTGGTGAGCTGTGCCATAGTTTAAAACATGCTTTGCATCACCTGGCACACCCATGGCACCCGGCTGGCCTGTCCTGGAGGTGACATCCTGCTCGGAAGCTGAAACAAAGCAGGGGGGTCCCGGACTCTGCATCCCGCAGCCGAGACGGGGCGCAGGGGGATCTCCGCCTCCCTCCCCATGGAAGCGAACGCTCCCGGGGCTCCCGCTGCTCAAGCTGCGGCTTGCCTGCCATCAATACTGTTCAAACAAGCCCAATCGCAGACGTAGCTCGGGGCCAAGTCGCGGGGCAGGCGGGAAGGAGCAGCCGGGCCCGGCTGCAGCCGCTGCTGCGGGAGGTCCGGGCGGGCGCGTGGGTGCCGCCGGCACCGTGTGCCAGCCGCTCTCTGCCAGCCGGGGCCAGCCCGGGGCCTTTCCTCCGCACCTGCGGGCACTTTGAACTCCGGCCTCAGCCCGGAGATGCCAGAGATGCGGCGGAAAACGTGGGAGAGCCGGCCAGGCGCGCAGCCGCTCCCCAGCCCGTGCTCTTTTTGGAGATGCGCCTCCTGGCAATGGGGGCGTCCTGGGATCCTAACGCAGCTGCAATTCCAGGCTGGGTGTTCTACTCTCTTCCCCCCTCCTGCTTTTTGTGGAATTCCCCACAAAAAATGTGGGGAGGATGCAGAAGGGGTGGCCCTGGGTGCTCCCTGCAAGGCACCCATGCAGAGCACCCGATTTTCCTGCTGGGAAGCCACTGTGATTGCGAGGGAGAACGCAGGCGGCTCCGGGAGAGCGTGAAACACGCTCCTCCGGAAAAAAAAAAAAACTTTAAAAAAAAGGCAGACAGAAAAAAAAAAAAAAGAAAAAAGGAAAAGGCTTCTGAAGCTTCGAGCTGGATATTTATACACTTGACATAAAGGATATTTCTGCATTGAAGTAATAAGCGTGACTCAGTAAACCAATGGGGAAAGGGTGTTCCCTTTGCAGCAAAACCTCAAAAGATCAAAGAACTTCTTGAACAGTTTAACATTTCGAATGTTAAAGGAATCGGGTTCCCCTCCCTCTCCCCTTCACCCCTCCTTCAAGTTTTGAAAAATAAATGGTTTGATCTTAGCTGGGAAGGGAATGTTTCAGCAGCTTTGGGGATCCGTGGTGCTGGCTGGGCTGGAGCACCAAGGTCATGGCATGTGTGTCCAGGACCTGGCTCCTGCTCGGGAATGTCCAGCCCTGCTTGGGACAGGGACAGGCCTCTGGGCTTCCCATTCCCCAGCTGAGCTCATGCAGGTTTATGGAAACTGCCTTTTCCCAGATTTCACTGTGTTTTTCCCTTGCGGGAAGCAAGTCCTGATGTTTTTGTGGGTATGCCCAGCAGTGGGGAGATCTTAGGGGCTGGTTGCTGGCCTCTGCCAGCAGCCAGCAGCAGGAAGGGGTGCTCCAGTGGGAATTCCACGGCGGATATTCGCCAGGGAGGGATCCAGCCTGGTCGGTAGCTCTCGGACACGTGTGCTTCCCTGGGATCGATAGGCTGGAGTAATATATTGTGCCGAGATAACAAATCACTTAGCTTATTGGGTCTTAATTAAGCCTCTTTTATCTCCATGACAGCCACACACCTGGGCTATGGCCCCGGCAATCCGTGGCCGTGGGGACGCCGCACCGGAGCCGGGGGATTGATGAGGCTCTGCTGGGTGGAATTATCTCATTGTGTTCGCAGCACTCGGGGCCATCGATCTCCCAGCTCGCCCTTTCCCCATCCCACACCCGGAGCACCGGGCACTGCCCTCTTCCCGGAGCCTCACGGGTGGGACACGGGCAGGGGACATCCCCAGAGGTGGAAGAGCTGGGGAACGGCCCTGTTTGGCCTCGTGGCTAATGGATACAGTTGTTGTAGTCGCTGACAGCACGAAATGAAGACCTACATCACCATAATGCATTGTCAGGCTGCGAGCTCGGCGCGGCCCCCGAGATGAATGAATGCAATATCTCCGTGTGCGAGGGGGAAGGAAGGAGGAAGGGAAGGGAAGGGGGCTCTGCCGCTGCCTCCGGGCTCCAGGCAGAGCCGCTGCTTTGTGAGGCTGGAGAAGAAAAGGCATTTTTTATTTGCGAGGCGGAGGTCGAGGGTGTGTGATCCCCGCAGAGCCTGTGACAGACATGCTCCGTGAAGGGGAGCGCTGAGCGAGCGGCTGGAATGCTCCTGTGATGAGTTCATCCGGCTCTGAAGTCATCTTGCCCCGACGTCGCTGCCAGCTGAGGCAGCAGGGCGATTTACTGCACCAGATCAACCCCGATTTCAGCTCACATAACCCAAGGATGGAAGGGAACATCCAGATCTGAGAGGCCCATGCCACTGGCAGCGTGATCACGGCAACGGGGATCCGAGGCACGGGCTGCATTCAGCGATTGGAAAGTAGGACAGTTTTTACTCCAAAGTCTGACTGCTGCTGCACTGACTTGGAGTGAAATAATGAGGGCTGGGAGTTGCAGGAGACTCACAGCTGAGCAGCCAGGTCCTGCAGGATCCTCTCTTTCTGCAGCATCACCCTTAGGTGGATTCTTAAATCCTCTTCCACCTTGGATTCATCCTGCCTGGCAGGCACAGCGCAGCAGGAGGCATCTCTGCTTTGCACCCTGGCACCTGGGGCAGGCTGGCAGTGGCATTTCCAACACCAAAACCAGCTGGAAATGACACAAATATTCCCAACATTCAGGTCACGGCGTGACCATAAGTTGATTTTGTCACCATGGGAAAAATTGTTTAGGATTTCTCCCTTTCCCAGCATATGATGTGTCACTGGAACAGGGAAGTGGTCACAGCACCAAGCCTGTCAGAGTTCAATGAGCATCCAGATGATGCTCTTGGTCATATGGATCAGTCCTGGAGTTGGACTGGATGATTTTTATGGATCCCTTCCAACCTGAGATGCTCTGTGAAACAGCAGTGGCCATATCCAGCCTCTCCTAATAATTCCTGACACTTCCAGGAGCGGTTGCAAGGTGCTGAGTGAGGACTGTGTGCTGACAGGGCAGACATCACATGTTTGCAAACAGTCACTCAAAGCAAGAAAAGAAAGTTCTGTGCTGGAGGACGAGAAGCCAATAATCCATCTGAGTGCTAAACAAAGTCCAAAGTACTCACATTACACCAAATCCAACCGAAGGGCAACACCCTTCTCCTGTTCCTGAGTTTTCATGGCTATTTACAGGTTTTTGGATGAACATGAGAAAGTTGATCCAGGAATGGCCAAATCCCATAAGCTGTGGGTAAAACCTTCCCCTGCAGACTGGTTCAGTGATGTTATTAAATCCATTCACAATGGGGCTTCCCCATGATAGAAGGTTGCTCCTGATCTCTGGCCTCAGGAAGGACAGAATTCCCCTCCACGCTGTGGGATTTTGGGTTTTGGGCTCTGCTCAGCTTTTGGCTTCCCCTTCCCCACGGCTTTATCCCAGAGACCAAAGAGCTGCTTTGGGGGGTGGTGGGGTGTGATGGGCAGGGCTCAGGAGGGGATCAGAGCAGCCCCACCAGCTCAAACAACAGGATTAGCCATTGATGCCCAAAGTGCTGCCATTGGGCCCAGGAAAAACCCCTCACACCGTGGCCCAGGTGTCTCTTATCTCTGCACACAAACATTTTCCAGCCTCCTATCGTTAGTGACTGAGCAACACCTTCAGTTCTCACATCGGCCACGTGGCCACTGTGTCATTTTTGCCCTCTCCCTCTCCTTCCCACCAAACCACCCGGCTCTCCCCAAGCACAGGATGCTGCCAGAGAGCCCCAGCTCTGCTTTTTCTCTCGTCTGGGGTTGTTGCTCTGAGGTTTTTCCCCGGAAGGTTAGGCCAGCCCCGCTCAGAGCCCGTCTCCACGGCTGATATACGATGCCCTTGTAATCTCCGGTGACATAAATTTTGCTCCTGTTTGTCTGCCCGTGTCACATCCTTCTTGTGCCGTGTCTGTTATTGTGTCAGGCCTTGCGGTGGTGTTTCAGCATTTTCCCTTGTTTGTCTTCTTCACCTGAGGAACTCCATTATGGGATGTAACAGCTTTAATAGCTTGTAAATGGGAGACTGGAGATTTTATGCTTCAGGGAGTACCACTCGTGGCAGCCACTATCCAGGAGTGGCCTTTGCCAGTATTTTGTACCTAAACTGGCATTTTCATCCAACTTTCTTTTAAGATCAGATTGTGTAAGATTATCAGTCCTTACTAGAGGTCAGGTTTGTCCCTGCTGGGATTTGGGGGTGGAAGCTGGGACAGACTGGTGTGACTGGGAGCGAATGGTGGCTCCTCTCCACTTCCAGCACCAGTGTTGGGTTTGTCCCTGTCACCTGTGCTGATCAGCCTTGAACCAGAACTTGAGATGTCCAGCTTTGCCACTCTCTTCCCAAAATCCTGCCCTGTTCCTGGTGGAGCTGGAGCCAAGGTTTGGCCTCTGGAAGTGGCTGTTTGACTTTCCCTCATCAGCACAGAGCAGTGTGCACTGCAACCAGGATCTAATTAAGCTGGCTAATCTGAAGGAGGTACTACATCTCCATGGAAAACTGCTTCAGTTTGGCTTCTCTGAATAATAAACAAAGCACTTGGGCAGATGATAGGGTATTTAAGTGTTTACTCTTCAGAGCATTAAGTACTAAATTTGTTTTTAGCTCCCCTATGAAAAGCCCTTGCAGAGTAAAAAGCACACAAGGGTCTCAGTCATCCCTCGCAGTTTTCCTCCACTCCTGCTGTGTCCAGGGGAGAGCCTGGCTGGGCAGCAGCCCTGGGGGGACAGCCAGGAGCACCGACCTTTAGGATCACAGGTTTAACCTGCTGGCAAGGAGCAGGGGGTAAACCAGAGCCAAGCCCCAGACCCATCTGTGCGGATGCTGTGTGTAGAGCCGGCCCACGCAGGGGCTGTCTTCAGTTAGTCCAAACTGCGATGGCCATCCTCTTCTTTTTTTAATCCATTCCATCCATCACTTAGTGTAATAAATTCCCTAAATGGAAAAGATAGAGACAAAAACCTCTGAGTGAGCCAGAGCACAGAGCTCATTTCTCCTGCTTCCTCCTCCTTACTGTGACACGGCTCTTTTGGCAGCTGAGGCTTGGGATGCAGGACCTGGGGCAGGATTCGGCCGGGAGAATGTGGAAAGGGAAGGAAAAAGGGCACTGGAGTGGCTCTTTGGAGAGGTTGTCCCAGCCCACGTGGGGCTGTGATGGGCTGTGCTGGTCACATCTGGCCACTGCTGCCCAAAGACCACGGTAGGGAGGCCTTGGGGGCTGAACTCGCTATAGAAACGGAGCACAAAACCAACAAAACAACTTTCCATTTCTAAAGCTTGAAGGGGTTTGCACCCTGCCATGCCAGGACAAAGGGAGAATTAGCAGCCAGCAAAGAGAAAAACAACACAAAGCCACATCACAGTGTCAAGAAGCCAAAAAGCCTTTTTCCTCCTTAATGCCGGGGTCCGGCCTCACCGACTCCTGTTGCGGATGCGGAGCCGATGCGGTTCAGCTCTGCAGCACTTTGCATTCATCTGCCTGTGCTTGAGCTCAGCTCTCCCCACTGCTGCTTCAGCTGTGAATTTTTAAACCAATTTTGACACATCAAAACTGATGCAGGATGACTCAGAAGTTTTCAGACAGAACTTTCTCCCTGCAGCAGGGGAAGGAGGGGGCGCGTGCATATTTAGCAGCAGCCGCCTCCTTTAAATCGACCTTTTTTTTTTTTTCCCCAGAAGAATATTATGGTTCAGGCAAATTTGGGATGTGTCTGAACATGCTTCCCGTCCACATCATGGATTCAATTACAACGCAACACTTTGCAGATTTCTGTTAAATTTTAACTCGTTTCACATGGGTTGGGTGAACTTTGCCTGACATTTGGAAGCAGGCAACTTGTGTCATCAGGTTACACTCACACTTATCTCTGCAAACATATCCTTGTACCCAGCCCAGCACCGGCACAGCCGTGGATGGCATTAATTGGACCTGAAATGTGCTTTCCTGCGGCGTTTGGCTGCTGCCTGCTCAGGGAGGGCGAGTGTCACCCTGTCCCTGCTCCGTCCACCGTGTGCTTGGGCATGTGTGTGGGATGGACAGTGACTGAGCATGGACAGAAATTGTGGGAGTGTGGTCTTGCTGGGAGGTTCTGGTGAAGGGCAGAGCTGGTGCCAGGAGAAGGGGAAGGCTTTGAGATGATCCTGTTCCCTGCCAGCCTCCAAGTTGCAAGGATGCACCGGTGGCAAAGACAAGGGGGTGCAGCTGGTGACCCCAAAACATGGGCAATCCCATAGATCCATGGCAAAGCATGGAGAAAGGCCTCTCTCCTGTCCCCAAAGCCAGGCAGGGGCAGTGTGGCTGGGTCACTCTTACAGAACCAACCTGGCCATTCCCTGCTCTCCTCCACTGCACTGAGCCATGGAAACCCAGTGCTGAACATCTCCTTTGAGCAGGAGGTCTTTGAGCTGGCTAAAAACCACATCTGATCAAAGCCTGGCTGCTCTCCTGGTGCCAGGCAGGGGGAAGAGGGAAATATTAAAACCCCAAGATCAGTCAGTGGCTGGTTCTGACTTCAGTTGCACCAAGTGACCGGCGCTGCTGATCAAAGGCCTCGCCACTGTTGTTTTAAAGGTGACATTAACATTTAAGGAGCTTTTGAAAGCCCTGGCTTGCAATAAAAGGCCAGACACTCAGTCACAGAGCACCTCAAACGCAAGTTTAATGATAATGAAACAGCCTTTTGTTCCTAAGCTCAAAGAAGAACCACAAACCTATTTATGGTGTTTGTAATAAGGACTGTGGAGCCTTTTACACACAATCCAGCAAAGTGAAACCTGCGAGTTACCCGAGGATCCTGAGAGCGTGCAGACAGATTCTGTGCTTCTCCTTGGCTTCCAGGCACAACTGCCACGCTTCCTGCCAGCGATGCCAGGCTTTGGCCAGCGCCAGGAACGCTGTGAAGGTGCCTCTGCCTGGTTGTGAGCCTCTGCCAAGCCGTGATGCCAGCCTGGGATCCATGAGCATGGGATCCCCAGCCAGGGTGGTGTGGCGTGGCATGGCACAGTGCAGTTGGCACAGCATGGCTCCTCATGGCATGGCATGGCACAGCCCTGCTGCTCATCCCTTTCAGGACATGTTCCCACCTGGAGCCCCCTGCACAGCCGTATTTTGGTGCCCTGACCAAACCCCTGTTTTACACCAGCTGAAATCACCACTTCTTCCCTCTCTGCAGCCCCACCCTGCTGTCTGCAGCCACCCAAACTCCCTCTGGATGTTCCCTGCTGCAGAGCAGACCCAGGGCTGCCGATCCCCTCGGCTCTTGGAGCCAGATCTCCGGAGAGCCGGGCACATTTGGCAACGTGGCGCAGGAAAGCGCAGGGTGCTGGGGGCTCAGCGCTCACAGCCACCAGCCTTCTGCTGGCACCTGGGTTATAAATAGCCTGGAAATGGGATCTGAGCAGATAGGAGCCACGGCTGGGTAAGAAAATCCTCCTCTCCCTGCACTGGTTCTGGCTGTTTTGTCTCTCACTGTGAAGCTCTTTGCTTTATGGCTCCCAGCCCTGCGCCGGCTCCTGTGCTTCACCTCAGAGCTCCACCACGGGTGCCTTCCTTACCACATGCCATTGGAAATATCCATCCCATTCCCTCATCCTGCAAAGTCCTGCAGAGCCTCTGCTCTGCTGTACAGACATGTTTTTATGCCAGTGTGTTACATCAAAGATCTTTTTTTACGCCTCCTCACCCTCCTAGATGTGGTAAATAGCGCTGGGTCCTGATCACATGCATTCCCTGAGCAGGGAAGGAGCTGGAGAGCCGAGCAGGAGCAGGGAAAGGAGGTTTGTTCATTTGGTTCCTCAAGGGCTCAGGCCTGGCAGGTCAGAGGCTCCAGCAGAAGGAAGAGTGGAGGATCAATATCCTGCAGTGCTGCCCCAAACCCTTCCTGCCCACAGCACTGTCCAAGGCAGAATTCCCTCTCCTGCCTCCTGCAGGATTATTATTTCTGTTTTCCAGAGGGACGAGCAGGCATCCTGCTCCAAGACCCTGCTCTGTCCTCTGCCTCTTGTGTCTGGCTGAGAGCTACTGGAGCTGGGATGCTCCCTGAGCTGGGATGCTCTTAGATCTGGGATGCTCTCAGATCTGGGATGCTCTCAGGGCCGGGATGCTCTCAGCATGGTGGTGGTCATTGTCTCAGAGCCCAAGCTGGGAGCCAGGATCTCCCCTTTGATTTCTGAGGGCATGGATAGCCAAATAAATTAGCAATGGGAGGGGGTGGGGAAGGCAGGCAAGGGAGAGCTGGAGAGCTGGAAGTGACCTGGACCCAGGGAACAGATGCAACTCATAACGTTAACGAGGGGTTTTCCCCTCCCCAAAGGCACTGCACTCTTGAGAACGGGGTTTTTTTCTATCCCATGGCAACACCAAGCAGGGAAAAAATGGGCCTGGCTTTTATTTCATTTTTTTGTCCTTTACAGGAATCGCAGGCAAACAAAAGCCCTGAACAGATTTATCATTTTTCTTTCTCCCCCACCCCCTCCTTTTCTTTCCTTTTATATTTTTTTAAAATAGGGTTAGAACAAGATGGATGGTTCCCCAGGCCCAGGGAATGAGCAGATCGAGGCAACCCTGTCGTCTCTGGCATCCCATTAAGCTGGGCTCTGGGAGGAGGCCACTGTAGGACTTATTAAATTTGCCCCAGCCCAGACCCCAAACCCCATCCCCAGCGTGGGGCTGCCCCAGCTCAGCCACCTGAGTCCCACCTCACCTCCCACCTCCAGCACCTCTCCTGCATCCCCCCAGAGCATCCCCAGCCCCGCTCTCGCCCCCCATCAGCCCCGGGAGCAGCTCCATCCATTCTTGTCAGCCGAGGCCGATTCGTCACCACTGGGGTGACAAGTGCTTGTATGGCTCTGTCAGCCCCTCGCCAGCGTGGCCTGGGCCCCCTGCAGCAAAGCCAAGGGTCCCCCCAGAGAGGGGGCTGGGGGCAGTGGAGGGGGGCATGGCCAGCCCCGACCTACCCCTGACCCGGGGGCTGCTGTGGCTGGAGAAATGTGGCGATGGAGGGGCAGCACAAAGGGAGAAACAGGGGAGGAAAAGGACAAATAAAGGGGTCGAGAGATAACCTGAGCCCTCCCAGGTCTGCATGGGGCAGGCTGAGCTGGTGGGCAGGCAGGGAGGATGCTCCTCATCCCCATCCCCATCCCCACCAGCACGGATATTTCCACTTTAATACTTAACAAGGCTTTAAAACCCTTCCGCAGCCGGAGTTTGTTCTCGGCGATAAATTTTGAATAGCTTATAAATTATGGACACCACGCGGTGTCTGTGTCTGGGAGCCAGGCCCGGCCCCAGATTGCTGCTCCGTGGTGTAAAGCCGTGCTGGCATTCCTGGGAGCCGGATCTGGGATAGAACATTGCTGGGACCATAGGATCAGCTCACATCCCCAAAGCACGGTCACGTCTGCCTCACACCTCCCCACAATCATCCCCCAGCGTGCAGGAATCCCAGGGCAGAGTTACAGGGGAGCAGAGCAGTGCCCAGCACCTCTGTCCCCGTGTATAGGGGTATATATAGCCAGGGATAAATGGATATATGGATGCATATATAGCCAGGGATACATGGGTATATGGATATATATATAGCCAGGGATACATGGGTATATGGATATATATAGCCACCAGCACATGCACGGGGTGGAGGGGTCAGGTTGCCCAGCTCCTGTTGGCAGCCATCCCCCAAAAGCCCCAGCTCCCAACCAAACATGTCCTTGCCACGAGGCCCACAAGCTCCAGCTGAAATCGCTGCGAACCAGGAGCCCCAGATGCCACAGAAACCCCTCGGGGGGATCCACCCTGGAGAAGAAATCCTGGCCAGGGGAGGTGATTTCATTCACAGCCATCCTGAAAGCCAAAGGGGGCTGTGCAATGGGCCTTTCCCACTTTTTCCCTGGCACACTGTGTTGAGGCAGGAATTAGGTTACAGTGTGGCTCCAGCTGTATTCCAAAGCTCTCATGTCCAATGTCCATGTATGTGCCTGCAGCATATAAAGGCTGGAGGAAAAGGGCCCATTTTCACTGCATTAATTCATAAAGCAGGTCAGGCTGGTCTGGCCCTTTACCTCACTTGTTATTTCTATTTATTAGGAATATTGATGTTTCAACCAGGGATCAGGACCCTATCGAGCCAGCTTTAATATCAGAAAAGATTTAGCAGGGAGAGCGCTCTGGAACGAAGCAACAACCCCAAGGCTGAGCTCCTGCATTGTGCAGCTCACAAACACTGTTGTGTTTGTTTATTATTTGTATTAATGTTTTATTTTGCATTTTGCTTCCATGGCAAACCCAGAATCTCTGATTACCGTGCCTTGGCTATGTCAAAGTCCGGCTGCCTCCTCATCAGGTTATTAAAAACCCCTGTCAGGACTGAAAACTGAAGAGGTTTAAATGTTGTGGAACCACAGTGATAACAGGGAAGGTACCCACTGTTGTAATGAGGTGATCTGAGCTCTGTTAATCGCTCCAGGGAGGGTCTGCAAGGGCTGATGTTGTGGGCAGCAGGACAGGGACAGGGACAGGGACAGGGACATGACAACCCCTTGTCCACACAGGCCTGGACACCTTTCTCCACATTTTTCTCCACAGGCTTTGATGGTTTCTGCCACATCCCTGCTGATGCTGCAGCACTCGATGGAGAAAACTGAGCACCACCAAAATTCTGGATAAAACTGAGCTGCGGGTGCAGAACCAGGGATTATTTGGGAGCAGCAGGACTGTGCTTGCCTGGCATCAAAGGCAGCACATCTGGCAGTGCTGGGGGATGGATCCCTGCCCAGAACAGGGCACGCAGCACTCTGGGCCTGGCACCCATGGGACCGGTGCCCCTGGGACTGGCACCTTGCTGAGCCTTGCTTTCCACACAGGGAAGGGATTTAAGCTGAGTTAGGGAGTGATCACACACTCTGAAGGCCAAAACTAAGTTTTTAAGCCCAGCCCACTCAAGAGGGATACAAAGCCCAGAACCACATCTAACCCAGCTTCAAACTCAGCGCCTGCTGAGACGCCGAGCGTGAGCCAGTCCTCAGCCTTGAGTGAGCCTTTCAAAGCCAAGATACACTTAACCAGGGTTCATCTGGCAGAAACCCCTGGAACCATTGATCCTTGAGAAAAAGCAGTCACGGGAAATAAAACTGTCCTGCTCCTTGCCTTCCATTTTCTCCATCGATGCTGAAAAATCTCCGTGGCAGAAGCCAGGACAGGCCAATCGTTCCTGCCTCGAGCCCCTCTCCTGTGGCTGATGCTGAATTGGGGTCTGGAAGTGGGATTCCTGTTCTGCCAGGTAGAAGAACCCTCTGTGCACCTCTGGGATTTATTTTTGGAATTCCTTTAGGATGACAATCCTCCCTACAGCATGGTGGACCACAAACTGTGTTTTGATGAAGCACCCAAAAGCAGGATCAGAAACTGCTTGGAGCAGCAGCAAACCCGGATGTTCCCAAAGAGCCACAGGAATTGTTACCTGCCTTGCCCATCCCTGGCCAGGGCATTTCAGATCCAGGCTGTGCCAAGCACTCTGAGGCTGAGCCTGAGCTTGGATTTATGGTGTTTGTGGAGCAGAGTTGTGCCAGGGGGGACAAACCCCTGGGAGCTGAGCTTGGTGCTGGGGGCTGGGGGAGGAAACCAAGAGATTTGAAGATATTTCAGGAAAAGGCTCTCCAACCTTGCTCACTAAGCAAGACCTCAGGGGTCAGATCCAGCTCTCAGTGACACTGCCACAAAATCTGAGTAAAACTGGGGGAATCAGCCAAGGTCACTCCAGGCTGGGAAGTGACGTCCGGCTTCCCATCGTGTAAATGGCAGCAGAATCTGCCCCCTCCCCCCCCCCCCCCCAAAGCTGCTCTCCATCCCCCCTCCTGCCATCTCTTTCGAAATATTTACGTTGGATTGTCCCATGATTTACACTGGAAATCCCTGCGCTGTCTCTCTCTCCCCGAAACATGCGGCGTCAGCAGCTGGCAGTCTGGACTCTGGGATGCATCCTGGCAGGACCCCTAATTCCTGGTGCTGGGAGAGGGAGGCATGAGAGCTGTGGAGAGGAATGATCCAGGCATTGCTTTTCCAAAGCAAATTGTGGCGCTTTTGGAGGTGTTACAGGATTTTGGGCTGTCCAGGCAGGATGAGAGGAGAATGGAGCAGGGATTGTGCCCCCAGAGCTGCCCACAGCATCCCAGGCAAACACAGCCCCCCGTGCCTGCACCTCCTGGTGTGTGACACAGCCAAGAGGGAATTTTTCTGGTGGACTTTCATTTTTGCAGGGAAATTCCAAAGGGCTGAAATAACAGAGCGGAGAAACCCTCCTGGGCTCTGGAGGAGGAGGAAATGGGGGATTGTGCATTGCGGAGGTCAGGGCTAGGGGCAGTGGGAGAGAGCCAAGTTCAAGACCTCCTACCTTAGGGACTATCCCAGTTTGAGGGTGATTCTGGGGTTTCCCATCTTTTCATGGTAAATCCTGGGTTTTTTTTATCGACTGAGAAGCGGGAAAAAGCCAGCATTGCCCCCAGCCTCTCCCTGCAGCTGAGGTGAGGGGTGGCTGTGCTGCGGGGCTGTCCCTGAGCTCAGACGAGCAGGGCTCCTCACCACCATCGAGGGGTGAGTTACTTACACCTTGTGGCAGTGCCGGTGATTCTCCTGGGATAATGCAGGGAAGATTTTGCAGAGGCAGCTCCTTCGCTTCCTTGTGGGAATACCCCAGTGCATCTTGACAGACTCAGCGGGAACGAAGCAGGGATGGACCAGAGCCACCTCCAGAATGTCCCTCATGTGGGACATACGGGGCGAGTGCCACACCAGCGTGTGGGACAGCACAGGGAGGAGCCCTGGGGTGTCCCCATGGCCATTCCCAGGTCCCCATGCCGAGTCTGGCAGGAGCATGGAGCCCTTTTCCCCCGGCCCTGTACTATTTACCGCTTGCTCTGCATCCTCGCCGCAGGGCACGGAGACTGAGAGGCCATATGAGACCGTGGCGATGAACATCTCGCCTGACCTACTTACAGCCCGGGCCCTGGGACTTTCTGGATTCCATCCTCTCGGAAACACAACGTGTAATTTTAGGGCAGCAGAAATCCGTGCTGGATGGGAATGTTGTCCCAGCCTCCGCCGTGTCCGTGACACCGGAATTGCCGTGGCTGCCTCGGAGCAGCTACCAATGCACGGGCTCCATTAACAACTCTGATTGCCACTGATATGCTTCTCATTAGATCTCAGGCCTCACACATCATTATTTCATTTACAAGATGGGTTTTTTTTGCCCTTCTCTTAATTCGCATCCCCTCCACTCCCCAAAAAATGAATCTCATTAAAACGCCGCAATTGAGAGCAAATCGTGCCTTAATCCAACCTGCCAGGGAAGCCAATCACCCTGGAAAAAATCTCCTTGAAGTCTCCATGCAGGGGCAGGCACAGGGGGAGAATAATAAAAAGACATCGAATTAGGAGGTGCCGAGGCTTGTTTGAGCGGAGAGGAAGGGACTGTGGCTGCTGACAGGATAGTAATGCAAATCCCCTTTGGAGCACCCGGAGAATCAACCTAAATGGATTAATGTGAGGACAGAGAAGAAATTACTTTAGTTGTTTCCCTAATTCGATTCAATTTATTTTTATATGGCATTTCCATAGCGAGCATCTCGCAGCTGCGTCACCCAGAAGAGGAATAATACAGAAAGACTCTTCTGGCAGGAGTGCTCAGCAGAACAGGCATCGCAGTGGAGGAAGGAATATGAGTGCTGGCCTTGAGGATTTAATGTTCCAAATCATCAGGAAATCACATGCCTTTGTTTTTTTTTTTTTTCTCTCTTTGTTCGTTCCCAATTTTACTAATTTCCCCAGGCTTTCCTCAAACCATCTCCATAAATACCGAGGCTGATTCTAACCTCACACTGCTTTTATAGCACTGTAACTCTGAGCTCACACTGGTTTTACACTGGTGCAGCTCCACTTATTTCAACTGAGTAAACTCCTGATTTATGTTCGTGGAAACGACAGCAGAAATAGGCCCATGGTTTTCCCTGGAGCAATGCCTGGCTCCCACCAGGGTGGGGAAGAGGAAGATCAGGTCCCTTGCAACGCAAATGATGGAGAAAATTGTCATTAAATTCCACCTGGACTCACTTTCAAACAGAACTTCTGTTTTCTTTTATGAAATGTGTTGCCAGAGTTATAAATGTATGGGAAGAGATCATCTGGAAGGGAGGGCTGGACATGTGGTTGATGGTGAGGGTGGGTTGCTGTTCCCCTCTACTTTTTTGGGGAAAATCAGCCCCAGCTTCACCCATTTGTGCACAAACTCTCCCTTGCTCCCAGCTCTGTCCGTGGAGAGAGGAGTGCTTTGGATTAAATGGAAATGTGTGCATCCTGTTAGCTTTAAAATATTTAAATGTAATCCTGGGGAATGAAATCCCTTTGGAGAGGGGTGGGAGAGGGCAGCCTGCAGCTCTGTACCCCTCGTCAGCGCCGAGCACCCGCGGGGCCCTCTGCAAAGCCCTGCTAACGGAACTCTAATTAATTTATTTTTTAAGGCTACACACGAGGGAGCTGATCAATGCTTCGCCCTCAGGTCTGCTGTGTTTGGAGCACATATCACTGCCTTGATTTATTCCCTGTGATGTGGAAGGATGGAGCCAGCATCCCAATACCTGCCTCCCAGGCTGCTCCTGCCCCTTGACACGAGCAGGTGCAGCACCCTGAGTTCACTCCTTTGAGCAACACCTGATCCCTCTTAGAGGCTTCCTTTAAAAGCAGCTCCCTGGAGGGACACCAGGCATCATTTCTGGATGTGATTTGGGTTTCTGAATCCTCCTCCAAAACCCCACTGGGTGAGACCAGGCTGTGGCATCCAAGGGACCCTGAGCTGAGCTGCCCACCCTGGCAAGTGTCACCCTCACTTGGTTCTGCTGATGGGGAAAATCCAGGGGCTGGTGTAATTTATGGCTGTGGCAGCCACTGGTTTATCATGGATTTAAGGGGTTTTCCCCTCTCATTTGCTCTTGGGACAGAGACTGGGGGGATAAAGGCAGCCTGGCAGCCAGCAGGGAAGGGACCTTTGCTGCTTTGGAAGCAATGGAAGGATGTTGGGGGTGGTTTTGTGGCCGGGGTCCCTCAGCTCACACCAGCCCCTGTGTTGTGCCCTGAGGAGCCTTTTGAGGAGGTGTGTGGTGGCTGAAGAGTGAATCCCTTGGGGTCAGTGGTGTCACCCCCAGTTGTCCCAGCTTTCCTGTGCTCCAGCCCAGTAAATGCTGGTATGCATGGAAGGTTCAAGGTGCCTCTATCCACCCTCCTGCTGCTGTTCCAGTCCTCCAGCAGACCCCTGGCTGGGGCAGGCTTTGGGTGTGGAAGGCCAGGAAGGGGAAGGAAGCAGATTCAGATACTCCACTCCCACTTCTGAGGGCCAGAACCCCCCTCGGGAAGCCCAGTGAGCATAAATCAGTGGGGCTGCATTGTTTTTGCAGGGCTGCGCTGATTTATTCTGGCTGAGGACCCTTTGCTATGGTCCAGACTTCACACCCAGAGTGGCACCACTCCCCTGAGCCCCTCTCCTGCTGCTCCTTGCCCTCCTCCTGCTCCGTGTTCTCAGAGGAAGCACCAGCACACGCAGCCTCGACAACAGCCCCGGGGCTCTGCAGGGACCCTTTGCCCTCCCCAGACAGCCCCAGGGGGATGAGATGCCACAACCTGACATCAGCAGAGTAAAATATGGCCCTGGCAGTAATCTGAGAGAATGTGATGGTAATTTGGGGTGGGGGGAGGAGAGGAGGAGGCATTGAAAAAAGGAGGCATTGAAAGTACACTTCCTTTCAGTGCGTTGCTGGGAAGACCATTAGGAAAACCACTAGATTATTTTTCACATTCTTCAGTGCAAAACTACTGCATTTTATGACCACTATCAATAACAGCTATCATATTACTAATGCTACAGTTGCCACATATATAATATTTAAATCACATTTGTGGCTGACAGAGACCTATGGACATTCTCGATCCCAACAGGCTATTACAGTTCATATCATGTCTGTCATATAAATATTATGAATCATTTCCCACTATCTTTATGGGGGCTACATTGACATCATCAAAAAGGCTCTGGGTACTGCCGGATACTGCATATTTATATACACCTTATGTATATGTATGTGAATGGAGGGAGATTTATACAACAATCATGGGTAATAAATGCCCATGATAAAGCATATTATCTTCACACTTCATTTGCAAAGTGGTTTGTATGCAGGGACCAGGGGAAGGCCAGCAGAGGGGCTCGGAGTGACTGAGTCACATCCTTGAGCCCTGGTGTAAATCAGGTGGGGTCTGAGCAGTGTGGGATGAGCTTCAGCTGCTGCCCAGGCACTGCCCGGCTTCCTGTGCTGCTGCTGGCTCCCATCAGGTGAGGGTTTGGCTCCTGTCCCACTGGCAGGATGGGTGATGCTCCACGTGCTTTCCTCCAAGAGCTGTAAATCTCACGGCTCATGTGCTGCGTTTCATCTTCCATCCCTTAATGCTTTCTTTGCTGGCTTCTTTGGCAGCCGGGCCCTGGTCTGGGTGATGAGCTGGAATAAAGAGATCTCCAGGTGTTAAAAAAGGCAGGAGTAGACTCTCCATTTGTAAAGTCATTTTGCAAAGCAGTTCATTAAACCACTGTCCCTGCAAGCCAGGTGAGACATGCCAAACCCAATCCACCAGGAGAGCACGAAGAGAGGATGAAACCTCCCTTAGGATTATTCAAGACCAGAGCCCAGGTGCCCTGAGACCTTTTCCCCAAACCTGTTTTAAGAGCCTGAACGCTCTATTAACGCTTGTTCTATATGCAGAGACAGACAAGAACAAATGCAGCTTCATGGCTGGGAGTTTGGAGGTCTCTAATAAGCGTTTAATGTCCGGTTCTGAAGCAGCTGAGAGTGCAGCTCTTCCTGTGCAAGAGAGGATTTGATCCGAGCAGTCCCCAAAAGAGGGGAGAGTGCAGCATCCCTGCCTGTCCTTGGCGTGGGAATGAGGCTCTCCAGCAGATCAAATAAATCATGTGCATCTCACTTCATAAACAAACATCATCAGCCTGTTAAATGCTGCTGGGAAACAAAACAAGGCTGTCTGAATCTGCAGCACTGACAGAAACGCCTTGTCCTGGAGCTCGGCTGGTTTGTGTGTGCAGGGTCTCGCTGAGGAGCAGGAACCCTGCTCAGCAGCTGGATGGGTTTGGATGTGTCTGAGGGATGCTGAGAGCCCTGGCAAGGCTCTGTTCAGGAACTAACTCCACTTTCAGGCTCCAGAGTCTCTGACCTGTCCCCAAAAATCTTGTTGTATCTCCCTCACCTTCCTAGCGGGAAGAAAAGCAACCTGTGAGCTCCTCTTGCCCCTCAGAACATGAGGTAGGTGCTGTCCTGAAGACCTACAGACCCAGCCAGGAAGCTGCACAGTGGAGGGACTTTTCTCCTGTGATTCTGCTGGGAGACACGGGGAATACAGATCCTGGTGCTGGAACCTGCAGTGACTTTGGGGACAGCAGGTTACTTACTGGTGGTGAGGACAAGCCTGGGAAAGCCCCACAAATTCTGCATGAGTGGAAGGTGTCTTTCCTTGGCTGGATTTGCTTCTCGGATCCCTGGAGTCCCACATTGCCTGCTCAGGGGGGAGTCTGTGGCCACAAGCCCCAGGCCAGTGGCCACAGCTACCCTTGCTCCCACATCATGGCACTTCTGGGAGCCTGTCACAGCCTCAATGTGCAGGTGGAGATGGAGCCCAGCCACAGCCCACGAGCTTCTTCTGCTCTTTCTCACTCAGATTTTGCATTTATTCTTTCTTTAATTTGTAACAAAATGCAGCCAGGCAGGAAAAATAGATTTAAGTTTTTTTTCTAACTGTGCAGGAGGGCATTAAACAGTAGGGGAAGCACAGCAGGTTTTGCTTTTGTGTCCCGTCAGATAATTCTGGGTTAGGGACAAGATAAACTGGAATTTCTAATTTTTTTTTAGAAAAAAATCGTAGAGGCTTGTGATTTCCAAATCCACTCACTGGGCCCAAGTGCCCAGTTCTGAATGCAGTCTCAGCTCCCAAAACCTCTCATTGCCTGTCTCCTGCTGAGGCCCACGTGCACCTAGATCCCTTTGCCCCAAAGGGATGGCAACGGGGTGCCAGTGTGGAGATGGAAGGAGAAGCCTTTGCCTAATTGACTTTATCTGATGAACATAGCGTCTCTCTCTGCCAAATTCTGCCAGAATCGAGTGCTGCGACTGAGAGCTGCCCGGATGGGGCCAGGCACTCCCAAATTACCCTGTTTTATCAGCCTGCCTTCCTCAGGATCCCAGGCTAGAAGGTGTTTGCATCACCCAAGGGTGCCGAGGACAAGAGCAGCAGTTTCCCAAGGCAGCTCTCCCAGCCAGCACAGGACCTTCAAGCATCCCTGTGCCAACCAGATGTACCAGGCAATGAGCTGCCAAAATCATCTGACTGTGCCCCCCCACGATGATTGAAGTCCTTCCTGGGAAGTGCGAGGCTGAAGGTGAGCACAGCATTAGGCAGCTTATTAAATTAATAGTGCATTAAAGAACTCAGGGGAGGTGGAAGGGAGGGGAAAGAGAAGGTTTGTAACATCACAGGAATATCCTGGCTTACCTTCTGGCATCTTCAAGAGACTGGAAATGTGGGACTGCATCCAGCTGCCTTCTCTGGGGCAAAATTCCTTTGGCTTCTGTGGGAGGTTTTACCCAAATAAGGATTGCAGGATCAGACCTGTTATTGTCACTGCAATTAACATTTAGATCCACATCTAACATGAACTGTTACAGTCTGGTTAGGGAGAAATTTAATTTGCTCTAAACAGCTTGATGGGAGAGGAGCGTGAAATGTCTTGGTTATGGTAATTTCACGTGTTGGAGTCTGCAAAGGTGGATTTGCAGCCCTGGCTCACATAACCCCGGGATCTGCTGCAGCCATGGAGCTGAGTGCTCTTTGGGTTGGGGGTTTGGGGCCACATCCCCACCCTGTGTGTTGGTGATGGACACACTCAAAGCCCTGAAGGCCTTGGGATGTTCGGGAACCCACTGGGGGTGACAGGCAGGTGAGAGCCCAGCTCTGCCCCAAGCTGTGCTTGCCCTCATCAGACAGATGAGCTTTAGTTTGTGTTTCAGGAAGCTGATTTATACCTTTGAGCTGTCAGTCTGTACACAGGTATCCACAAAATCCGTGATTTTTGCACTCTTTGAACACTTTGAACCTGCTTTTTCTGACAACCCCCAACTTTCTTTTATATCCTTGCGTATTTCCTTTTCTCCTCTTCTCTCCCAGGAGCTGATGTAACTCACTCTTAAAAACGGACTTGGAGATGAAACTTGGCATTTAAGGTCCCAGCCCACAAGCAAATGAAGTTACCAGTTATAAACACACACCAAAATCTGTTTGGACATGCTGAAATTACAGGAGCAGAGGATTAAAAGGATCCAAGACGCTTTATTTTGTTTTACCTTCTGCAGCTCCACCTGAGTGTCAGTTTGCAGCCGCTTGCCTGACACAAGATGGGTCCTTTTGGTGCTTTTATTCTTCGGCTGGATTGCAATGGATTTGGATGTTTTATTCTAAAGCAGATGGACTGTGGTGCATGTGGTGAAAAGGTCCCAAACTGGTCCATGCTGGGATTGTGGGGTGTTGCCAGCTGTGTACCCCTCATCCAACCATCCCCATGTGGGTCTGCCCCAGAGGAAGGGCAGAGTCCTCTGTTCTCCTACAACAGAAGAGATGTAGGAGAAATCCAGGGGTTGGGGCCTTTGCAGAGCCTCTCTTGTGTGGCTTGAGATCCTACAGTGACAGGCACAAGATGGAGCGATAAGGGCACGCAGGGATACGGCGATGGCAGATAAGAGGCCTCACTTTTATAGGAGGAGCCGCTCGCTCGCTAATATTTATGGCATGAGACACTTTGCCAATTAAAGAATAAATCAGGGCAGATAAGGCCGGGGAGCGTTCCACGGATCTGCCACACAGGGAGGTGATGGCAGAGTGTCTGGGACAACCCTGATCGTCCCAGCTACAATTTCCCCCAACCCCATTCACTGCAGGAGAGCTGGGCTCTGTGCTGGGAGCTACCTGTGCCAGCAGAACCCCCCCAGCAGCTGTCCCTGGTGTCACTCCAGCCTCGCTCAGTGCCCAGCGTTGCTCCCCAGCATGTGTGAGCAGCTGCAGCGTGGCCCCAGCCTGTTTGTTATGCATGTTACGGCCATGGAAAGCGAGGGTCGATACGATGTTTAATATGCTTCATGCATAGTGGAGTCGCTCTGGTCCATCAAGCCACTAATACACATTCTTACAGGGCTGAGTATCATTTATTAAAACTGGAGGCCTGCCTGGCAAGGGGGGCCGGGGCTCTGGGAGGCAGCCAGTGGTGCTGCCAGGGTGGTACCGGCGGTGCTGAGGAGGTGAGAGTTTGCAGAGGAGCCGCGCACACACACACACAAATTCACAGAGAGTTGTTTGTTGCGCCTCACGGATGGGAAATGAAATAAATCGTGCTTTGAGCGCTGCCCGCCGTGTGACACACCGCGGGGACAGGCAACAGGGCTCAGGGGCTCGCTGGCTGCTCCGGGGCTGGGCACAGCTGACATTGCTCAGCATCACTCGAGGAACCCCCTCTTCTCCCCCTCCCGAGGCTGCCACCGCAGCGCTACGCGCCTCCTTCCACCCCCCCCCCCCTTTCTTTCCTCACCTCTTTCCCCTTCCTCCTCTTTTTCCCCTCTTTCCCCATCTTTTTGCCTCTCCTTTTCCTTCTCTTTCCCCTCTCCTTCTCTCTTTTCCCTCTCCTTTTCCCCTTTCCCTCTTCCCCCTCTCCTTTCCTCATCTTCTCCCCTTCCTCCCCATCTCCAATTTCCCCTCCTCGCCACCTCTTTTTTCCCCCCCTCTTTTCTTTCTCCTCTTCTCCTCCTCCCTTTTGCTTTCCCTTTTTTTTTTTTTTTTCTTTTTCCTTCTCTCTCCCCACTCTATTTTCCTCCCCTTTCCTCATCACTTTAAGAAAAAAAACCACCAAAAAAAAAAAACACACAACAAACCATCAAACACCACCCCACCACCAACCACCAGCGCAGCGCTCTCCGCGGGCCGGCGGGGCGGGCGCGGGGCGGCGCTGCTCGGCTCGGCTCGGCTCGGCTCGGGCGGGCTCGGTACGGCTCGGGCTGCGCTCGGGCTCCGCTCGGCTCGGCTCGGCTCACTCGGCACGGCTCGGGCGGGCGCTGCGGGGCGGGCGCGGCGCTCCCGCTCCCCCCTGCGCGGGCCCCGGCGCGGAGCCGGGCGCGCCCGGCGGAGCCGAGCGGCGGAGTTACATTGTTGGAGTTTGCCACAACTCCGCGGCCTCGGCTGCGCGGGGCCGCCGCTGCGGGGCCGCTGCGGGGCTGCAGCCTCCCCGCTGCCTCCTCCTCCTTCTCCCTTCCTCCCTCCTCCTCCTCCTCCTCCTCCTCCCCGTGGGTGTTTTTTTTTTTTTTTTTTTTTTCCTCCCTCCTCCCCTCTCCCCCCGCGCTGATTTCCCTCCCCTCCGCCCGCCCTGCCTGTGTGTTTTCGCCGCCGCTCTCGCCGAGCCCCTTGGCATGAGTTAAGCACCAGCCATGGACACCAAACACTTCCTGCCGCTGGGTGAGTTCTGTTCCGAGAGATTCTCCGTTCCTACCGCGGGGGGTGGGGGGTGCTTCAGGACGATAAAATCAGCGCCTGTCCTGCCGCCCCCCCCTCCGGCTCCGCTGCCCCTTCCAGCAGCGCGCACCGGGGGGCGGCGGGCGGGGGATGCGCTCGCTCCTTCCCCGGGGAGCGCCGCGGCGAGCGCGGGGCGGGCGGGCCGGCCCCGGCCCCTGCCCCCGGCCCCTGCCTTTGAGTTGGTATTTTTGTTTTGGTTTGCTGTTGTTTTTTTCGTGGCGCAGCCGGGGGAACGGCGGGCCCCGGGCGGGGAGCCGAGCCGAGGCGAGCTGGGCCGGACCGAGCCCCGCCGGGCTGGTCGGGCAGCGGCCCCAGCGGCGCTTTCGAACGGGGCAGCGGCAGCCGGGAGAGCCCCATCCCCGCCCGGGGCCGGCTCTGCTCGGGGCTCGGCAGCGCGCAGCCTGTGCTTCCCCCTCTTGCCTTTCCCCTCGGTTTATTTTGTTCTTTAATTTTTGACTTTTCTCCTTTTTTTCCCTCTCTCCCCGCGGCATCCGGGGCGCGCAGCCGGGCACGGGGAGGCAGCGCCCGCGGGGACCCCGCGCCGGCCTCTCCGCTCGCATCGCCGGCTCCCAGACCCGCCGCGGTTGGGACCCTCCTGCCTTTTTGTTCTTATTTCCCCCCCCCCCCCCCCCCACCCCCCTCCTTTTAGCTGCGTTTTAAAACCTATTTCCAGCCGGAGTTTGCCGTCGTTTCGGTGACTGAGTCAAGTCCTGGCTTGTAAGGGCGAATGCCTCCTGCGTCTCGCTTCCAGGAGAAGTGATATTGCAGAGCTCAGTGCTCGGGGTGGGGGGAAGAAAAGTTTGAGCGAAGTCGCCTGGCGCCAAGTCCGGGCGAGGGGGAAGAGGGGCGAATGCTGCTATCCCTGTCCCCGCTCAGCCCCGTGGCTCCCAGCCTCCGGCCGAGCGAGCCATGGCCAGCGAGACCATCCCTTCTCAGGGCTTTAAATCTCTGCTCAGCCTCTCCAGCCTTCGGTGGTGTGTTTTGTTTCATTCTTTCTCTCTCTTTTTTTTTTTTTTTTAGTATGTTTTTTTGCTTGTTTTGTTTACGGATTGCAGTTTCAGTTGTTCCTTTCAACGAGCAGAATAAATACAACCATCCCAGGATCTCCAGCAAGCCCAGCCTGCTGAGAGGGTTTCCAGGGCTGTGGTGGTCTGGGGACTTTGGCAGGGAGACCCTGGCCCTGTGGGCTGGCAGAGCAGTAGGTGGCATCTCTGTGCCCTCAAAAATCACAATTTCACAGTGCCCGCAGTGGCTGGGCTGGGAGGTGGGAGATGCTGCTGGGGCCAAAAGCATCTCACCTGCAGTGTGTCCCAGAGCAGGCCCTGATTCCGAATCAAACCAGCTCCTTTTGGTTGGATGCAGTGCAGCTGTTGGGGCTCATCCCAGTAGAAGGTGCCTCTCTGGCCACACTGGGGTGGTTTAACCTTAGGGGCCGCTGTTTGGGGGATTCACATTTCCTTGGATGCTCCTGTGGAAGACAGTCCAAGCCTCTTGATCTGGGCAGGCTCAGGCCTCTGCATATGTTAACTGTATTTTCTGTCAGTCCTGAGCTCTCCTGTTGTGCTGTAAATGCTAAAAAATCCATTGTGTTATTAGTCAGGTTGGTTTGAGGGGGTAGGAGGGGAAGAGTCTGTGTCACTGCTGGCTCGGGGAAGGGTTTTCATGCTGGTTCAAGTGGAAAACAACTGATCTATCTGCTCATCTAGAAATGTGTGCAGCACGCCAGGAGCATCCCCAGGGAAAACAGGGCAGCCCCCAGGACAGCCACGCTGGGGGAGGTTAAAACTTCTCATCCTCGTCTCAGGAGAAAGTCCATCTGCTTGTGGGAGCTGTTTGGGGTGTGTGGTCTGGGATTGTGCTGCTGCAGGAGAGACTCCTAAACTTTATCCGCTGGTCTTTGGTCATGGATTATTGGGAAAAATCCCTTTGGCTGCAAAGGGTGCTGCAGGTTTTGGAGGGATAGATTGTGGTCCTGCTCTGGGCAGTGCAGGCAGGTTGTGTCTAAAAGCTTGTGAGGAGTTTGTAGGATTGAGGAGAATGTGAACTGAGACCTTCCCAGTGAAACCAGAGCAGAGCTGAAGAGCCACTCTTTAGAGGTGGAATGGTCCAAAGCCCACCAGGTCCTGACTTTGCAGAGTCCCAGGGTGTTTCACCAACCCTATTCCATGTCATTTTTGGGAGCTGGTGTTGGCAAACCAAGGGGACAAAAACAGCCCAGCTTGCGGGGTTTGTTTCCCTGCACACCAGTACAGGCCTGAGCTGGGGAACAGCAGAAACACGGCCAAAATCCGACTCCGTTCCTGCATCCCCATCAGAATCTCAGCTCAGTTTGGCCCAGCAAGGCCAACCTGGTGGTGGTTCCTGGCCAAGTCCTGCCCATGGTTAGACTCAGATAACCTCACTGATGTCATGGCTGGAAGCGTGGCCAGCACTGGGCACTTTTAATAGTAGTATCTCATTTTCCTGCTTCTCTGGAGAGCTGCTGGCAGATGCCAGCCAGAGGCTCCCTGTGAGGACAGCACCTCCCTGGGCATCTCCCAGGCTGGCTGCTGTCACCCGTCTGCCATCCCACTGCCAGGACAACCTGCAGCCTGGCACGGGAGCTGTGGGCACGGGTACCTTCACAGCCCTGCTGAGGCTTAAAACACCTCAGGGTCCAGCAGATGCTGCCTTAGAGCCATCTGGAGTTAGCGTCCTGCCTTTACTAGGCTTAGCTTGCTCAGGGCTGTCCTGCTTTTGTTCCTCTCTGTTATGTTGGGTCTCCAAGAGGAGGAAAAATGTAGAAAAATCTGTGCTGCAAGTGCTTTTGAGGCTGTGGGGATCACCTCTGGTGGGGTGCATGGGCCGAGGTCAGGCTTTCACGGGGCACTGATGTGCAAACCAAGGACTCGGTTCTTCAGGTGGCTGCTTGTTCTCTGACTTTAACAATCCTCTTAGTGCTTTGTTTTCCCTTTGCCCATTCCCTGGGTATCTCTGGGGAGGAAAAGAGGGGTGGTGGGCTCGGGGAGCTCTCCCTCGAGGCTCAGCTTTGTGGGGGAAGAAACAGTTAATGGGCATCCGAGGCCGGCGCTTCCCTCCGGAGGTCACTCCAGCAGGTTGTAACCTCGGCGAGTCCCTCTTCCCACCCTGCAGCCGTGCCAGGGCCGGCTGCAGCTGCTCAGGATGTGGGGTGAGGACTGTCCGTGCCGTGCTCGGCCCTGCCGGGGCCGGAGCGGGAACGCCTCCGAGGAAGACAGCAAAACAACCCGCCGTGTCCAGCAGGGACAGCCCAGGGCCTCGGGGGCTGCTCCGTGTGGGACTGTGAGCATCCATCAGGCACCTCCATCCTGCATCCCCTGGGCGTGTGGCCGGGATGAGCCTGGATGCTGCACAGAACTCCTCGGTGGGAGCCTCTGTGTGGGTTGAGATGCTCAGTTCTGCTCTTTATCCCCTCAGAAATTCACAGCTGATGTGAAATTCCGCAGGGAGGAGAACTTCTGAGAGATGTAGGAAGCATCGGAGCATCCCAGTGGGGAAGGGGGAATCCTCTGCCCCACATCTGGTTGGCTCCGTGGCGCTGCTGGGCTGGAGCAGGGGCTGGTAGGAGCAGGAGGTAAAGTCTGGTTGTGTCCTGGTGTCTCTTGCTGGAGCCTCGTGGAGGGCTCGACCTCTCCTCGCTGACATATGCAAAACAAGCCAGGAAGGAATTTTTGCCTTTTCCAGAATCCGGGCTGTGACAGTGAAATAAATCCTCGGAGTGTCCCCGAGTTTATTCCACATCGTCCTGCTGTGTTGGAAGGAGCGTTTGTGTTTCTCAAATTTAGGGCATTTTATTTATTTAAAAGAGAGTGGGGGAGAAAGCCGCAGAATTTGAGTTATTCATTGCAAATATTGTTATTGGCGTTTTGCTCCTGTTGAGGGGAAAAAAAAAAACAACAAGGGGGGAATCAAAACATTTCACTGGAAAATACACCCTGGCTTCGTCCCACCCACATCTTTGAGGCGAAAAGAAATATTTATTAAGAAATGGGTTAAAAACCTTTTTGTTGAGTATTGTTTTCTGGGAGCAGGGGTCGGTTGCCATATGGCACCCGGCTGGATTTTGGATTTTTTAGGGTTTTTTGCAGGATGATTAAGGAAAGAAACAAACAGAGGAGCTTTGGGGTGTGCTTTGGTCCTGCCTCATTCACAGGCTGCGTGTTCCTGTGAGCATCCTGGTGCCTTTTCCCAGGGGTTGTGTGTGCTCAGAGTATTCCCTAAGGCTCCCAAGCTGCCTGAAATCCCCGAATCATTCCTGCTATAAATATCCTGGGAGTGAGACAGCAAGAGGTGGTGGCCCTTGGCAAGGGGCTTAACGGGTGACGGTGTGGGGACATGGAGGGATCCCTGTGCCCCAGCTGGGCTCCTCCACTGAGCCAAAACCTGGGATCCCTCAAACCCCTGCTGGCCAAGTGCTGCAGGGACCTTTCCTTCGAGCTGGGCAACCTAATTGGGCTCTAATTAATCCTTCTCTGGCTTTGATCCCCGTGTCGAAGCCGTCGTCACCTCTCGTGGTGGGGGAAGGAACTGGGGCTCTCCTCGCTCTGACCTGTGGTGTGGAGGGGTGCTGGGGGTGTGGAAGGATCTGGGCACTGTGGAGGGGTGCTCAGAAGTGTCAGGGATGCCCAGCACCGTGCAGGGATGCCCAGCACTGTGCAGGGATGCTCGGTGGAACGCGCACGCAGCCGGCGCGGGATCCATCCCAGCACTTCCCTAATTGCTTCCTAAAAGGCCCAGGTGGGCTCTCCAAGTCAGTCGAGCTACAAAGCAATAGGGGAGGCAGCCTGGGTGGTTTTATTTCAATTGATTTTGTCAGGAGTTGCTGTATTTTATTACATTTAAAGACTAGACTCTGGAATAACTTTGAACGTTTGACACGCGCACAAAAAGCAGCTTTCTGACATTTTCCTCTTTGCTTGTCTTTTATTTTATTTCTCCCCTCTCCTCCTCCTCAAAGGGAAGCGTGTGCCTGGAGGGAGGACAGAGGAGGAGGAGGAGGGAGGAGCGGTTGTGTCTCTCCAAAGGCTGCTCGAACATCAAGGCAGCGCAAAGCAGATGAAATAATATTGCAAATAAGGATTTAAAAAACCCTACAGAAGGATCCCCACACATGCCAGCCAGCTCAAACTGCCAGAAGATTTTCAGACAGAAGCAATTTAGCCTGGGAAAATGCTCTATTGTTGAGATGGAAACTGGCTGTGAGGACTTGCCTTTTCTGACAAGGTTTGGCTTCGAAAAAGCAAAGCAAAGTCAAGGAAACAACCTGAGTTTTTATTTAGAGGAGAGGGAGCTTTACAAAATGGAGGGTGTTTTCCGAGATAAACAGGGAACAATTCCCTTGCGAGAAAGGGAAGAAAGGGCTCAAATTAAGCCCAAATGCAGCTCCTCTCCTTTGAAATTTTGTTTAACGTGGAGTTAAAAAATAATCCTGTTCAAACAGACCATTTGTAAGCACGAAACGCTTGGGCTTCTTTTTCCTCCCCCCTCTTGTTTCCCTTTTCTCTTACTGCGATCCACAGTAAAAGTTCCAAGGTTGCACCTTGGGGCTGTAATTCTGGTTGCAGCCGTGCCCGTGCCAGCTCCTGCCTCTGCACATCAGGAGGGGATGGATCTTGCCTTCAAAACTCCTCGTCTGCCCAGATGAGACAGATACAGGGTGGGAAACTGAGGCACGCGGGAGCGTCTGAGCTGGGAACGGGGCCCGGAGCGAGGGCGTGGGGTGGTTGTGAAACCTCGGCTGGGCCGGCGGCTTCCAGCCCCGCAGAGCTGATCTGTCTGGGATCACAGCTCCACTGAGCTCTCCTGGGCTTTGCAGGGTCCAAAACCCCCCTCCCCACAAGCTGCTTTTTGGCCCAAGAGCAAAGAAAAGCTCCCAGGTGGGGTTTGTGGGCGAGCCAGGTGCTCCCAAAGCACAGGGCAAGGAAGAAACATCCTAAAGATTCGGTTAATTAAGCAGCAGGATGAGGGCTGGCATCCCCTTCTGCTCTATCAGGAGATAATCCCTCGCGCTGTGGTCATTGCTCCTTCTTCCAAAGCCTGGGGGATTTGATTTTTTGGTCGAAGATTTGTTATCTTGGATGGGCCATGAGTGGAGGTTGGTGGTGTAGTTGGGTTTGGGTCTTGTCCGAGCCCTGAGCCTTTCCCTGGATCCCATCAGCTGCAGGATCACTGCAGAGCCAAGAGATAAAAGGGGCAATAGCGGTATTGGGGACCAATAAAATGTTAATGGGATTCCCAGCTGGTTGTTACTTTTCATGGGCTCCTCTTTTGTGGAGTTTTGGCTTTCTTCAGCTTTACAGACCTGGGAAAGAAAGGAAAAAAATCCAGGGAGGGGGAGCTGAAGGAGCCCCCTGAGATTTACAGCCCCCTCAGCTCCCGGAGCAGATCCTTTGTGCTGCCAGGAGCGGATTAGGGAGGGATGCCCCGTCTCATTTCAGCTGGGCGGGAAGGCAGAAACATTAGATTATTGTTTTTCCATTTCTGGCTGACAAGTGAGCGCTGGAGGAGAGTTGTTTTCTTTCTTTCTATTTTTTTTTCTTTTTCTTTTCTTTTTTTTTTATTTGCTGTGAACTCTGTGGGCTGCTGCGAGAGGATTTTGTTGTGAGCAGCGCGTCTCCTACGTGCCCATTCCAGAGTCGCAGTGAGGCAATGGCAGTGGTGAGGCAAGAGCGGAAGGAGAAGTGCAAGAGGGGGTGAGCTTCCAGCCAAAACCCAGCCTGAGGCATGGAGGTGGCAGGAGAGGGGGTGAGCTTCCAGCCAAAATTCACCTTGAGACACAGAGGTGGCACTGGATGGGATGCAGGAGCTGGGCGGGTGAGTGGTGGCAGAGAAGAATTGGATCAGAGAGGCAGCAGCAGAGCCAGGGGCATCAGATCAAGCTGGAGGAGCTATTTGGCTGCTCCTGGGGATGTGAGGGATGGGTGAGGGTGGTTTGCCAGTGCTGCAGCTTCCCTGCCCTGCTCCCAAAGACCTGTGTGCAGGTGGGAGCTCTGGGAAAAGGGAGATCAAAGAATAAGAAACGCCCTTTCTGCACTGGTCATCCTTACCAGACTCAACTGGACTCCCCTTCTGCCCCCACCCCTTCTTTTTACTGCCCCATTTGTGTGAGATGAGTGATTTTATCAGGCCTGGGGAGCCGTGGCTCTGCCTGGTGTGGAGGAGCCGTGGTGTCTGACAGCGTGGAGCAGGTACCGGCTCATGCTGGGGATGCTCGTGCGTGTTGTGGTGGGGAAATCCATGATCCCACACTGCTTCCCAACACTGCTGGGGCTGCTTCTGGAGACCCCTCACACCCTACAGCAGCCCTGAGGGGGATGTTTAGTGGGGGATCAGGAAATAGGAGTACCAAGGAGGGTACCCAAGGCCTGTGAGGGACCAGGTGACTGGAGCGAGTTGAAAGCCGCTGTCTCGGAGCTCTGCACCTGCGTGACCAACCCTCCCTGCTGACCTGCACTTGTTCAAGTGTGACTTTCAATTGATCATAAAAATCCAGTGTGATTCACAGCGTTCCTGCCCTGCAGCCTGCCGGGCTCAGTCTCTCTGCATTCACGTAGCGTGAGAGAGCAGATTGCCCTCCAGTTCATCCTGCTCAGCCTTAATGGGGAGCCGCTGCTTACTGGGGCTGCTCCCCCCCCCCACACTCCCAGAATATATTAAAGATAGCAGCTTAGCATTTTAATTTAATTTTTTTTCCCTCAAATTTATGAAGAAAACTCCTCTCCAGGCGAGCTCCCAAACCTCAGGGTGTGGGGAGAGGGAGGGAGGTGCAGCTCCCCGCTCCATCCCGGCGCAGCCCCCGCGTGCATGCGTGTGGCTCACAGACAGTGAAATTGCACCCTAGAGTTATAAAGCAATTGTCTAGCTCAGCAGCAGAATGAGCATGAAATGGTGCAGAAAGCAACTAAATAAAATTGGGTAAGGCAGATGCATGAAAATAATGACATCTCTATCCTGTAGTCAGGCGCGCTCGCTTTTCCTCGCTGATAAACTTTTATAACAGACTTTGCATTTATTTTCCTGGGAAACTCTCCTGCCGTGGAGATGTGTGTTGGTGTGGGGTGAGCCCCTGCACCCGCCTCTCCCATTTTTCTGGGGCTGTGCATCGCTGCCCCTCTCCTCCCTTGCTGCTCTCCTTGTCCTCCTCTTCCTTGTTTTTGTTTTCAGAGCGGGATTTTTATGCTCAGTCAAACACCAAAGCGATAACCTTTGCGACTTCATTTCCTTTTTGGTGGCCGTGCCAGGCTGGGGGAGCCCTGCGAGCTGGTGGCTCTCAGGGTGGCCTCTGTCCCATGCAGATGGAGTGAAGAGATGCTTTCCTGGCTTGCTCCCACTTTGGAGTTTTCCCATTTTTCCTGTAAGGATGCAATTGAGCAGGCTGTTTTGTGGGGTTTAGGACAGCACAGCAGGGATGGAAAGCCAGGTTGGTGCACTGGCTCTATCATCCCTCCTCCCTGGTGATGGCTGGTGACACCAGAGCCACCTGCTCCCACACTCCGTATTTATCCAGCTGAATGGATTAAAATGCCCCCAGTTTGGGCCTGGAGAATTGGCTTCAGCTGAGATTCCTCCCCAGGCTTTCCCCTGGGCTCTGTGCTGCTGTCCCTGCTCCGACAGTGCCTTGGAGTTGTTGGCCTCAGCTTCCCCCTCCACTCCCAGGAAGCCGATGCATTTCCCAACACAGTCCAATGTTTTGCTCGTTTTGTGCCAGGATCCCCGTGGAGACTGGGAACAAGCCGCTCCTCTTCCCACCCAAGAGGCCCTTTAGGTGACATTAAGGCTGTGTCCCTGTTGTCCTCATGTCCTCCTGCCTCTGATGGCATCACTGGGCACTGCTCCACGTGCTTGTGGTGCTGGGGATGCCCTTTGTGGATGGGGTGCTGCCTGCTGCGTCCTGCCTGGATGCTTTGGAGGGCTCAGGACTGAGCTGCTCGTGGATTCTTTTCCTTGTCTGCCAGGAAAAATCAGCCCTGGGCTGTGCTGGAGCCTGGGGCTCACCACCCAACGCCTCTGCAGCAGAATCTTCATCTCTGCTTTGCTGGGATGTGTCCCTGGGGTCCCAGATTAGCTGCTCCAGTGCCTCCCCATCACACGCAGCCCAGCATGGATCCCATGGGTGGGCTGGAGCTGCGTGTTGGCTGCTCAGCCCCGGAGCACAACAACACAGGACACAGCATTTTCCCCTCCTCCTGCAAAAACCCCAGCTCCTCTGGAGTGAGGCAGAGCAGGAGGTTTCCCTGCAGGGATTATTCTGGCTCTGGGCAGCCGGATGCCAAAGGCCTGCCAGCTTTTTTTGCTGGTGTGGAGCCACAGCACCAGAGCGGCGAAGAGGAGGGAAATGCACGTGTGCAAAAATCAGTGTGAAAGCATAAATCAGGCCAAGAGTGAAAGGTTAAAGAAATCCAGAGGAAGCAGAGTGATGTGTGTGATAGAAAGGGGTTTCCTGTACCTACAGAGGCCACCCAGGCTCCCTTCCTGCTGGGGCAATGCAAAACTTTCTGCACCCCTAAGCAAATCGTGGTTGGCTGCTTGGGCACGCTGTGAGCCAGCCGTGCCAGCCTGGGTGCTAATGCCTCGTGCTTTACAGCCTGCTCTCCCCAGCCCCTGCCGTGGTATTTATTTATAGGATACTCTGGCAGATCCCGGGAAGCAGTTGGGAATAGGACTTGAAGGGCAGGATGCAGCGACCTGTGCTGCCCTAAATCCACATCCTCTACCGTTGCTATCCTTGCTGGTTTTCTACTCTGTGCTCCTCATCAGGGCCCAGAACATCAGAGGGGCTCCAGGAAGAGTTAAGGCTCCTGGGACAATTACCTGCAGGCCCCTATTTAAGCACTTAGGAAGGCTTAGCTGATCCCAGCTGGAGATAGCCTGGCCCCAGGCCAGCGGGTACCTGTAGTGTGCAAATGTGGGAGACTTCAAACAGCGGTTCTGAGCTGGGGCTTACTGGGAGCAGGCCCCCAGATGGCAATTTGGGGTGGCTGATGCTGGCACCCCAAATTACACCCTGCCAGCGCGCTCCTCTGCTGTTTGTAGGGTTGGGAGACACAGATGTTGTTGGCTAAGAGGTTTTTGGCAGTGTTTGGAGCTGTGTTTTGGTAGCGGTGCTGCCGTGCCTTGGAGCCCCGGTGTAGCTCTGCCTTGGGGTGTCACCCTCCTCTCCGAGGGGGAAAACCAGCAATTCCCTTCCGGCAGGTTGCTCCCTTTTTGGGCCTCACCCGTGGGGCAGGTTTGGTCTGTGGAAATCAGAGGCCATGGGGCTTTGCTGGGCTCGGGCGCTTGCTTTTCCCACCGTGTTTTTCCGCTTGGGATGGCTGAGGGGTGCTGGGTGCCGCTCCCTGCGGGCACCCAGGCACTCCTCCGGTTGTCCCAGTGTTGGGCCGTGGGAGGTGAGGCTGGGCAGGCGAGGAAAACCACGTCTGGCGAGGTTTCACGGCCTCTAGGTGTGTGCAGGAAATGTTGCAGGGCAGGGATTTCTTGCAGCAGGCCCTGGGTGGCAGGTAACAAACAGCAAGGTGCCCATCTGGAGCCCCCACCCACGCACACACGGGGAGGCTCCTCCTCTCCTGGCGCCTTCCCAGAACCTGGGGCAGTGCAGGGGATGTGGGGCTGGTCCAGGAATCCTCCAGGTCTCTTTCCTGGAGCAGTTGTATTTGCCCCTGGATGCTGGAAGGTGCAGGAAGGTGCAGCCTGCCCTGGGGACAGCTTGCTGGAGCTCAGCAGCACCCCAGGAATGGTGTTGGGGGAGCCCCAAAGCTCTTCTCAGGGGTGTACAAGCAGGCAAACCTTAGGATACAGCCTGGGAAGCAGTACCATG